>NC_080600.1:26762266-27962266 GCF_027887145.1 Ammospiza caudacuta | reverse complement strand
GTCTTCTCAGTATCCATTTTAAAATCCCTTTAATATGGTGGAATATATTAATTGGCATTAGTGCAAGGATGAGCAGCAGTATTTACCCACTTTTTAAAGCACAAATTCATGGACAGAGCCACGCAGAGGCAGATCAGCCTGGTTAGAGGGTCCTGCAGTGACTGAGGGATTTGGTGTGGGCTCTGGAATCTCCTGAGCTCTCTCACAGACCCACACTCCTGCTGCTGTGGGGCCTGCACAGCTCTCCCAGGCTGGAGCTGCCCTCCCCACGGGGCTGTGGAGGTCACCCCGATGTCACAGGAAGGCTCCTGCAGCTGGCAGGGGCTGCCTGTGCTCCCCAAACAGAGGTCACCCCAGCTGCCTGGGGCTTTTAGAGGTATTTTTCTCCCCAGTGCCAAGGGACAGGATTAATGAGATGAAAATTGACACCAAGTAAGCAAGCAACAAGTAAAACAATGGTTATAAGGACAGAATTGCCTTCTCTTATGGAAGCACATACCTGCATCCATTTTACATACAAAACCCTTTTTTTCTCTGCATGGAGATAATTGCCAGACTCCATCTGTGGTCCTCAAGCTGATGCAGAAATTTCCTTTGAGATTATCAAATTCAGGTTCTCTGATGCCCCAGTTGGAATAATTTAAAGGAGAACCATCAAACCAGGAGATTGTCTCATCTATGGGTAGAAGTCAAAAATTATTACAAAATAGAATAGTATTTTGATAAATATTTCTTTTTCAGTCAGATTTACACTCACAACATGAAAAATACAGTATTACAGAATACCAGGATTTTTTCTGTTTGGCCACTGTATTACTTGCTTCTCTTGAAGGATTTAAAAATCATTCTATGTAGCTAACACAGAAGACAGTCTGCAGTGTATCTTTAAGAAGGAAAAGAAGGCATTTACATGCATGTATGCATATCAGAATACTGGTAACTATTGTAGAAAGCCTCACTGTTTTTACTACATTATTAACAGGCACAAATCAACGAAAAAAATCTCAAAAGACTAAAGTGTTTTGAAAAATGGTTATTGAAAATGGTTTTTGGAAAATAACCAAAACCCAAACCAGGTTCTTACATGCAATTCTATTCTTCCCCAAACTTACTGTCTGTAACAAGCAGAATGTTCAACCAAACCATTTGTACAGAATAGCCAAAGCTGTGTAATTCTTCCAAAATGAAGGCATTTTCATCTTCATCTTGAATAGTCAGAAGATCTGATCCTTCACATTAAACATAGAACAAATTTTCAAGCAATCTATGCCATTAAAACATTGCACTTCAAAAAGTTAACATTATGAGTCTTAATTAAAGAGCTTGAAAAGTCTGGTTATACATTTGTAATAATTGTGAAAATGCTCAAGCAGATACAAAACTGTTCTCACATAACTTTAAAACAAATTTGAAAAGAAAAATGTTCATATTATGTTTTATTGTAGAAACCAGTATTTTCACACAGAAAGGAACATTTTCTTGATGCATGCTGCCTCCAATTTCATAGTTGGCTTATGAGCTCCACTAACATTATCTTGAATCAGAGAAAACATATGCCATGATTTCAGTCATTTCAGAAAATAAATATTGATTTAAGATATCACAATGACATTTGGTAGTTACAAAACAATCACTTACCTTGATTTTTGCAGACCTCATATGCTGTATCAAAACTCATGCCCTGAAGAACTGTGGAAAAGCTGTAGCAACTGTTTTTGAATTTGATCCAGGGTACAGTTTTTTCTGAACATAAGCCTTTATAGGCATTGAGTTTCTTTTCTGTGATAGAAGTAACAGCACAGCTTTATTGGCACAACAAAATACACATTAATATAACATTCCACACACTGTTTTGGAGTAATGCTAATAGCATGTTATTGTGTTATGCCTCTATTTTTTCAAAGTGAAAATCTAGCAGTTGCATACATTTGTATTAAATGAGTACAGCTGGTTTTACTTCTAATCAAAAAACCTTGCTGGATCACAACAGCAGGATCAGGACAATCTGATAGTGATGTGCATGAGCTAACCAGGGGCCCAGATGACAAACACCACTGAATGGGAACTACTTGAAGAATTGGATGCTGCCACAAGACCCTGGAGTCTGGCACTGAATGGAGTTCCATACCTGAATTCTGGATTTTACTGAACACCAGATGTCTGACAGAGCATTACAGGAAATACAACTTATTTTAGGATACAGAAAAATATTCTCACCTTTACTAAAAAAAAATTGCACAGTCTTTGATGTGTTGATCAGCGAAGATATGATAAATTTTTCACTTTGCTCTAAATACTTCCCTTCTCCCATCCCACAGTTAATTTCAGCAAAGTGGATTTATTGCCATTCAAGCTAGGTCATTAGCAATCCTATTTTTTCATAGATAATATAGTGTTCACTGAAGAGACAGAGTAGGTAATTTTCCTGTTTCTTTTCTATTATGAAAGTTCTCTTCCCATTCTCCTACAGATCAGACCTGATGGCCAATATTTTATTGGAAAAAAATGGTTTCACAAATAGGAAATACAGAGAAATACACTTCAGTTTTAAGTAATAGTCAGCCTTGCTTTACATTGCTTAACCTCTAACCAATGAACTTCCTTTCACATATTTCCACTGTCGGTACACACACTTGCAGATGCAAAGACTCAATATAAACCTTGAAAGACTTACTGGATGGCACATGGCAAACTGCTCCTTGCAGAAGTTGTTCACAATTTGCACTTTTCCAGTGCCCTGAAGTATCAATGTAAACACAGCTGCCCAAGGCCTGGGACTCGTCGTCCTCCCAGGAGGTAAACAAAGACCTGGTCCCATCTGACCATTCAAAATTAAGCCCATTCTGCCAAAAAAAAAAGTCAGGTTATTTTTCTGATATAATTCAGCACAACACAAATTAATCTTCTTTTGGTAGCATCCTCACCAGAATTACAGAATGTCTTAATTTCCTAAAGGCCCAGCAAGGATGAAGAAAAGGCAGAGCCAAGGATCCTCCCAACTCACTTTTGGGAGACTACAAATTACATCTAATTTTCTGTTTGCAGCAAGCAGTTATTTGGGCCACTGGGCTACTGTGAATGAAATAATGAAATTTCAATGTCAACATTACAAGATATGTTTTCCCTCCATGTTTTTAAAAGTTATCTGTGGCTTTTAGTTTTCAGTAGTTGTTGTACCAAACTGGCTGTCACTGGGACTTACACGTTATGTTAAAAGAAAAAAAAAATACAAAGTTTAAGGCTCAAATTTTCCAGAGTTTCATCTCTAGATGCAAACTTTCTGTGACTTCAAATCAATGCCACAGCTCACTAGTTTGTTACTGGAAAATCTCCTTTGCAGCATCCCACTGACAGCTGGGAGCCTCCTACGTACGTCGGAAGTGAAGAGCCCGATCCAGTGGCTGTATCCCAGGCGGTTGATGATGATGGTGAGGAAGGCCTGGTGGTACTGGTCTGTAATGCTCACCAGCTCTGCACTGTTTGCCATGCAGGCTTGCAATGCTGAAGACCATGTAAAATTCCCACTTATTATTTTATACATTCTGTTTCCATATTCTAAAGTATCTGGCACAGGATACATATCGGATGCATTGATGAGATGTCTGGATGTGTCTGTTACAAACAGGAAAGAAAAAGAACTTATTTTTAAAACAGACAACTTGATCATAGCTGAGTAGCTTCTAAAATAAACAGGACTATTGTTACAAACAAATTAAAAAATTGAAAACTCCTTGGTTTTAGGAAGGCACTGTGAAATTTAAAAAGAGAGCTCAGTTCAAATCCACTGCTGCTTTCTTTTGTTTTAGCCTCCTTCAGAAAATAATTCAAAAAAGGGGAAATGGAATGCAGGCAGGATGGCAGAAGCAAAGCACCAGCTCATCTTTCCAGGAACTGACACATCTGTTTGGACACTTGAGCAAATTTAGCAGTTCACTACTGCCAGCAAGAGGCTGTCTCACTACTCCCTTCCCTGTTTCTCGGCTCTTCCTGCTGCAAATTCCTTGGTCTGGTGTTTGCCTGACCCCGCACAAACCTGACACAGCCTGTAAAAAACTGCAGAAAATGACAGTAATTAGAGGAAAATAAATTAAAAAAGTAGGAAGCAAAAATATATGGAAATTTTCTGCTGAATTAGCAAACTGAACTGTCTGATGGTTTGGGAAAGTGCCACGGGTGTCCCACTGGGGAGGGAGGATGGTCCACTTAACCCAGGAGCACTCTGCTGTGCATGGGGCAGTGCTGAGCTGCATTACAGCCAGGCCCATGGGCCACTCTCAGATCCACTGCCCTGCTGGGAAAATCTTCAATTATAACAAAAAGTGTCTGAACCTTGTGAATTCCTTTACCTTTAACCAACAGTGCTTAATGGGCAAGTGGTCATCTGACATATGAAGGTGTATCTTGACCAGCCCACATCCCTGGGATTCATTCCAAGAAAATAAACTTTTTTGGAGGGCTATGACCAAAAAAAGATAGTTAGAGGAATGGGATGTTCCCCAAATGGCCACCAGAGACCCTCAAAAGACCCCCACTCTAATGTAACATAATATAAGCTCCAAGAAGTGATTTAAATATGCAAAAGAATTCACAGAACATTTAGCATATATGTATGAGTTTGGGGAAATGTAATGAATATGTATAAGTTTCACAGATTTCAACTAGTCTGTTGGCTGGCTGCAGGGCATGGAATAGAGCAGATCTTCCCTGCACGCCTGGCACCGAAATAAAATAATCCAGCTTTCTAACACTGAAATAACAGTGTTGGAGAGTTTTATTCCTGACTTTCAGTGACACAGCTGAGAAAGGTGGGTAGGACCCTGAGCACCCACTGCAGCCCAAACCTTTGCCAGAATCCTGGCCACCATAAGACAACTGTTTTCTTTCCTGCCTTTCAACCCCTCCTCCATCTGTCTCAGGCAGCAGCAAGGGGTTAAAATACAAAAGCTTGGGACGTAACTGAAACAAGCCAGCAGGAAAGCACATTTATTTATTTTTTCTGCACCAGGTACAGGATCACTCCAGCCCTTCCCACAACTGTAGATCCCAATCAATGATGTAAAATCCAGCTATGAGTGACACGTAAGCCTGCCCAAAGCTGGTACTTGTTCTGCTTCCCAGCTGGCTGTGCCTCCCCTCCCAGGCAGCAGCAGCAGCAGAGTGTTGTCTCTGCATTTTAGGGTTAAATGTAGAGGTGATAATACAATACAGAGCTGAGCCATAGAAAACCTCCCTGCAGTAGAGGCAGCTGCCAAGGAGACTCCGCGCAGGCTCAGACGCCAGCCCTCCCTTCGCCCCAGGGTCACCAGAGTGCTGCTGCCCAGTTTGGGTGCTGTGTCCTGGCAGTGTCCTGCTGGCAGAGGGGCTGCCCTGGCACCTGGGATGGGGCCCCACAGCTGCCCATGGCCCCCAGCCCAGAGGCAGCACCAGAATGTGGCTTGGGGAAACACAACAAACCCTGTTCCTCCCCAACACTAACCCTGTTCCTCCCAAACACTTCATGCTTCCTGCAAGGGAACTTTATGGTACCAGAATTAGAGAAGTGTGGTACTAGAAAACAGAAGCCAAGCTCTATTCAATAAGCTTGATCCACCAGTCAGATCCACAATGTTCAGAAAAATGTATTTGCTACAGTCTCTTCTGATCTAACATTGCAAGTTACAACCCCCTACCCTAAATCATATTTTCATCAAAATCATCCTCCGTTTAGCCTTTTGGTTACTCTGCAGCCATGAGAGAAAATATGAAGTTTCATCTCTATTTTCGATTCAAAGATACACTACAGAATGCTCAAAGGTAGGAGAAGTTAATAACAGAATGTTTTTTAGCAATTACTTCTACATCCCAGCTACTGATTTATTAAATAGTGTAGAGCTAATCTGTCTAAATATCAAACTGTCTTAGAAATCTTTTATGTTCCTTGTTTTAGAGACACTTACAAAAAGCTGCTTCTAGATAAAAACACAGTAAGACAAATTCCATATAGTAAGAAAAAAGAACAGAAGCAAAGCAAGACAAAATCTTACCCTGAGTCTTTTGGCAGACAAAACCATAATTTTTCTGGCAGTTTTCTAAGTACCATTTTCCCGTAAAATAAAAATTAGGGCTATTTGATACCAATGTACACAGGGGAAGTTGATCTTGAATGTTAAAATGCTGTCTCTGCAATCAACACAGAACCTTATATTAATTTAAATATACACCATGCAAAACAATACAGCATTACTAAATTAAATTTAAGAGAATAACTATCTCAAAGTCTCTGTAACAAACATTGAGGTAGAACAATGAACAGTCCCATAAATACAATTTGAAACAATAAACTCATAATTAAAAAGCCACAAGCTTTCAGTGAACAATCCAAAATGCTAACCCCAATTGGGACCAACATGTTGTAAAACAATGTATTAAAATAGGAAATTAATAATCTTGTTCCTCAACTTTGCTCAGACCAAGCATGTAATACTAACCACATGATTCCAAGTTTGCTGCTTAAAACCAGCTGCAAGAGAATGTGAGTAGAGCCACAAATTAAGTGAATGTCTGTCTCAACAGGGCCTTGTTTGCTACTTCTAGTTGTGCCTGTAAATCTGTACCCACAGTTCTTCGAAGCTGCAAAAATTAAGAGCAGCCTAAACTGCTGTAACAACTTTGGCCCTGTCTTATGGAATTCATGACCTTTATGGATAAAACCAACTTCTCACTATCACAACCCCCTGAAAATACTCACATCCACTAGTTCAACTGGTGACCAGTTAGAATACATCTGAGGATTTTGATTCAACCATTTTTCATAATCGTCACTCTGGAAACCAATCCAAACACTCGTTTTCCACCCATATAGATTCATTGTTATGAAAGCTTCAAAATGAAAGAGAAATGAAATAAAATAGACCAGTAAGAATTTAGGGATAGATGAATTCTCTTACAACACACTAAAGCATTGAAAAAATAATTTCCAATCAATGATACACAGTTACCAGAAAATAAGACTAGAGTGGCATTTCAGTATCATCTTACCATAAATTTAAATTGCTTAATTTAAATTGGGTTAGGATCTACTCCATTAGCTAATAATACCAGTACAACCACTATACAGTCCAGCTGAAGAAGCTTTTCCCAGTTTTAGCTGAAGATTTTTTAACTAGAGATAGCCAGTGAGATTCCTCCCACATCCAAATAAGTGGTTTTACAAGTGTGTGTGAAATTCAACCACAGGTTTTTGTTCATAAATATTTTCAAATTTGCTGGCATTTATTTCTCTGATAGTTCCAGCCTGGTGCTATACTACAGATAAGATTTTAAGTACTACTGAAAGACAAAAATGAGACAATAAGGTAGAAATTTTAACCTGCAAATTTTCAAATGGGTATTCCATTTTGGGGAGTATTTTTAAAACAAGGTAAGCACAAAAGAATTTGCAATTATTCCTTAAAATGTACCTGTCATATATCTCAGTGAACCTTTAAATTTTGGCAAACTGAGAAACATTAATGTGTTTAAAGCAGTGGAACCATGGGTAAGAGCTGAACAATCTTCTTTCCTAAATCTGTATCCAAGATTAAACTTTACTACAACATCCTAATTAAGATGATGTGTTATTTATTTAACAATATTTCCAGCACTCTACCTTGCTCCAGTTCATCTTCCAGGATAGCAAGTGACCCATCATAGTTACTGCAGAATGCCTGTGCAGAGTACCAGTTTCTCAGATGTTCTGGATCCTTTGGAATTTGTATTAAAAAGCACTGTTTGAAAAAACAAAACCAACCAAACAAACAAACTTGCTTTGTTTGCTCTCTTCCAGCCATTTATCAATCACTAAGAGTGTCACTAAAACATTTCACATGCTGTTACTGAATGTTAAATATTTCACTGCTTTCTGTCCTGCCATGGACATCTCCAGCACACTCAGTGTTAGTTTCCAGCTGTGATCTGGACTGCATTCAAATCAGTTGTTTCAAGGCAAACAACTGAGGTTAAATTTACCCTTGCAGTCACTGCAGTGAGCACTGGGATAAATTCAGGCACCTCGATGCATGTTGCTAATAAGGAACTTAGGCATTTAAGAGAAGCCAGATGAAATAGTTACCTTTTGACCCTCAATTGCAAATTCACTTTGGCTTATAATTACCTTTAATGAAGGCCATTTGAAACATCATGTTTCAGAGGACAGCAGCAATTAGGGATTCATTTAGCACATCAAGGGGTTAGAGACCTCTTTTGAGATCATAAAAGACACTTGAAATTGTCATACGTGGAAAAGAGAGGATGGAGCAGGCTTTTTATGGTAAAGGCACAAATACAATTGCATAGCTTTTGCATACATGAGTATTTACTCCCTGAAACTAAAGTAAAATTTTTAACACCTTGTTAAGACAACTTCTTAAAGTTGCGTGCAGCTATTTAACAACAATAAATCTTAGTGTCACTCTGTCAGTTCTTATCAACCTAAAAGCTCTGCTTTCAAAAAGCAAGAAAATCTTCAAATATTAAGTAATCCTCAAGTATGATTTCTGTCCTCCATATGGAATGCATTTTGAACAACAAAACAGCATAAAAAAAGGTTTTACTTTGAATCCGAAGTGCAACCAGCCTTTGGGACATGCTCCTTGTTGGTTCGGGTCTTTTGGAATCTCCTTCTCTATCTTCTTTGGGATGTTACGTTTACAAATGCAGGGAAGAGAAACAGTACAGTTTTCATCACCCCAGAGTCCTGAGCAAAAAGAAAAATCACAGTTCAATGTTGGTTTGAGAATTGGAAAGGGGTTTTTTTAGATACCTTGGATATTGTTTATTATCTGAGTAAAAAGACATTCTACATCAAATACATTTGGACATACTGCATTACAATGGATTGATGGTTCATGGGCACATCCTTTTATTTCCAGTTTAATTTTGTCAAGTAAAACCAATTCGTCTACACTGAGTCATATAACATGTGACTATAAAACTATTTATTAAAAAAAAAAAAAAGAGATGCCTTCCAGATAAAATAGTTTGACTTCCTTACATTGAAAGTTTTTGGCAAGATCCAAGTGATGATATGAAATGCTGGCCTGCTTAGGAGGAAAACATACTTTTCAGAAACTCAACAAATTTATGGCCAGCCCCTTTGGCCAGCTGAGGGGGGAGGGTGGGCGTCTCTTCCTTTTATCTGATGCTAATATGGCAATGGCAAACTCAAACATTCATAAGTCATGAATCAAAACCCCAATATCTGTGGAAAAAAAGAAGGTTTTATGTTTTTTCAGTTTTGACTTTCGAGCCTGGGATTACAACACTGCAGCTGCATTAATCTTTTTCAGCTCTTCTCACAAATACAAAGCTGGCTATTTTTATTTTCCTTGGAACCTGACCTGTTTACTTTATCATATGACTTGCAGATCATCAGAAAACAGACACTGGAAAATGACAGAAGTCACTAAACCAGCAGTACTGTGACTTTTTTTAAATACCCTAGTAAAATACAGAACTTTGCCATGATTGAAAGGCTAGCACCAAAATTATGGCACCCAAAATCCCTCAGCAGATTGGCTATAGGATCAAAAATAACATAGAAACCTGAGTACTGAAAGTCATGTGCTGATAGAAAAACAGTTGATAGATGTAGGAAAAATTGTCACTAAGTCCATGTGGGTCTTTTGGTTCTGAGAAAACTGTGAACACCAGCAATGCATTAACATTATTGCTGTTCCACATAAACGCCCAATTAAAACTGAAGTATCAATATCACTGGAATCTTTGTATTTTGACATTAGAGAGCTGTAAATATTAATATACTTTTAAAACCTAAAACCTAGGCTCTGAGCATGTTAATGATATTTCATTATTCTTTTCTTAATCACAGAAGCAGTCACGCAAATTGTAACTACGGAGCAGGACTTTAATATGGATTGCATTTCTCAAAAGCAATGAAAAAAACAGAAACCCTTTGGCCAACAATAGAATAAAGTTACAATTACTGCAGCAAAAGGAAATAGAAAAGAAACCTGTTTGTGATGAAATGAAGCCACATCTTTTCCCTGGTCTCTGCAGATCTCTTTCCCTCCCTTCATCCCAGTTCTGGTATGTTACTGGTGATTCATCTCTCCAGCTGCACAGAAATGTTAAGAATAAAAGTTTCACTTTTTCCTTTGTCCTATCCTTACCTAAATTCACACCCTCCATCAAAGGGTTCAAAAGGAGATGCAAGGGAGAAGAAAATAAACAAACAACCACCGTGACTAAGGTCAACATAAATGTCTTTTACAACCTTGCCAGAAGGAATTCTGCAATGTGGAGATAAATTAAGAGCAATATTATCCTGAATGATATTTACATGAGAATTGAAATTTTCTCTTGAATATCCCTCAGTCACCAAACTGGTTTGGCCCATCACAGTGGGAGAGGGCATGCCAAGCACAGCTCACAGCACTGTGGCACACACGAGTCCTTACCGAAACTCCTCACTGAGGTTTTCTGCGTGCAACCCAATCCACCAGTGAACATCAGTAGTAGAGAGCTATAAAAGAAATGGTTTGCAATGTGTTTAGATGTTGTTGATGTTGTTGCCCTTCTACCAATGCATTAACAAACTCCTGAAGTCAGACTGTGTATTCAAGTAGCATCTCCATTGGGTTCCAATGGGAAGAACAGGTGCTAAATCCTATCCATGTTAATTCATGTAACTTCAGTGGGATTATTCACTTGAGTAGAGAATGATTTAGCTCCCGAATTTCCACAGGATTGCTGATCTGTCTTCTATAACCCAAGAATTTACAGCCTATGTGGTTTGAAAAGACTGTCATGCTATGTTAGACCATAATTTGTTTTCCCCCAATTCCTAAAACTAAACAATAGCAAATATTTCCTTTAAGCAGTAACATAGTGCTGATCCTTGATGTTTCCAAAATGCTTTCTGAACATTTATTAACTATGTATGGCTCATACCAGAGTATTCTAGTTACATCAGAAAGGTTCAAGAGAATTTCTGGTGTAAACCTGAGGAGGAAATTTAGAGGAAAATGTCTTTTTTCCCCCATATAAAAATCCATAGTCACAAGGGGGGTAAATTCAGTAGACATAATACAAGTCGGTGGACAGAAACACTGTTTGAATGTGAGAAACCATGATGGCTCCCCATGGGCAGAGAGGGGTGGGCAGAGAGGAAGAAGCAGAGAGGGATGTACACCACACATGAAACACACTTTTCTCTTTGTCCCCAATTACCTTCCCAACTTTGGGATAGGAATCTGGCTTTAGCTCCTCCTGGGTCTTGTGAGGCAGATTGATCAGATGCTCAATAGTAGAGCTGATTCTGCAGATTTGAAATGTAATTGAACTTCTTACGCTAAATTGGGCTTCAGGGAGAGATATGAGAAATGAAGGCAGAAAGAACATTGTAAAGTAAAATGTCTTTTAGATTCTGCCTGGAATAACAGGAGACAGATTCTCTGAAAGATAAGACAGAAAATAGCCTGAGGGTTTATTTTTTAAAAGGGGTGCTTTTTCTTACCTTCCTTATTTTATTTTGAATAAAGGTTTGTTCACCAGAAGAATTTATTATTGCCAATCCACCACGAAGCCAGCCACAGACAAATTTACATGTTTCCCATTCTGCAGGGCTGACATGGAAAAGATATTCTGCTCCTTGATAATATGACCAGGGCAGTTCTAGAAAATAAGCAAAAGAGTCAGTGGCGTGCAGAGGTAAAAAACTCATTTCAAGTCTCACATTTTTTTACCCCCATGGTCTGCCTACAGCCACATTTCAGAGGACAAATATACCACTAGGAACAGCAGAACCATATTTAACACATCAATTTGTGTGACAAAAAATAACCTATGAGTTTGGTTTATTTTCTAATACTCTACCCCTTGAGACTGCAGCAATATCAAGAGCAGTATCTGATGCTGTGGTATTCCTAAATAACAGTGGCAGATTTGAGCTCTAACAAATAGTTCCTACAGAGTAAATTTTCAACATAGAATATTTTAGTTATTTTATTTTTAACGAAGGCTTAAATTGTATGTCCATGTGATACTGTTTCAAGATGAAAAAAAGAAAATATTTTCATACCAGCTGTGTACCAATTTGGACTGGTTGGTTTGACACCTGCAAAAAAACCCCAAAAACAAACAAAGAATCATTAAGAATATTGCTATTGTTGTTCAGGGAGAAAATGGGAGTTAAATGTGGAATAAAATAAAATAATTGCCACACTCACTAAAAAGCTTTTACAGTAGTTTTTATGAATAACAACTTTGAATGAGTATTTCCAACTAACTGGTAATCTTGCTATATGTTTTTAAATTGACTGTTCACATTAGATCTGTTAACTGAACAACAAACCTAAGTGGAATAACCCATTTGGCTTTGCCATGATTTCATGCAGAAGACCAGTGACAACTCCAGAGGTGGCTAAAAAGGAGATTTTTAGGTATTTTTTTTCTTTGTCTCTTCTGAATTGCAAGTAATGTGTATAACAGACAGTGCATGATAATTAACATTCTACCTTTTGGTATTTTGCATATCCATTCACGCTTTTCTTTGCAGTGTGCTGGAAAGACTGTTCTGTTTACTTTGAACACACCACAGCTTCTTGGGTCATCTTCAACATACTTGTCCTCCAAAAATGAAGATACAACCTGAAAACAGCACATTCATTCACTTTCACTGACAGCCCAAGATAAAGCATTTAAAAACCTCACCATGGAGAAAAAGGAAGGATTTAGACATATGTGTAAAATAGGAACAGCTAAGCAACAACTAGAGGACTGAGGTCTGCCTAAATTATGATGGTAAAATACAAATAATAGGGTCCATAGCCATGTTCTCTCAATGCCCTGTCCAACTAATTTGTAACAGGCTTCTTCATAAAAATGAGTGAATAAGTTAGGTTTCACAGTTGTTAGCTGTGAAACCTAACAACTTTTTGACATGATTAACAGCAGCTGCCCACATCTAAAAACCTTTGCCTCCGTTCAATGTATGCTCAGATGTGACTTGTAAGGTTACTGAAATACAGAGTAAACAGATAGTTACAGGTGTTCTGTCAGACCACTGCCACGTCCCTCCAGAAAGTGCATTTCTTTTATTAAATCCAATCCAGAACTGTCTCTCTTCTGTTCTACAACAGAAACAAAGAAAATAACATTTCTCATGCACTTTTTCCTCAGCCATTTCAGAAACAATTTTTCAATAGTACAAATACACATATTAATTTCTTCTCCAATTCAATATATTATTCCATAATACATTTCTTAACTTTTTAGAATTCTTGAAGTAAACTCTTGCTTTCCCACTAAAATGTTAAATTATGTTTTACAAGACGAAAACATTTAAAATAGGATTAAAATAGTAGAACCTCCATTTCAACAAGGAATGTTAATTCACAAAAACACCACCTTGACAACAACAGCTCCTCAACATTTACCACAAAGATCACCTTCAAAAAAAATCACATTGAAATTATGCTGAAACATTTCACCCAATTTTAGCTCACGTTAGAGTAGGGACTTCTTTGGACACTAGCAAAGAGGATGGAATAATGTCAATTGTAGATTAGTACAATTATGATAAATCTTGTTGGTGTTAAAAATATATTTACCTATCAAAAATTGTATATAACAGATTGTTTAAAAATGTTTCTTCATAGATGTGGCTAAAACTAGCAAGATGGGCTCCAAAATCTTGACATAACGCTTCTGCTTCATCCCATGTTCTTCTCATCAGAACTTTTTCATTGTGAAATATCTGCAATAAAATAACCATTGTCATAAATTTAGCTTGTTTTAGAGAGCAGTTTTTTCAGAAACCCATAAAAATCAAATATTAGTCACAGGTTTTCCTAACCAAACCAGGTAAATTTCAAGCAAAGCTCTGATTCTTGTTACTTTCTCTCACTTTCCACTGCAGTGCAGGACGGTAACAGGAAATTTTTGTTTGTTGAGTCAAAGAAATAATGCTTCATCAAAAATGTTTTAGGAACAGCATATCCTTAAGCGGATGTAGAATCAGAAAAACTCAAAGCAAGTATGACATGTACCTTGTAGCAGTTGAGCAGATTAGGTTCTGACTCCCATCCAAAATAGCAAGAACTTGAATACTTTTGAAAAGTAAGATCAGGTTCTTCATAAGAACTGACTTTTTGCTTGCACAATGACATGGCTTTGAAGTTCTTACAGCTTTTCACCTCCCAGTAACCAACAGGGTGCTTCCCTCGCATAGCCACACATCCTCCAGAATGACCTAGACATGGGGATAAGTGCTGAATATCAGAATAGAACATCTGAACTTTGCCATTTCTTTGGTCAAGTTGCTGTTTTATTGACATGGCTTTCTGGATAAAAGCTTAATGAACTTACAAAACTAGCAAATTCTTTGGTCAGCAGCCAACTTATAAGCCTCTCTTGGCTGGCTTGAGCTTGTAAAATGAACCAGGACAAACAGTTCCTCTCACAAAATGCACAAGAAGAATTGCAATTAAAAACATTACTTTTGCAAAATGCAGTAGTAAGCAATAAGTGTAAAGAGTCCAAATCAGAGAGCCATTATTGAAATGGAGTATCTTTATAAATATGTCTCTATTTTCAGATATTGCTTAGTGGTTTGTGTTTCAAAGGTTGAACAACTGTTTAATGTTTTTACTTTCTGTTTCCTTGGAACATTTTCCTAAGAATTACTATGAAACAAACAAGATAAAACTAAAGGGGAAGAAGAAGAAACCTCCACACTGTTATTCACAGAAATGTTTTTTGCAACCTCTGGCCTATTTTTCATATAGAATGCAAATTTCAAACTATTACTGAATAAAATTCATTACTTTTCAGAATCTTTTGCTGGGAGTCTCAGGAAGCCCTTGAAAAGCTCATGAAGAAGTGTGCTCATGGAAAGCATCAGGTTTGGGTTTTGACATTCTTTAAAGAATGTGATGTATGCAACAAATGTATTACAGTTCATAAAGGAATGTATGCAAAATACCTCATGGAAAAAGAAGAATTTCAGGGATCAGCTGAGTCTGTAAGGAGGGCAACTTCTTGTGGAGCCAACAGCAGATGCAAATTTATCTCTGCTCTCTTGGCCAGGCAGGGAGGAAAGGACTGGGACTCTTCAGTCCCTGCTAAGCACTGGTGCTGTGGAGAAGAGAGCACCCTTCCCAGTTTCCATTTCCAGCCTTTCCATATTTTTGCCAGCATGCTACTCACGTGGCTGGTGCTTGTTCCAGTTTGTGTAGCTCACTGAGTGATTCTTGCCTGCTGTACTGAGCCAAAAGTATTCTCCCGTGTTGTTAAGGTCTTGCAATCCTATCCAAAAATAAGTTCTCTCAGATTCTGCCATGCTGCGGATCATGCTGTTGATAAAAGCTTGTTCAAACCTTAATAAAATAATCAAAATAAAGGTTTTTAGAATAAAATAGGTAAATTGATATTTCAGTGAATATTTCTCATGACATTATTTAAATTACCTCAGATGAAAAAGACAAAATGGAGGTACTTAATTTTCTTTACAGAATGCTGTGGGGAACTTGAGGTATAAGTCTGTATCCCTATTTTTTCAGCACTTGAGCACATAAAAGAAACACTAGAATCAGTTTTTAAATAAAACCTCAGTGCTTGAATTGCAAGATGTAAAGACAGAATGTATTAATGATGCACAAATTAAAACAAGAAACTCCAGGTATGAAGGAAAAATGTTAGTGGGGTCTGAAAAGGCTCCAGAAGAAAGAAAAGAAAAATCTCTGCACAGAAGTGTCCTACTGAAACCAGCAGATACACAAACCAGCACTAAGAAAACATCTGAAGGACCCAAAGCACCAGCTGAACTGAGTACAAAGAATCTTGATTTCTTCACTAAAGTTATGTGAGAGATGTACACCTTTTTGCAAGTTATAACTGCTGTGCATAGTAAGCCAATTTTCACTTAAATGTAATTAGTTCTGATATAACTGTTATACAAACTCAGAAAATAATGGCTAAATATAAGGATGACAGTAATGCAAGAGACAGAATGCAACACTGTGATCAATGTTACAGTATCTGTAACACTGTGAGGGACTCGGAATTTGCATTTAATTTTCATTTCCTCTGCACGTCCTCTTTTTATGTCTACTCTCCTTCCTCTACAACTTACTATCTAATGAACACTTTAGGATCAGTTACTGAAAAGGTTTTGCAGTTTTCACTCCAGAACAACTAACGTCAGCAATAATTTAACAAAACCACAAAACTAACATGCTTTTGCTACTCCTTGCTACTGCTGCTAACTGGAACTGGGAAATAACATCATAATTAGTGATGGGTCTTCCAAGAAGTGAAAAAACAAAAATAAAAAAAAGCAGAAAAAGACAGAAGACATTATTCTAGTGATGTGCAGTATGCCTACAGCTCCCTGCCACATTTGAGCTGCCAATGCTCAGCTGCAAGGATTTGTCCCTTATTCCCCCTGAAAGGACCTTTGTCACACTGCAGCTCAGTGCTGCACGCCCTGTGCACAATCCTGGAACCACTGGGCAGAGCAAATTCCCACTGATGTCAATCTTTAGGTAGGGTAGCCAGTGGTTTCCTAAAATACCTACTTACTCTTTATCGGATTGCTGAGGGTTACTTTCCCTGGTCTAAAGGGAGCAGATATTTCCTCCTTGTATTTTTGGGCTTTGGGTTTTTTTGTTTTTTTTTTTTTTTTTTATTTAGGCTTTTTTAAAAATAATAAATAGGCAGCAGTTACAGTATCGATGTAATTTATCTATTAGTAGGTCAAACTTTAATGGAAAGCCATCATGAAGGGTAAATAACAAAGGGAGCAGAGAAAACCCAAGCATCTGGACATCTACAGAGGAGAAAGTTCTTGCTAAAGCTGGAATAGAGGCAAATAAGAACAAGGCATGGGAAAACAGCAACAAATGCTTTCAAACATTTACTCTCACTCTATTTGCTGAGAAATCACATAAAATGAATACATAAACAGAAGCATTTATAAAACATTAATTGATTTGGATTAAAATTTTATATTTATTTCACTATAAAAATAAGTATATTTTCATCTTTCAGTACACCTTTCAAGTACACTAATAAAGTTTCTCAAAGATGTTACATACCCCTGCAGCAAGCATTTTCTTTAGATTTCTGCATGCCCAAGTGTGCACATTGCTAAAAGTGTTTATTAGCCTAACAATTTCTCATTAATAAATTTATTTTCAATTAAAAATTAAGGCAAAGCACACCTTTGATTTCAGCTGATGTTAGTAATTATGCTCACCTCTCAAGCAAATATTACTTCACCATGGTGATATGTTTTGCCATGCAACGCTTAATAAAGTTAGAATAGCTCTTGTTAGAGGTATCTTCACGCTATCTAATAGGATTGACTACCTGTTGGTTACTGATACAAGTGCAGATGGGCAGAAATAACCACTGGAAGCAAGTTCAAAACTTCGAGGGGTACTGTCGATTTTGTAACAATATCCACCATGTCTTTCCCATCCCTTAAAAGAAATGAACATCATTTTATAGATTATTAATTATTGTATAGTTGTTAACAACTTGGCCCCCTTTTGTTTGATGATCCCTGGCATCCCTGCAGATCTTTTCTTTGCTACCATGGTTGAAGAGCAGTTACCCTCAAGATCACTGAAAATGTGTATATCAGATGAGCCAGAACACTGTGCCTGTGGTCAGCCTGCCTCATTTCATCTCATTATTATCTTTTACTTCATTCACCCTGGGTGTCCAAAAGACACCACCAGGACTGGTGTAAGTTCTGCTGGTGTGAGCTCATGCAGCATACCTGCTTGGATTTATGATTAACTGTTTTAAATAAACAAGAGGACAAAGAGATAATACACTCTCTCAGTCTTTTGATTAACTGAATGTAACTTTTTTCACATTAGAAAGAAAAGGATCAAAGCCAAGGGACTGTAAGAGAGTTTAGCAAATGTTTTTACAGGGTGTGAAACACCAAGCAGCAGAAATTTATCCTGAGTAGAAGTTGCCAGAGTGGGCCAAAATACTTATGACCAGTGGCTCAATACCTTGAGACTCAGTCCTGAGGATCACAGGATTGAGAAGAAGTTGAAGTGCTATCAAACTGCTGACTACAGCTTGTCAAGAAAACCTTGATGCTCTGCACATTTTTCACCCAGTCAGGACTGGGACAAACCTTTCTTACACTAACAACACACAAAATTCTTGAGTGACAAAATACATTGGTCCAAATTAAATAAATGCAGTCACCCTAAACTTCTGGAAATTTTAAGCTGGAATCAAGTAGTAATGTCCACAATGGTATGGCAAGAACTCTGGATCTGGACACTACATCTGGCAAAAGACTGCATCCGACTCCAAACGGTTCAATTGCAACCTTCTTAAAATTCAACTGAACTGGCTGCGTTTCTTCATTTCCCAAGAAACAAGACAGGAAATCTAAAAAAGGAAGACAATTAGCTAAATAATAAAGCAGCTTAGAGAGATTTTTTTGCCTCCACAGTTTTGAACATAACAGAAATTTAACAAGCTTCTTCTTTCCACACTGTGAAAAGGAACTGATGGCAAACTAAGTCATATTTTAACATGCTTCCTTTTACTACTAGAACACAGAGCCTAAATGCCTGAAAATATGATACCATCTCCTAGTTGGATAGCTGTGCTCTTTCCCATTTGTGTTTGAAAGCAAATGTACAAGTGGAAGAGTTCACCCTCTGTGTCAATGAAACGGGTAGGTTTTCACCCTGACATTCCATTTCAGTGTATGAAAACCATGTGTGGGAGGAGGCATCATATAACAGCCCTTATTTGCACAGATGTTGGACAAAAGGGTTTCACTTTTGATCTAGAAAGAAATAGGAACTTGGGTAACAATCACTGATGAAACAACAAGCCATGAAAGGCATCTTGTGAAGCCTTTTAATCTTACATTAAAATTTAGTTTACATACTTTTAAAGCAAACAATGTGATTTTTCCAAGCAAAACATGCATGTTTTTAAGATGAAAAACTGAAATTATCTATTTGCATCCACATGTTCTGTACCTGTATTTAGAGGTTACCTATATAGTTCTATGTCATTAATATAGTTCTAAAACAACCATAAAACCACTTACCTCTGGACAATTTGATTCCAGTTCAGGAGAGACACTATTAAATTCCCCTGCTTTTTTGCAGATATAGAAAGATTTGTCTTCACATTTTTTAATCTTCCAATGTCCCTCCTAAAGAATAAATAGAGTATATTCCATATATATCCATAGTCATGCATATCTATACAAATATTAGATCGCACTCTCTCTTCCTCTTTTAACTCTTCACTAAAAAAAAACTAATTTTTCTCACTCCATTTACCCAGCCATAGATGGTCCATTTACTTCTACCAACACTGTCAGCAGGACATCCCAAATCAATCATACAAATGGGTTTGTCTCTTTCACTCAGCATTCAAGATGTAAAGCATCTTGATTAACTAACACCATGGCCATGCCAGACCACCTTTCTTTCTGGCTATCACAGTTCTTTGTAAGATTAATCTCTTTATTTGAACAGTCCTTACTCAAGATATTACAAACTTTATATCATATAATTTTCACACATCTGTACATATAATTTTCATACATCAAAAACAATGCTTGAAAAATTTTATCCCAAACCTACTTTTCCTTCGTATTTTACATTTTCATTTGTTTGTTTACAATTGCAAACTAAGTAAAATATGACTTTGGAATCTAAACCCTCCCCCCCTCCCCACCTCGCCTTGTTCCAAAGTCCTATTTTCTAATTCCAGTAGGAACAGACTTTTCCCAGTCACTGTAATTGTCTTGGTTTTCTCCTGAGTTAAAGATTGTAACTTGGACCCACTACTGTAGAGACAGCAGAACCCTTGATACAGTTTTCACACTCAGACAAAACATATTTTACAAAAAAGTTTTTAAAATTATAGTGCTACTTAAGCAATTCATGTATTAGTGAGTTTAAGAACTGGTAATTGCAAAAGTAAAGTAAATGCATGACCACATTGCAAAAGAATTGACAGTGCCATGAATACCAACAAGATAGGATAGTGTTGTTTTAATATTACTCTCTGTTTTACAAATCCTGACTGATCTGGTATCGATCTCTCTATCAATCAATCTGCTATCAACTTCTATACTTTCATGTAGACCTAGACTATTGTTTTGAAAGATACTCCATAAAATTTATAGATATTTACACAAACATAATACAGGCACAGCTGACAGTTTTTCAAAACATAAATTTGAAACTTTCAAGACCAGAACTTATGCATCATAAATTATGATACACATTACTTGGATTTTAAATTACTTTATCAAAATACAAACTCATATTTGTTCTCTTCCATTTGCCAGGCTTTACATATGTTGTATTTTTATTGAACATAAGCTCAAAATCTGTGATTTATTTTCTGTGCATCAATACTGCAAAATGCATTGGTTTCTAAAGGCCGTGCTGCATTTGTCATAACATGAATGCATTAAGAATCAAAAACAACGTCATACTCTAGGTCATGGCTTAAAAAAGTATGCACAGCAAGAAATAAAATTATTATGAGCTAAAATAAAAGTGTCTAATTCTTTTAAAAGAAAACTTACAGGTCCTTGTGCCAAAACACAGAGTTGTCCTGTTCTTTGAAAGGTGTTAGGCTCTTGTCTGTGCCAGTTAGAGAATTTTACTGGGGTTCTATCTGACCACTCAAAAACAACAGGGGTGTTATTACTGTATAATCCAATCCATGTCTCTGTTACATTTTCTGTAAAAGAATAAGTGAGTTCAGATTTTAACGTGAAGTGATAAAGCCTGTTTTTCCTCTAACACGATACCACCATTAAAAGTTATTCATGGGATTTTATCGGAATGTCCTTCTTTCAGGAAAAAATAAAAGCTGTATAAACTTCAGGAAACCTTACTGATGAGACTAGGCTCTACTGCTCTTGAAAGCTAAATAATTTCAAAAACAGAATCAACATACATGATAATATGCTTTAAAATCCTAAAACATACAAATTAAGAGCATATGCACTTTCTTGAAGTGTATGGGCAAGCAAAACTGATGTGGGAGTGAAATATTTCTTCATATAATTTTCCATGCCACACTCAGCTTTAGGATTCTCTGAGAGTTATAGGGTCCAGTGACAGCACAGTTGTAGCCAGCGTCTAACAAAAAAAGGAGAGATAAAGCTTGCATTTTGATGTCAAGTTTTATTTTACCAGCCTCTACAGGAGAAAAAGCACTCAGGCTTTCAGGCATGTAAGCCCTTCTCCTGAAGAGAAGCTTGAACAAGCTGGAATGAAGCAGCAGACTGAAGCTGAACTCAAACAGAGAACAATTACATCTATCCATTACAGCATCCCTGCCAACAATGGTATTTGTTATCTATGGAGGGTCTTCATGGAGGTGAGGAAGATGATGGAGGTTAACATCCAATCTCCACATGACACTTTGCCCCAGCTCTGCGAGAAAAACTCAAAACCAAACTGTGCAGCTCTGCCAGCACACTGGTGTCTGTGGCAGGCAGAAAATACTCACTTTCCTTTGCTGCTGTTATGACAACAAAAGTATTGGCATTGCTGCATCAAAGAGCTTTTGTTCATTAAGTTCCTTGTGCAATTGTGCTGCCTCTCAGGACAATGTGAACCAGCAGAAGTGCTTTGATACGCCCTGCTGACATCAAAGGGGACTCTGCCCTCACAGTAACAGCAGCAATTTTGCAGTGTGGATCAGGCCAGCTTGCAAGCCAAAGACATACTGAATTGGTTTTGCTTCTAAGCACAGCTCTAGTATAAGGTTGATGACTGAATGTTTTGCAATAGTTTGCAAGGAACCAGGCAAGAGTAGGAAAGGACAAAAGCTAGCATTTTTACTATGGCCTCACTGTGTCTGCTTCATGGAGTCATCTCTTTATTTTAAGAATAGCTATTGGAAAAGGTGACTATGCATTTTTAAGACTCCTAGAATGGGCATGCAACATGGTTTCTTTTTTTGCAAACATCATTTGGGTGTGACACATAATATAGCGCTTAGATGGTTACAAGTTAAAGAGCTGCACAAAACAGCACCACAAAATACTTCAAGAAACACCTGCACACTTAAACTCCCCAAACTCACCACTTTCAAGCAATTTAAGGAGCAGCTCTTCATCTGCCATGGAGGATACACTAATGAGCCTGCTATTTTCACTCTGGCATGAGAGAGAAGCATCGTTCCAGCTCTTGTGCTCTTTATGAAGTCTGTAGCAGTTGCGATTGTGCGGGTACCAGCCAGCGTCACAACGAGTGGCACGGTACTGCCAGGTATCTTGAAATGAGCACACCAAGTTCATGTACATTAGACAGAATTGCCAAGCTTATGCTATGTTCATAACACGTTCAGAGTTGTTTTTTTTTAACCTTAAAATGCTGAAAACAGAGTTTTCCAAGATGACTTAAGGAGGCCTAAACACCTGCTCTATGGATCATCACCTACCAAGCAAACTGAAACTCCTTCCATTTTATTTGATGATTGAACTGTTTGGGCTGCTGGACTAGTGGCAAAACCTAATTCAGTTTAAAACACAGTTTATCTCCCTTATTACTTCTGAACCTGGTTCAAGGACAGATAAAGCTTTTTCAGACACATTACCTACAGAATGTTTGGATAGCCTTCCTTTACTACCTGAAACATGCTGCTAAACTTTCTTTAAGTTACTAGGAAGGAGCTGAACCCATGTAAGTAGCTCATATAAAACCAAAAATTTATGCAAGTAGCTCTTATAAAACAAAAAAATTATGTTAGAATAAACTAAATTCTGTTTTTGACTTTCTCAGAGAACAGAGTCATTCTGAGTCATTCCATGCACCACACATCTTATACGCATTGTATAAACACTTGAAGTATATGTACAACACTTTTTTGGCATATCAAAAATACAGCACATCATAAAAAACCTTGCAAATTTTGTGCTTCATCTATACATCTTTCTTCCATGTGTGCCACTGGTTAATTCCATTCACGCTCAAAACCTATTTTGCAACTTCTAAGTGTGGCTTATATTGTAATATAAAAGGGAATGAGTATACTGATGGTGTAAGGAATCAAGTAAATGTTATTTGTATTAAAACTGTTTGTTCCAAGACTCTCAACAAAGAGTGCTGTTTTCAAAGACTGAATTTAAACAGAAAAAAAGTGTTATTACATCAGTTAAAGTAAATTGTATTCAACTTAAACAAGCAAACCCACACATTTACTGCAGGTGCAACTCTGTTCTGCTGACTTTATAGTCAGGTGGCTTCTTTTGCTCTCCTTGCACCCCCACAAACAAGATACAGTAACACTGACACACTTACCCAGTGTTTCATGCTCTGTCTTATTTAAATATTTTTTGCATATAAAAGGCAATCCAGATTCACAAAAATAACTGTTCCAGCCATACTTTAGTCTTGGATTAATCACTGCACAATGATTTTCTTTATAACGGTTATCAGAGACATCTGCAAACACATTTTTGAGGAGCACAAAATTACAAAAAATCAGTTCTTAGTTGTAAAATGGTGTTGTAAGGTTCCCTGCAACTTCTTGAATTAATGTATAAACAAGTCTGCATACCCAAACTTCTAATAATATTTTACCAGTACTATGGACAGTTGAACATTTACCATTAATTACATGTGTGGCGATGCCTCCTTGGCTGCTGCTCTCAGATGAGAGACTGAAACAAGCTTGAGTGTCTATAATTAATTGTTGGTGGACAGGCTTCAAAATTAAGCAAACCAAGGCACAAAATTCATTTTAGTGTACTAATTGTAATTACACCTTGTTAACATAAAAAAATTGAAACTCCTTTCCTCCATGTAAGTAGCTACGGTTTTTAAATATGCAGCAAAGGAACATCTTTGAAAGTACAAAAGGATTGGACCATTAATGCTTTGAAGAGATAGATCTCACTTGATGTTATATCCTTAGAAAGGCTTTCAGTTTGTGAACATGAATAAATAGATCTAACAAAAATAACCTGCACTCATTCACTTAATTCAACTTTCAAACATAGCTGTGGGAACAGCAGTGCTGCATCAAGCTGCAGTTATAGAGAGCATATAATTATGCTGCTATAACACATTCAAGAGGAACATCAAGTACTTGCTCTCCAGTTGACAAACATTAGTGGTGCTCCATCTGACCACTGCCAGCCAGCGTCTTCAGCCAGGCGGTTCAGGCCCATCCACAGCATCATGTCTGTGGAATTTAACTGCCCTGAAACAGAAAAAATAAACAAAGTAATACTGCATGCTTTCCCCAAGCTTTAAAATATCTACAGGCATAGACCTGCTGTCCTGACTTGTTACAATTGGAATAAAACAAAACTTCAAAGCATTCTCCACAAAGTTCAGGCTGGTTGGCTTTTTTTCCTGTCCTTAGAAATAGTAAGTTGCTCTGTTAATCAACACAGAGATGAAAAGGAATAAAATTGAAACCTGAAATACTTCACAAGCCACTCATTCTGCAAACCCTTCCTACATGAGGTGCTGCTGGCCTTAGAAGTTAAATCTAGAACAAGCAGCTACATAAACACTAGCCTGTTTACATAAACACTAGCCTGTTTCAGCTTTTCATAAATCAAACAACTTTCAGAAACCTTTACAGCCTTGCAGGCATATCAAAAAGCCAATGAAATATTTTTGAAACTTCCTGTTAGCTTATATCCTTCAATTGAAAACCAGCAATAGTGGGAAGCAATGAAAATCGGAGGCAACCTTTGCATCAGAACTCCACCACCCATTCCTCCACTTGCTTTTCTCCACTCACACTAAAACACTCATGAAATCCTTCCTTTCAGAAGGCTCTGCACAATTTGTTTGAGACATTTGCTCCAAGGGGAAAAGCAAATTGCTTATCAGAGAAGGAGTAACATGTATTTATACAGCTGGCATTCTTTCCATCCAGGACATTTATTTTAGGCCTGTAGAAATGCTCCTATCATTCCCATTTACTGAAGTCCAGCTTACAGGGACAATTTAGCAGGAGAAAGGGACACCAAGGTAGACTGCAGAGAAGGTAACCATGTATTATTCTCCAAAGTAAACAAACAAACTCCCTAACCACAGCTGCAGGATGAATGGGAATCTCTGTGGGAGGGAGAATTGAGAAAATGACACCCTCAAGTAACATCACCACTTCTGCATCTCAGTTTATTAAGGTGGGGATTTACCTTCATCCTTGCTCTTTCAAACAGCTCTACTGAGGTGTGTTGAGGTGTGTTACATGACACAGCCCCACAAGCAGCAATGGGAGAGACATCACTCAGGGTATTAGGCTCCAAAGCTATCCCTTTGCACAGGTAAGGAGGAAATCTAACTACAGGTTTCCTACAAGGTCCCCAGAGCAATGTCTACTCACTGCTTAAGTTAGTTATGTAGTCCTGCTCCTCGGGGTTGGTGACACTGAGCAGGTCCCCTCCTTGCAGCTGACAGGCAGCCCGAGCCTCAGGCCAGCTCAGCACGGATGCCAGGTTGAACTGGTAGCAGGTGTGTGTCTTGGGATTCTTCTTCCAAAAGATGTCACAGCCCCTCTCTATTCAGAAACAGATTTATCACCAGCTGCCCATCATGCCAAACCAATCAGAAACACAACACCTTGAACAATTTAATTAATTAATGACAGCAGAATCCCAAAGGAAGCACAATTGTGATCACCTTTTCTGTCACTTAGTTAACACAAATAGGGAAATAGGGCACTAATGAAATAAAATGTTGCTCCAAATTTCAAATGGTTGATAAAACACTCAGGAGCTGATCTGCAGCTGGTGGTGATTTCCACAACTCTCTTGAAGCCAACACAGCTACATTTTAATTTATTCTGGCTAATCATTTGTTTCTAAAGCTGAACATTGAAATATTCAAATGGTGAACACCTCACCCAACTTGTGGCAACACTCACCTTGTACTGGTGGTCCTTGTACTCAAGAGAATGACCTTTAATTAAAAAGGATAAGCAAGGACACAAATGCTATCTATTTTAACAGCTTCCCAGAAGTACTCACTGCAAAGACACATATACAGCTTTTTTTAAGATGCTTTGGAACAGAGATCTGAAATGTAGCTTGAGTAGGAAAGGCTTTTCCAAACCACTTCTACTGAAAGAAGACACTATTTTGCTTACTTATGCAATAAGCTCAAATGTTCACAAAGATTATACATCCAAAATCCTTTTAACAGCAAGCAGTTTTAAAGCTATTGCTTTCTAGTATTTTAGCCCAAGACAAATCCAAGTAGTGCACAGAAGAAAAGGAATGTGCCAGATGCAGGGCAGTCCAAGCAGCAGGTGACTTTGCAGGAGCAGCCCTTAGGTAAAGTGTCCCACATAAGCTGCCTGTGTATGACTAGGACAGAGGGCTTTGGCTGCAGGGTAAGGTCAGTGGGCTGCACAGAATGAGGTCCTTCTCCTGATCCCTCTGCTGGTCCTTCGGCTTGTTTTGTTGTTGTGATGAGGACTTTGAGTCTCAAAGGTCAAACAATAAACTATAACAGATTTTCTAAAGATATTCCTTTGTGCTTTTTAAAAAGACATTCCCTTCTAACAGAAGGGAAGTAATCCAAATCCAGACTGTGTCCTAGTATTACTAATAAAGAACAAACTCATGGAGGGGGGAGAGAGAAGACAAGCAACATCTTACCAGCATTTGGGCAAAACCCCCATTTTTCATCTTGTTCATAGTGAGTTGTTGTGGCACACCACTCAGATTCCTTTCCATCTCTGGTACACTCATAATACCACTTATTGTTATATTTAAATGGGAAAACGCATGGGAGACCAAAAGAATTTCCAAGCAAGGTGTATGTTTCTGGAAAAGAAAGTAGAGATTCAAAGAATGCAGACCACAACAATTCTTTTTGCCCCCTTATGTCATTATTCCTGTATTTAGCAGCAGTGATAAAAATAAAATGTCTAAAATGACTTTTAAATTTTAATTTATAATTGGTAACAGCATTACAAGTGTGAGCATCATAATTTCAGAAAATAAAATGTAGAAATAATAATTTATGAAATTTGTCACCATGAGACGCATTCCTGTAACTTACTCCATTAACAAAAAAAATCCCAAACAAAACCACAAGCCCCAAAATCTGATCAATTAACACAAAGCCTGTATCTATATTTCAGAACAACCACATAAAACAGCAATTAGTTAAATCAGTACACACTCAGAGACAAATTCTACTTATTTATTAGTCTATGACATACAAGTAATTTAACATTATTCCCCTGCTTCTCCTACTCTTTATAAAGTGGATTTCTAATGTGTGTTCCACTCTCTTTGTCATTCTTTGGGCAAGGAAACATGCAAGACAAAGGAATATTAAATAGAATTTTTAAAATAAGTTTTTATCCTGTGGAGAATAATAACACAGCTAAAGAACTGATGCTCCACACATTAGTTTCCACAATCAATGCCTTACAAAATATTTAAATATTTTCCTATTGTTTGTTCCTACTTTGAGGACCAAAATATTGAGAGAATCCAGTGCAACTGAAAGCTGTAAAAGCTTTACCTCAGTGAGTGTCTCCTAAATCTCAGAGCTTCTAAAAAAGGTCAAAGAACCACAACCACACTTTGAATGAAATTGTTTATCAAATATTCCACACTGATAGCTTTAAGACCAAAGTCCTTCAACTACAGAACCAATACATACTGCCAAGTTCCTAGAGGTTTCTAGAGTTAATGGCTGGCTGTGCACATACAAAAGAGCAGTTTACACATTGTAAATCTCCTTCTGATGTGAATGAACAGAAAATACTAGGAACAGGTCAAAAAATAAATCAGGATTGCTTTTCTGTCTGCCTGCTACCATGCTGCCAGCTACAGAGGGATTATCTCAGTCCTGGCAAGAAACCAAATTCAATTGCTACAGACCTCTTACTACAGTTACAAATATTTTAATTTTTTTTTATTTTGAAGGTAGCTATCCCTGACACCCTTACTTGGTGGACTAACAGGCTGGCTTGCCTTTGCATGTGCATGAGTTGTGGTAGAAGGTGGAAAACAGAACCTGAAAGAGATTTTACCAACACAATTCAATACTTTGATTGTAAATCTAGGCTAGAAGTACCTGCCTAATGCTGCTCGTCTCCTCACCTATCTGAGATGTTGCAGTATTAGGGCTAAACCAGGTCTACTTTCATGTTACTGTGTGTACATGGCAAATGTGTATGACTTTTCATGGATTTTTATATTTTTCTGTCTGGTCTTAAGTATGAATTCCATTAGGCTTTAAAAAAGAAGTTGGGCACCTTCCCAGTTATCACAGGTCTCAAAGAAGAAGTTTGGTGACAGCAGAGGCTGAGGTACATCTACAGGGGAAACCACTAAGACCAGATCTGGAACCCAAACACCCAGTTCAAGTGGGGAAAATCAACAACTTCAGTCTGAGACAGTGTGCAAACATCAGGCCTCTCCCTCTTACAGAAATGCTGAGGAAGGGGTGAAGGTTCAGGCTGCCTGTTCCTGTTTGAAGTCAGTGGGTTTATCTTAGTCCTTAAACCTAGAAAACTGTTCAGGTCTGCAGACCTGGATCTTGATGTACATTCTTACACCTCAGCTGAACAGCTACACACTAGCTGAACAGCAGGATTTATCAAACTTCTGTTCTCTGTTTCAAAGTTTGACACGTTCAGAGTCCAGGTGCAGAACATGGCAGACACTGGTCCATGCACACTGCAAAGACAGACGGATTTTCAGTGACAGAAACTCCAAATCCTTTCTTCTCTCTTTGGGTTAATCTGATAAGGGAAGCTGCAGCACAGCCAACAGCAGATCCTTAGTAACCCTTCTAATTTTACAGGTGGTTTGAAATGAGCATTTCCTGATTTGGAAGGATACTGGTTGGTGTGGGGGTCAATTTAACAAAAGAACATCAATTGTGTGGTATGCTCACCTCAACCACTGCACATAAAAAAACCCACAAACTTTGAGGCCCAAACCGCAACCCAGAACTTCTAAAACTTTTCCCATCTAACATTTCTATAACAAAGTTTTATTCTTACCTTGGAATGGATGTTCACAAAGATCTTCATCATAGGACATATACTGTTTCCATTGACAAGTAGATTTTTTTTTGGCCACAATATATTTACTGTTTTCAACTGCTAATTTAAACTCTGATACACCAACTAACTCTTTTCCATCACAGTTCCACCACAATGAGTATTGAGTTGAATCACATTCAAGCATAGCTAGTGGCTGCTCTGGTTTGCTGATGTTCAGCCCCAGACAGGTGCTGCTGCCTATGTTGAAAAGATGACGGTTGGACACCCATTTCCATAACATCTTTTCTGAGAGCTGACTGCAGTCCTCCAGAACAAGGCCAGCTCTGTCCACTTTAATGCACAAGCTGGAATTTTCACTCTGGATCATAAATATTCCTTTATCTGCAAGGGGAAGAAAACACAACAAACTTTCAGTCTGTAGAATTCTGCAATTGATTAAATATTATTAAAAGACAAATGTTTTAATTGCAGCTACTTAGGAAGAAAACTGAAAATATCCATCAGAATAACTGACGCTCCAAAAAACTAATGAGTACTGATCTAATTTTACTGCCAGCTGATTTTTCAAAACATGTGGGCTACTTGCAAGCTCACAAAAATAAAACCATATAATACTTCTCAGGCTGGATAGCCAAAAATGACCTCAAACAAAAACAAGAGGTGCCCAAAAACATCAGTCATGTTTAAAGAAAAAGCCACTGCTCACCAAGACAGAGTAAAGGACACAGCAATGGAGAAAAAGTTTAAGTAATACAAGTCATGCTGTACACTGCAAAATAATTCCCAATGTAGATGGGAGAATGCAATTAAAGTAAAAGCTAAATATTTTAAGACTGACATTGCCATATTCATTCTTTACTCTGCAACTACAGAGAAAGAAAGAAAATGAGTTGCATTGTCAACAGGACACAGGAATAGCAGGATTTCTCTATGCCATTAGAACTGGTGGCCAAGGGTTAAAGTATGCCTTTGCCATTTGATACATATTGTTCAACCATCTGTGACTACCTTCCACAAGAGCAGATGTTGTGGGGCTAGCCTGACATCCCAGATTTTTTGGAATCACATAGAAATTCACTGAAATATGTGACATCATGTTGTAAGTATGTGAAAAAGTCAGCTGTTTAATGTCTTGGGAGCAAAAGTTGAACTGATCATATAGACTGAAAAGAAGAGGGCAGCTGAGGAACTGGAAATCAGCAAAATGTAAGCCTGTAACAGCTCAGCAACTTGATTCACTCAGAAATCCAGTGGTAAATAACCCAAGAAGTTCTGTTCACATTATATGTGAGATATTTTATGCCTCAGGAGATTATGTGTTGAGAACCTGAGCAGCACCTCCATTTTGCCTTCAAATTTTACAGTAATAATTTCTGCCATGCATACTTGCATCTTTCTGTATTTCACTACACCTAGCATACTGAAGCACTAAATATGACAATAAAAAATCCCTTCAAACTGACAGAGCCCACAAATGAAATATGAGATGCAGAGGACCACTCAGATGCTATGTCTGAGTTTAGAGCATAGAGCTTAGGTGTGGCCCTAAAAAAGGAAGAAGTTTCAAGCAGCACAGTGACAGTGCTGTCTAACAAGCACACAGGAGATCAGCTCAACAATATAATGTGCATACAACAAGCAGAACAGAGAGGATATGGATTATGGAGAGGTTTTTGGTTACAGATTCTGCGTAGAACACATTATGACTTACAAAGAGGTGGCACTGCAGATTGTGGCACTGCTAACAGTGGCTGTTTCCCCCATGGCTATAGAAACTGGCAGTCTGATGGAGCTGGAGCAAGCTGTTCTGACTGGCAGCAGGTGAAAACCAGTGAAGTTTTGCAGTTTGTACTGGTTTCACCCTTCTTATCCAACCCAATCCTCCATGGGCAACACAGGTGTCTCTATTTATGTGGCCAGAAAGAGTTTCTGCCTCTCATACTATGAGTATGTCTTTTCCACAGCAGTCTTATCTTTGCTGACCAAAAAATACACTGTCAATTTGCTAGGTAACTAAAAACTGGGATGTTAGCACTAGTAAACTCTGATTAATGAGATTAATTCACCAGGATACTGGGATCCACATGTATATTGTGAGTTTGAGGAAGTTTATCTATTTCCACAGCATGCAGCATCTCCCAAACAGCACCTTCCTGGGGTGAGGGGAGCAAGACCACAACCCAGAGGTGAAGGATTCTCAACCTTTGAAAGCCTTTATCTGTAAGGCCCTTAAGAGTGGCAGTAACTGCTGAGAAAAGATAAAGTTCTTTCCCAGTGTACACAAATAACCCATCTGGATGATTTCTGTGAATAACGTCCCTTTTTCATTCTGGGGCAACTTGTGCCAAGAACAGCCAGACCATAATTCTTGAGCCCCCTTCCAAATGTGGTTTCCATTCCCCACATAAAAAATGCAATTGGCAAGAGAGCTGAGCTTGCTCGCCTGAAGACTGCCAGGAAACAGCCAGCTCACTGCAGAAGTAAGACATGAGAGATGGCAGGCTCAGTGACAGCTCCACGAGCTCCAGCTCAGCTCTACGAGGGGCAATGAGACAACTGGAGCGACATCAAGCCTGGGAATGCCTCCAGGCTCACCTCTCCTGAGCTTGCAAGGCTACACCATTCATTTCACAGCTGCTCACACAGATGGGTTCTGTTACAAAGCTCCTGGTGTCAGGGAGAGGTCTGTGCCCAAAGTCCTGCAGCTGAAGAGCTGCAACGGAGCGCTGCGGCCCCAGGACTCCAAGAGGAAAGGAGATAATCTATGCTTTAGAAACTGAATGGGTGAAGAGAAGTCTTTAGAACAGATCCACTTCTCTACATCCACGCCCCTCCACACAAGGACAAGGGGACAACAAACGTATTCCCAGAGAGAAGCCTGGAGCTGATGTTTAGCCCCAGATGAAGAGCTAATTGCTGACCAGCACCTCTAAGTTCCTGTTTACTCGGGCTCAACACAGCTAATCGGGAATAAACGGCTGTAACAAAACTAGGCGAACAAGATAGCTTCATTTCCTTCCTCCTTACCTCCCATTTCCTTCCCTCCAAAAAAAGCAGAGAGAATTGCTTATGTGATAATAAAGGAAGTGACAGGGATTTATTGGAAATGAGGATAAAACTATCGCTATTCTCTCCGGGCGCATGGAGGACCGCAATGGGCAGCGGAATAAGGAGCAGTGAGGGCGCGAAGCAGAGCCAGCAGGGCAGCCCTCGGCCCTTCGTCCCGGAGCGCTCGGAGCCGCCGGGGCTCGGCGGAGCCCGGCGGACCCGCACGGCAGCAGGCTCGGAACGCTCGGGACTCGGGGCTGTGCCCGGGGCCCCCGCCCGCCGCTCCGCTCCGCTCCCCACCCCCGGGCCACCCGAGGCGTCACTCACTCCGCAGGGAAGGCACCGCGTCCCGGCCGAGGGCGGCGGCGCCGCGGCCGCCCAGCAGCAGCAGCAGCAGCAGGAGGAGGAGGCACCCGGCCAGGAGCCGCAGCCGCGCCGCCGGCATCGCCCCGGCGCTGCGCCCGCCCGCGGCTGCCCCGCTCCGCGCCGCTCGGCCCCGGGAGCGGAGCGGGCGGCCCGGCCCCGGGGAGGGCAGAGCGGCGATCCCACCCCGGCGGAGAAGGAGGGGCTGCCCCGGGGGCGGCCCGCGGGCTCCCCCCGAGAGGCTCCGGGAGGGCTGCGGGGAAGGTCATTACGGGAAGTGCAGCTCGGGCCGGCTGCCTACTGCCATGTGAATCCAAAACTGTGGATTCACATGGGCAAAATACTCCGTAATGACATTATTTTCCATCTGAAAACACCTACTTTCTTTTGCCTGTACCCCAAGTACTTTTATCTTAAAAAGAACTGGAAAACACATAGAGACATTGGCGGTGGGAGGCCACCGTCAGCACACTCTGTGCTCCCAGGTTCGCTGTTCTGTACCTGAGCTGTCCCAGACCCCACTTGGAGACTTGTGTTTTTTGCTAGGTCAGCTTTGACCTCGAAGTCATTTTATGTTTGGGCTTGGGGAAAAAGAATTGCCATCTTCCATTTTGTTCATCTCTGTGTTCAGAATATTTGCAAGAGTTGCCCCCCTTGGGCTGAGTTTCAGTCTTGCAGAGTCAAAAGCAGAATCTCTTGGATAAAAATAGAGTAACTTTAGGGGAATCCACGGGACTGTTTGTTTTTAATCTGCGAAAAGCATGATTCTGGTGTCTTCTTTATGCATAGCAGACAAGTAAGTATATAAACATGTACATAAGTGTAAAAAAATAAATGCAGTGCTGGAATTGAGAGTGCTCCCCCATGTCTAATTCAATCATAATAGAAGGATGGAAAAGAGAAGCCTCTGGGCTTGGGGAACCTTCTTTCTGTTGGTTGGTAGAAGAAGCACTTGAGAAGCAAGAGAAAATAAACACAGAAATAAGTAGATAAGTGGAGGAGTTTCTCCCCATTTAACAAATGATAAAAGTGTCTGACAGAGCAAACAGCAGGAAATACTGCTGCAGAAGCTGGTTTCGAGTGATCTGACTTTGCAGGGCAGAAGGGCTGTAACTCTCAGGGGCCTGTGGTGTCCCTCTTCTCAGGAAAGCTGTAGCCTTCTGAAATTTTCAGATTCTGGGAGAGAAGCTTAGTAATGAGCCCTTTATGAAAATCTGGCCAGTCAGACCTGTCTAGATCTCTTCAGAACTGTTAGGCCGCTGCTTTGAGTACTGAGCTCCAGAAAAGGGCTCTCTTGCTGGGTCACACTGAGAAATTCAGCTCTGTTCATGATAGAGCAGTTAAAAATAATAGTGCCACAGAGCAAAAATGAGGCTGCTGCAAGAAGGAGCACAACTGGATTTTTCTGCTGATTTCAGCAAGATCAAAGTAATCACATTCTCATTATGTATTCCTAATAATTATCTTATCAAAGTATTTTCGTAAATATTTTGCTAAATGCAAATTAGCAACTTAATTAATTCTGACTGGTTTTCCTTGCTATTTTTACTTGGTATTGACTTCTTTCTCTTTGACTAAACAGTTTTTTACTGCCCTCAATCTATTTTGTTCTCACCAAACTGGTAAATCCTTTCTAGTGCATACTGACCTGGCTATTTATAGCTAAGATATACTTATTAATTTAAAATAATAAGAATTCTTGGCTGGAATAATGGCTTGTAGAACCAACATGACTGGCAACATTTTCTGAAGTAAACTCCATGGCAGTTAATAATACCTTGCTCATTAAATGATATAATTTTCCAGTTTTTGGGGATGGGGGTGTTCAGGTTTGAAGCTTTGTCTGTCTTCTTTAAGGCATTTGCTGTATTGATTTGGCTTCTTTATTTTATTTTCTGTCTGGAACCCACTTTCTGTAAATATTTTTTCTTCATTTCTTTGTTAACGGCCTGTTCTCTTCCTTATGGTGCATACATATATATATATATATATATATATATACACATATACACTTGTTTGAGCTGATCTGCCTTTGCTATTTATGTACTCTCCACAAATGTTAATTCCTTCCCCTATCTTTTCTTAGACCTCACCTTCTGTGTGAGACCTGTACAAAGATATTAATCCAGTGCATGTTCATGACCTGCATCCACAAACAAAGGGCATCATTAAATTCACACTAATTCAACTTCCTTACAAACCCATTGCTTTTGCACGGCACACACACAGATCCAGTGTGTCATGGGTTCAGCACCTCCTTACAGGGTAATTTCTGCTCATAATCTGGAGTCTGAAGACAGGTCTCATTTTTTCCCCAATCAGCCAGAGTGGGAATACCAAACCAGAGAACACATAGGAAGAAAAAGAAGGCCCAAAATTCCTTGCATTAGGAGTGCCCAGTGAGCCGTAATTCCGTCTTTTTTGGAGGCACTGTCCAACATCCTGTTTGGATCTGAAAAATTACAGTTCCTAGGCATCCTGAATCCACTCCCCAGCAGCCTTGGGCTGAGGCTGGTGCTAGGCAGAGAGCTGTGGAATGACCCATGTTCTGGCAGTTCTGTGTTCCCCTTGGCATGCCTTTTGTAGCTGCAGTGTGCTTGGAGCTCTGGGCTTTGTGGCTTTCTGAACCCTAACCCTAGGTATAACTCTAACCCTAGGTGAAGCAGCACATTCACCTTCCCTTTCCCTTCTAAGTTTTATTTTTTACCCCAGAGACAAAACTACTCTCCTTTATCAGCTCTTCCAGTCATGTTTCATCTGGATATAGTCACTACAGGCACTGCTCCCACCTTCCCTACCTCCTCTGACACATCCCAACCATGAGCAGTGACACCCTTTTTCCTTTCTGCAGCCCCACCTGTGTGTTTCTGTCACACCACTCCAGTCTCTCATGCTCCCAGGTAATTGCTGCGGACACCAGGCTCTGCAGTTTCTGTCCCTGTCAGCTCACCTTGGTTAACACAACCTTACAGAACAGCCTGTACTGGCCAGTTTCAGGTCAAGTCAAATCCCCAGCTGTAAATTGCCAGTTTTATGTTCATTAGTCAGAATGTGGGTTTTTTTCCCCTAAATGTGACTTTTTAGTTTTATTTGTTAGCCAGTTAGCTTTAGGCTAGAAACTTATTTTTTTAAAGTGAAAAACTCCTTTAAAGGGTGACAAGAGCATTACTATGAGTTTTTGCTTCTAAATTCTGCTAAATAGCAGCAGCTCTTTCACAGGCATGAAATGGAAAGAGTTACTGCCTATGTGACTCTTACTGTGCCACAAGAGCCATCCCTAGGTGAACTCTTACCTCTCCAAGCCCTCCATCCCTCTTTCCCCAGTAAATGCTCACTTGGCACAGGTCTGCAATAGATTGTTATAGTATATGATTTAGTAATAGATAGAAATTTTACTTTTACTATAAATCTAGCATGTCAGACTGGCTGTTGACTGGCAGTTATATCAAATTCAATAGCAGGCAGATATTCATGTAGTTCGTTTGATATGTCATGAAGGGAAAAAATCCATTATTTAAATACTTGCAATAAAACATAAATGGTTAATGGGGCCAGAGCTGCCTCTGTCCTATCCCTCTTTGTTTCTCAAAGCCTTTCTTCACCTTATCCTTTCCATTTGAGATCCTTGGCAAAACTATACCTGCTGTGCCATTCATCCTTCAATGTAACACAGTCATTTTTTGACATTCTTTTTAGTACTGTTGCTGTGAAATCAACAGAATAACTAAGCAGTTTTTGCAAAGATTTGCCAACAAAAGAATGCCTAATGTGTTCCCAAAATAAAGCTATTAATATTACACTCTAGATTTACTAGAAGACTCTGAACAACTCAGGAAGAACAGACCACCACTAACGAAGTACTATCAGTCTAGTTGGAAAAAATCTTGACTGGGTGTAACACTTGGAACAAATATATATGCTTTCAGAAATTCTAGGACATAATGTTTGCTCAGTGCTGACATGATTTCACAGGTTGGGAGAGGGTGTGCCTTTGCACCTTGTACACTCCTTCCCACAAGAGCTGATCATGTTTTCTCAGCCATGCTTACATGCTCCAAAATTAGACTCTAAAATCCCACAGATAATATAAAATACTTACTGTGTTCATTAGAGAGTATATGCATGGGGAAATCCAAGGAAATTTACTTTGCCTCTTTCATTAACCAATTTCTTCTCAGGTGAAATAATCCTTGTGTTAATACCTTACTTTGTATTCAATACAAATTAGTAGACAGATTTTTTTGTTATCTTCATTATTTTGCTTTCTGGTAAATCAGACATAGAGTCAGTCTCATACCAGAGGATTTATGAACCAGCGTTCAGGAAAGGGCTAAAAAGAAAATATGCACTTTGCTGTGTATTTCCAAAAAGATATTGCTGCTGTTACCCTGACATAATGGGTAGATCTTTATATTTAAGTAACTTGTGCTATTTAGAAATCTGTACAAAAGAATCATAGAATGGTTTGAGCTGGAAGAGAACTTAAAGATCATCTAGTTCTAAAGAAAGAAAAAATGACATATGTCATCAATCAGTGTTCCAGAAATAGGCTGCTTGCAACATTCATCCATTAAGTAATTTCCTTGAAAAGTAAAAGGATCCCAAATGAAAAAAATCTAGACATTAAATTTCATATCCTGTCTTTTGAAGTGGGGAGGAAAAGAATTCCTAAGGTATACCAAAGCATGAAAAATTTGCTAAGATTTGTGAAAACATGTGAAAACAGTGATAACAACATGGGCTAAAATGGAAAATGAAGAATGAACAAAAAACCCCCCACCTTATTATAAAACGATTCAATTTTACAGTCTTTATTCAAGGTCAAATAACTCCTTTTTACACAAACAAATTGAATAATTTACTGGTTTCTTTCAAATAGATGAAGCTAAAATTTGTCTCTTTTTATTTTTAGATTGTATGTAGTGTGATAAGTTTTGGAGGCAAATAACTTATACACACTCCATAACAAACTTGAACTTTTAGATAAAGGCAGATGAAGCATGAAGAATATTGCACTTGACACCCAAGTCTTGTATCCCAGGCTCATTACCCACATTACAAAACAAACTTGAATGCAATCTGGATATTTATAATACAAATTATCATGCACCTTTTATTAATCAAATGAAAAATTATCCATTTAACATACATTACTGAAATTACTATTCTATACGGTGTATGAGATATACAAACATGATAAAATTGCTGATTATTATTCTTTTATTCAATTAAATTCATTAGTGAATAGAAGTATTACTATTAAAAAATGTTTTGGCCAATCTCAAGGTCCAGCCTCAGGTCAAAACAGTGTTTGTGAAAACAGCAGAAAGACTTTTTCATCCCACTTACCACACACAAACTCACTTATAGCTTGATACAGGAAAATAAATTAAAAAGAGAAAAATATGAACTTTGATAAAAATTCTACAAGATGAAAATTATATAGTTCAAAATAAGGGATGAATACCATGCTTGTTTCTAGGGTCAATGCCAAGTGAGATCTTCAAAGTTCTTGAAATCTGGGAGTTTAGTCAAAATTTATGATCTAGATTAATGCTGTTAAAAGATGGCTCATAGGTATGAGTTGAGTTGATGTCTCTCAATAATAGAAACCTTCCTCACCAAGTCCTTCTATTTTCTCTCTTCTGATGAATTCTTAATTGTTTGAGTGATTTCCATCCTGACAATTTGGAAGGTGCACAGAAAATTTATAGTACTGTCAGTCACAGCAGGGAAACTGCAAATCATCCTGCCTGGCTCCTGCACATCTTTGATAGTTTGGAGAGAGATTGTTAGGAGGAGCAATTGGACTGTAAACATAACAAATTAGATCTCTGATGATGATCAGACGACACAAGTGATGGGAAGAGGGTGAGAAGGTTTGTGAAATTAGATCTTCTGTAGGAACAGCGAATGTAGAGCACCAAGTGTTTGATATGAAATGCAAAGACCACTTTGTTATTAATTTTTGAAGGCTGAGATGTGTTGGAATATTGAAATGGGCAGCCTACAGGAGAAAGGCTTTCAGCCCTAAAAGCGAGCAGCAAAATCAGATCTCAGAAACAGAATTTAAAAGGCATTTAATAAACAGTATAGATTTTTATTACTTGAAAAGTAATAAAAAATTTTAATTTCTTTCAGAGAAAGTTTATGATTTGATATTTCTACATGAGAAATAAAAGAGTAACAGATAACCTACATGGGTAAAATCCAGATTTCCCTAGTCCCTTAGGCAACCCTCACCCAAGTGGAATCTGAGCAGATTCAGGGGCCAGCTTTGCATGCCATGAGTTTACCCATGTGCCAGGAAAACAGGATTTGGTCCCACATGTAACTTGAACTGACATCTGTGGGAGTCCAGTGGCTGGAAGGGCCACAGATGTGAGCCTTTATCTGTGCAGTTTCCACTGTGAGATATGCAGGAATACCAGAACACAGAGGTGAATCTGTTCCAGTTTAATCACAGCCATCATTTCCATCACAATGCTGTAATTTTGGTGGTTCTAGCATCACCTTCTTTCCAAAGGCATCTGATACTATTTCTTTTTGTGCAGATATATGCATATAGGTTCTAATTCACTATTAGACAGTATTAACCAGTTTGTTTAAACAAAACAATCTTTGTAAACCAAAACTAATAGTTTCACTGAAACTAGATCCACATCTGTAGCCATTGACTCCAGTAGGCTTTGGATCAGGCCCTAAAACAGGCATGGGTCAGAGCTAGCTAATATACCAGTCTCAATTCCAGAAATTGTGAAGGATATGGAGACTGAAGTTGCACAGATTTGGTCAATATTTATAACAAAATGGACATCAACTTTTTCAGATCAATACTTTTTCAGATCAAACTCCCTATTTACCTTAGGGAATGTACGTGACCATTTATAACAGTGCCAAAGTACCTTTGATTTCTAAGTCTTAATTTCTAATTACCTTCATATGCACATTTTGACCATCGGTTTCAGAGCAAAAAAAAAAATGCAGCTGAAATGTGATATTAAAAAATAAAGTTCATTATTGTTACCTTAAAGTACTCCAATGTTGTAATTTTTCTTAGCCAGCATGTTAGTTGCTTTTATACTTTCTTTATCCAGTGCTATGCATGCTAACAGATAACAATTAAAAATTGCAATTCATTTGTTATTAGCTAAAATGGAGATTTAAAATTCCTCATTAACATAATGGAAATGAATATTAAGAGAAATCCATAGATCTTTTTGTTGTTTAGTTTGAGGGGAAAAAAACCAAGCCAAATCTAAAACCAAACAACTCAGCCCAAAAGTACTGAATATGTTATTATGCACAAGAATAAGCAGTTTGGCTGTTGGGCATTGAAAGAACCTCACAACTATAGACATATCAACAAAAAAGTAGTGTCTTTGTGTGTGGTAATAAATCTTTTGTGTGAACATTTCTGCATGAAAAGGGCTCCTAAGCCACTTTGTGTGAGGGCCCAGCATGTGAGGTGTATTGTGAGCACCCAAATCATTTACAGGATGTAAATGGTGAAATGGAGTTCTGCTAATCCTCTGGTTTAAAAGTGTGTCTACTGGGGTCTCTAATTTACAAATATTTACCTTTTTCTCTGTATTCTTTTTACTAGATTTAAATAAATAGGAAAAAATCAGTCTGTGTCTGGAGCAGAAAACAACTGCAGGTGAATAAGGCTTGATTGGCTTGATTTAACTTTCTCTGAGATAATCCCAGGGCCTAGGTCCTTAAAGAACATCAAAGAGCAACAAGGAAGAGAAAGAGAGAAACAGGACAAGAAAGAAGAATTAGAGAAGAAATGTTTCTGTGTAACTTACATTTACAGAAGACAGGCAATATCACTACTTTTTTTTCCAGCGAGAAACTATTCAGTCACACAGGTGAAATGAGAAAGCTCAATCCTCAGTAGTTTAAACTGCATTCATGAAAAAAACCAAAATTTTTTCTAAATTTAAATCAGCCCACAAAATTTTTGCACCCACAAAGACAGGTGCAAATACATTCCTAAACACTAATTTATGAGATCGTGTGTATGAACAAAGAATTATGAAGTTCACTGTATATATCTAATTTAACAAAAAATAAGCTTAGATGATAATTTAGAATCCTCAATATTAAAGACAAAATTAAAACTATTTTTAGGCCATTTTTTAAAGATGTGGCTGTAACAATAAAGGGTCATTTAAAAAAATACTTCTACTAACCCTTACTACTAATATGTTATCTTTATTTGTCCCAACACAAGATATATATTCTCTAACAGAATGGTTATATCACTGCAACTTGTAAACAAATATCACATAATCAGCTGAGAAGAAACAAGTTTAGATTTAGATTTCCTGCCAGTAAAACTTAAGTTTGTAGTGTTGGAGGTGCTAATAGAAGCCTGCAGCCATGGGTCTTTTATGCATATCTTGGTTCTTGTAAGTCACATTTTTAAAAGTGGTTGTTGAGCCTCTGTACAGTGGATTTGTTTCCTAAAAAACACAAAACAAAAACAAACAAACAGCCCAAACAAAAACAGTTTAAATGGGAGTCACACAATGTTTGTATAGAAGTAATGGATCTTTGAGGACTTTGGTAGCTCACTTGTGTTCCAAGCCACTGAAATCCAGACTGATCTGAATTCAGGCAGCACAAACCAGCCTGGGCTCAGGAACATGCTTCCCTTCACATCAGCCTCCCAGATTAAAGTAATGCACATCATCAAACAATACCTCATCAATTGTGTCTGATAAAATTTGTGTATGAAATCTGTCAATTAGACATTTAAAAAACCACAGAGTTTCTCAGCAGTTAGGTGTGACTTGTCATGGTGCTCTTGTCACATACAGTACCTACTATATGCTGGGAGAAGGGAAAGTCTCACCTGAGCTTTCCGTCCTGGCCTCTCATCAATCACTTCCTATCCCTTGCTCTTGTGATAGAAAAGAAAATTAAATGCTTCTATCAACTGTATCCTTCCCTTCCATCTTACCATACCTAGCTTTCCTGAAGGATAAAGAAAACATTCTCAGGTGGCCTTGCCTGTAAGTTAGTGATTTTTCCCAGGTCAAAACTGAAGGGCTGACAGTGCCCATTCTTGGAAAAAGTTGCAATCGCAGGACTTTGTAGGAGAGTGGAGCTGTGTGAGCACATTTTCTGCTTACTCAGCATGCTTTTCTTGAAAAGATCCTCAGAAGCCTTAAAGCTTTTGCAAAAGAGCAAGAAAGTCAAGGGCAGAAAAGAAAGAAGAAAAGGGAACATGTGGTGCAAGCTTATATTGGGTGCCCAGAGCTATAGATAGGAAAAAAGGCCTGGATTTCTCTGTCCTTTCCCCTGCATTTTGGACAGTTCCATTCACTTCTGCTTGGTGGGAGTGAGCTTGGATCATGACAGAGGCCAAGAACAACCTCCCTTTCCTAAATAGCTCTAAACAGGCAGAGGGCTACACCTTGGATAATCATACAGGCAGACAATAGCATTGTTAGGATTAATGGAAGACTGGCTACTAATTAAAAACTATTCATAAAAAACCAGTTGTCTACACATTCTTACATGTGGAAGAAATTAAACTAGGAGATGAAACACTAGATTATTTTCATCTATTAAAGAATTGTAATTTTACTTTATAGAGTAGTAAATGTGTCAAAAACCTACCAGCAAAACCTATCCATTTAAAAGAACAAATCAAGATCCAGAATTTTAAAGGCAGCTGTGCATCATGTAACCCAAACTAAAGAACCTTGTATAAAGTCAATGTATTTCACATACCGTTTGCCATTTAACTTTTGATTTTTCTGCTTCAAACTTGGCCACCTCTTTTCGGTCTTGAAGTGACACCAGTAATTTCCATATGCAAAGTAAAACAATGCCAATGAGAAGGACAGCAAGGGTGACACCCACCACTATCATTGGGATATTTGGATGCTGTGCACAATCTGTGGAAACAAAACCAGTTATGACTGTGGATAACCAATCAATAAATTTTAGGCAATTAAAAACAGTCAAGAGATGTGCTGAGATTCTCATCTGCCATAAGCTGGGCACACTTTTTTCTTCAAGTTCATGCTATTTTTCTTCTGCTAGATTCCTAAAGGGTTTGTGAAACCAGCTGAAAAATATTGCATTAAAATGTTTTAAAATTATTTGTTAACTTATTCCACTGCTCTTTTACCATGACAATTAGCAACTGCTGGATACAGACACAGATTCTGAAAAGTCAGAAAATTGATTTCAGATCTGTTTCAATATAATTATAAAAAAACAGGGCTGAGTTTACAAAATTATGAATTTTACAATGTTATGGCTGGAGATCTATTTCAATTAACTGATATTCAGTGGGTTGCAGAAGAAAAGATTCTAGCGAGATCTATGTCAGGGTAAAGTGACCAAAGATATTGATAAAATAGAGGAAACTGCATTTCTCTCATGAAAACAATGAGGAAAAAAATTCCTTCACTTTTGTTGAAAATGTTGGACTGTGCACTTGGAAGGAATTTTGCATTTCAAGTTCTGCAATAAATTTTACAATATTTCAGAGATCAGACTTAAAACTGAAATTTTTGCTTCACCAAAACCCAAAGAAGTTTGATTATTTTAATATTAAAAAGTACTGTCTATGAAAGTTACTGAACACTACCATTTTACAAAATTTTCTTCTGAACCATGGTTTCAGAACATTAAAAAATTCATTTCAGTCTGGCGTGTCTTACATGATTGCATTTCCCATTCTGGTTTTGCTTGATGGCCTCAGTTAACTAATTCTGAGAGGCTCTGTTTTGAGCCCTGGGCTGGTGTTCTGGCTACTGGTGCCATATTGACTTCAGTTCCATGAATGAAATTGCATTTCTAGAGAATTTCTTGAGGTCTCATCCCAGTTCACATTTTATGGTCCAGGAGCAGAACAGCAGATGACAGTGAAACTGGTTATTGTAGTGCTGTGGGTGGGCCATTACACAGAGGTCAATGAACTCACTGAGGTCAGTGAAAAAGTGAAAAGAAGATATTTCATATTTCTTCTTATCTTCTTTTTTTTTGGCAAATCTACTTAAAATACATAATAAATTATTTAGTAAAGATAAAATCTTACATTAAATACTTGAATCTTAGGGATTTAGGGATGTAGTTTAAGAGGTGTGCTACTTCAGTACTACCTTTGTCACAAGCACCGTTGTGTATCTAATTTCAAAGTCATTTATAGTTTTATCACATAATGCAAATGATGTTTGGTATCATCCTCTTGGAACTGCACAAGTTGCTGAAAAATTAACTTATTCTTACAGCCCAAGGATCATTCTGGCCATTTTTCATGAAAGGCCAATTATTTATGTCACTATTGCATTAAATAAGTACTTGAGGAGATCTTTGGCTGGGCAGAGAAGAGCTACAAACACAAGGAGGAGATGTGCTGCTTTAAAGAGCTCTGCTTCTAGATTGCTAACTTTGTCTGTGGTTTTAAATCAGATTTCACCTACAAAAAACTAATATTCACTGCTTACCTTTCTGTTCTATGTTGTGAATGACTGTCCTTCCCTGTTCATCCACAGCCAGTAGAAATGTGGTTATACACTCATTTTCCCCCTGCAAAGAGCAGGAAATGGATTTATCCTCTGAATAATCTGCAGAGGGAAGGAAAAAAGTAATTCATCAGATCAAATGAAATTTAACCTTTAATAACCAGAGAGACTGCTGGCATTGTGTTTGTCACAGTCTTATCTGCAGATGGTAAAGAGTGAAAGACAAAAGCAAAAATACTGTCAGAATTTCTACTAAATTTAATGTCTTTTCTTCCAACCTCAATTTTGTTTAGTTTCTGATTTTTTCACTTATATTTCCAAAGAACTGATCCAGATGTTGTCAATCTACACTGACCATCTAGTGCACCTTGTTACTTTAGTGTACTGTGAATTTCAATGAATTGGAAGTGCTCCCAAAACTCTTAACTGGCAGATGTCTAGGAAATGTAATAGCCTCAAATTATGGAACAAAGTAACCAGTGGAACAAAGTATGTTCCTTTCCTTTCCAGCTACTCCTGCCACCTGTAGATCATGTTTCAGCAGTAGATATACATACATCAAGCAGCTGTGGGTGCTGTTAAAAGGGCTGCCATTCATTTCCTACACAATAGGCCCCTCAAAGGTCACTGTGTGTCCAGTACTGCTACAAGAGTAACAGTAAATAAAGATTAATAACAGGATAATAAAGATTAATAACAGAACACTGCCAATCTGAGATTTTGTAACGGGATTCTGGATGAAGCAGATAAAGTGACCTGAGATGACAGTCTGACCCCATTTATTCATCCCTCCACTTACTGTTGATTGCAGAAAAATTTAACCCATTTTTTCCTTCCAGATTATTCCTAACTGAGGAGCTGAGAAAAATTCATTCAAAGGGAAGAGAGACAGAAGGAAGCTGACTTTGAGGGACAATATAAAGCAAATAAGCAATCAGAAAGTGAGAGTACAAGTGCAGAGCTGGAAATGTCATCATTTGGAGTGAAACTATAATATTTTACAGAGGAAAAAATACTTTGTACCTGTGTACAATAATACCTCTGGGGCTGAATGTTTATGTTTTCATATAGTCCATGATTTGAGATGTCACTGGAAATCTAGGTATGCTTTTCAATTCATTTTAGTCAAACTTCATAGGATTTATTTTTAGAAGAAAGAAAAAGAGTAGGCTTCTCAAATATTTCTTTAAAATGATTGTCATGACCATTATTTTCTACCCATTCAAAACTCTTAATGAAATTTCATAAGCAATTGTGCTAAAAATCTTAAAGTCCTCAAACTTTAATATGAAGAGTAATTGAATAGAAACCAGACAAGAATAGAGCCTTTTAAAGAAACCTACGCTACATTAAAAAAAAATGCTTGCTCTATTATTTTCTTCCCCATAGTGCTTAATAAGATTTGGTTTTATAGAAAATACCATTAAACACCATAGAAAAGATGGAACTATTGACTACCCTCCAAGCCTTTTCTCTGCTTATTATAAAAAGAGAACCCTAGCTGGTTGGATTTTAATGGAAACTTGCTCTTGATTTGAGCCTTGTGTTTAACCTCTTGCTGGCCCTTGGTGGCAGCACCTTGTGTTATCTACCAACGAGACAGGCAGCCTAGACCTGCTGATTTAACAAGATCTGATTCTGTTAGAAAGGCCATGAACTGCAAACTTATGGCTCTTGTTGGCATGTCACAGTTCCAGTAACACTGACAAAAGTTTTGCAATATTTGTACTTTCCCAACTCTTTTAAGCAAGCAGACTCAAAATACTAACTTGCTTACCAAGAGGAAAAAAAAGGATAAGGATGGATAGTTGTTAGCTATCCTGAAAATGGAGAAAAACTTGCAAGCATATACCAAATATCATCTAGAAGGCAGTAACTGCACATAGATTAGTTATTTTTACATGGTAATTTTTTGTTTAATGTCATAATTTGAAAGCAAGGGGAGCAGAATACTGATTATGTGCAATAATGTAGAAATGAAAGTGAAAATGCCAGTTCAAGCTATTCAGAATCCAGCTTATGGTTAGCATTTTTATTTCTCTGATATTATTTTTAGAATGAGGGATCACTAAAGAGAGACCATTGCATATGTTCTTTGCAGTTCATCAGCATAAAAATTTGCCTACGTAGGTAAATTCCTGTAATTTACATCCGTGTAATCTTCTGCATTCTGCAGTGAATTTTCACACTCTTCTGCAGCCTAATTCTGGTAATCTAAATTGTATTTGAAATAACTGGAGTAACACTGGAGGAGAAATCAGGTAACAGTGGCAAGCAGGAGACTCAAAGCATGAAAGACTGTTTCATAGCAGATACATTTATAAAAGATTTAACAACAAAAATGTTGACTGTAAATGTAAATGTCATTATGCCCTTTCGTGTTTGCCTTTTGCTCAACAAAATGCTTTTTTTGAGCAGAGTTCACCTCACTCTGACTCATAACAGAGTTGTGCTGACAGAGAGGTTTATTCACCCTCCAGTACCCACTTTGCTGCTGCACTGGGAATTTGTGAGGTGTCAGCACTGTGGGGTAGGAAAAAGAAAGGCTCTCCAAGGAAAGTATAACTGTCCCTGCTGGGCTTGTGGCAGGAGCAGCCTGGTGCCCTGTGGCTGAGGTGCTGGCAGGAGATGCCTTTTAGGAGTTTTGGTTCCTCTTGCCCAGTGAGTAGAGCAACAAGAGCTCCTCCTACACCTATGTGGCAAATGGGTGATTAGCCTAATTTAAGTGTTCAAGTATTAAAAGTGAATGAAAAGAGAAGTTTGAAAGTGGTGCCTGCTGTGGAGATAAGCCCAGCAGATGTGGAGCCATCAGCACCTACAGAGCTGCTGGACACCCCAAGTCCTGGCAGATCCCTGGGCTGACCTCACCTGCTGGTGGGGAGCAGGAGAAGAAACCCCTGGCAAACCCAGAACCAAAGCAGGGAGGGGAAAGGCACGACTCAGAGCCTAAAATGGGCACTCCCAGGAAACAGGAAAATGTAAAGCCCACGCTTTTTTGTTGCTTCACACTTCCAGTCATTATATTGCAACATCCATGTACAAATAGAAACAAAATTTTTGAAGCACTAACATTTTATTTAACCTAGAGCTTTTACTTTTTTCTTTCCCCAAAAGCCTTGAAGCATTAAAGAAACTAAAACATAAGCCAGAAAGAGGTATACTACCCCATGAAGTTGCTCAATAACATGTCTTAAATATTATGTGGTGTGCTACTTATACCACTTTCAGATTGGTGGGTTTTGTTCAGATAATAGTTATTATTCTATTATTATATTTTAGCTATTATTTTAAAGGTTAATTTTTTTTTTCTTTCAGGACTTCTTGGTGAGGCTACCCAAGCATTTCAGATGAAACAGTTTGCAACAGCTGTTTCTTTTTTTTTTTTTTTTTTTTTAGGCATCTGGATTGGAACATGAAGGTTGGAGTTACTGCTGTAAATAAATTTTACATCTAAAGAAGTAGCTGACAGTCCCAATCAGGGAAGCACAGGACATGAAAAAAAGAAAATATGCAGGAATAAGAGATGATATTGCCATGTTCATATTCCTGTGACCTCTGTATGTGAACAGAACCGTATAAAAGGCTGTTTTTGCTCTTGATTAGCATTCATTATATTTAAAAGTATAGTATTTCATATTCCTAGCTACAAATATTTTCCATCTTACAAAAGCAACTTGAAAACTTTACTAACTGAAGACTTACAATACAAGTGCTTATATGACTTTTAAGCCTGTAAAGATAGTTTTATATTTATAAATATATACTGAAGTATTGCCATCAAAACCAAAAGGTGTACCTTTGCTGGAAGGATGTACACCAGTGACATTTCTGCATGCACACAGCTCTGGATGGGCTTCCAGGAGCTTGCAGATACAAACCTTAGACATGCACACATGAATGAATGAGGATTCATTTTCATTCTTACATTTGTCTTGTTTAATGCTTATGGTACATCTGTGATGTGGATAAAACTAGCCTATGTCCTGCCTTACTTAACAATTGCTTGTGCCATAGGGTTGGGACTAGAATTGCCACTAGAATAAACACAGGCTGCCTGCTGAGCAGGCACCTTCCTTTACAGAAAAAAAAAAAAATGCACTTTTTGATTTAAAGGTTTGTTTTGGTTCTTTTTGATTGGGGTGGGGTTTGTTGGTTTTTTTCCTGATAGTACTATTTTACTCAAGATTAATTCCTATTGCAGAAATTTCCCTTGATGAAAGGCACTTTTGAATTAAAGCAAACAGCTGAAAGATGTTCTTAGCCTTTCAGAATACAAGAAATGTCTTTGCCACTGGTTAAAGGGCTGTGTTTAGTCATCAGCTGTAACCAAGAATCTGCCTAAGGACAGGGGTCAGGTTTTGTATTTGTAAGGCTGAAGAAGCCCTGCTGGAACTCATGGTATAGGCATAACAAACTCAGGAACTTTAATATATCACTCACTTGCAGGGATTGGTATCTATTAAATTCTATACTTTCCTGCATAAACTACTTAGAAAATAGGCATGATCTGACAAATGAATTACCTGGAAGCCTTATACCAGCCCAGTTCTGCATTTCCTTCTTGCCTCAGAAGAGCCACAGACAGACAGTAATTCCCTTATGACCCATAATAAAATTCCACAGCAGAAAAACAAGGCTACTTTCAAATATAAAATTACTGAAAGTGGAACCTCCTGCTAATCACACACACACACATAAGAGAGGAAGATTGAGTATACCAACCCTTTTGCATGCTGACAGTTGCATCAACCAATTTGCATTTTTCACTGCAATCTCTCAGTGACTTGTCATCAGCAGCCAAGTGACATTCCACACAGCTCCTGTGGAAAATAATTCAGCAGCTCATCAATCTCTGCCTGCCACAAAGCAACAATACAAAAGCCAGCATGTGTGCATCTGCATTTTAAAAAGCAGATAAATAAAAGGTCTTCTGCTATGGATACAGTTCTCAGGAATATGATAGGTACTGCCACAAAAAAAAAAAAAAAAAAAATCCTAACAAAACCAAAGGAAAAAAAAAAAACACCTGAATAAAGGTACTGTGGATAAGCTCTGTCTTGTCCTCTATTCTCTCCCAGATTGTTAGCTACCAGACAGAACCCCAGGCAACATTATTCATGTAGGTCTATCAGACATGTGATTACTCCCATGTAAAGTTCCACTTTGAAAATTAAAAAAAAAAAATATTCTGAACAGCAAATATTCTCACACTAAATACCAGCTGAAGAAATTCCTATCAGATGAACAATATCTGAAATTGACTTCAAAGAGGTCAAGCTGAGGCACCTACTATGAGTTTGCCTTTGTTGCAAGAGTATTGAATAATGCATTAAAACACTTTCCAGGTGTCTCAACAATTGTCTCTTGAATATGGTTGCTTGTCTCAGGAATTACTTAGATCCTATTTATACTAATGAAACTTACAGGAAAATTATTTTTTATTCAGTGGTGGAATGATTGAAATACTATTTAAAAACAGAATCTATACCAATTCCTTTAGAAATCTCCCTGTAAATTCAATGAGGATTTTAATAAATCCAGAGGAAAATAAAACAACAAACAGAATTCATATATGAACATTTCTGATGGAAAACGTGTTTGCTAATTTTTCACAAATAGCTTCAGCCAAATTGAGTGGCTGAGACTCTGAGAAGCAGCCTGAAGGACTGACTTCACTTTAAAAAAAGAGAAAAAAAGGAGAGAAGAGGGGAGAGAAGAGGAGACGGAAAAGGAAAGGAAAAAGGAAAAAGGAGAACTGCAACAAAACATAAAAAAACTCTGGCTATCTCCTGTTGTATTGAGTTACATACATCCATGGAAATAAGCTGAGGCTGCTGAGTTTATCTTTGGGGATGGAGGTGACCTTATCCCTTGCTCTGGAAATGGTCAATAGTAAAAGTGAGTGGGTAATGGGATAGCCTCTATCTCATGGAGATAAATTCAGTATTGGTGGTGGTTTTGTCATATTCACCATGTTTCTCATGCTACACTCTCTTTCTCAGCTGCCTTGCTATTGATCTCCACCCTCTCTGACCTGGTCTTTCAGCTCTCTCAGTTACCCTCCTAGGTATTCCCAGTGCTCTCTCTCTTGGCTTTTTGTGCCCTGCATTTCAGCATGGAAAGACACTGAAACAGAAAGAAAAGATCCAACACTGCATACAATATACATGTTTAAATGGGTTAATGTAATGCCTATCATGTAACTTTATATTTCTTATTCTTTCCCAAATTGGGCAGAGCAAAGCAGCAGCATTGTCCTTTTTGTTTAGAGCAGTTGCATGCAGAAACTCTCTTTGAACATGCTGAGAGGCTCAGTTTTCTTAGGGCAAATTTAGCACTAACAGAAAGAGATCAATGAATTAATCAGATCATAGAATAGCTTTCCACTCAGATACACTGTAGACTGCAGTGACAGGTACGAAAATACAGGTGTTGGAAAGAAATGGGTCTCAACTCTGAATAAGGAGACAGGACATCATCATGAACCATGCAACCTAAACTGCTCAGCACTCAAAAAGCAAAGCCAGGGTCATTAAAAACATGTGTTCTGTGAAGTCTAATCCACCTTCTAGCTTAAATTTCTGCTGAAGACTGCTCCATTTGGACTGCAGCCCTACAAGAGCTCATGTAATACAAGCATGAGCAATGGTGTACTTAGAGTGGTCATCTTCACAACCTGAGTATTTTTGGTTGCTTTTCCTGTCATGCACCATAACAGGCACCTTGCATCACAGCAGGAAAGCTACATAAATTGAGTATGCTCAGTGGATAGAAGATATTTCACCATTGACAATCAATTTCTCACCAACTTATACAAGACATACAGCTACCCATTTATTCATTCCCAAACTATTATCCAGTTTATTATACTTAGACCTTTTAAATTTAGCCAAGCTTAGCTGAATTTGGACTATGAATTTGGGAAGGTGTGAAGCTTGAGGGGACAACATGACCTTATTCATATTTATGAGAATGGTAATACAAATGCCAGATTTTTCTGTGAGGCCATATAAGTGTCAGATAAGGCCACCATTCTGATTAGTTGTACAGCCAGGGACAGCAGTGGAGGTTTAAATTTTTACCTGTGCTGACTTAATTGTTTCACATAAAGTCCTTTTGTCCAAGAGTAATGCTCATGAATGGTTGATGTATGAGTTGTGACTACCCACCTTAAAGGACAAAGAAGCTCTTGGGTTCTGGACTCTAAATCCAGTCTACAGACATGGCAATAAACACACTGCTGAGGCTGTGTAGGAAACAGATACCTGGATGATATAAACATCAGAGGTTTAAAGCCACCACATTACCATCTGGAACTGCAGGGGTCACCGCAGAGGGGGCATTTTTCACACGTTTGGCCGGAAGCCGCTGGATGGGTGCAAGCACACGTCCCACAGATGCATTCACCTCTCCCACTGCACAGTGTCCCATCCTCGGCAATGCAGGTGCTGGTATCAGTTGTGCAATTACAGTATTCACCAGTCCATCCACTGTGGCACCTGCATTCCCCACAGTCACAGTCACCATTGCCTGCAAAAACATTTATTATACTTCAAATCAGTCATTGATAATTCAAAAAGAATCTGAAGGATGATCTTTAAAATTATTCTCTTTAACAGAAAATATTTTGCTCTCTCCAACTCTTCTTCCTAACATCTTTCTTTCTCTCCCAAAATCTTCAGTTTTAAGCCAGAGGATCAGATCTTTGCTTATCCTGGCTGTAAGCCAGTGCAGCTCCATTCTCTTTATTGGAGCCCTCCGTGCAGATCTTGTATCCTGACAGTGCACGACCTAATTTGTAAATACTTCCGATTTATAATGGCATAGCTGACACTATTTTAAGTCTAAAGACCATTCATAACTAGTAACTCTTTAAACTGAATTGACTGCGACTGAGTATATGATGAAAATACAAATTCCCAAGCTCCCAGCCAAGGATGAGCCATAGAGGCCTAAGCGGGGACGCTCCCAGCAGCCGTGAGGGGCCGTACCTGCGCACTGCAGGCCGCGGTGCCGGACGCACGAGAAGTCATTGCACTCGCAGCGTGGCCCGTAGACCTTTCCATACGGGGACGGGTGGCACAGGCACTGCCCGCAGTAGCAGTCGCCTCTGCCGCTGCAGGAGCTCTGCTCGGCTGGGCCCCGGCAGGAGCTGGCACCGAGTGAGCTCTCGTGGCACTCGCAGCGCAGCCCCACGTAGCCGGGGCTGCACACGCACACCCCGCACTCCAGGGAGCCTTTCCCTTGGCTGCACTTCGGGCTCTGCTTCTCGGCCTTGGCCTGGCACTCGCAGCTGCAGAGGGGATGAATTTCCATCTCCAGCACGTCGCTGAGGCCCACAGGTTTTATCTTGATAAGCCTTCTGGTTTTTTCACACGAAGAGAGACTAACAGTCACATTGAAAGAGACCTGGAAGAGAGAACGGGGCTGCTGGGAGCACAGGGAACTCTGCAGGGTGCTTGGGAGGTGCATGCACAGGACAGAGTAAGAGAGCCATAGATTCTGCCTGCTTTTTGGTGACTTGTCTGGAGGAAGATCTTTTAATAAAGAGCAAACTCTCCTTTGGTGTCCTAAATTATATGAAGTTCATGTCTTTGGAGAATAAGTTCTTCACTTACTGTATTTCCCACTTTCACATGAGAGCATTTCCTCTGATGTGGAAAAAAGGTGCCATTGTTACAGATGGCCGTGAAGGAGAGATTGAGCCCTTCTGTCTCTCCCAGGATCTCCAATTCAACCTCAGACCTCAGCTCCTTCAAGGAAAAAAATGTCAGATGAATGGAGTGATAACATTGCCATGCGCTGCCACTGCTCCATGTCTGAGGAACGTGGTCTATAATTTATCCTGACTTACACGGGAGCACACTCGTGCTTTGGCACTTAGTTTACAGAACCCTCTATTTGCAAGAGAAATGGGGAACAAGCAAAATAAAGCAAATGCTGACAGACCCAGTGGAAAGCAGTGGTGGTATCACTTTAATATCTGCTATCACAGGGCTTATTTCCTGCCCTTCCAGCAGAACAAATTCAATGTTTTATTAAATCACCTTTCATAACTCTGCTGACTGATGCAGGTTTTAGGTCTGGACTTTCTGAGGAGTAGATTTGCATCCCTGATTGCATTGCTAGGTCTGGGCTTTTCCTGATTAGCCAAACTGTGTCAATATTGCTCCCTCCCTTCCTTTCTTCTCACAATGGAAATTCCTGCTTCATGAGCTGTTTATGTTATTTTAACCTGTATTCAACAACATCCCCATTATTTAAATCAATTTGTTCATCAAACTTCCATTTAGTGAGTCACATGCTGTCTTATACTAGATGTCTACGTTTTAAGTCTTTAAAATACTTTATAGCAACTTTGCTTACACAGCCTTAATCCAAAGCCTATCACAGGCCACGGGGAAATTCCCTATGACTTCATTATTCTGTGGATCCAGGAAATGGAAATTTTTCAAAAGTACCTCAGCAACTGCAGAGAAAACATCTCACTGACTTCACTTTGTGCTCATAGAAATTTAATTGCTTTCAAAATACCCCCTGCCCTTCAAACAGAGCACAGAAAACTTGCTGACCTTACTTCAGTGAGTCATTCTACTCAAGGTAGCAGGATGACTCAATGGAGTAAAGGTCTGGTGGGGTAAATCAAAGTGAAAATAGAATAGGTATAAACCTGCATAGACAACTCCCTGTCCTGTGTACATGTTCTGGATTCTTAGGAAATTTATCTTAGGGTTGTAAAATTGTGCCCTGAGCAACAGGTTTGTAATGCTGGTAAGTTTGAATATGCCCAAATTTCCATTTCCCTTTGATTTGGAGGTAGATGCTTGTGTCACTATTGAAATGATGCAGAGTTGTCAATAATAATTTGTTTGTCATAACTGGACTCTCCCAAAAGGACCCAAACCAGCAAATCTCTAGCTAAAGCTATGACTGAGGACACTTGTTTAGGTTGCAGGATGTATCACCAGTAATCCCTCTCCACTAGCTGCAAAATTACACGGTGCAGAGTGCAACATAGAGGAAATGAAATGCTGCTGAACACCAAATTGTAATACTTTGAATTCTGGAGTCTGTATTGGGTCGTTTGAATGTGCCTTGCTGTTGTAAGAGATCAAATTATTCATCTTACAGCCTTGAAAGTGAACACAAACTGTGATAAATTCAAGGTTTTTAGATCCTAATATATGTCAGTACTTCTAATGATGCTTTAAAACTACTCAACTGTCTGGCCATAGTTTGAGGACAAATAGCAGACAGTTAATAGCAAATAGCAGCTTTAAGCCATTCACAGAGAAACATTTGTGGTTCAAAAAATTTTCTGAATGGAACAGGCAAAAAAGTACTAAATACTCATGCCTTTGTGTTACCTGTCCTTTCTAATACATTATTTCTTTGTTCTCATTTTTGTGTAAGTGCAGGGATTACAAACTGGAGAAAAAAGGGTAATTTTTCTGAAATTTTAAATTCTTTGAGTGGCTTTAATTAAATGGCCTGCTATTTGTCACAAAGCATTTTAGCCTACAGCTCTACAACATGAAGTTGTGCAGAATTCAATGCTAAACAAAGCAGGCAGAAATATGCTTACAGAAGAAAATAAACTATACTTGGAAAGAACATGAGAACTCCTTGCAACAAATATTTTGACAGCTCAGACTTTCTTAACTTACTTCCTCTCTGAAGCTCTTATATGACAACACATGGTGAATGGCGTTAGCAAACCTTGTGTTTGCACAGCAAGTAAACACTCAAGAAGACTTTAAAAGTGTTAAAAGATTTAGCCTAACTCTACTCCCAGGGAGTAAAATGTTATTTATTCCTTTTCTTGTGAGTGAACAAGCAGAGACACAGGACATTGAATTACACTTCTGAGAGTATAATGAAAAGTCTCTAACAAAAGTCGTATTTGTTCTGTTTTGCATGTGATTTTCAACTGTAGGTCTCCTGTAATTTCCTTCTTCACAGCTGAAAAAAATTCAGATACCTTTACTCCTCTCAAATAAAGAGGTATTTAGTGCTTCCTGCTTGGAAGATTTTTCAATCACAAAACAATAAGATTGTTAACCTTTAAGGTTAAGTGTAATAAAATGGACTTTAGGGAATTTTGAGTGTGACAGGTTGCTGCTTGCACACTTCTTACATCTTGAAAGAAATGTGGGATTTTAAGAACGTACGTGCAGCTCTGCACCATGTCTGGTGCGTGGTTCAGACATGCTGTGCCTGGAGGCTGTGACAAGTTATGGCCCAAAGGCAGGAGCACCCTTCCTGCAGTCACCTCCCTGCCACTGCTGCAGGGCAGCAAGCACAGAGCTCAGAGCTCCTCCAAACCTACCCTGGAACAGACGGGAACAGGATCAGCCCAAACAGCTCGGGAGCTGCATCATGGTCACCACTGCCAGCTCTGGGGCCTGCTCTGCTCAAAGCATGCAGCAGCTAAAAAGCCAACAGAGCCAGGAGGCTGGGGACAAGGCAGAGGACATAACTGTGCCTTTGTATAAACCTTAATGTGTCCTCACTGTGTACTGCAAGCTCTTGTGGGCTCCACAGCTCAGGAGGTACTCCTGAGAGTCAGGGAGGGTAAACAGATGGTCAGATAAAGTTACCAAGGGGATGGAGCCACCAAGGAGAGACTTAAAGGACTGGGACTCTAATTAGGAGAGAAGATTGGTGTGTAGAAGGTGTCTCAGTCACACAATATAATGAAATTATGAAGACACAAAGATAAGGTGAATGCAGAGCTGTTATTCACTGAACCCTACAACTCAGGAACTAAGATGCACTCAGTGAATATTTAAAGCATTAGAAGTAAGTTAAAATAGGCATAAGAAAATTGTGCCTTGAGACAGTGAAACTGAACCCCTTCTTGTCATAGAAGACAACAGAAGCCAAAAATATCAACAGGCTCAAAAAGGAGAGTAGGGAAAAAATCATAGGCCATAGGAACATAAGCAGATGCTAAGAAGAAGAGGCAAGGATTCACTCCTCGCATTTTCAGTATTCCAGTGAGGCAATTTATGTTACAGCAAAAGCACCAGGACACAGCACTGAGACAACTTTTGTGTGTTTTTTCCATTACTTACTGACAACAAAATGATATTTCAGCAATTAAATGTAGGAACCTGCGTCTATACATTAGACTGCCAGCTTGAAGAAATGCTGATAGGAACCAGATGTGACTAGGAGCAGGTTGGAATCCAGAAGTGAAATTCTATTACCACTCAAAGTTTAGCAACAATTTTTTTCATAAGAAAATTTCCTCACCTTTATTTATTACCATTTGTACACTCCCAAGATTAACCCTGAAGTTCTCCCCTTATAATTTTTCATAAAATGGAGAAACTCCTGGTATTTTGCACTTCATTTTAAAAACTTTTAATTCAGAAATTGTATTGCCTTCATTGCTTTTATAAGATTTAGAAGAATTTGGTTTCCTTCCTATCAGTAAGACCAAAGTAATTTTGGCACAGTGATGACTATCTTATTCAGGTGATAGAAAGAAGAGCAGGAAAAAAAAGTAAGGAAAGGAACAGAAGCTATTTGCAAAGGGTTATTTGTCATTCTAGACAACTGGTAGAGCAGGTTTTTAATAAAAATGGGCTGAGACAGAACAGAGCAATCTATGGATATCAGCCTGTTTGTAAATTGATGTATCTGTGCAAAGATCTGTACAACTGCCTAAAAACATTCCTCTGACAGAAGAGAGCTAGGCACTCAGGATGCATTTTACAAACAAAGCTCTGAAGAGCAGTGCTGTGTTTATGTTCCTGACATAATTAAAGTGTTTCTTTGTATTACTTAAACAGACCCGTTCAAATCCTGGCATTACCTAAACAAACCCATGTTGGCTCCTGTATTGTTCTTTTTGAAAACCCCAGAACAGCCTCACAGAGGCAGCATCAAATTGCTAAAGCAGAGAAGAGCACTGAGCAGAGAAGAGTGGTTTTTTCCCCAGATATTCCTGCAAAGCAATTGTTTGTCTGCTCTGGTGGCAGCTACCGACAGGAAGAGGCTTGGGTCCCTGTTGAGATGTGGAACTGAGAGACCTGAATATTAAAGAAGCATTAAGAGTAGGTGTAAAGTACAGGAATATGAAGAAGGCAATGCAGATGACACAATGATATAAATTCAGCATTCCAGCAGAACTAAGGATTGACAGAAGGTTATAGGAATTTTGTTTCTGTGCTTACTTAATCCTCAGAGTGAACACTTTTCCTGTTAAGGTCAGCACCTAACATAAAAAATTATGTAATCATTCAATTTCATAAAAGGAATCAAAGACATATCTCTTTACCAAACTGCAAACTAAAGTTTGATATGTAAACATGAAGGAAGAAGCTGCATTGCACCCATCTTACCTGATATGCAGAAATGATCAGCTGGAGAATATTTCCAGAATCCTTCTGTAGTCGTCCAACAGTAGCTCCAGGAATAAGCTTTGCATAATTCTGGAAATATAAAAAATTAATTTAAAGCACAACAGAAGTCTAGGTGAGAAGGAGCTACCATCTTAAAAAACCTCCAAACCTGAAGAAAGAAAAAACAACCCCCCCCCCAAACCCTAAAAAACACAAAACAAAACAAAAAAAAAACAGAAAATGAACAAAAATGAAGGAGCTGACAACAAAACCAAGTAGATTGAAGCCAAGTGAAATAAATAACAGCAACATTTTCAAGAATTCTTTCACTCTCCATTGCATGTGTCTTAATGAAAAAGTCAGATGGAGAAGAGCCGGTTTCATTTAAAATTCATTGAACATATATTGTTAAATCACCTCTCTGTGATTGGAAGTTTGATACTATAGTATGCTTCAAGCTCTAGTTTTTCAAATTTAGAGGGAAGATATGTTTTATCAACAGTTGTATTTCTCTTTAATAAAAATATCCAGAAACAGATTCAGCTGCTCTAGTGTTGTTGCAGAGCTCAAGAGTCTTGGACCCTACATTCAGCAGCTGCAGTCACTTTTTGTCTTTGCACACGTATCTCAGTGATCTCTGGCTCTGATGGATTTTATGTTGAATTTCTGTGAATAATGCAGTGCCAATTTAGCAATTTATTTCAGTGAAAAGTTCTCTTCTCTTTTTGCATTAAATTGCACTGTGACACTGGCGTGATATCTGACATCTAGATTTTAAATACCATGAATTAAAATTTGCCTTGCCTGATTGTTAACTATGTGAACTTCCCTTGCTTTAAACCATGCCTTTGGAAAACAATGTGTTCATCTTTTTAAAAAAGCATTGTAGGAACAGTTTTCCTTTACACATTATCATATCAATGCTGTTATTTTAAATAAAAGGAAAATATCCAGAAAACTATTAATAAACATGAGTAATGTGATACTCCTATATCTTTCTTAACCTCCATATCTCCAAAAGCTCTGTGATTATTTTATGCATTATGTATGGAATAGTTATCATTCATTACATTTCTAGTGCTATTGTGAATCAGTGGGATTAACTGCATTTTATGTTACAGCTGGCAACTTTGCATTCCTGACACCTCCTGCGATTAGTGCCCTCTCAAGTATTCTTGGAATATTGAAACTCTGTGTTTGGTACATGTGGACCTTCGGAGAGAAAAGATTACAAACCTGGAATTTAAAATACAGTCCCCTTTAATCTGTGGTATGCAAAACAAACAGCAGGGATGTGCTGCTCTGAACACTTTGGTTGATCTCTCCTCTAGGAACAAAAATTTTCTGCATGATGATACAAAGATGGTATTTCAAGCCCAGGCCAAGTGTGAGTCTCCAGTCCATTGGTTAAACCTCACTTCTTAGCAAATATTTCTGTTCAACCATTGCCAAGGTGATGCAGACAGATGCTGCTTTTGGGGTGCTGCTATTGCTAAATATCTAAAGGATATGATGGAATTTAGTCCTTTGGCAAATATTCATTAAAAGGTGAACTGCCGTTTTATAGGGATACTCTGATTCATGTAAAATAAATTTGACAGTTATATATTTGAGCTCAGTGGGGTTATGTCTATATTTTAGAAGTGTAAATGATAGAAGAATTTTGATCATAGTGTGCCACACCAAATATATAAAAATAATTTCAAATTCTGTATGAGTGCGGAGAGTATTTTTAGTTCAATTTTCAGCAGTGCAATACAGTCTGAAACCCTAATTTTCAACCTATTTATTCTGTGATATAAAATGAAATAATTAATCAAAAAAAAAGAGTAATTTTTGTTTCAAAAGAAATGCTGCTTAGTCGGGACTAAAGATGGAGTCTTTTCCTTATCTAAGTTTGAATACATTTTAAAAGAATTTTTCTTGAAAAGAAATAACAACAGCAATAGTGGCAACTACTTCATGAAAGCTTAGACTGGTGTTTTCTTTTGTACCAAAGTAGGCTTTGTTAAAATATAATTATTATTGCCATATTCACAGATGCTTTTTGAGTGAATAGTTTTTATTGAATGAAAACATCCCCTGATGCTTGGACAAGACTCAGCTGAGACTAATGATGCTAGAAGTTAGACATAGATGAATGTATTATAAAATACTTTTTTTAAAAAAATCCTTGAAAAAATAATCTCCAATTATCAGGGTTCAGTGTCAAGAAATTTTTTTCTTCTCTTGCATCAGATCTAAATAATCTCTTGAGGTTACTCTGCTGTAGCTTTTTAGGTGCATGAAAGGTTCAGAAGCAACACCAGCTCTGTTACAAGCTTAGGTGTTCTGTGCTTGTGCCACCCCTAAGATTTGTGTTAGATAATAATATACATGTAAGTGGATAAATTGAAAATTCAGTTGGAGAGGATCAAGAACATTACATGACTGAATTATTTTTGGCTAAATTGCTGGGGATTATGCAGGGCTAGAAATACAAAATATATATTTGACAGTCTGAACACCGCACTTAAGACAAATGGAATCTATCAAGTCTATTTAAAGAGGTGCTTTTTAAGTCCTCACAGTAATTTTAATGTAAGCTTGTCCCTGAGAACTCTATTATAAATAGTCACAGTCAGTATTGGTATCTGATGTAATTAGAAGCTGAGTTCAAGTAGATTTGAGATATTTGGGGAGAATCTTTACACCTCGAAGGATAAATGGAAGGGGGTTTTGAGGGAGACTACAGAATCTCCAGCACTGAAGCTTTCCAAGAGAAGTGAAACACCAAAACTTTTAGAGTCCTCTGCCACCACTCCAGGCTACCTGAGCAGAGACCTTACCACAAGAATAATTCTCATTGTCATGCTTTGTTCTTTTTACATTGTTAAGTATAGATACTGGTTATTTACCTTTATATTACAAATTTGCATCGCAGAGGTGAACACTTGGCAGTGTGTTCATGTATTTCCCTGTGTTCACACCCTACATAGAACCTTTAAAGGTAGTTGCTGTTTGGAAAAACTGCACTGCGACACTTGTGTATGATTTTTGTACTTGCTTTGACTGATTTTCCACGTCACCAACAGGACAAAAAGCAGACCATAACAAATATAGCTTCCCATTAGTGGAATTAGTGTAGATATAATAATATATAATATATAATAAATATTCCATTAGTGGAAGAAAGTTGTATTAAAAGACAAAATCAGCAGATAGATTATATTCAGTGGGATTATTATACACCCTGTAAAAGAGAAAGCAGTTGTACCTCCTTTTTCCTAACAAAGAAAGCAACAAGAGCAAACCATTCCCTAGCTGGGCTAACCATGATTTGTATTTTGTGTTAGCTATAAGCCGTTGTTTAGTGTTCCCTGTTACCAAAGGGTTCCTCTTGGTAACTTTGATACTGACACAGGGATACTGAAATGGAAACACCTTGGTAAGAATGCTGGTGGTTAGCTTCAAGGGTGACCACAAGCAATTTCCAAGGTAAACCACACTGCCATCAGCAAGAGAAATATTTCTTTGGACAAAAAAAGGCTCTGTAAATCAAACAGGTATTTCTCAACTACCTTCCTAACAGCCCCTATTCATGAACCACCTATTAAAAAAATCTATAAGGAAAAATGGTTTAGTTGTCATTAATTGGATCTCTATTAAGAAATAGCTGAAGCCACTGCATTTTTAAGTGGTTGACTTCTACTGTTATCAATCTAAATGTTTATGATCCATCTCAGTACTCAATACAGTCTTCAAAAATGCAAGGCAGTCAGTGCTTCAAGACAGAGAGTGTTCCTTCCCTTGTCAAGGCTGTAATCTGAGAATCAGTTTATGCAGTTTGTGACTCTTGTTACTTTTGTTAAACAGCTGGAGCATCACTCTTACTCAAAACAACTCCGCCCCCAGAATCAGTCGCAGAAGTACTTGGGGGGTCTTCCCTGGGTTACACAGAAGGTAGAAATGGAAAACCTACTGGTGACTACCTCAAGGACTCAGCTGCTCTCTCTTTCCCTCCCCTCTTTCTTTCCTATCTTTGACGTGGCAATCACAGCAGAGAAGCACCTCTCCTCATTACTGTACTTCTGGCAATAATACAGAATGTTTTGCGAAGGCTTCTCCTTCAGAAAGCTGGTCTTATTCTATCAGCAGGATCATCCTTACTGGCTTCCTCTCAACCAACCTGAATAAATTTGGGCAAGCAATTTCTCTCTGCTTGTTCCCTTTCACACAGCAGGGTGTGGCCAGGCAAGCAAGCTTAGGCTGCAAACCCCCTTATTACCCACTATGAACTCATCTAGAATCTCTTTTAGTGTGTGAAGATAACTGCATGTTTCAGGTATATTCTTTACAAAAGTGAGAAAAGGTTCAGCTCTCCTCTAGCCTTATAAAATACAAAAGGCTAATCATAATGATGATACTGAATAGTTTAGCAATGCAGTTTGTCAATCCTTGACTTAAAGAATTAGTGTGATTCAGCTTGAAATATGATTTAAAAGTTACCTTAGAATACCAAAATCAATACATGAAGAAGCACTTAAGCAGAAGAGCTTTCCTCTGATATACAATTTCCTAGTTATTTTATCACATAAATATCTTTTTTAGAATTCAGTCCTTAGTACTAGAATTACTGTGTCAGCTGTGAAAAAAGGTGGACTTTAAAACAAACATTGCAAAACTGATCATTTTAGATTGCTCACCTCATATATGTGAACTTGCTCATTTGTTACAGCAAAAATTAATAGAACATTGTTTTGCACAAGTTTGTCAATTAATTGTCCAATTGTTGGATACTCCTGCAAACAAACAAAGGAGAGGCACATAAATCTGTTTCTCATGTGCTTTCAGTTCCTGTCTCCCATGAAAGACACATTCAAGTGATCATAATGAACACTTTGTTCTCTGTGTAGTATAAACTTTAATTAGGAATACACACATACAAAATAAAAGATAGTGCATATAATTTCCTGATGTTGTTTTTAAGGAAACCCCTCTGTGAAAAGTACAGAGCCAGATTCCTTAGTGGGGGCTTTGGCTCAGTAGCATCTGTGTTATATATACATATTTAATCCAAAGAACTGCACTGCACCAATGGTATTTGTCCTACAATGAATACTATGGAGTATATATTCAGTATTTTTGAACACTGAATCTTAAACTTGCAAGTTCTCATACAGGAACAGTGTCCTGCAAATTCCTGAACTGGTCCTGAATTCAAACCCTTTCAGGGAACATAATTAATGCAAATCTTGCTTTCCCTGCAGAAGGAAATACTATTTAGTCTAATTCCATGGGCTTTCCTGTTGTAGAAATTGTATTTTTTCTTTCCTTTTTCTTAGTTATAATCTATCCTGATTCCATACAAACAAACTGTTCTCTCTTTACTCAAACATGCAGTTACAAATAAAATAGATTACATGAAATATCTGGATTCCCTAGCTTTTACACATTTCAGTGCTAAAAGTGTAATTCACTGTTGCTTGTCTTAGTCTTTAAATTTCCAGAATGTGAGAGTGTACAAAATTTGTCAGTAATTACCTGAACAGTTGACATGGAATATTCATTATTGTGGTCCAAATGACAGTTCCCATCATTAGGAATAACAATCCCTGCCAGTTTACTGTCCATCCCAAAATGGGAATCAGCATCACTCACAAACACCAGCAAATGTAGAGAATCATTCCTCCAGCCAATTTTTTCCTGTCATTTTAAACACATCAGTTTAGCAAGATATATTGCATCACAACATAGGAAACCAGCAAAATATTTGGAGAACGGCATCTCAAAATGAATGAATAGCATCGTTCTCAAGGAAGCATCAAAGACAACACATCTCCTAAGGGATGATTTTCATTCCATTGTCTTTGGCTAACATTTTGTTTCCCCATCCCTGTGTTTAATAACATGGGTTGGCCATGTTCATGTCAATCTGCTTACTACTCTAAACATAGTTAATAAAAAATATTTAAACAGAAAAACAGACACAGTAATTATACTGATATTTGGGCTTATTTGTCCCTGGCAATTAAAAGGAAACTTAGACTAAAATATTGCAATATGCATGTTTTACTTGTACAGCCAAAAGTATTTTCACACAAATTTAATGAGGCTCTTGGTTTGTGTTAAAAATTTTTGAAAAATAATCTGTCACTTTGAAATACCAGCATATAATACTAGAAGAGATTATATATGGAATAATAGTATACCTAGAAGTTTCAAGTACCTTGCAAACAGCTGCCTGCATAATTGCATCAAATCCTCCCTCTGGAGTGTCTATATTAGCAGAAATTCGCTGTCCTTTCACAATTTTGTTGAATTTTTCAGCATCATTTGTTAGTGGCAAAACATTTTTATATCCAAAGGTGGGTAAGCACTCATAGGGTACAGTTCTGTAAGAAAAGTGAGAGAGCTTATGGGTAATAGAGAGTAAAAAAATCACTGGAATGGCTGCTCCAGAGGGCTGCCTGGATTTGTTTTGGTCTTCTGTCTCTTCTCTCTGCCTGAGAAGAATTAATGACAAACCTAAGATAATTAAAGAGCATTCAGTGTCTTGGGCAATGGAAAAAATCTGCACAAAGGCTGGGAAATGCCTCCTGGAGCAGAGTAATTCAGCCAGTTACCAACGTGCAGCCCTTGCCATGCCTCCTGCTGTGCCTTGATCTCATATTTGGAAGAATATGAGAAACTGTGACTCCTTAATGCACTCAGAGATGACCGCCAAGATGCTGCAGTCCTGCTCCAGGTTGTAGAGCCCAGCTTCTCCCATACATAGGTTAGCTAAGGGCTAGGCCAGCCAGGGGCTGGGGAAATTGCTAGACCTTAAGGAGGGGGGGGAAATCAGGAGAACAGCATTGATGGACTGGTATTCCATGTTGGGCTTGAGCTTGCAACTCCTTAGTGTAAATCATACAGTTCTTTTATATGTATTCTAGAAAAGGAAAAAAATTAAAGAAAAATACAAAACTACATGCCACATACCTTTTTGTTAACATATTAAACACATTTTTAACTAGCAGCAAAAGCTAAAAAGCAGACTCACTACCAGATTCCTCAATCCTAATAACTTACAACTCAACAGAAGGATGATCAGAAGGTGAAACTAAAAGAACCAAATCTTGTTCCACAAACTGATCCATTTACAGCTGGAGGAGGGGAGAGTTTCCAGTGAAGATGCTGAAATTAATTGTAGCCTAAAGATTATGACAGTGTTGGCATGCAGACAGATGTTGGGATTTTCCCTGCCTACCTGCAAGGGTTGCTTATTTCTGCAGCTGTAGTTTTGATAAATGGTGAAACTGGTTTTTCAACAAAAGATCCAAACCCGAGTCTAAAGTTGCTTGTCAGTTTTGACATCTCTTTGGAAAGAGTTGAACCCAGTTCTTTGATTGTGTTCAGATCATCATCCATGGAGGCTGAAAGATCCATGAGGTAGTAGAGATCAATTGGATAATCTTCAGTCTGGCGAACCTTGATCTGTATTGTTTCCTCATGTCCTGTTAAGGTCAGGGGAAAGTGAGAAACATATCAGCACTTTTGTGCAGAAAACATGACCAATGCCAATTTCTTCATAAACTTCACTATGGTGACAATTATCTGGTATTTTAAAGCACCAGTAGCATTAACAAAAATATTTCAAAGATTGCCTGTCAACAAAAAAATCTCACATAAGGTTCTGAAAAATTAAAAGTAGTTCTAATGTTTGGGGTTTTTTTAAACAGTTATTCAGTAATGCCAAAACCACAGAATTAGAACTGATTGCTATAATTTGAAAAGTATGAAAACATCTCTTCAGCAGTATGCAGCTTTAGAAAATTTAGCTATGAAGCTAATTAAAACTAGAGGTAGCATTTTGGGGTCCTATCATATCCTTTAAAAATTTGAACAATGTCAAAGTGTATACAGAGATTTTATTCTCAGTTCCAACACTATGACGTGACCTAACTGAATGTCTCTTCCTTTTTTTTGTTCCAAATTTTCTTCAAGAAAAATTCAAATCAGAGGGACCCCAAGATGGTTCTGGAATGCTACCTTAAGTGCCACTGGTATCTTGTAAATCCTCAAGGCAAGATTTTATGTTGCCTCGGAGGTACTCTGCCAGACCAGCAGGGGAGAGGCACAGGAGCTCAGCTGGGGAGGAACCAGGGGCTCTCATTCTCTCCCTGCCACCTCATTGGCAAGAGAAGAGAGGAACTAAAAATATATATCCTTTTTTTTATGATGTACCCAGCACTTCTGAAAATGTTCTGAATGCATCTGAACCTAGTTTTCATGTGATGAGTCAACAGATAATTTTGGACTCAACACAGGTTTTTATCTTTATTCTGTCAAGATATTTTTGAGCTTGTTCAACCCAAGAAGCTTCAGTTTATCACACTGTCTGAAATTAACTTATGATCTATGACTTACCTGGTCGCAGCCTCAGAGTTAATTTCTGGGGAGAAATCTGTGTGACATCAGAACTGTTCTTCTGGGATGATGCAGTTAGGGGATCATTCCTGTGAATTTCTACTTCTGAAATGGGAAACTCAATCAAATTCAGCTGGCATCCTTTGGATAAAAGATTTTCCAGGGTATCACACCTCCCGTGAATTCCAAATGAGTCTGTGTAATTCTAATGCAAACAGGAGAAGGAATGGATGAGTTAAATGTTTTTACTGACTAGCCACCAGCACCCGCCCCACAAAAGGTCAGTCCAACTCAGGGAATGGAAACAAAGTGCAAGTTTGTGCAAACTAGTGCAGAACTAGATATAGGTGGCACAGAACCCCAAATTTCCCCTTCATGGGTCATGTCACACAGGTGTATAATTAATGTAACTTACACCAGCTTGTTATCCTGGGAGAAACTGCTCTATTGTTGGGGAATGGGAATTGTGCCACTCACTGCATTTGGTTTCTCACAGTACTGGGAATGATAACACAAAGCCTTTCTGAGCCACTGCCTTTTCTATCACAGGATTATGCCACAAATTCATTAGTCTTTCCTATAAAGTTTAGAACTGCAGATTGAAGAACATCATTCAATAAAAGTGTTGCTGATAATAAACTCCTGGGCAACTTGTGACAAACAGATTGTGGGTACCCAGTGTTTACTAGTTCTTTTTTTCTGACCTACACTTTCTCCTCAGCTCTCATTTAACCTGTTCACTAAAGCAGGCATCAAGTCTTTGTTCCTCTGCCTGGTGCCCAGCACTGTTCCTCAGCACCAGTGGTGCTCTCAGCATCCCCACACCTGTATTTGGCCCAGCAATCCTCCTTGACCTTCTACCAGCCAGAGGAAATCAAAAGCCTACAGATATCAATTGGATATCTCACAGTTTATTGTCATTACCCAATTCAGAGCATTGATATGCATTCCTTTCCACAGCACTGCTACAGGGTGGGTACTAACCTCACGTGGTGGTGAAGTTAATGGTTACTTTTACAAAAAGGCTTCTGTGCTTTATTACCATTTCCCAGAGCTATGTCTATAGTTAAGATTCTCAAAATCAGTCAGGTGTGTCCTGGATACTGCTCTGGCCTGCCAGCCCTCTTGACCAAAGCCTGGGCAATGCCTGGCAGAACCAGCTCTGAAACATTCAGTTCCTGGCAGGGATTCATGGGCCCATACCATGCATCTGCTCTTTTCTCCTAGGTCTGGGAAAGCAACCCATGGATCAGCCATTAAGCCACAAATATTCTCATTCAGTCACTTTAAAACTTTCCATGCAAAACAAAACAAATTTACTTTAAACCTATTAAAAACAGAACTATGACCATTTTTTCACCAAAATATCACCCTTCATGCCTGAAAATTGTCAGGGATCTTATATATTTTGGTGGAAGTGTTGAGACACCTGCTGGGAACAGTGGTTCATTATTCTCCAGACTGAACCTGATGCCTTTGCTCAGGCAAAACTCTCACCCACTGCTTCTTGAATAGAGCACACATAAATTACATGTACCATTATAAACCTTTCACAGGGAGATCCATGTCATCTCCTTAATTTACACAGTTTGTAACTTTTCAAAATGTGTGAAGAGACAACCTCATATTTCAAATAATACAGTTACAAAGTGTATTCCTATCCTACAGAAAACAGTTTCCTTGGAGGTGCTTTTGTTTGCTCTGACACTAAAGCTCATATGCCTTTTGCATGCTTGATCTGCTGTTTTCTAACAAAGAAATGAACGAGCTTACGAACAAAGAAGAAAATTCGTGTTTACTACAGTGAAGTTTTCAATAGTTCCACAGTTTTATTTGGTTTGGCTTTGGGGTTTTTTAAATCAATAAATTATACTGGGCTCTTTTTTCCTTGAAAATACATGGCAGTAGTCAAAATTATGTGATCCAATTTCAACAAAATTCTATTTTGTAGTACAGATATAAAAACTACTGCAAACATACTAATGTGGGGTCTTTTTTACCTCCATGGCAATATATTTTGCAAATGGCTAAAGACGCCTTTTTAGATTTTTTTAAAAACATGTAGATTTTTTCTTGCCGAGCTATTTCGTAAAGAGTATTTTAGTCCCATACTGTGTCATATCGCTGTACCCAAAGCCATCAAAAACTGGTAGTAGCAAAGGTGCAATCCAGAAACTAAAATGAAAAAGACTATTTCTCTAATATTTCTGTCAAGTTTTTGTTGCAATAGCTGACTATCTTGTTAATGCTAATGCACTAAGAGCTAGAATATTTACTGTGAGCTGGGGAGATATTATTTAGCACCATTTATAGGAGAAAGTTTTAAAAGCAGAAATGTGAAGTCACTTCCTTAAGGTTGCACTGAAAATCTTAAATAAAGGTATAGGAAACAAATCCAGATATATTTTTTAAGTCTAATGTTTTACCAAAAACACGTCTATATCATAGGAATCATAAAGCCAACATTATTGTAACACTTAAAATCAACCACAGAATAGTAATTACTAGATGGAAGTTTTACATCTGCAAACTTCTACACTGTTGATACCTGCAAACCTTCTGTTTGCACTGTCTGGCTTGGCATATAATCTGTAACACACAGTCTGGCTTCTGACTTTGTGTCTGGTGCTTCTCCATCAGTGCTGGGGGTGAGCCAGCCCTTGGGCTGATGACCTGAGACCCCCCTATTTCTGCCTTAGGTTTGGAAGATTGATGTTTTTGTGGTTTTTTCAGACAAGAAAACAAACAAACAAACAAACAAACATCCTAACAACCATACTATGAATAACAGATCATGTAGAGTAGATTAAATTCCACTTCTGCTCCCCAGGAAGGCTTCACTAAGCGCTGCATGCATTACAAAACCCTGAGCTGACCCAATTAAGTCAATACTTCATCATCACTCAGAGTGACTACAAAGACTTCAAGTCTTACTTTGAAATTTTTTTTTTATCACTCTACCTCTTGCAAACACCAAGCGCAGTGTGGTCCGGAAAGCAAACAATCTTCACAAGTCACTGTGCTTTCCTGAGAACAGGCCCCTGAATTTAAATCCAAGAAGATAAAAGCCTGTTAATATTATGCTGAATCATTCAATTTATGAAGAAACTTGTCATTTAGAGAATATGGGTGGTGAAAAATGCACATATTTAGCCATATTTAGGATTACTGATAAAATTTCTTCTTAACAGTAGTTCTATTGGTAAAAGATTAACTCTCCAATAAAGATTAAAACCTCAGAATTGCTGGCAATTAACATACCTCCTTTTGCGTGCTTTATGGGTGGCATTCACTTAGAACATGTTAACTTGTTCCCTCCAGTGCACCTGATAGAATGTTACATGTGTTTCTGGTATGGTGTAGGTAAGTCATTCCCCACATAGTCAGGGATATTAAAAGAACAGATTTATGCTCACTCTGTATGCTTAATATTGCTTCACTCAGCTCTGTAGATACTTGATATGATTTTTGTCCATTGTGTAACTACCAGAGAAACACTCAGCCACATGTATAATAGGAAAGATTCTTAGCAGATCAAACTGTGATTAATGAAAACAAAGTTGCTCAAATGTCTGTCTCTTTCAAACCTGTTGTGCTACATAATGACCACCAAATTGTAGATGAAATGGCAATGCAGCCCTACAGCAGCCTGTCAAAGAAGGGTCATTAAATAGAAAGGAAAGATTAAATACAGAAGGCAGAAAGCTATTTTGTGTCAACTTCAAGCAAGAAACAACACAAAATGGTTTGAAATGGATCTCCCTGCCCCTGAGCCTTACCTTGCACATAGTTATTTCTTTGCAGAAATAGGAAACAGAGGCAAAGCAATTCAATCCCCATCCGTTTTCAGTGCTGGCTGCAGGACAAAAAAAAAATAATAGCTTGTTAATTATGGTCTGCATAAAGGTAGACTGTCGTAAAACCCATGCATTCCTGGAGGGTATGTTTTCAGGTGTCACGTACACCGGATCGCGAGGAAACTTCAACCCCAGCGGGACGGACCATGAACAAAAGTGAAAACAAGGGCTACCTGGGCAGGTAGGGAGGACAAGCTGTGCACACAGTAACGTGAACATGGTTATCACTTCCTTGTTTTCCTGGACTCCTTATAAGGCATACGGGGAAAATTCATTCAGGTGCAGATTTCTGTCTGTCCCAGTCACTCTGGGTCCTAGAGCAACCCAGCCCAGAGACCGTGTTTGCGCTGTACAACAGCCCTTCTAAAGCTCCTTCAAAAAACACCTTTAACTGTGCCCCGAGGGGAGATGGATCATTAAGATTGCCAAGTGAGTATACCTGGAGAAAAGAAAAAAATCCCAGTTTTTCAGATTTCCTGATATGGAGGGAAACTCATAAAGGGAATTGTGAAGGAAAAAACCCCAAACTAATCACAGATTAAAACTGAGGACTTTGCTTCACTACTTCAAGACACCAAGTACATTGATTTTATTAACATTCCAAACTGAAAGGGAAATGCTGCAGTTGTAGATTTTTTTAAATATATAGAAGGAGGAATAATTTTATTCCCAGTACAGCAACTGACTTGAAAAAAGAATCATGTCAGCCTTAACTCTGCCCAATAAGTGGCCGAATATTCTGCAGCACAGAAATAACTGCATAGCAAGTTATTGCTATCTCTCCTCCGTCTTCCCAGCCTGAAATGAACACAAAATACGTATTTCTTACCACCTTATTAAAAGGAAATAAAATTCCTTATTTCCGGATTTCATGTCTTCCCATCTTTTATGCTCTGCTATTGTCTGTTTTAAAAATAAATTTTCAAGATAAGTCCTGTCTTTTCATAAGGATTTGCAATAGTCATAGTAGGGATGGGTCTGTATAAGTTAAATTCAACATGCCTGAAACATTCCTGGATATTGAGGCCAACTGGCACAGAAAGACTTGAGTTTATGATTGCAAACTGCCTATTGGGAGCATTCTAGCAACCAAATTGTGACCAGAAATTGTTTGCAGAGAGTGTTGACTGGAAGAGGTCAAATTCATGCCAGGGAGCATTTTAACAGTCTAATAGCATAGACAATCTCCTTCTAGTACCTGGAAATATTCCCAGGCACATCCAATTTTACTAGTATTTACACAGACTGTGGGTAGTTTCAATAGTAACTCACTCTGGATTACATCAGAGCCACCTTTGCTCTGCCCTTGTGTTCCCACCCCTTTGCTCTCACTAGTCATCGCTCGTGTCCAAACACGCCGCGTCTCAAACTGATCCAACCAAAACCCAATCACCTTTTCTGGAGAAAGTGGAGGGCTGGCTTTCATCTGGCTTTGTCCCTTAAAACCTGTGGCTGCCCAGTCCAGAGTTTGAGGCAGAACTGGCAGGAAAGGTGAGAATATCTTGGGCCAAATTTAGCCCAGTTTAGGCTGTTGTGGAATGGTATCTTAACATTTCTATTTACAACAACATTGCTAAATCTCCTTCAACTGCTCTCTATGCCTATGAGTGCCCTTTGTAAAGCACTTGCTCAGCTACAGCAATTTTATGTGGCATGAAAAAAGCATTGATTAGATTATGTTCCCTCAGTTTGTGAAGACACAGCTCTGTGAGAACACTCTATGTAATCACAAAAGGTCAAAAAGAAGTGGAATCAACAAAAAGTGATTGCTCTTGCTAAGAAAAACATCCTCCTGTAACATGCCACTCAAATATCCTACTTCCCTGGGTCTGACTGACATTTGTGTATGTGTCCTTTAAGATTGCTACTATATCTACAGCCTTGCAGCTGCCCAAAACCCAGTGCTTTCTCTTTCAGTGTAGAAGGTCACCTTATAGCTCTCAGGACAGGACTCAGTGGCAGTGCTTCAGCCACCAGCAGTGTCTCAAACTAAGGACCAGCCAGATGAACAGCTGGCAATTAGCAACACTCATTCTTGGATTCAAGATATCAAACTTTGAAGTGTAGAGAGAATTAGTAATACAGCCTACATAAAACTTACAAATTCTGTGTGACATTATCAGTTCCCCACTTGCTTGTGAGGTAATATTTTATATAGGACTTGGCAAGAATAGCGTGGCTGGAGGCTAAGTGCCGGCCTCTGAGTGAGGTGGCTGCCAAACACTATCTGAACTAAGCCTTTCCTGAATAAAATAGCTAAATTTCTGCAGATTATTAGGAATATATTAGATTATTAAGAGATCTATTAGATCTCCCTGGATTGTCTGGAGAGAGCAGAGAAGGAAAAGAATGCAGTAGAATAAACAACAACAAAAAAAACAGACAAGGAAAAAAAATCAAGAGCAGGACCCTAAGAGAGGTCCTGAAAGAGAGACAGTGTGCACCAAGAGTAAACCTTGGGCAAGGTAAGAACGCCTAGACAGGCAGCAGACAGATGATTCTTGCTTTGAAACATCACCTGCGAAAATGAAAGGTAAGTTGACCAGGAAGTTCCTCTACTAGATCAATGCTTTGTTTGCTTTAATTATCACTAGAAGAGTAAAATCTCAATCTGGAGTAGACATGCTGATGTGGGAATGATGTGTAAAATGCTTTGGGGTCATGGCATTACTTGATTTGACAGAAGGGTTCCTTCCCATTCTTCATATGGTTTGTAATACAATCTCACAGTCAGTTAGCTAAACAATGAAGGCTGAAAAAAGTTTCTAAGCTTGAAACTTTGATTCATCTTTAAGGAGCTAGAGATGATGTGAATATCCACACAGTGGTGTGAGAGCTCTGCACAGAGGCCAGTCCAGCACAGACAGAAACCACACACAAGTACTGCACAGACACTGCAAGGACTGTCCTGTCTCTGTCTCTGCTGCAGTACAGATCTGACAATGCTTTAGGGAGAACTGGCAAAAGCATTTCAAGAGGAAGCAACAATCCCTAACAAACAGTTGTATTTAATGGGGAAATTCACAGTGAAGGTGAAAGTGACAAATCAGCAAAATCAGAAACTTTAGCTTCTTTAATTATTTTGCTGCTTTTGTTTTTGTTTTTTTTTTTTTTTTAGTTGATACATCTGCTCAGTCTTTCTTTATTAATCATCATGGTGGGACATGGGTATTGCTCCAACAGAAAATGACATCCATTCAAAGAAACTGCTGTAAGCATTTGAGTCCTGTGTCAGTGACCTGGATCTTGCTGAAAGCAAAGGTCTGAACATACAGTGATGGAGCTGCTTTATTCCAGCTCCTGTGTTTTGGGGTGTACTAATATCATATCCCAGTAGGGTACAATATCAGTATATGCTAATATACTAATGAAACACTGCCACAGAGCCCAGACAGATGTGGTCTCTCCTACCCTCCAGGTGCTGTTTGCAAGAGGTTACACATGATGGAGTGCAGTTTTGGAAGGAGAGGGAGGGTGTCTGTAGCCTCTTCTTGGAGGGTCACAGGAGAAGGAGAATCACACAGCGGAGAGGAATTTTCCCCTCCAGCTCTGAGCAAAACAAGGTGTTGGGAATTGGTGACTCAGGTTGTGATTCATGCTCTGGTCTCCTCTTGTTTCCGGAGCTGTGTGTTGCTGTTAGAGGAGGGCAGGGAATGAAGTCAACAACCTGAATCTGACCAAGCAGAGGGGCAGAGGAGGGAGGAGGGACTGCTCTCCAACTGTACAGAGAGCAGCAGGCAGGAAACTCCGGGTGTTTTCAACCTGTATTCACCTTGCCCACAGCTCTGACCTGGCTGGTTCCAGCCAAGGGCGTGAGGAAACCTTTGTTCTCAAGTTTTTGGCATGGGTGAGCAACGTGAAAATTTGTTTGCTTTTCAGATTTGAAAACACTCTCACACTCAAAGAGAAATAATCAGACCTCTGAACTGCAGAAGGGCTCAGGCAGAACTCATAGGAAAATGGCATGGGACTGCCAACCAGCCCTCGACACTCAAATTATGCCAGGGACTTCCACACATCCCATCAAATCTCACCTCGTTTTTTGTTTGCTTTTTCTTGGTTACATGGCACCCCTTGCTTTCCCTGCATTATAAGAATGTGGGGCAGACACAGCGGAGCAAGATCAGTGCAGGTGGGTCATCAAGCTGGGGATGGGAACTACACTGACCTCCACAGCTCCTCAGACCTCTGCACTTCAGCTGAAGAGCTTTCAATAACTTACTTTGTTCAGATTAATGCTAAATTCAAACCAGACCTGCAGCCCCATCACAGAAGGGACAAGGTGACGGCCTTGCTGTTGCAGCAGCACCAAGGGAAAGGCAACCCTGTGTCCCAGCCCTGCAGCAGGCCAAGCTTGCTTTTGGAAAAGAATGTAAGGTTGGGTAAACACAATGTCTTCAGGCCTGACCACTCATATGTAAATTCTAAACTATGGAGCTGGGATTAAATCACTTGAAAAAAGGGATTCTGCTCTGGTTTTTTAACAGAAAATAATTTTATAGCTGACCTTCCTATGCTTAGACAGAGGTAGAGTGCTTTGTTAAAACACAGGGCTTGAATAAGGTTATTTTAGAATAGCCAAAACAGAAGGCTTAGCCTAGCACCCAAGCAGCTGGTAAATAGTGAGGAGAGTGGGCTCAGGTACTGCATGAAAGCAGCTCCATTTCTGGAGGCTCCTGGAGCTGTTCTGGGCTGGGCCAGTTTGGTTCCATGTACAGACACCCAGAGCTCAGGCCACGCGTCCTCGCCAGCAGCTGCTGTCTCTTTTTGGAAAAAGAGCAGAATTTATGGTTTCAGAAGCCTTTTGTGCAGAGTGCTGCCATCTTATGGCTACTGTGCTCCTCTGGAGGAGGAAAATGAGCACTCTCAAACTCAGGTGTGAAAAAGGTGATACTGAGAGTCCTATTACCTTTTAACAATATTGTGACTTAGATAAAAACCTTTGGAGATATTAACATCTTTGTAAAACTATGTATTCACTTATATGAGAATTTTAAATTTTTTGCATCCTTTTTTCAAATTCCATCTCTCACATTAAACAGAACATTACTTCCATTGTCTTTGTTATAAGCTTGGTTACAAGCTTCTGAAGTGTCAGGAATTATTTGCAATATCTTTATCAGAGGTAATTATTACTGTACTTTATAAATCTTGCCTTATTCTTATGTGTTTCTTCTGAAAGCAGGAAGGAAATTTAAACTGAGAGTGTCTGCTCACATGCAAACAGGAGCATTGGAAAAACAATATTACACAGAATGATTACTGCTTCTACAATTCTTAAAATACTCATCAGAATTGCCAATATTAAATATCTAATAAACCCATGCAAAACTAGAAATATATAAATAGAGCCACCTCTAAATAAAAATAAAATCAAACTAAATAAATTCCAAGTATTTTGCTGAGTAATACCAAAAGAATAAGGCAGAGCAGATTTTCTCTAACAATGTTTTTCAAGAGTTTAAAATGATTAATCATATAAATGTTGTCAATAATATTAGATCCACTGATACCTCATCCTTCTTATCTCATGTTTGTTGTGCTCTAGTTTGACACTTAGCAAACAGATTTATGAAAATTTTAAACCAATCTTTAAAAATAGTTAATTCTTAACATTTTGTAGCATGTCAGTATGACACAGGCCACAGAGTCATGCTTTCAGAACCAATAAATCAACAGAAATTTCAAAAAATGCTATTGCCACAGTAATAAAAAGGAAAGGGCACAAGATTGCAAAGGCTTTTATAGATACAGAAAATGTTTCCTTTCACCTTACACAGCTGTCCTAATAAACTTACGGAAATCTATCATAAATCTTGTCAGACTGCTTGACTCTCTGGCAGAGAGGCAAAGACAAAGTGGCTCTACTCACCTCTATGCAAGAGCTACGTGAATTGTATCATCCAATTTGCAAGCAAATAACTTCCATTTTACTGAGATACCCACACCTACAGTGCTTTGTCCCTGTCACTCTTACTAGAAGACTGTTTCAGGGACTTTGCTCTTCTCATGCCTGGAAACTGCCTCAGCTCCAGCCTGGATTGACTAACTTTCAATATATATCCATTTATTTTAATGACAACATTGTCTGGCAACTTAAATAGCTTCTTTCCTCCCTAGTATTTGCCCTGCCCTTCTTTCCCCTCCCATTGATGTATTTATAGAGAGCAATTGTGTATCCCTCATTCTTTGTTTTGTGCCATACTGCTTTTCTGCGTTTCCTTCAATGTACTTTCCTAATTATGGCTGACAGACTGTTCTCAGCACCCAGAGGAGCCTCCTACAATGGTGTTTGCACCCAGGTATCCCTTCTTTAAGTCTCCTACGTGATATCTAAGGAGAACCATTTTGGCTTTTCCCATGGCTCCACCTCAGTTCTCTCAGGATCCTTCCACGACTTACCAGGACAATCTGGTCTTCCTCTTACCCAACCAACTCACCACAATTTACAACAGAAATCATTTCTACCTCAGTCTGGTGTGATCCAGCATTTGCACTATTAAATTCTACTTGACACTTCCAGGTTCCTGTTCTTTCATAGTTTTCTGTATTTTATCTTCACGCAATTGTTTATAATTTCTTGCAAAATGCATACGAAATTTCCAGATTACTAATGTTAGTTAATCAAGCTGTAGGTTACTTTTTTCTCTGCCTTTTCTCTCTCCTTTGTTTTGGGAGATCTTTAAAGCAAAACTTCCTGATCCTTCACCTGAAAATTTATTTTTTCTTCTTTGAGCAATTTAGGATGGAAAACAAACACCACTTCACTATAAGCCTACTGCACCTTGTTAATAAATTTTTCAAGTTGGTAAATGTTAGCTTTTATTTTTACAGATGCTTCCATTTTTCTCCAAGATCTGGACCATCACCTTTAAAGAAAAAAAAAAGAGCATTTTTTTGGTTTGGGCAGTATATACACAGTCTTTAATCTCTACTAGAGAGAGAGTACTTGCCACCTACCAGACTCCCTTTTACTTGTGTGATAGGAAAAACTTTCACTTTTTCAAATATTGTTACAGATGGTATGTCTGCAAACTTGACAGATCTGACTGCACCCTCTGCTTCCAGGTTCCCAAAATACCATTTTCACTGATGATCTGGTATGGTGGGGGCTTTCACTCTCTTTGCTAACTCCTAATATTTTAATTTCTTTTTAAGGATTTGTAAGGTGCTAGCACTCTTCATTTTCTCCTTACAAATTACAGATTTTTAAATTCTTATTTAAATTAAATTTTAATAGGTTTGGAACCTTCATCCAATTAATATCACTAACTAATTTCTTTAGGTACAATACTTCACAAGGACAAATTTTGAGAAACCAACAGCCCTGTTCTCGTTCATTCTTTAATTTATTTTCAATTTAACCAAGCTGGGATAACTTTAGCTAGGTTATTTTCTACCATCAGCTGCTCTATGTCATCACTACCTAACAACGATCACCTAGAATAGCATCATGGCAGCCCAGTGACTGCTTGCTGATGAAATCTGCCAGCTATTACACCCTGGAATAACTGGCTCTACTGTTATCACAAACATTTGCTTTATACTCTATTTCTGACCAGTTAAAATCTCCCGCAGTGAGGCAATGCTTGGGAGCTTCTCTTTCATGCTTGCAGTCATCTGAGTTAGACCTCTCTGGAAAATGTTGCTCCTTGGTGGCCCTTCAGAAGACCTTTACCTTGACAGATTCCATTCTGCCCAGGCCACCCATCTCTGGTTTTATTTCTAGTTTTTTTAAAAGACTACACATTATTTTAAGTGTGTTTCAGTCATAGGTCACCCATCCACCATCCTTCACTAATCGTGGAAGTTTTGGGGTCACCTTGGATCCTGCAGCTCTAGTCTGCATTTGCAGTTTTTGTACACAAACTTCTCAGCTCGTCTTCTATGACAATATGCAAATTATTTTTAAAGTCTCACATCCCTTTTATTCCTAACACCCAGGCCACACACACCACATTCCTATAAATGGACATGTCAATGTCCTTTTTTCTCCCATCTGATATTTCTTTCCCTAACTTATTCACCCTGCTTTACTTTTCAGAACCAGGCATCAAAATTACTTACAAGTGTCCCCCAACATCCTCTCCTATTTCTCAGAATTATTTTACTGATTACACTGGTGTGTGTGTGTATACATATATATGTGTGTATGTTATTATCATCTATTATTTTGTAACATTCTACATGATCTGTTAAACTATAATGATGCCAGTTGTAGCAATCTTGGTTCCAGAAAATCAATGCCGTGTTTGCTCCAACAGAGTTCATCCAGTTTGTGTGAAAAATCCTCCTTCTTCTCAAAAGCTAAATTCCTTACAACACTCCTCATAACACCAATTCTTAAGACATCTGCTGTTCTTTATTATCTTGCATGCTTTAACACACCCTCTTCAGGAATGAAACCCTGCAGTGGGAGCTGTTCCTTCAGGACAAACCTACTCACACAGATGTCCTCTGTTTTTGTTCTTTCCACCACTCATTCCTTTCATTTTTTATCCTACAATGTGATCTGGTACAGCTATATTTCATCCCATAAATGATTGCACTGCCAGTGGCACTAAAACAGCTTCTGTTTTATAAATGGAATAAATAATAAACAGCATGCACTTACTATGTGTACATTTTCCTTGAATACAATAATTTTAGCTTAAAACTATGCTCCGTACTGCTGAACTTATATTTATGAGGCAGTTTTAAAATAGCTTCTGTTAAAATAAGTATTTTTGCATGAAAGAGCTAAAGTGAAATCTTGAATATACTTTTGAACTTGAGTAGCTTTGTGAAATGTCTCATCAGTTCTCCTGGAGATATTTTAGTCATTAGGAGTTAATCATTACCTGAAATTATGGGACAAACCTATTCAAAGTCAGTCTACCATGTAGTGTTGTGTTAGGGAAGAAATGCAGACACTGACTCATAGGTGTCAGCTATTTATTCAGTCAGTTATGATGTGATTCTTTCCAACATTATTTTTCTTTTGATCTATAGTAAGATACTGATCTGGTGGATGAGATTTTCTCAGAGCAAGACCCTGTCTACCCTAATCAATAGAGACATTTTTGTGTTAAAATACCAGAGGGACACCACAAAATTTTAAAACAGTACAAGAAGAAGGTAAAGAGATCAGTGAGTTAACATTAATCTGGAAGAGGCACCTGAGTGCCCTCTAAAATCAGAGAAATTGTGTTCAGCAATGTCTGAGAGCAACAGAAAAAAACAAGAAAAAATTCAAACAGGTCAAACACTGGTTTGCTCCCAGGACCATGCCAAGTCATGGGTAGGGCAACAATCAAACCTCCAGGGAAGAGCAGGCACAGGGCTTGGGCTGACACACAGGAGGTGCCTCCCTCTGCAATTTCCATAGACACAGTCAAGAGCAAACTGGTTCCTAACTTGGGCCTATCAGATGCTCCAGAGCACATTTTCTTTCTATACTACAAAGCCAGGCAAGTTCCTCTCTAGCTGTGTAGTGTGTCAATTTTCTTGCATCCAGGGAAAACAGAAACACCTTCTTCTGCCTGTGTCATATTAATATGAAGATTAGACAAGATGGATACATGAAATAACAGTCTAAAATCATGGTAAAAATCTGAATTTAGGTTATCTGATGGTGTCAGCACTTGTGGAAAGTGCTATTTGTCACATTCTCATGATGTCATAGTTTTCTGTCTAATTTTGTGAAATTTGATCAATATTCACAGTTTTAAGCAAACAGAGAAGTAAACAAAACCATTGCAGTTATTTATTGACTGTGCTGACACAGAGCTATTCATGATGCTTGTGCATCACATTACTGATAAAAACACTCATTTTTACTAGGTCTCCTACATCATCAGCTTGCTCAAGGGGAGCAATAAAACCTATTTTTCCTTTATCCTGAACTGATGGTTATGTTCTCGTATGTTACCATCTGATCTCTCCTGACCACTTTAAAAGGAGTGTTTTTCTCTTCTTTCTCTGCTGCTTAAAAATCCCCTCTTAAGCTTATTTGCTGTGCTTGTGGGTTGAGCGATGACAGTTGGATTTAGCTCATGCTTCTGAACTTGCATATTAACTAATCTTTCAAGACTTGGCCTTTTGCTGACCTTCTTCTAAGTTCATGGTTTTTAGGGTGCATAATTTCCTTCATGAACCTGGTACTGTGCTGCTTCTGTTGTTACAGTGAAGCTTGAGGAAGGTCGTGCCTCAGAAGTTTCTCTCCTCTTACAACTAGAACAAATCCAGGCTCAGAATCAGACAAAGCATCACAAGCTCCAACCTGGGCAGCCTTCCTGGCTGAGGAAATTCCTCAGTGCAGTTCTTGTGGCAGAAATCTGACAATCTCTATCTGTTTACAATGTCTATTAGCACTCTGAATAACAGCACAGGCACCACAGAGGCCTTGACTCTATTCCACAAGGATGGCAGGTAAATATTGCCAAAAAACCAGTCCACTGTCAGGAGCAGGGGATTTCCAAATCTGAGCCTGAAAGCCTGGGTGGAGGACAGCCAAGCGCAAGAGATGTGGAAGCCAGGAAAAGGTCAGAAAAGGAGCAAATCTTGCTGAAGCTGATTTTAAACAACCATTTGAGATATTGGCTGTGGCTGTAATATCCACCACTGTTGGATGAGATTAATTGCTGCTAGCATGGTTCTCAAGGAGGGAAGAAGCACCTTCTAAAGATGCCAAGGTTCATCATTCCAAGAAGGTTTTCTGCCCCGGGGAGAAGCGGCAGGATTTGTATTCTCTACCCCCAGACAGTTCCACTGAGGGAAGAAAAACCAATTTCTCTATGATCCTCATAAGACACTTCTGCAGACACAGCCAGGAGGCTTTATCATACAAGTGCCATCCCTAAGCAGTCTGGCAGAGCCTCATTGCAGGGGCAGCTAGTGCTGAATGAAACCTCATTTGGACCAGGCTCTACCTCCCACACAAGTGGCTGCAGAAGGCTGAGGATTGCCCCACCAGCCTTCAGGGTCCCAGCAATGGGAAACAAACCCTAAGGAGATGCCTGTCCTCGGGTTCACAACTCTGTACCCCAGGAAAAGGATGAGATCCACTGCCAGAGCACCACTACTCCAGTTCTGCTCTGCTAAACACTGTCTGCTTTGGGTGCTACTGGAAGAAAGTGCTGAATACAGACAATCAGATGGATTTGTGTTTTCTTATGTATAAGATACCAGAGAGCAAGGCAGATGAGAGTTTTGAAAACCATTGAGATGCTAACCAGGTCACAGATGTCAAATTTAAGAAGTATATTCCTATCTTCTTAAGCTTTAAAAAAGAAATATTGTTAATGACAGGACTGGCATTTCATGCACTTCCCCAAGCTCCTTCACTCTTAACTGATAGCATGAATGTTTAATTAAAGCTTTGGCAGAGAAGTAGATCAGGACTACTGTATCATTTTCCCCTCAAGGCGTGCTTCAGCAGGCTGATGCAGATTGCTTGTTCTCTGAGATATATCAATATTGTAAGGCACCATGTGTCAGGCTGAACACATTAAAGGCTGTGTTAAATTTTAACATAGGTCATGAATCACTTAAACTAATTCAGCCAAGCAGAATTAGTATGAAAATATGAGTAACAAGGGGCTGGTTTTTGTTCTGGTTTTATATAAGCAGGAGGATGAGGCACCTGAGGTTCATATGCAACAACAACTGTAACTCTGTTTATGTAGGAATGATTCAAACATTTGGATCACAATGCAGAAAGACCTTAATTTTCATTTAGTTGAAAACCTCATTATAGCCTTCTGAGAATTAAAATTTGGACAGCTTGGTTTGGGGGAGCCTTCTAAGACCATTAACTCTCATATAAAATAATAAACAGTGTATATGAAACAAAGCATTTTTAAAATAAGTTTTCCCTGACATCTCCTGAAGACAGAACAAGGAATGTTCAAAGTGAACACTGCCTTAATTAGTTTTTCTCTTTTTCGCCATTTATTGGCATTGTTAGCTAAATTTTCTTACAAAGGTGTTCAACTGCAAATTTATTGTGGGTTAAATTGCAAACATAGTCATTAAAGTGCACTGAATAGTCCTTTGGCTTTACTTGCACAAATAATGACTGTATGCTCTACACAGCATGATAAGTATTTACAGGATCTTACATACTTTGAGCAATATATCATCATGATTCACCATTCTTTATCTCTATTTATTTTTGCTGATTTTGCTTCTTTTATAGCTCACCTCTGTCTAGACCAGCACACAACTCTTCTAAACACAAGCTTAACCACACCTAGACATGCAAGCTCAGCTGGGCTAAGAGGTGATGTTTTCATCATATTAACAGTTTGCCTTTCTATTTCAGTAGCACAGAAATAAGCTTGTTCTCTGAAAAAAAAACCCTTTATTTTTTCCTTCTTGTTGTAGGATGTGCATTGAAGAAGCATCTGACAACGACATTCACTGAGGACTATTATTGAAAGCACTTGCTGCAATGATTTACTCATTCACTTTCTGCACATTCTTGGTAAGCCTGTGGTATCTCAGAACCTGTTCCTGTCACTGGGGACAGCACAGAAGCACTCTCTGAGCCTGAAGGAAAGGCACGGCTCGTGGCATTGGGAATAGCAGTAGCTCCAGAGTGAAGGAGCATTGTTCAGAAGTGGCACAATCATCAGAGCTGGTGCACAGCACAAGCAGGGCTGGGAGCACTGCAGCCAGAGCTGCAAGCACCAGGTCTATTCAGAGCCCTGCCTTTCCCCAGGGATGGCATCTTGCGAGCGCCTTCATTAACTGCTGACAGCAGACAGACTGGGAGCGACAGGGAAACACTCGTCAGATGGCCCCAGCCACAACTGAGGAAAAGCACAGAAGAGATAACTGGCAAGTGTGGAGCTTTCCTCGCTGTTCAGGAGAAGTTAGGCACATCCCTGAATGCAGTGCTCTGTTTCTTTCCTTTCAGCAGGGCGTACAGAGTTGCCCAGCACAAAGGGTGCTGCTGTCAATTCAGTGCACCCTTGAAATCTACCCAGGCTGTAGAACATGGCATCTAAATTCCAGACCAGTTGCTAGTTGTAAGGAAACCCCCCAAATATCTTAGCATTTGTTTCTTTCAATAGTCAGGAGAAGAGAGCCACCCAGCCTCATTACCTGTCATTGAAATCCTTGCTGTGTGTGACCTCTTGCACTGTCAATGGAACTTCCCTCACTGCATGGCCAGCAGGATGAGTGTTCTCCTTGGTGTCCCCAAGGATTTACTCACAGAACAGGGTCACACAGCCCAAACTGCCCATATCCTTAAAACCAGGGGTCCTCACTCCATCCACAAGTTTAAAAACCTCCATCCTTATTGAACCAGCTCTGAGGTTGTTTGCCTGCCCATGCCCTCCACCCTTCAAAAGGTCTTACTAACAGCTAAAGACCCAAAAGACAAGGCTTTCTACACACAGGTACTTCCTCATTTGCTCCAAAAATTTACAGAAAAATGTGTTGCCTTACCTGTTGCTCCCCAGGGCACTCGAACATTTCTCGTGTGCAGAGCAGATTCCCTGGCACTGCAGACATCCTTGCGCTGCAGCCCAGTTTTCTGCAGGATCACAGAGAGCTTCTCTTTTTCCACATGGCAGCTGCCTTGCTTCTCACCAGCTCTGAAGTCAAGCCTCTGTTTTAAAAGCACTCCACCATCCTGCTCCTTCAAACTTCACTTTTCTCTGTGGGTTCTCCAGGCTCACCAAGTGTCTGTGTTTCAAATATTAATACTTTGATTACTGTCTTTCTTCAGCAGACATTCTACTCTCCAAACCCTATCTCCTATAGAAAGCCTGACAAAAACTGGCCTAAAATGCCATTAGTCAAAATCCTGTTCTTCCCAGAGGAAACACTACTGGTCCTTCATAACCATGCAGCTATTTATAGGAATGGTGACAGTGTGTCTAACCCCACAGTACAATGAGAATGAGGCAGTCCAGACAAGACAGGATGATAGAGGCTGTTCATAAAATCAAAACTGGAATTCATGTGCTGTACGTCAATAGGGATGTAAGCAACCACTTTCTTTTCCCATTTCAGAGGGAAGAAATAGAGGTCCTCTTAGCACAGGGATACACAACACAGTCACTGGAATAATTAATCCATTATTTTAAAGAATGATGTTGAAGTTTTGTATAATAGGATTTGTTATAATCCTAATCTCCCCTCTTTCTGCAGGGCAGTGCTTCCACCTCACAGGCACCTGCTTTCACACTTCCCAAAGGAGTTTCTTCCTCATAAACTGCATTGTATGTTCATCTTAATAGACATAAAACCAGGTTCTTTGTTCTGAGCAGCAAAACACAATTAGTTTGGGATAGAGAACAGAGGAAACCCAGACAAGCCCCAGACAAAAGCAGAAATGGCAGGGAGGCAGAATTACCTTAGGGAATGCACAAGCAAGCATCGGTGCCAGCTGGATTACAAATCAGAGCAGCAAGCAGCTGTAACACTCTTCTAAGGAGCTGGGTGGGAAGCCAGACATAAAGAGCAGAGGCAGCCCAGTGCTCACATAATTTCCCTGGGCAGTAGTTAAGGAGCTGGGGGAGCACTGTAAAAGAAGAGAACAGACATAAAAAATAGCCAGAGATGAAGAAAGGATCTAAAATTGTCCTTGGAATGCACCTAGTTGAGAATTAGAAAAACCTGTGAAGAGGCAGGGAAATGGCATTTCTTGGGGTGGGGCTGGAAGCTGCAGTGCCTGGGAAACCCCACAGTGGCACAGTGGGCTCAGCAGGGCCCTTCCCATGGCCAGGCTGCTCTGACATGGGGGCAGACCCCACAGGTCCCAGCTGAGGACCCCTCACCACCAGTACTGACACTTTCCCTCTACCTACAGCAGTGAATAAAGCCACCAGCCCATCTCTTCAGGACACAAAGAGGAAGAAAACCTGCTCCTGTTCCACCCTGTCTCAGCATGCCTGGCTGGGGCACAGCCCTTTGGAGGCAAGAGCCCCCCGTGCTGACTCTGGCCATGCTGAAGCCCTGTGGGATGTGCTGCCATGGAACTGACACCTTGTACTGCCCTCTTCCCCTCTCCTGCCTGCCAAGCAATGAAGCTCCTGAGCAAACTTCACCCCCTTTGAGCGGCGCTGTGCCCAAGCCCAGGCAGCGCACGGCAGCTGGGGAGCACAGAGGGAGGGAAGGGGAGGCTGGAGAGGGGCTGGGCTGCCCTGACAGCCACAGGTGAGAGCAGCAGCTCAGCAGCACCAGAGACCTGCCCTGCCTCTCCCAGGGCCAGCAGCCCATCTGCCAGGGGCTGATAGGCGTTTGGAGATACGTACATTGCACAACCAGAAAGAACTTCTTGAGCCACCAACATTAATGGGGCACTAGGTCTGTGACAGACTAGGGAATTCAATTACATACCTTTAAAAATTGAATATAAATAGCTACAGAATGGCTTGCTAAGAGTAAATAGCAATAAAACTTCTCAACCAAATGTGAAAAAATCACATAAAAAGAGAATGACAAAACTCTTCCCCATTGTGCTTGTCTACTACACACCTTCCAAAAGACATGGCTGGATTTTGACCTTGATACCTGGAGGAATATATTGCCAATAACTAGAACAGATTTTGTACTTAGATGTGTACTTCAGGAAAAAAATATTACCCAGGTTGTCTGCAGCTGTAGCAACTCATTACCATAATTTTAATTATTTTTTTTCTTCATACAGGCACAGAATTAAAAATCAATTTCATTCTTAAATAAAAATCTGAGGCTGGATATATCCCATGCATAATTCTGTAATTTCAGGCCCCCTTGATTGATTATTTCTTCAGTAATCCCTAAGGATCTAGAGTGGAAAACTTGAAGGGAAAGAGGATGTTTGTCAAACACAACTATGTGGTGCCTTAATGCACAAATAATAACTAAGACCAGAAAATATTTTGCCTGCAATAAAATGCAGACTCTCTTAATCCCCAGAAATTCACTGCTTTTCTTCAGAGCAAACATTTATTGGTAATATACACTTCCCTGAACTAGGTAAAACTCACAGCTGCAAGAACAGTGGTGGTAAACCAGAGGACAAGACATGAAATGAACAAAAGCATATGTAAAATTATTTTTGAGAGGCTCAATGAAATTAAATGCTGTCATTGCTTAAGACAATCTACCTCACAGACTGTATTACGTTTGCCTAGATGCATCCCTGAGAGAAAAATATGTAGCTGCCTGGCATAAAACACAGAGATACAGAAACCAAACAAACTCCCATGTGAGAAATTTATCAAAGCAGGGAGAATAAAATCCTTCATACCCTTGTTATGCAAAATTAAGTAATAGAAATACCTGAATATTTTATGGGGCATATTAATCTGAGATATATGTTTTCGAGGCCAAAAACCTCAGGCCTACATCCTTGAAGATATTTACTTAATTTTGGTCAAGGTTTACTTAAACCTTTTGGTCAAACAAGTGCTAAATTAAGTTACATCACTTTACATCCTGAAGGACAAATACAGCCTTTACATGATTTGTCATTATAAAAGATGCTGTGGGTAGTGATGGAAGCACTTCATATGTTTTTACTGCTATTACAGTGTGGCTTCAATCAGAAATAGAACTTTGTAGTAGAAATTGAACAAATATCCTATGTATATATAAAACTCATATCCAGAAATTCAGCCCAGGCAAATTAATTCTATAGCAGGAGAGGTAAATTTTACACAGAAGTTGCTGGAGAGGAGGCATGGCAGCAGGGAGGGACTCAGAGCATGGTGCAATCTGTAAGTAAAGAGCGCCTGAAGGATGAATGGAGTGAGGAGGGACTTTGTGAGGCTTCAGGAGGGGATGAGCTTCGCCTCTCTGGTGAGGGGACTGCTGAGCACTGTGCTGGGGACAAATGCAGGCACCACCCAGGGTCTGCCCCAGACCAAACACAGAGCCAGAAATCACTGCTCAAACAGAACTGAGCAGTAAATACACAAGTTTTATTATATCAGTCATAAGCCTGGGTGAAGTGAAATGTAATGTAGTGCTAATAGACTCAAAGTATCTGTAAGAAAAATTTAAATCAGAATATGATATTTATAATTAATAAAACAGGTAACTATTGTACCATGCAATAAATGGTTACATGTCTCATGCAGGACTGAATTATTAAAAACACCACAGATAATTTCATTGCAATGCTATAATTTTTTTTAACATTCTTAATGCAGTAAAATGTCTGAATAAACTTCTTCTTCTTCTTCTTCTTCTTCTTCTTCTTCTTCTTCTTATTATTATTATTATTATTAAAGCTGCATAAATGAGCACTAGGGTTTAAAAAAAATCAAAGATATTAAATTCATTAATAGTGGAGCAAAACTGACAAAACAGCTAAACTTCAAACATACTATTTTCCTAGCCAAATCAATTTCTGAAAAATCTTACAAGGTAAAGGATATACCACTAAACCTTTCATGGTTTTTATGCAAATTATGAAAATAAATGATTGTTAACTAATTTATATGTATTTCATGATGAATTATATTCTCTTTTGCAGCCAGCATCATATTTTATTAAGAAAATTGTTGGAATCACAGGGAAATTGTTTAAAAAATATTTTTTTAATTCATCAGTTGAACATACTTTTTAATACTAACTACTGCAAATTAGAGTGATAACAGGAACAGATCTAGAATATGTGCTCTGAAGCCTATAATGATGCATTGCACTACTTACCATTCAGGACAGACCTTTCAATTCAGAAAGTGCTGAATGCATTACAGGCCCATTGTCCAGAACCTCTGCCAGACATATCATTTGTCTCTATTGTGGTAATAAAGAGATTCCTGGCATTCTGCTATTAAGAAACCAGAAGTAATATATTAGTTTTACTTTACCTCTGCTACTTAATAAGGAACACATACAATAGAGCACACACTTCAGAAGACTATGAAGATAGTATCCTATTGAATGACAGACTGTCTGCTTGATTTACATGAAATACCAAGTGCTCGTATGAGAAAAGGTTAAAATTAGATTGACGAGCAAATGTGCTACCAGACTGCTGGCTGACAAATGGCAAAGTTATGCCAACGTATTACTTATTCTGGAGGCGCCCAAGAAGCAAGCAGGAGGATAGTAATTCATGTGCTAAAATATATTCACATTTAGCATAAACAAAGAGTCCTCAGGGTCTGCAACAGGAACATATTAGCTACATGTAATTTATGCAAACCAGTAAGTCAGTGGAACAATTTCCTTATTAGATATGGAATTTGAATGACTTGTATTTTTTTGAGTCAAGAGTGGGCTGCTCTACTGTCATTTAAATTATTTCAGAATAATGCCCTGATGAATGACTACATTGTTCTTCCAATAAATTGACTGTTGTGCTGCATCCTCCTTCCTGCTACCAACCACACAATGAAAATAGAGATTAGTCATGTAGCTTTTCACAGTGGCTCTTGGATTATAGTCTGGCTGCTTCTTGGTCACCATAAAGAGCAGGCTAGCTCAGTAGTGGTGACTCCTTTCCCTTTCTCTTTTCCTTTCAGGAAGTCCTGTTGAGATCCTTGCTAAAACTTGTTCCCTAAAAGGTGTGAACTAAGGAAAAATTTTGACTTGCCCAATTCCTGAAATTCAGCAGCAAAGATGCATCACAAACTGACCTTTGTGCTCTGGGCATGTCTGCAAGTCTGGAAGTTACATTTGATGATTCTATGGGTACAAATATCAATGCACCAGAGATACAGGGAGTCTCTGCAAGCACTAGCTTTAATGATTAGAAGCTGGATTTTGGTGATAATGAGTAACAACCAGTCAGTTGTGCCTCAATTTTGGTTTATGAACTAAAAACAACATTCTGAAGGATATGGAAACAAATTACTAATGCCTGCCACTTTTAAACTCATTTTACACAAATCAAATAATTACACAGTGAAAAGCTGCTACTCTGTGAAGTGGACAATGCAAAACTGTATCTTTCTCCCTTAGCGGCTGATGGCAATTCTGCAGTTTACTCCTGTGGAATTAGAGGTTGGCTATAAAGTGAATTTTTCTACATGTGATCATGAATTAAAAAGGAATTTAAAAGCAGACAATATGAGCTTGAACCTGCTCTTCATTGGAACAACTTTTTGATATTTTGTTAATATGAAATTTCATTAACACTAAAGCTTTAACAGACCCAAACCCATTTGCCAGCCTGTTTCCTTAGGGAAAAGTGCTCTTATTTCCTTTCCAATTGCCATGACAGACAGCAAGTTAGGGGAGGGAGTTAATTGCCCCATTAGTCATCACCTTGTCAGGATGACTGGCAGCCAGTAGCCTTCAGGCTTGCATGAAAAGCTAAAGCCAGTTGAGATCCTCTCAAGTCTGGACGGGAGAGACACCTCTGCCCTGCTGCCCCTCAGTGACACCTGGAAAGCTGGTCCAATATTTTATGCCAGGTCTTTCGTATGTCTGTTAGTTCTTCTTCTTCCAAAACTCCTGTCAAGTAACAGGGGAGGGGAACAAAATGGAATTCAAGGTTTGAACCCCATCAGGTTCTCTTTCCGGCCTCCTCCTCCTCCTGCAATACTCGTCTTGCAAGTCATTGATGACCAAAGATACACAGGAACAATTTGTTACTATCTAAAATAATCCACTAGAGTGCAAAATAACCTCTACAAAAAGAGCAGCCATTTCTGGAAAAATCTCTGCTTTAAAGTTATGCTATATTAAATGGAGTTTACCAGCAAAGCCTTCACAAGTAGCTGCTGGAAGCAGTTATTAAAGTAGGAATTAGGCTAGGCTCAGACCTTGTGCAAACAGTTGTAGCTCCCCGAGGACGATTGCACTGACAGGCTGGTTTCAGTCCTCTAGGCAAGAGAGAGGCAGAAAAGTGAGAGACGCTAGCAGAGCATCTGCTAGCTAGATCAAAAAAAGTCTGTCTTGTTGGCAGAGCTATTGTCCTTTGGTCACACCAATCCTAATTTGAGTCCTGCTTGCAGCAGCATAGAAAACCTGTGACAAACATAGTCATGCTGACATTGAGCTGGATGCCAAAAGTAGATAATCACAAGTACTTGAGACTGCAAAGAAAAAAAAAAATTTAAAACCACCAAAAAACAAAACAAAACAAAACAAAAAATTCCAAAGCCACACACAGGAAAGGAAAGCTTTCAGGTCTGAAACTGATTGAGAGGGGGAATTTTGTCTTTTCCTCCCCTACTCTCATTCAACACTAAAAAAAAAATCCTCAAAAATTGCAAACACATGCCTGGATCAGATCTTTTTCCAGAAATTCAAGTCTGTGTCTGTGCACTGTTTAGCCTAAAGCTAGGGTGTATGCAAAACAGAGAAATACTTTATATTTCCAGACTTACAGTATTTTTATTCATGGCTGTCTGTGAACTCTCCTATTTGTTCTGATTGCTCTTTGGGTCTTTTATTGTGCCTGATAGAGCAATCTGGCCTGGTCCAGAAGTGAATCATCTAATTACTTTGAAGACTGACAAAATCCCTGGCAGAGATTAACAAATGCTTCTTGTAGTCCACATCTAAGAGCAAGTCTGTGCAGGTCAGAGCCACTGGCCAGCCCTCAGGCCCTGGTGATGAATCGCAAGGCTGTGTCCAGCAGAACCAGAGGGGAACAAATAATCTGAAATGCATTGGCAACATGATTCTCCCTGACCAAAAGGGATCCTGCAAACAGCTTCTGAGATCTGAAGCAGTAACTGAAGCACTAACTATCCCCTGTGGGTTATGGTTAATTATTCATTAGATTCAAGCTGTACAGATAGAGACAAGCAGCAAAAATATTTCTATTTCTGTGGGCCCCTTCGCCCACTTGCCACATCTGTATTAGTCATCTGGATTAATATGTAAGAAGCCCTCTTCAGTGATCACTGACAGGTTTTCTTGAATGAACTCTGCAAAAATGAGCTGCCTTTTCTATATCACTTTAAATACTTAGAATAATTTTGGTTTGTAGTACGGATTTTTCATTTTGCCCCCAAGACACCAATTTACCTTGACAGCTTTATCTATTTCCTGAGAAGGTATTTGTTTGTTTTACACTGTGTTTGGAATGAATATGCTTTCAATTGTCATGGCTCTTATAAAAATATAGCAATCATAAAACAGATTTTCCCAAGAGTATGTGAAAATAGACAGGCTTTGAGTTAATGGGAAAAAGATTTCTAACTCTGGTCTGGGTTGAACCTTTGCAGTCTACTTAACTTCTCCAGAATTATCTCCTTTTGTGTTTGTCTGTCACTTACAAGCTACTTACCAATTCTCCCTGATCTTGTATGGAGCACTTGTGTGGTGACGTTGTGGTTTCTATTAGATTCCTTTATTTTTTCCTCCCCTTTGGCTGCTGTAGGTATCCTTACCCGTTTCATTATCCTTGCACTGAAGGTATCCTTACTTGTTTCATTCACCCAAAAAACCCTAGTTTTTATTTTCCTCTAATAAAGACAACCCTATTGTTATCTTAATGAGGACTAAAAACACTTCTTAGAAATGTGAGCACTTGCATTGTATGGCACGAAGGCAGGATGAGGTTTTGCTTTTAATAGCAGGTAAATAAACGCTGCGCAATGACGCGCTGCGAATGGGTGTTTACCTTGTGTGATCATTTCGGTTTATCCCGATGCCCTCTGGCGGCTGCACAGGAGCTGTTCGAGCTCTGGGTGGGATCAGCGGCTTTGGGAGGCTCTGCCCTCGCTGCTCCTCGCCCGGCACCGAGAGCCAAGGGCGGCAGCAGCGCAGAGCCCGAGCCCGGCCGCACGGAGCATCCATCCCTGGGGCCCGGGGCTCTGCAGCCTCGCTCACCTTGGGAATCCAATTAAACAGGGCAGCCCCAACACAGCTGGCCTTGCTGATGTAGCACAACACTGCTTAGGAAATTAATTGCAGGCTTGAAGCAGGGCAGCAGCACACACTGCAGGGCTGATCAGGCGATCCCCACTTGGAAGAGATGGGCTGTGCATATGTGGACTGTAATACACGGAATGGTATGGCTTGTCCTGAACTGTTTTTCCAGAGACAGCTGGCTAGTTTCATCTGCAAAATACTTTTGAGGAGAGGAATTTCTATAACTGCCTAATTATTTTTAATAACTGAAATCTGGATTTTCAATGCTGTTGTACAAAATTCACCCTAAAATAGAGGGTAAGGCTTGCTGTTTCTACAGACACCACAGCAAAGACAGAGCTAGACCACTCTTAAATATGAACAGTTTACCTAGAAACAACTTAAACCCCAAATGTTCCCACTCTTATGCACAAGCTTTCTTCCCTACTGCTGGCTCTGTTCCATAACTTCTGCAGCTCAGGGCACAGTGACTCGCTTGAATGCACAAGTGGCAAAAGGCCTTTGCTGTGTGAACCTGTGAGCTGCTGATGAGCTGCCTCCTTCCCACTCACGTCAGAAGCTGCTGGCTGCTGGAACTTGCTGAAGTTTGGCAAGTGAGCAGAGCAGGGCTGAAGGAGGTCAGGAACTGACGGTCCATGCAGCTGCTAACTTCTGGAGCATTTCATTCTACTGAGCTGCACTGGCCTCTCAGAGCTGTTTGAAATCTAGTTTTCATTCTGTTCTGGCAAAGACAGCAACACTTGGAGCTCTTTGAATACCCTTTCTTCCAACTGCATTTGAATGTTTTCCTGACTCAAGAAAGACCTGGAGTATGTCAGTCCTTACTGCAGCCCCTGTCCTGCGCCTCTCTTCCCTCTCTACAGCTCCCTGCACATGAGGGCCCAACTCTGATCCAGCCCAGCTGTGTAACCTTGCTCAGAGTGCTGGAAAAAAAGCTGTGAGAAAGTCTGGAGAGATAACAAAGGTAAATTTACAGACAGAGGTAGAGCTAGTGGGGCAGGACTGCCAGGAGCTCAAGGGCTTAGGAGGGAAAGCAGCAATGTAGAAAGGATATAAAATCTAAAGGAAGAAAAGATCAAGGCAAGTCAGGAACCATCAGGTCAGTCAGTTTCTTGGGGCAAGGCACCCATGCCAGGGGCCCTGATGGAGCTTGGCAGAGAATAGAAATGTGGCAATGTTGAGGGTCTGCTCCTGGGAGCTGCAGGGACTTACCCTTCTCCTCCTGCCCAATGTCTGCATGGCCAGCAAAGCCACTGCTGGCACCTTGCTGGGTGAGCAGAGTCATGCTCAGCCCAATGGATGGTGAAATTCTTTCTTTTCTGTGGGCTGGTCAATAAATAACTGTTTCATGCACCTAGTTATGTATATTCTGCTTACAGATTATCCTTGAGACTGGCTAAAGATACCAGAACAAATTGATACAAAAACAAGGTGGTAACAAATGCCTGTAAATACATTTTTGGTGTTTTAACATAAAAAAACAAATAAACAAACAAACAAAAAATTTTGCTGTGTTTTCCCATTGGTATGAAAGTATCTCCCATTGGGAAAAGGCACATCAAGGAAAGGTAATTTTTTATTTGCACTTAGGAAAAGCTAAAACTATTTACCAAAACATAACATTTACTAGTGAACTTTCTCTTGGGCTTGTTTAATCATTGCTTTATTCCATTACCCTTAAGTGCCTCACAGACATTGCTTAAAACCATCATCCCTGTGTGTGAGTTTCAGGTGGTTAAAATACTTGGGAAAAATTCTACTGCAGATGACTTCTTTAAAATCAGCAGAGTGCATGTGCAGAAACCATTTTAAAATATTATTCCCCTTGCTAACACTTTCATGTGGGGCTCTGAAACAATGACCCTTCTCAGAAAGCTGCCTGAGCAGGTCGACCTGAACACCTGCAGGGTACATGTGGGAAGTCTTTAGGGTGCCACATACCTTCACTCCTTCAGTGCTCCAAAAATCCCTTTGTATTGCAGTGAAGCTGTCAAAAGAGGTCAGTTTATTCAGCTGAAGGGAGACCAACATAACACAGCAGAATTCAGAACACCACTGATGTAGATACAGCATGAGGGGATAGTGTTGAAAAAGGCAAGACATCTTAAACAGTTAAGGCTTGCCTGTGGAGAAGCTGGCCTTTCTTCTTGGACATGGAAAAACACCCCAGTAGTATTTTCCTGTGATATGATTTCTTCTTTACTACAGAAGTGGGCTGCACAGATTTGTCAGATGGTAGATGTGGTTAGAGCTGTCCTGAAAAGGAAAGACTGACTCATTCCACATGCAGGCTTTTACACCCTCCCTCTGATCACTGCACGGTAAATCTTTGCTGTTCTGACATCAGCTTGGCTTCTCTTAGTCACTGAAAGAGAAGTTGCCAAACAGAATAGGGTTTGTATATCCTAACCCCAATTCTGGAGAGAATTAATGGACTGAGTCTGAAAGCCAAAAGCCTCAGATTTGTTTGGGTTAATCAAAGCCAGAATTTGTTGGCGGGGGAAAGATACAGATGATCTTTCCCAGCTGAAAGAGTACGTCAGTGTGGCAAGTGTTGGGAAGGTAACACGTCTTAAATGCCACCAAACAACACACTGGCTTTCACAAGAAGGCACTGCTGGACAGGACAGATTATCTTATTCCAACACATGTGGAAGTTCACAAAAAATTTTGGAGTGGTTGACTACAGCAAAAGGAACAAGTGCAGTGAAGTGTGCACAGGAGGAGTAGGATACAAACCCATACAAATATTCTGGCACATAAAATGCATTTCTGATATAATGCTTCTGTGGAAGATTAGGTCAATCATGACTTTGTCTGGTATGGTGGAGGTACCACGGCATAAATTAAAGCTAGAAGGGGAGAGCAAAACAGCACTTACTTTTTTCCCCTGAAAAGCTAACACCCAGTACCAGCAAAGTGCTTTAGATTGCTTTGACTTACTCTGTTCTAGCCCAATATATGCAATCATTAGCAAGGCTCAGTTGCTCAACAGTACTTGATTATACTCCTTGTTAATGCATTGCTTACACTTGTCTGGCACCTGCTCAGAGCAGCTAATTTAGAAAACCAAGAAAGATAAAAAATTATGTTCAGTACCTAAAGAAAGGCTACTATGTAATCACTAACAACTAAAAAACAACAGGGTTGGTGCATGATCTTGCACAAAACATTTACATTGGTACACAATCATCCTACATTAATCTGATACTTACCCATATTTGTTAACGGGTAAAAAACATTATTAACAGCAAGTTTGCAAGTAGGGTTCAAAACAGGTTGCGTACAAGAGGATGGAGTCAATGTTGAACAAACTAGTTGGTAATGACTTTTATTATATACAATAAAAGTATATTACATAAAGACATGGTATTACTGCATATTGCCTGATAGGAATGATAAACACAACCTTATTAGATCAGGCAAAAGATACTAACCTGAAAAAAGCATTCATTCTTATCAAATATACTAAGAGAGCTACATTTATCGTAGGAATAATTAGAAAAGCAAATAGAGAGCTAGAGAGCAAAAAACATTTCCAGCCTGTATTATTCTATTTACATGCAGCTTTTGTGAGGAGCATTCATACCTAATTTTAAAATAATGCTTATTAATCTGAGATTAATTCAGTAGGGTGATGAACATGAATAATATAACAAAACCCTTTTAAACTTTTCAGTATTCATCTTCTCATGCATTTCATCAGGGACAGGCAACATACTGAGCCAATATTTAAATGACCCCCCCAAACGGCTAAATGGTATTTTTTTTCAGTCACAGGAATTGAGTGTGTAGTAGCACAGTGTGATGTTTTTTTCTCTCCAATTATCACAGATTATGCTGATTTGCAAGGGACCCACATTGAGTTCAACTCCCTGCCCTGCTCAGCACCATTCCCAAGAGTCACACCCTGTGCCCAAGAGCATTGTCCAAACACTTCCTGAACTCTGTCAGGCTTGGTGCTGTGGCTTCTTCCTAGGGAGCCTGTTCCAGTGCCCAGCCACACTCTGGGTGAAGAACCTTTTCCTAACATCCAAGCTAAACCTCCCCTGACACAACTTCAGGCCATTCCCTGGGGTCAATTAATGCTATAATTGTTGAGGATGTCTTCATTGCATAAGCAACTGTAAATCAAGTTTCCCATTGCCCAGGTGAGTTGCTTTACCAGCTCCACTGGAAGCACATTTATTCTCAATATCTTGCACGAGTACTGCATGAGTGAAAGCTCAGGCTGAGCACTGCCAGCTGCATGCCCCCACCTGCCATCCCCAGCAGGCTGCCTGTCCTGCCACGGTGCTGGCAGGGCCCTTGGGATACCCAAAGCCAGGAGAGCAATGGAAAGAACTGTCTCCCAGGCTGGAGAGGGCTCTCCAGAGCAGCACAGCCTGGGGTTAGCGAGCCTCCCCTTTGCCTGTCCAGCTCCCAGAGCAAGGAGCAGGAGCCCTCTGGATCACACAGCCTTGCTCTGAGGTGTCCAAGGCTATGGCAGACTCCCCTCCTGCCACACACACCAATCCAAAGCCACGTCAGACCATGCAGCTGGTAAAGCATTTGGTTGAGCAGATACAAGAGTTTGACTTTTCCCCTCTTGCTTTCCCTAGCCTTACTTTGGTCAGAGCAGTCCTCTACCTGATACACACCACCAGCAGTGCTGATCCTGCCAAAAGGATAATAAAATCAGAGATTACCTTTAAAGAAATGTAGGGCTTAAAGATGGCAGCTGGAAGGCCAGCACTGGAGATCTCTTTGAATCCCAGTGAAGTGTCACCGCTGCTCTCCAGAACTGGGCATTCCAGCCAGGGCCAGCACACGTGGGAAGACAAAAGCATTTGAAGGCAGTGATCCTGTGCCATGAGCTACCAGAGTGACCCTCCACCTCCAACCTTACCTCAGGAAAATGGCATTTACAGCCACAGCACGCAAACCTGGTTACACACAACTCCCTGTGTGGGCTGGCACACAGCAGAATGAAGTTTTTGCATCCAAATCCAACATCTCATCATTTATTTTTCATATATCTTTTCCTGTTGTATTTGAAAGAATTAGTGGCTTTGTAGTGTGGTGTGAAAGAGTTAAAATTTGGTTTTGATGAAAGATAGAGGAGAAAAAAACCCCAGGCTGTCAAGCAGAAAGCAATTCCAAACATTTCAAAATAAACACAGATGTTTTACTATAACCTATTTGGGTTTTGCCACAATAAAGGAAGGTCTGAAGGAAAAACACAATGCATTTTCGTTTTTTTGGATCTTTTTTATTCAAAAGTTTTCAAAGAAATAAAACAGAAAAAGCTAACAATCTAATCAAATTTACAGTTCAAAAATGTCTTTTGGCGTTTAACAACAAGTCCTAGGAAACAAAACTACAGAGTTATCTTGAACCGGACAAATAAGTTACCACTGGCAAGTTTGTGGCACTAGTAAAACAAAAATAAAAAATTAACTCTCTTGATCATATAGATATCTCTATGAAAATCTTTTTTTTTTTTCAATCTGTACAAAAGGTCTTTCTTCATAAATTAATTTTTTATAATTTAATGGCTGTCTACTATGTGATGTTTAAGTAACTGATTATTTCTTTATGTACAGAGGTTAAATTTCCCAAATCTTACCCAGACAATGAGTATGGCACTTAGTTCAGACATTTCTGGCAGCAACTCTTCCCTCCCTCTAACACAGCTATCATACTGCAGTTTTTAATTAATGCAAAAATAGCAAGAGAGATCCAGGTTTGGAAAGTTACCAAATACAGGCAAGGTGCTGCAGGAAGTCTGGACTTTTACAAAGCAGTAATATTCCAGGGAGCATAGAACCAATAATACCACAACTTTTTAAAAAAAGAAAAAACAAAAACACATCTCTTATGACTATGCATTTCACTAGAATCTACACTTCTCAGAGCAGCAATTTACTTTTGAAACTATGAAATGTCACCGACATCTATACTCCAATACTCACACAAAATTTAAAAACTAAAAAATACTTGAAAGAAACAACTGCTTAGCCCTAGCTCCTGAGCTAGGATGATTTGGTCTGTGGAAACAGGGAGGGCCAGCAACCTGTCCCAATACAAAAGGAAATAAACTTTGAGGTAGATAACTGATCATATACAGCTGACCAGAGAAGTACACAGTTTTGGAAGACAACTTAATTTATCATTCAATTTAAAACATATGCAATTGTAATAAAAAGCTTTAGTAGCAGTGAATTATCTAATATGTGAAGTACAAATAACTGTGTATTTATGAATCAGGAATTTCATAGTTTCAAAATTGGTTTTCTTTACACTTAACACTTGTAGTGATGATGTAAAGTGTGGCACTGCTTGGATCCAAGTCTTCCTTCATGCTTTTGTGTCCATACATCAATTAAAATTATAAAACCTAAATGCAAATGTACAAAAAAGGCACATTCTCTTAACCGCAAACTGGTCCGGCAAAAATAAAGAGTACAGAAGACGCAATGCTGAGACAAATCAGAATTATTGGTTACTGGCTCTTTGTTCTTTGGTAAAGTTACCTTTTAAAAGTGCCAAGTCTTTTTATTTTTATTTACCTACTATAGAGAGCTAGTACCCAATCAATTATGTTTCTACTTAAATCTCAGCATATGTTTGAAAACGAGTCCTTTAGCTTTTGCCATTTTGCTGTAATAGCAACTTTTCTGTTTGCTACCTCTCAGCACAATCCTCATCCTAAAGCACTATCATTAGTAAAAAGGAAGGACAAAAACATTCGGTGATATCTCCACCCCAAACTCCCTACTCTACCTATGCTAAAACTAGAACATCAAGTTAGTTTCTGAAAAAAGGCAAAAAAAGATTTTACATTGCATCATACAGCAGAGTTCCTAAATCATTCAAACTACCAGAGGGAACTATTGGCATATGGCCTTACAAACAATTTATACTATTAAAATTTCCCCAGTCAGAAAATGTGTTTCACACAAAACATTTTTTCCCCTCTTGCATTTCACTACCTTACATATTATGTGAAAAAATCATTAAAAACACTTACTACACATTAAAAAAGCCAAATTTTCAGCAATTTTTATTGACTACCTTTAAAAGCCCTATGCTGCTGTTTTACAAGGCATAATAGACCAGCTCATTTGGTCAAAGCATTCTACACCATTAGTTTGGACTACTTACTGAAACAGCTACAGCATTGAAAGATTTAAGGCAAATTGGAATTTATAGAAAAGGATAAGACACTTCACACTACATTAAAAGAAAAACAGAAAGCTAAGAGACCAGACACTATAACTGCAACACTGCACTAAAGCAACACTCACACACTGCAAGCACAGAACATCATCTTAGATGTTTTACTATTTTAAACTTCAGAAAATCCATTTCATACAAAAAAAAAAAGATAAAAAGAAACAAACAAAATAAAAATAAACCAAAACACAAATTCTGTCATGCACGTGAATAAGTCTTCGTGGTCATCTGTGCATACCCAGAAATTTGAAGGTTTTTTTTTTTGCGTCATAACACTTGATAAAAACTTTTTTCTTTTACTAAAATAAACCTGTTCATGGGAACAGCTACTAGATGAATTTAAGGTTTTTCTTATGCACCTTATAGAACTTATAGCAAAAATAGTTTTAGTTGATTTCATTATAAATAACATTTTCAAGAACCTGTGCAAAACTGTCAATAATTCCTAAAGCACAATTGATCAGTAAAATCCATGATTGTTTCAGCCTTTGCACCCTTCTCCAGGCCAGGTCAACACTGGACATCTGTAACACAGAAAGGTCAGAGCTAGAGCAGAGTTACAATCACACACCTTTTTTCTAACGTAGCTGTCCACAAAATGAACTGATTTCCTATTTCAGACAGCTGTGAGAAGACTCAATGAATCTGAGTATAAACCTGGGCAGTACCACAGGCAGCACTGCAGGTGCTTGGCCCTTCCCAGGACAAGGCTCTGCACCAGGACAGAGCCTGGGCTGCATTTCCCCCTCTCTCCCTAAAAACTGCTCAGCACACAGAGCTCCCACGGGGGAACTGTGAGGCTGCACTCAAAGCTCTTTCCTTTGTTGTTTTGTTGTTGTTCCTTTTAATCCACCAAAAGTGGTTGTGTGTGCTACTCCTGTGCCATCTCCAAGGCTCTGGAAAAGGAACAATAACTTTCTTTTGGTGCAGCTTCAATGAGGCTATGTATGACAGCTAAGAAAGACACAGCCACTGTGCCTCCCTGATGGTAATACTGAACAGCAAGTCAGGGCTCATCAAATTTGAAGGCAGACTTCTTAATGTACTGGTTTATGTTGCCACATGGGTTTAAAAAAATACCCAGCTAATGACAAAAAAATTTAGACAATTTTTTAATTTTTTAAAGCAAGGCAAAGATTGGTATTTTAAGGCTTGTACATTTGTAGGTGCATATAAAACAGGTTTGGGGTTTTTTTCCAAGTCCCTTTGACTATTTTTCGCATAGGAACAACTTTCTGAGAAGAAGCTATAAAGTTATTAAATGTAGCTGCCATAGGAAAAACACTGTGTATTTCTGAATGACTGCATTCCCTCATGCAAATATGCTAGTTGTAATTTACCCCTCGAATTATGGGAGTATGGGTACTGACTTTCAACAGGACATTCCCAAAAGTGCTGCATGTGCATTTAGAAAGAAGTTTCAGCTTGACAACAGTGACAAAGCCACAACAATCAAGAGACTGCAGTGTTCCCTGTATTTAGGGCACAAAATAACTATTGATTCCCTCCCCGTCACCTGTCTGAAACAAGACAAGTGCCAGCATGTTCCAGGGACAGAAATACCCGATGCCATGCTCTGAGGCTGAAATCAGCTGGGTAATATTAACCTTCCCCACGTGCCCACTGCTAGAGCCTCTGCTGACACACTGCACATAAATACAGGTAACAGTGCCTCTCTGAAGAATAAAATAAGTGGAGAACTGACTTACAGCAAACACACAGAATTGCTCACAGAGCTTGGATATCTACACAGAGTCATCAATACAAAACGTGTCTCAGATGGCAACAACAACTCATCCTTTCAGGAGACTTAAGGCTGTCCCTCCTGCCTGGCCTCAGTCTATGGGGAAAGACACTGACAGGCTGGGAGAGAGAGGCAGCAGGGGGATGTGACATGCAGGATTCCGCTTCGCTGGCTCCCACAGATCTCTGCTGGTAAGGAGGTTTTACATGCCCACGGGGAAGACTTAAGGCAAAACAAATAATTCCTTGAAAAGCGGTTAACGCCAGGCACCAGCCTTGGCATGGGAAACGTGCAGGAGTCATGATTTTAACACCAGGAGATGGATAACGAGAAGAGCCTGTGGCTTTGCTTTCTGCCTGCCCTGGAAGCAAATCAAGGATGTGGGCTTCCTCTAGATGCCAGCATTTGGCCCGACTACAGGAATAACACAGGTCACACGCTGTGCTACGCAGGCTCTGCCGTCTGCTGAGTGTGCCAAGTTTCCCCATTGGTTTGTTTCTATCTTTCCATACAAGAAGCTGTTATGCCAATAATGGGGATGAGAGCACTGCTGTCAAACAGCTCAGCTGACCTGCAGGATCAAAGCTAATGCCAAAATGTGTGTTTTGTTGGATCAATACATTTTAGAGAGATATCACACAATGGTAGCACATAACTGATTTTGATTTTTTAGTATCAAATAAATGCCACAAGGGCTGTAGAAAAACCATTCTAACATGGCCTCCAGCACATTATTGCAGATTAATGGAATTTTTCAGTGTGAGGTCTTAGAAAATGTGATGTAAAAAATTATGTAGCCAAGTTGCCTGGCTTACAAAGCACTCAAAAAAAAAAAAAGATGAGTTAATGAAGAACTAAATTCCAGAACTTTAAAACATGGATCATGGAAAAGGGAACAGTTAGTGCAAGTAATGTTTTTAGGACGGAAATGTACAGAAAGCAAAACAATTTTGTATGAAGTAAGTTCAGGTAAAGCTAATGATTTGCTAATAAAAAAGGCCATGCAAGCAGAACCAGAGGAAACCTGGAGTACGAAAGTAAAACCCTGGAATTAAAGCCAAATGAGGACATGGATTAAAAACAAATTGACAAAAATCTGGGCCAAACTGGTTTTTTTTCTAGAAAAAATGATGAGCAGGGAAATCTTTGGGAGAAAAGGTCAGCAAGGATTTCTAGCAGACTGCCTCCCTGCCTGTGGTCTGTAAGTCAGCCACCAAGCTGCTTCTTATCTTACATGTACCACAAAACTAGGCATGATATGTCTATCAGTACAATTCCCTTTAGCATTTTGATTCTTGTATTTTTGCATTAATTCACTGTTGTTCTGTATACAGCACGCTGCTAAAATGAATAAATTAAATCCAACATAATCCAGTTATGGTATAGAGAAACTATTAAAACAATATTATTCAGAATTCATTAATTCATTTCTGGATCCCAGGTTTCCTTCCCTGGCTTTTGACTCTGGCCAAGTTCAAATCTGCTTCACTGTCCCCAGATAGCATCATCAGTATTATTTATATGACATTAAAAAAGTTCAATACAGAGTACTGTAAGTTATGAAATAAAGCATCTTTGAATTCACATCTTTCATGAGACAGGATGAGCCCCTACCTCACAGTTACTTATTTTGCTGATACGTGTATGGAGAATGGTCACTGGATGTCTCTACTGTAACCTGCTGCTGGCCACTGGCTTCCTGCAAATGAAAAGGAAGGCAAGCCATGAGACACAAAATCAAGCAGCATTACTTGCAATCTGTATTTCCACTTCACTCATGCAATTAACAGTGTTCAAATCTACAATCTTCATCACATTTCTCAAATGAGGTATTCCAAATCTGAGGTGTTAACTTTACCTCAATGAATATTTCAGCAAACAGAGGAATTAAATGATCATGCAAACTTTGTACTTCCTCAGATGCTTTGATGAAAATGAAAAAAAAAACTCTCAAACTTTTGACAATATAGAAACAGAGAGAGCAAATAACTGCTAGAATATTTTCTATCTGTAGATGTAAAAGAGCATTCTGTGCCTCTCCTTTTGAAGGGGAGGGAGAAGAATGAGATCTACTTACCACACAAACACTATGAGTACTGTGATGGGGTTGGCACTAGGCAACACAAAGAACTGTAGATGGGACTTTGCACCAGGCTCCCCAGAAACCAGGCAATTAATTCAGCTGAGAGTGCTCTGGCAGACAGAGCAATCAGGTAATTACCAAAAGAATTTCTCTGATTCATATGGGCAGATGCACCAAAATTAATCAAACAAATTCTGGAGTTTCTGGATAAACAGACCTTGAAATGAAATGGTTTTTTTACAGGCTCTGGAAGAGACTGTCTGGCACTCATTCTGAACACATGAGCTGCAGCATGCCCTGTCTAGCTCCTCTCTTAAAGCAGTACTGACCTATGAAAGGCTATAAGGTAAGCCAAAGTAGGAGATGAATTATTTAGCTTACTTATGTTATGCTCTCCAACAAAAGTAATAAATTCCTGTTCGATAAAGAGATTTATTAGGCAAACATGCACAATCTCCTGAGATGCCAGGGTCAAATCAGGATTCTTTGCAAAAATCTACAATCAAGGTCTGCTGGCAGATAATTTTGTACACAGGTAAACTAAGTGAAAGATCAGAACTACAATACATTCCCTGGCTTGTTACTATTGGAGTTATGTTTGGCAAAACACAGGGTTTGCCTGAGCTATGCTCATGGAGCAGATTGCTCTGAGTATGTACTGCCATAAGTACAGGTAACTCTTTGTTGTAATATATTAGTTGAGAATAATGACATTTTATAGTTTTAATACATGTGGCATTCACAGTACATTCACTATTACAATACTTGCCTTTGAGCACTAATTTTCCTAGGAAAAAAATGTATTAATATTTCTTGTCTCTGGTCTTTTCTAAAATATACTGACCTCAACAGGAACTGCTGCTGTCTGGACATGTGTGTACTGGGGGATGTAGGCTCCTTGCATAGCTGTTGTGGCTGGCATGTACTAGAAAGACAGAGACCATTACATTGAGTGAAAGCCCAATATAAAAGTATTCAAAATACCTGTCATGGTATTGCTTAACAGATATTGACTGTTTCCCTAAAGCAATATACAGGAGAGAAAGACTTTTGTGTCTGAAATCAATAGACTTTCCAGAAAAGTCATTTATCTATCTTGAGAAAATACAAACTTGGACTTCAAAGACTCTGTAAAGGACTTTTCCTTCTCTGTTAACCCCAGGCATAATATTTTCTTTTTTTAACTCCATCTGGTCTGAAAAGAAGGGTCTTGCAGTTTAGAGGCAAGTCTGAACCTCTTCTTAATTAACTTCTGTTCCACACTTCAAGAGATTAGAGTTGCAGAAAGGAATATAAAGAGTAAAACTAACTATTTTATCTTTTGGATGCAACTCTGAAGTTACCTCCAGGATGCCTTTCATTTGTTTTGGTCTATTTTTATTTACTCGTTTCCAATTTCTGATCAGTTAATAGACTGAATAAAAGCTGATGAATATAATTTTAAAATGGAGACAGCTCCTAATAATTTATTGGACATAAAATGACTTACAGGATTACTTTTTCCCACATGCAAGCTGCACAGGGATACTGTGATCTACATGCAGTATTTTCTACTTGGGTAAGTTCTATTTTGTATGAAATTGCTACATACTGTTCCAGTACTGCCTAATGAAAGATGACTCATCTGCTGTGTCAGAGGGCTTATCATTGATGCAGGCTGTAGTGACATGGTGTGGTCCATGGAGGGAGTCAGAACAGCACCCTGTTAAAACACAGAAACAAAGAAATGGTTGCAGCACTCAGATTTGATTTTTGATTTGAGAGTCTAAGTATGGAGTCGCCTTCTGAGGGGATGCACCACAAGAACTCTCCTTAATCCCAGGCACTGACTCGAAAAGCAAGTCTGGGGCATTCTGAATATTTCACTTGAGCATCTGCAGATCCTCAAGGTGGAAGACCTGCTTTGACTTCCTGCTGGACATTCAACTAACATGCAATACACTTGAGAGACCTGCTGAAAATGCTTTCTGAGTTTAACCAGATGCTGACTTGAAAGCGAAAATTTGCACATGTTACCTGGTACAGATTCACTCAGCTTAAGCTTCGGAATTTCATGTTTCAGGAAGAAACTTTTATCTCATCTTTAGGAATGGTGGCTTTGGAGGAGGAACATTTGTGTTCCTACCCATCACACACAATGTTCACACACGAGGCAGCTGCCCTACTTAGTGGCTGCTTTCATTAGCACACACATTTCACAAGAGTGATTTAGCAGGGCTGTTTCTTTGTCTAAATACCAGCTGCTATTGACGACATTTCTATTGCTTCTGTACCATTTTGTTAGGTTCATAAAAATTATACTCTAAACTTCTAAACACTTTAGATTGTTAAATATGGACAGCACACAGGTTTTCAGAAGTAGCTGAAATGGAAAATTATCAAGAAATTTCATTTTACCAATCATGTTCCACAAAAAGACATTTCCAAATATTTTGTATGACTTATGCTTGCAGAAGGTGTTGAATAAAATTAATGGAGGCTCAAAATGAACAGAAATAATTGCAGCGTACTGAAAGCAAGTATTTTGAATCAATAACTAATCCTTAAAATGAAAAAAAAAAAAAGAAGAAAAAAAAAAGAAGTATAGAATATACTTGGAAAAACAACCATGTGATCAGTGTAGATGAAATGAGTCACAGGCACATCAAACACTGAAAGAATTTCCTGTCTGTAGACTGCAGGCTTCTCTGAAAAGTAAATGAGCAAGACAGCACCTGTCTTTGCACAGGCCAAAACTGAACTTCAGTCTAGAATCTAGGTCTTTATTCGCAACTGTGAAATCTCATCTTGTTTACCTGTGAAACTAATACACTAAACTAATACCCCATTAAATCAACTCTTGTCTTTTACAGCATTATCTGCAGGATGTTGTTTTATGAAAATCTGTGTTGCTAGAGAAGGAAGTTAAAACCTACTCTGTGTATATGTATTTAACATCAAAAACCACAAATACAACAACAATTAAGTGTGTGAGAAGGTGTTCTGGTTCAACATCACCTTCTCTGCATGCCCAAGAAGAAAATGTTCTGCCAAGAAGATTTACATTCTATAATCTGCCTGGAGAGGTTAATTAAAGTCAAGACCATATCCCTTCTGCATCTGGAAACAGACCTGTTTGTAAACTGTGGGAGTGCATGTACTCAAGTGCCTGTTATTATTAGTAATGCTCATCTCAAGAAAGCCAGTAGGTCTCAGATGTAATGGTACTTAATTGGCAAATGACACAGACAAGCAGCGAAATGTCACAGGAGAGCAGAGCTCAGCGTGCCTGACAGTCTGGTACAGATGCCACAGCCACAAGTGTAGGGAGACCAGCATTACTCAGGAGTGCTGAAGCCAGAACAAGCTATGCAGGTTTGCTCAAGTGAGTGCCCACAATGTAATTCATATCACCACATCCATCTGTCTTTCACAAATTATCCAGTCTGAACTATTGTAGAGCTACTCTAAAACACTGGGTCTCCAATTTCAGCTCCTGAAAGGTAGACAGCATGTAAAGCATTTGGCATTTGCAAAGTGTTTTCCATTTCAAGTAAAGTAAAATAAAACAAAAACAAAAAAACCCCAACACCACTAAGTTTCCTCTTGAAAGTTTTCTCTAATGGTCCTCATCACATTGATACTCTGAAGGTAGCTTACTTTCTTCCTAATAAAATGAGGCCCCAGTTCAGGTTACTGTCTTTGTTTCGTTTTTCATTTTGATCCATGGAAATAATTGGGCAGGAACTGACATACTTCCTGTGGTTTAAAGTATGTAAAGTGTTTATATAACAGATAAACACAACAATGGAGAAGGATAAAAACTTACTGGATGCTGCATTATATATGGTTGAGGCTGCATCCAAGAAGGACTCTGAACCTAGAACAAAATTGGCATTTTATTTTTCATTTTACACATTACTCCAGCTTAGATATAGTAATAACCTAAATCATGTTAACATGCCTCCTCCCTTATTTGTTGACTTTTTAACCCAATTAGTCCCTCTGTGGAACAACATTGATTTCTATGAAAAACGTATTCATTGTAATCTGTAAATCAGAGACAAGATTTGGAGACCATACACCACATACACCTTTCAGAACAGAAGACAATGTTTTTAGTGCAGGTTTCAGAAACAGTGAAAGGGGTCAAATAGATGAATGGCAGATTTCTGCTACATTGAAAAAGAAAACTCCTTCTGTCTCAGAAATTCCTTTGTGCAAAAGTAATTGGGATCTCCAAAAGTATAGTACCCTTTTCCTTCTAGTGTGATCTGATTAAAATAAATCATTGTATTTTCACAATTGAAAAAAAACCCCAGGAATTCTGCGGTAAAAAAATCAGGAATTCTTGTTCTAGAAAAAAGAAGATTTAGGAGTACTGTTGTCTGAGACATTTTGGTGTGTTATTCAGAAAGCACAGGAAGAGGAGGAGGTTCTGATGAGAGTCCCTGCTCTTGCAACAAGCACACTTTTTCTCCAAAATCAGTGACCACCCAAATACTTCAATTGCAGGAGAATGCCTAACTTTGCATCACAAAGTGAAATATAAAAAGGGAGTGTAAAGGTTATATTCTTATCTTGGTTAAAAGGAGCTGGTTGCAACAGCTCTCTGAAAAAGTGTGCAAGAAAAACTAAAGGTAAGGACAAAAATGTTTCCTCCCACCTTCTGTAGGTGTGTTGGGTAAGGCAGGAATCTGACCTGCACCACACACAGGGCAGGCTCACCACTGCTACTGGACATTTAAAGCCTTTTAAATGCCTCTACCATCACTCCCAGAGTCCTGTGAACAGGACAGGTAAACACACACAGCCTTGAAAAAATCCAGGTGAGACATTTTCTGGAAGATGGAAATATTTCTTGCCTCCTTTTGGTAGTTAGTTTCAAACCAGAGCTGGGTTTTGTTGTTTTTTTTTTTTCTTTTGCAGTCAGGAAAAGAGCAAAAGGAGTTCAAAAATGGAATGGAAAAGACTGGAGCACTCCCTTTCCTCAGGCAAAATCTTAACAGCAAAAATACCGGTACAGCCTGACTAAAGCTTTGGCTAATCTCACACTATGATAGTAACTGGCTCAGTGCAGGCATTTGGATACACAGGGGTTGCAGAAACAAACACTAGCCAAAACCTTATTACATTTGTTTACCTGAATAAGAAAAATCTAGCAGCAGGTTATACCATGCCTCAAAGAAAAAATAAAATAAAAACCCAAAAACCCCTTTGCTTGTGTGATACATGCTGCTGTGTAGAAGACAAAGCTGCAGGTTTCTGTGAGAAGGGATCAGTAATGAAGATGTGACTAATACTCAAATTGTGAAACTCTTCTGGCCACGAACCTCCTTCCTCCCCAATACAGAATACTTCAATTTAATTTTCAATTCCAATTACTGTGTCACTTCAAGCATAATGATATTAAAAACTTCATTCACAATAATTTAAGCTTCATGCCATGTATATTGAAATACTGGTAACTACATTTCTGGAAACATAATGGATTGTGGTCTGTCTATCTCAATAAGCCCAAAAATAATACTGTATTGCTAAGTAGTATGTTTCCATGCCAACTTCCAATTTTTACTTGGATTCTGAATATCAGAGAGTCACATATTGATAAATAATTTATATTTTAATAAAGAATAGCAGTTAATTTTACTGAAATATTTTCCTGGGTAAGAACTTACTGTAATTTCTGAGATAATGCATTACCAAGCAGAGTGATTCAGTATACTGACAAATACAGTCTAGCACTGTCTGCCCAGAGCAAACATTGTGTTGCATAAGTTACCTCAGAAATTAATATAAAAATAATGCAGCTGCCCTTCACACCAGAGAATGCTGTTTTAACTCCTACGCAATACTTTGCTCATGCAAGACGGCATTAAATGTCCAGACTAATATGAGACAATTCTTCCTCATCCTCCTCACTTGGAATTGAAGGCTACATGGGAATTTCTGCAGGATGCAGCTGATGAGATGGCCCACAGTGCCTCTGCCAGCTCCTGCCCCCCTTTACACACCCTTCCACACTCATTCACACACAGAGCACATCTGAAAGCTCTGCATGTCTCTCTCACTAGAAAGCAAACTGCCTCTTCTTCCCCTGTTCTTACACATAGAGGTAAGAATCTTCTAAATTTAATTAGTTTGGGTTATTTATGACCTGAATCTCTGCTGTTTACTCCATCTATGTGTTAAACAGTAAAATGCCAGAAAAGCTCATAATTTAGCATACACTGCCATAATTGGCATGTCTCAAGCAGTAATTACAGAGCACACATCTGAGACTGCCATACTAGTTGTATTTAAAGCAAGTTGTTTGTAAACTGAAATGTACAATGCCCTAAAATTGAGGATTGCTAAGAGATCTATATCAAAGTATTAAAACTGTTTCATGTAATTTCCCAATGTGTTGAATTGTATATCAATATCCCTTGTGAGGACTCAAGATGGCACCTATCAAAATCCCTCTTCAGAAAGCTTTGGACCAAAAATGTCCAAAATTTATATTTTAATTTATTATCCAAAATAAAGTAGTTTTTGGTTTAGAAATACTGTCCTAGGCTATTAAATGCTTTACTCCTAATACAAAAACACTGAATTTGAATCCTAAAATAATTTGACCATGGAGCTCTTTTTTTAAAATTTCCAACTCCAAAGTGAAGAATGTTTCAGTATCCTTCTTAGTGCAACTACATAAGATATTATTGTTGGGCTTTCTGAGAAAAGTACAGAGAAAAGCTCAAAATGTATGGAAAACATCTTTAAAAATAAATTAAATTAAACCAATGAGGCTTTAAATAAAGAATAATTACTTCATGCATACTGGTGACATTAAAATAATTTGCCTGAGAGAAAATGAAAAATCTCCCATGAAAGGCAGAAATGGCTACAAATCCCTCAGCCACCAGCACAAGTTGGAGACTTGGTTTTGCAAGACACATTAAAGCACTGTGCTTCCTGAAACACACACTCAGGTTTTCAGGCTGTCACTTTCATGCTGTACAGCACAAGGAGGCCACTTCATTAAAATGTAACATTATTGGAAACCTCGAAAAACCAGATGCAACAATTGATAAATAAACATAAGCTCCAGTGAACCATTTCAGCTACCAAGCTCTAAATACAAACCTGGTATGTAGAAACTGGAGAAGCAATATATGGCGTAATAGATGTCTGAGTGATCATTCTGTTTGCTGTAATACTGTAGGGTGATGGATAAAATCTAGAAAATGCAGAAATATTTATTAAATACTAGTTCTGTGCATCTTTCATAATGCAAACATATTTTTTTCTTAGTGTGACATTACTCAACATACCCATTTTGTAAAGCAGCTGTGGTTGGATCATATGTGAGTGTCATTCCAGCCTTAAAAAAAAAAAAAAAAAGTGGAAAAGAAAGAGTGGACAAAATTAATTTTAATTGTAAATTATTTCTCTTTTCCTTTAGTTGTCTCATTTTTAACTGAAAATTTGTATTGAAATAATTTATTAAAACTTAGGGAAAGGTTAATTGACAGAAGTAATTATACAGCAAAGAGAATTAGCAATATTGTTTGTGAATACAAGTTTCCATGTTCCCATTATGAGGAATAAAATGCAATCTATTAAACATCTGGCTAAAAGTACATGTGCGTTTGAGATTCAGGGCATGCAGATGATTATGTTAGGGTGTTTCCTACAATATATGACCTATAAGATTGAATGGGGAGTGCAGTTTTTCAGAAGGCACATTTGAATTTTCCTGTGTAATATAAACGAGGTGTTTAGGCTTGCTAGCCACAGTGAGTCTATGAAACTATTATCTTGAACATTAAAGTTTAAAACAACTGTTGACTAAAAACAATAATGCTGCATGGCACTGGTATACTATTTTAATCTTGTGAAAGTGATGTGCATTTTAGTGTTGCATAGATCAAAGGATTATTTCTGCATGTAAGCACAGTTATGTTTCTGGTAGTTTAATAATATGAGAAAGCTGAAGTTTATATAATGACCCAGTTGAAGGAGATTTTATTGTTCACTTCAATGAGACAGGACTCAGCATTTCACATTTTGCCTTTTCTCCTCAGAAGAAAGACACAGTTAAACATCTTTTTACAGAGACACAAACTGTCAGGTAAGAGTTGCTTGAACATTTTTAATATGCCAAAGACCCAAGCCAAGAAGTCTCAATGCCTATCATTTTCCTAAGTATTCATTATTGCACACCCACACTAAAGCTTGAAGGGAGGACTTACAAGTCTCACCTCGCCTTCTCTGTGCCATGCTCTTCCATTCTGTATGTATTTATTCTGATTCTGCCTCTTCTTCTGTCCTCCATCAGCAAACTTGCACAATAAAGGTTCTGCAGGAACTGGAAGAAAGAAGAAAAATTAGTTGAAGTAGCATTGATACACAGATGCTCAACTCTCCATATGAGGTATGGTTTTAAGTTATATTCCAAATATGACACTTAAATAACACAGAGCTGTATTACAGCATCAACAGCTGTTCAGCATAGCACAAAGACAGCTGCCACACACAAACAGAGCATCTGGAATGCCTTATCTATTTTGATTTTGAACTACTGCTGTAAAACCTGTTGGAAGGAAACATGGTCTGTATATCCTGAGTATATGTCTCTTGGTCTGGGTTCAACAAGAACTGTGATCTAAATTCTCAGCTTTGTCTCTTTGGACGTATATCTAAGGAGGATGGAGAAAAAAATGGCCAAAGGTGTGTAATACATTCTCCCCACCCTTTGGAGGTTTCAGTAATGTCCCAAAACTTACAAGTGTTTTACTCATCCAGAAGAGGCACCTTTATGTCGTGCACCCTTGCACCGAGCAAATGCCACAGTTGTCCATTCCCATTTTATCCCTGCTCTATAAAGAACACCCAATGCAACCAGAAATTGTTCAAGATTGTCCTTTTGGGTTTTTTTGCATACTGCCATGAAACAGCATCCCCATAATTTATTATTTTTTCTTGTTGTTGTTATTATTTTTCCTAATACAATCCTGACCATGACCATAATTTTTAATGTCAGAATTGAAGCAGTGAAAAGGTTTGCATAGCATTCTTTCTTTCCCTGTCCTTAGCTCCCACATTTCCAAGTACCTATGGCTGAGGCACAGCTCTGCTGCATCACACCACACCCTCCCTAATCACAGGGTGGAAGCACTGTTATGACTTGGATGTAAACTCTTCTCTGCCAATAATTCCTGATGCATGAGCTGTCTAAGCTTTACCATGACACTCCTCCAGTCACTCTCTGTTTGGAAACATCTTCATGAGACATGGCTGGACCTGAAAACATACAAGTTTCCAAATGCAGAGTAAACACATGGGGTGGGAAGGCCACCTGCAAAAAAACAACCCCAAGAAAAATTTTCAACAAAATCTATTAATATAACCATGGTGAGTGCTGATGTCTCTTCACCCTGTCTGCATTTGCCAAAGACGATTGGTACTGAAAACCTCAGGGATGTGTAACCTCACAAAGAGCTTGACTTTTAAAACTTTGGCACAAAACAGGCATTAATGGCCCAGTCATCCCTGGCTTTGGATGTCACACCTAAAACACTAGCACTGTTTCTACTGGAAAAATGTCCACTTCCTGCATGACACATCTTTTGACAGCCTTCTCTGTAAAAAAGGAGACAGAACTAGTGTGTGGTTCCCTGTCTCACCTCCAGCAGTGACCACACAGCTCAGAGACCTGGACCTCTCCTACCTGGGTGCTGTTATACAGAGGGTCAGACTGTAACATTAAACATGACAACTGAATAAATTTAAAATGTATTATCCTTCAGAGAATGGTAATTAAAACCCTATAATCATAAAATAAACCAGGAAAAAGCTAGGTTAATGCCACTAGAAAAATATAGGAGACCTATGGATGATGGAGTAAATGAACAAGGAAATAACGGAAACCTTAAAGTAGGAGTAAAAATGGAAAATATTGTCTTCAAAACCTTGTATTTCTGAGGGGATTTCTGGCATTACCAAAACTGAGTTTTGCTTTGAGGTCTTCTATTATGTGAAGCAACTTCTGTTTCAACATATTTGGAGCAAAAAGGTACTATATCAATATAGTGATGGATGATTTTATGCTGCTTTGTAAAAGCTATATCCAATAACCTTAGTCATAGCACACAGCATTTCAGTCCATACAGTTTGGCTGTAATAAGAGGAGGTAATCTCAGAATATGTTGGCCAATGTGGATAAATTTCTCCGGTTCTGGTCTGAAATAATTTTGGTTGGTTTGACACAGAGTGGAAAACAAAAATCCATTGGACACTGAGAGAGGATGTCCAAATACTGAAGTTAACTGCCTTAAATTAAAAAAAAGCTCTTCCCCAAGTTGAATATCTTCGTCTATTTTTACATTATTTCAAAAAAACTAGTTTTGTGAGGAGCATATGGGACTTCCAAAATATGCATATAAAATTTTGGATGAAAAATCAAAATTTCATTTCAAAATTCAATTTCTCTGGCATGAAAACAGTACAGAAAGACATCAGAAAAAGATTTCTGGCCCTGACATTCTGTATTATAGCACTCACAGGTAGCAAATGCTTTATTTAAACCTGGATTATGCTTTCATTAAAAATCCCTACAATTAATTATAAAAAACTTGTTAGGAAGCATCATTTGTGCTTGCATTTCCCATCATTGTCTCAACATAAATATATTTTCTTAAAAAAAAAACAAACCAGAGTAAACCCGTCCAACTGTCTGAATAAAATGTTCATAAAAACCTATTTTAAGAATCAATCTGAATATTTTTGTCAGTAGATAACTCAAAACAGCTACATTTTCTATGATTAAACATCTTCTGTATTGTGTTGTAAAAATTCTCCAACAAATTTAAAGAGGAAGAAAAAATGGAGTCAGAATTATACACATGTACTGGATTTTGCATACATAATATCCAAAACCGGCATCAGTGAAGAAACCCAAGCATTTAAAGAGCTATCAATTTGTGATCTACTAGAAGTTAGTGCTCCATCTTACTGAACACAGATCCAGCCATGGGGACCTTTGTTCCTCTGACTTTCCGCCTTCCCTTGCTCCTCCCTGCGCCCATCCAAGATGCCAAATGCTGGGAATGCTCCAGCTCACACTAAAAAACCCTTGCAGACCATCTATTTAATACAGCACTTCTGTGAGCAGGCTGTACTGCATTTGCCTTCCCTGACTCTGCTTCAAGACCTGACTGCTGACAGTGGGACAGCTCCAGTGGAAAGCCCAACTGCAACTTTTGGCTGTTCTTCCACACACGTGACCTGAATGACACCGTGTTCATTCCTGCAACAACACAATGACTGATGGTCACCACAGGGAGGCTCATGAGAAACAAGATAAACCTCCTTGGGTTTATCGTGACCTATCCCTCCCACCAAAGAATGAACATAGACCTTACTCTTTTCAAAATTAAATCTGAACCTTACTTGTTCAGCTTACTTTTTCTCATTGTTTTCAAGAATTTGCAACACATTCTCTCTCTTGCATATACGTGCAAGCATGTGACAGAAAAATATTTGAACACAAAGCTCTCACAATTCCTACAAACCAGTTAAGCAATCTTTTGTAGTACAGGAAGGAAGGGAGAGTCATTTTTATTGTTTAATTGCTGGGAACTATGCAGGCCCAGTGATGAAGCAGATCATTAATCATTCAGTGACTTGTCTGTGTGTGTGCAAGACAAAGGCAGAGTACAAATCTTCAGAGTTGCATTCACAGCTGAGAGGTACCTGATGTAAAAGACTACAACTTACAGTGGAGTTAAGCTTTTGCAGCTAGGACATGCCCACTCTTCTGACACCCAGTGCAAACCAGCACTGCCAATGGTGTGCAGGTGCCTGCTGGGCTGCAGCTACTGAGGGGATCTGTAACCATGAGCTTTCCTGGCCTTCAACATCAGGGCTTTAAAACTTGGCTGTGGAAAGTGCTGACCATCTCCTCCCACCCTGAATCACTCTCTCTAGGGTTAATGTTTTTACAGAAGAGAGATGTGAATGCGATATTAGCCTAAAGATTAAATTCTTCCTTGTTGTAGACACTTTGTACACATCTGTACATTAGAATTCAGTTTGTCTTTGTTCAGTGTCTACCCAAATTTGTACCAGGGGATACCATAAATGCAAAACCAAAACTGATGTTCTTTGTTGGACCTTGAGTTTGCACCCTTGCCTTACGTGGCTAATTTTATCAACTTTTCAATAAACTCCACTTTCAGCTACTTAAAAATACAACAAAATAGTTAAAAAATACTATTCCTTTAGTCAGTTTTCAATTAAACTGCATCTTTTAGAGACTTTCATTGCTTATATGCTAGTGCAAAGCATATGGGACTTAATGAATTCTGACATTAAAACATCACTTTCATGATAGAGCAAGCCTGTACAGCTAGAAACTTTTGCCAAAGGCTGTGGGAACTAAAAAAGAAATTGTGCAACCCATGATCAGGGTAGCTTTATGTGTTTAAAGAGAAATTCAATATTATACTCTTCACCATTCTAGTCTTCACTTAAACATAATGCTCAGGATTACATTGCTTTAATAATTTATACAAGGTTTAATAATTTGTGACAGAAGGATATTTTGAGCGGTTTTAAGAAGTATTTTTCTCTTCTAATCCTATGTTGGTTCTTAAAACTAAGCAGTAAATTGCAAATTATGGGAGTTAAAACCTCTAATTCACAGATTCCAAAAAATATTCAGAGTTGATAGTCCTTGTGGGTCTCATCCAGATCCAAATCTTACGTGAATGGTCCATAAAGGGATCAAACCTCCAACACTGGTACCTCAGCACCACACTCTGACCAGCTAAACTAATCTCAGGGTCTTGATCAAAAGAGTGAAAGTTTTGTTCCTCTGCCTTTAGTGTGGCAACCACTGTCAGCCTTTGATATCCTTAGCAGTGGTTTTTAGGCTATGGTTCATGTGTTTTTTCTAAAGGATCTGTGACAGATAATTGAAAGAAAAATTGAATTTATGGTCAAGTAGCTTAAATTCACGAGAGATCTTTGGTGCTGGATACTTTGTAAAGGTAAGAAACTAGGAAACACTAGAACATGACCGACAGGAGACAGCTGCTTCAGGGCTCCATTTCTCCACTCCTCCCCACACTAGAATGATGTCCAAGGCCAGATCATTTCAAGCCATGGTCTGTATCATCCCTTGTGGACCTCATCCCAGTCTAGTCAAGAGCACAGGCAGGAGCAGGGCTTTTACACACTCATTTTTCTCCCCTAAAAGAGAACCTGAGCAACCAATCTCTTTATCCTAAGTGGGAAGAGAGGGCTGGGTCATGGATAATTTTTGATTTTTGCGTCATCACCATTACCAGCCATTACTGAAGTAAAAATGGCATGGACTGCTCAGCAAAGATGCTCTTACACCCATTAAACAAAAATCACCTAAGTTCTTTTCCAGTAAAAGAAATATTAAAGCTACATGCTACTGTGACAGGGAGGAGATGCCTTTCAAGATTTTGCCCAGAAGATAATTTCTACAATCACTGTGGATGTAACACAAGACTAAAGGCCAGTGAACACTGAGTATCATCTTTAGAGGAGGAAGGCTAAGTATGCTGCTGCTCGGCTCTCACTGCTCATCTGCTGGCTCCTGGCTCTCCATACCAGTCTGGTCTGTTTCCTCCAATTCACATCACACGTTGCACAAGAGAATAGAAAAGTTTAAAATATTACATTCTTCACTGAAAACAATAGTTCTTTAAGGAGGAGAGTGAAACTAAACACAAAAGTTACTTTAAAATTATAACAATCATATAATAGTTACATATCATAGCTGAGAAGATAATTAAGTAGAAAATTAAAGTTCTGAGTTGGGTTTTCGGTGACAAAATGGAAAGGAAGTCATAGTCCATAAAACACAACCAGCTAATACAATAACTTCCATAAAAATGGACAAATCACAACAACAAAAGGTGAAACTAACACATCACTTCCAGGAGTTTCAGGGTTATAACAACTTGCAGTGCATTTCAAATTGCTCTCTGAGCTAACCCTTCTTCTTCTTTACTGAAGATAAACAAGGACACACTAAATACTGAATATATTTCATTAAGTTAAATAAAGCCTGAATAGCCAGTTATATCTGGGTTTAGCTTGCTTAGCATCATCAATGCCCAGTCACTCACCTAACTCTGGAGCTGACAATTTTGACACCACCCTGTGTTAATCCCTGGCCTTCCCAGATTCTTAGAGGTTTTATTCATTGTGTCTTCTCATGCTCCAGAGGAGGTTTCACTTATGCTTTCTATAACTGTTTAACCCATTCTTCCATTTAAGCCCAATCTTAGTTAAAATAACAAAGCTGCATTATTAAAGCATGTTTGTGTTGAAGAAATGTTCTTCCTCCCACACCTATTTCATTACAGGCCCATCTCTCCTACCCTCTTCATCCTGATAACATTGATGTTTTTTTTAGAGCCAGCTCCCTATGCTGATTTTAGCCAAGTTTCTAGGACACAATGTTTTAATTTAAACACAGATCTGGTTTTATGATTTTGTTTTGCATGTGTTTGAAGTTGATCCTTTATAATCCCAATGGTCACTAATCTATTTCAAAACAGTTTCCTAATCTTTGCTTGTTCAAGAGCTTTCCTACTGTCATCCAGTTTTCTCTCTGCAGGCAGTCCAAAATCACAGTTGCCTCATGACCCCACCCCATGTTTTGGCAGACTGCAGTATACTATGATGCATAAATTGAATTCTCTAATAAGGCTGCATTACTGGACAGGTGCTTGCTGTGTGGGATGGAACTCTGGGAAGAATTTGATCTCCATAAAAACCTTTGCAAGGAGAAATGAAACTTAACCAGCACAGAAACATAGAGCTGAGGCTGTGCCCTATACAACAAAATTGAGGGTCTTTAAAAACCAAGGTTCTCACAACACCGTCATGCATCTGATCATTTGTCTCATTTTCAGCATCATGGAAGGTGGGACCCATCTGAATTTCAAACATTTGGAGTTATGTGCCTCTGAGTGACTAAGCTAGACACCCTTTGTAACTGCAAGGACAGTCTCTGGAGGTGTGTTTTTCTTTACCTGTTCTAGACAGAGAGCCTGGACAACTGCTTTGCAAAGTTTGCAAAATTAGAAGTTCAAGCCTGTGAGGTGGATTATATCTTGACACCCCTGTTTAGTTTCCACTTTCAGAAAATTAACAGTTCTCTGCAAATTTCTTGTCCCTAATTCATCACATTTTTATGTTAAATATTTCCTTCAGACTGCAAAAATCATTCCTACAATTCCATGCAGGACGCTTTTATTCCAACCTAGTTGAACCTCATCATGTAAGGGTGCAACTCCAGCTTCAGCAAAGACCCACTGGAGACTCATCATGATTAGCAATGACATGCTTGACGGCTCATTCATTGAGAACAGGAGAATGCAAGTGAAAAAAAACCTAACAAACTAAAAAGCACTGATAGGAGCTTCTGTGGCAGATGTTTAGTGTCCTTATTATCTGTTTAAACATAGGCTGTAACATTTTTACTAAATGTAGCAAAGAAAAAAATATAATATAACCAAAGAAACAAATGCAACAATGTGCTTAAATTTACCAAATCTTTGTAACAAAGTTTTAACTAAATAATAATATCAGGAATTAATCCTTGTGCAAAGGGTCTGCAAGAGCAAGGCTAGGGAAGTCAAAATACTGCATTAGATTAGTTGTGCCGAAGGGAGTGGTTTCCTGTGCTCTGAAGCATTTTCCATCCTTACAGCAGCACAGACTGCCTCAAACTGGAGCAATCTTCCAGGGATGAGGCATGTTTGGAGTTTTACTAAACAAGCCACATTCTTGTCTGCCTGCCGAGGGTGGCTTTCCTCCTCCTCCTCAGTGACAGGGTCTGGCTGCACAGAACATTTCACCAGTGGGACAAAGGCAGCTTCCCCAACCACATCAACACTCTAATTTGCAAAATTCCCACTTGGGATTCTCAATAAAATGCCCACTGAAAGCTGCCTGGAATGCCAGGCATGTATTCTTTCCTTCTTTATTGTCCTCTTTACTTTCTATTTTACTCAGCAGCACTGAATTTCCTCTCCTCATTTTTCAGAATTCATGGAATATACATTTTGTCTCTTAGAAACAGTGCTGACAAAGCAGACAAAAATGATGAGGAACTTGGTGTGACAACAAAATTGTACTAAGCCTTCTCTGAATTCTGCCTTGCACAATATTTCTAGAAGTAGCATTCTATACTGACCTCCTTTCATTTTCCTGAAGGACTTTAAAACCTACACTGACTTGAGAGTTGCAGCTCCCCAGTGAATGATCATGCCAGGCACTGCTGCAGATTCCATTTTTTTCCTAAGCAAATATTTTTTTCAAAAATGCTTAGAAAAAAATCATCAACAGATGACAAAACCAGCCCATTTTTGCCTCTGAAAAAAGCCCTGTCCATGGAAAAGCAGCCAAATTCTGTTCAGATAGATATTTGTTTCCTCACTTCAACTGGGATTACATTGGATGTAAATTTGTACATAGCTGGCATCTTAGCTGCTTGTTTCTCTGCTAGGAGAGAACACTACTAGATTCCTAGAAAAGGTTTACAACAGAAAAGCAATATACTGTGTTCCAAGCAAGCATTACAGCCATCCAAAAAGACATAGTTTAATTTTAATAAGCTTGCCTCTAAATGAGAAGCCAGATACAACAATCAGTGTAACAGGCTTCCACCATGTAAGCACTAACCCATTCATACATCTTGTAAGAAATATATGCAACATACCAGAAACTCCTGCTGGTGTCTTTATGAATTTTCCATTAAAATGAGCAATCACTGCTTCACATTTTTCTGTTGACTCCATCCTTTGAAAATAAAGAATAATTTACATAAATTAAACACTCAAACAGATTCCCATGTTTGTGAAATTTTTTTTTAAAGCACATTTCTCGCTTTTTCTCAAATCATATTTCTTGTTTTTCCCCTCTTCACTGCTCTGGCTTGCTTTCCCATGTGTGAACAATGGAGATGATGTTTTCTAAGAACATATAACTTCAGAAAGGTAAAGCCAAACTCAATTAACATTTTATGCACTCAGAGACCAAAGTCAGTGCCAAACTGAAAATAATGCTCTTATTTACTCAGAAATTATACTGTAGCTGTCCAAGCTACCTCAAGTACCTCTCTTGTCTTGAAAGAAGCAGAAGGACTGACTCACTATCATTCATAACTGAATCCTTACTGTCCATGCTGCATGCAGCAAAGGTTAATACCACTCTTAAGAGAGGATTCAGAGCTCTCTGTACAATTTAAGGGTAATAAACTCAAACAGAAACCTGCCTGACTGCATGACCCAAACTGACTTGGCAGCTTTTAGCTTACACACATCATCTCCACTAAATGATGCACCTGGCTCTTACTTAATTGTCTCCAAGTTCCAAACAGGAGCCAATACCAGCAGAGCTGTGATGGCTACTGAGAATGTGTCCAAAATCTGGAGCAGGTTTGTGCACTCATCTGTCAGATCCAGGCTGAACAGACTGGGCAGGGGGCAGGAGAGCCCCTGTGGCCTGACCTGCAGAGAGGATGTGCCAGCCCCGAGTGCCACCTGGGACTCCGTCACACTGAACAACTCAGATGTGCAATTACAACAAAATATATTTTAAAAGAACTTATTTTGCAGCTGCCAGCAAGATGATGTTTGGTTAATGTTGAACAGATAATTTCTTTTCAGTTGTTCATTAAGTTCTGTAATTCATATCCACAAATTAGGCCAATGGCCTCAGTAGCAAACAAGTAGGACTAAAAATTACTGAGTCTTGGCATCTCTTTAATTCTGATATCCTTTCTGCACAGGCTGACAAAATACAAGTATAGATAACAACTAGTACCACCAAAAAGCCAGACTGAACAAGAGGTTTTCCTAATGATTCCAAAAATATTTCTTTGAGAATTTTCAGAAGTTCTGGATTATTGGATCTGCATCAAAGAAATCTAATTTTTTTTTTTGTCTCAGATGAAGCAAACAATATAATTTAGTTTCAGACTCAAGTCTGGACTTGATAAAATACATTACTCCCTTTTAACCTAATAAAAGTTTCCCAAAGGCAAGAAATTAAAATATTAATTTAATGTCTACAGGTTTTTTGGAAAATTTTAACTTTAATTAATTATCCAAGAATTTTCCAATACAAGAAAAATGTTCACCTTGTGGAAGGAAAGAAGTTCTAATTAGATATAGAAGCAATACTTATCCTATAACCTAGGTATACTTTATGTATATAAATAAACACATATAAAAATAACTTCACTGATGTATATATAAAACACAAAATGCATAATAGAGAAACTATTGAGAAAGTACTTTAAAACTACTATATTTTAATGTCTTCAATACAACTGAGGTCTTGAATACACACAAGTCTTTTTGACTTTTGCATATGATTCCAGAACACTTCCAGCTACATTAGGAAAAATATATCCTACCATATTTCCTACCTTACCACTGATTCAAGGTAGGGGTGGTAAACAAGTTTAGGGAGAGGAGACTGAATGAGAGCAAAATGCCAACTGAATTTTATAGAGGGTGTAAGTGGGTTCTACTCTTCACAGTACCAAAAAATGAAAGCTACACATAAAACACACATATACTAATGAAATTAAAATGCTCAGTTAATTTTACCCCACTTATTGATTTTTTTAAAGGGGACAGGAAGAAATTTTAGCAAAGCCCAAACTTGCTGGTTTTCCCCTCTTAAATAATGAATATTTTTCTATTATTTCCAATTTTGTTCCTTTGTTATACCTTCTTGAAACTTGATAGTTTGACAAGCATATGAAGTTTGGGTTCAAGAGGCTGGTGAGGGAAGACATATAGAAAAAAAAAAAAAAAATCACAGTGCCATGAAATATTCCACAGCCACCTCACAGGAAAACCAATTCCTAAAAATTTTGGCCACATCAGGAGATAAATTTGTTCAGTTCTTTTCTGTGCACTACTTTTAGATTCTGGTATTTGTTCAAATACAAAGCTATTGTAATATTGGCTGAACATCTGAATTACTGAAATTGGATTTTAGTATTTTGAGAATGCCAATTCTTTGCTTGAAGCATGCTTTTATTTTTGATAATAGAAACCTTCAATTTAAAGCCTCCAAATTTTGATTGTTATACTAGGTTTAAAGCAGGACTCATATAAATAAAAACAGCACAGAAAAGACTTTGATGAAGAGATCCCAGAAAAAATAACTACATTAACTAGAGAAAAAGTAGATTCATATGGACGGAATATTTAGGAGGTATTTACTAATTTATGGAAAATATTTTTTCTTGTTGATTTGAGTGAGATATTTCACTTAGCACACAAATATTTTAAGATGAGATTTACTGTAAGTGAATAAAAAATATTTTCTTTCCCAGCTGACATCATGTTAATGAGCCTGAAAATTCAAAGGGCTGATGTTCAAAGGGCAATGATGAGTTCATTTTCTCCAAGGAACTAATGAAGAAAAACAAAACAAAAAAAAGGCATGGGGGTGGGGAAGAAGGATCTTCCTTCTGGTCTGCTGCCTGGGATTCAAACTTCACAATCCAGCAGTCACACAGGTCTCTGTGAAGCATCACGTAACCCTTGCTTACTGACTCAGGGATAGAGGAGAAAGGAGAAGTACAGAAAAGGGAAGGAAGTGGTTTAGAGTGAATTCTTACTCTAGATAATTGTCCAGTAAGAGCAATAAATTTAGATTTAGCCATCTAAGCAAGATGAGACACAGCTCTGCCAAAAGAAGAATTAACAAAACCCTGCTGGATAACTCCATTTCAATCTTCCTTCTCTTTACAAGCTTTGTCATTTTCAGTAATTTCTGCCTTTCCCGCCTATTCTTGCATTTTTAATGCAAACAGAGGAAGAAGGCTGCCAGCGTGGCTCACAGCCCGAGTACCTCGCAAAGCCAACGCCGCGGCTCGTCCCACTCGAGTCCCGCAGTATCCTGGTGGAGATCACCTGCCCAAAGGGCTTCAGCATGTTCTCAAGCTCCTGCTCGTCCATTGACAGAGGCAGGTTGGAAATGTACAGGTTAGTCGGGTCTTGCTCTTGTTGCTGAAAGAGAATTAAAACCAATTGTTATTGCTGTTGCCAATGACATTTTGATTTTAAAACAAACAAGTACATTTGAATTCTGGCACAGATTTTTACTTCTCAGGCCCGTTGTTAAGTCTACTCTTTCCTCCATCTTCTGCCACTGCCGCAGCATTCCTGAGAAAGTTTCCTTTCTCCTATTACTGCTGACACTGACATTTTTAAGTAGAGATAAAGGTGAATAATTGACCAGCTTATAGTATGTTTCAAATTTTTCTCAAAGGAAAAAAAAAGTAAATATGAGATAAAGGAAAGAAATTAGCAGACAAGAAATGCAAGAATGGTGGAAAGCACTGAGAAAGCCAGATGTAAATTAAGAAAAGATTTGGATGACAATCAGAAAATAATATAAGGAAAAAAAAATGAGAAAATGGATTTAAGAGTATGTACATTGCCATAATAATAGCAAAAGAACAGAGTGATACAGAAGCAAGTGGGACACTGTCGTCGCCTTCCATACGTGAGCACTTATGACTTTTCACCAAACTTTTATGTTATACATTCAGACAATAAAAAAGTCTTCCAAAACTTTGTCTAGAAACAGACAAAATGAGAGAGGATGGCATCCAGGAGATGAGTAATTAGGGAGGTGACAAATATAGCCACATCTTTGCCATTCCCCTGATCTTAGGCTACTCACTACTTAGTGTTATCTATGTATGTGCCATAAAATGACACCTCTAAGAAACCTTTTTGGTGAAATTGATGATTTCCAGTGTTTGTCTACAGATTTCCCAGCTGTGGCAAGGGAGCATCTCTTCCATGCTGGCGATCACTGCCCATGCTCTGTACTGAAGCACATTCTTGATCTACACAGATTGATGTGACACAGCCCTTAAAGTTGTGCAGAACTTCAATGTCATCACTGTCACTCTGGTATAATTGTAAGTCTTTGCAGGATGCCCACATTCAGCAGCACTTTTCTGGCATGAGCAGTGATATGATCTGAAATCAATTTTATTGATATACATATACAATTTTCATAGAATCACAGAATGGGTAAGGTTGGAGAGGACCGTGTCTGGTCATCCTGGATCACAGTGCACAAGCACTGCACAGTAAAGAAGCTCATCCCCATTTGCAGGTGAACTCTCTGTGCATCAGTTTCTGCACATTGTCCCAAGATATTTATTGGTCCCAACATATTTGATGGCACAGTCCACAATGTATTTTCCTTCTGTACAAGAGGGCTGACTGGCTTGCAGGGAAGTTTGAATCAAACCAGACAACAAAAACAAAACCATACAAAACCACAACACTTGCCTCCTGCCATTAAAGCATTTCTTAAAGTAATTATACTGCATGGATGGTGATATCCTCTCATGCAGAACAGGATCAATTTGTCATTAAGACCCCCTTATATAAATAGTATCTCAGTACTTTTAGTAGGATATTGCATAATTTTATAACTCGCCATCTTAGATATCACCTCTCAGTTTGAGTTAGTTTTTCCCAGGAGGGAAAAAAAAAAGAGAAAAAAAGAAAAAAAAAAAAAAAAAAAAAAAAAGAAAAAGAAGTGTTTGGGCTTGCAGGGAGGTCACACCTTTTAGGCACAGAAAGGAATTATCCTGTTCCAAAACCAGTGAAAATTAAAAATGGGAAAGCAAATTCTAGGCTGAAAAACCTTTACTTATTTGCATTTTTACCTCAAGTCTCACATTCAGTTCAAAAGAGTTAATGTTTTGAAGTTTTCCAAAAACATTTTTAAAGAAATTGGAATAGAAGACCTATAGGAGGGAAATGTTCTTCCATTTTAGTGCATGCCTCTGCCACTGGTACAACTGTAATTCCTAGCCACACCAAAATCCCACATACCTTACAAAACAACCTTTTCCTGCTCCCAAGTGTTGCCCTCATTGGCCCCTTTGTAGTCCATTACAAATGGCATTTGATTACCCTGTATGATTTTTCTTTTGTTACCTACTAGAGACATCCCCCTTCCAAAATAATACTGAATCTATACAGTACACAGACAAGTTTAGGGTTCAAATTATCTTATCATGGGGTATCTGAATTCTTTTTCATATTAGAAAAATTAACAGAAGGAGAAGACAAGAAAATGGATTCACTGTGAGGCCACAGCTGACATTAATATTAATTGCTGGGCATAATTACAGTAGTTACATTTTGACATTCAGCTTAAATTTCCTCAGGCAGGAGTGTGAGATGAAGAACAGCTTTCACAGTGTTAGAACTGGTTTGTTACTTAGTATTAGGCAATTTTGTTTTGCACCTTGAGATGTGTAGGCTTAACTTCCTTCTTTAATGAGTTATATCAGTAAAAGCTTTAAAGGAGGTTTCAAGCATTGGCATTACAAAATTGCACTTGTAGCCATAGCAAGATTTTATGAAATTCCAAATAGTATTTGAAAGGAAAAGTTTTGAATGTTTTACTTTTTATTACAGACTGCAAAATATATTGCAGACAAATATCCTAAAACTTCCCTAAATAATCTATAACAGTATATCAGCAGGAAAGTCAGACTCTTTGCATATTTTTATTTAATTTCCTAATGTTTTTATTCTAGAATAACAGAAAGTATACAAGTATGCTCATAAAAAATTCTAACATTTGAAAAGATAAAAAAAGGCCTCATTTTGTTCACAGTAGTAACAGTGTAATTTACATGCAAAAAACAAAAGAACAAAAATCAGCCAACCAAACAAAAGATTATCTTCAGAATCACCCAGCAGAGTAATAAATTCAGTCAAGGCAGAAACTCAGAGAACCTGTTCAGGTAAGTGGGTAGAGCACACTCCCCTTCTCTCAGGCTCCTGTGGCAGCCCAGGGCTTACCAGACTCCCTCATTATCCTGGCACTATATCCTGGCATGGGACCATGAACTTTTCCTGCCAAAAGGGGCACAAGGACCTGCTGCCATTCACTGCACACGCTGGGCATTGGATGCTTGTACTTACCCACCTACCAGAGAAAACCTCCTGCCACAAAACCATGTGACATACCGCTAGGGAAGGCAATGCTGCACTTTGGAAGAATATTAGCAACTTCACCACTAACCCACATTACAAAGCTCTTGGGGAAAAAAGAGAAAAAAGAAGTGCATCTGAGGAAATTGTCCTAAGGAAATTGTTTTCTCTGAACAGAAAGCATTTTGTGATGGAAAAATTTTACTTGTGGCCCATGAAACAATCTGTATTTTGCATTATTAATTATTGGGGTTTGGTCAGGGACATGCTGAATGGCTGACTGGAAATGACTTCTGTTTTCCTGACCCTATCTCCACATCAGTCTAGTTCAGCCTGAATACTCCCAGGGATTCAGTTACTTGTGGTTTGATTCTTTGATGGAACACCCAGACCACAGCAGACAAAGGGGAGTTTGAAGACACTTCTACACATGTCCATAGCTAGAACTGATAAAAATGGAAGGCAAAGGAGGGAAACAAAAAGCAAAGAAGCTGCCAACAGATGAGGATGTCTCACTGAAATCCTGGAATACAACTTGAAATTTCTTCCATCTGTAATTCTTTCAGCAAAATAGTTGAAATGCCAACAAACACATTCCACAGTGCATTGAGGAGGTATCTGCACTGCAGGTGCAAACCCATTACCACCCTGCAGTTCCGCCATAAGAATAAATCACAGAGTCACAGAATAGCTCAAGTTGGAAGGGACCCATGAAGATCACCAAGTCCAACTTCATCAGGACAGATTAATTTAATCCACTTCTTCACTTTCAAGAAAAGAAAGAAACAGCCACTGATTCACAAAAGGGCTCATTTACAACACTTATTTGCAACCCCTACTACTGTTGGCATAGATGCAAAGCAAGACTGAACTTTTTCTAGAGTGTATTTGGAATTTTATACCATTTGATACTGGAAGATTTATACCAATTATTGTGCAAAACAATTCTCTTCCTTTCAATAACTTATTTCACCATGCAGCTCCTGTCACGTCCAGAAGGCTATTAAACCTTGAAACAGATATCTGGGTACATTTTGGGAGACTGTAAGCAGCAAGTTATCTTCTTCCCCTTGGGTTTCCTAGCTGATTTCCAAATAGCAGCCACAACTAGGATTCTCCTTCCATCTCTGTGCTATCTTACACAGAAGGCACTGCACAAACACATGTTTGCCTTTATACATTATTTTGTCATGGAAAATGGTTACAGGTTAACAGTTAAAACTCAGGAAGTTAGGAGAAAGACAAACTATTTAAGTCACTGCCCTTTCTCTCTCTCTGGCAAGCAGAAGTTTAATACCAGAAGTTCTGTGCATTTTACCAAAACCTGTCTCACCATTGCTTAATTCACAGTGCTATTACAATTCAGTCTCAGAAGAGAAAAATAATTCCTTTGACACATGAGTTTTTAATTCCTCTTCTGGAATTAAGAAAAAAAAAAAAGTGAAACCAGCAAAAATACCTTCCAACATAACTCAGCTCAGACCTTGCCTATACATTGTAATAATTCTTAGGATTTAAAGGTAGGTGTTCCTCTGCTTAAAATCCATGAAATCGTATAAGCCACTTTCCCCTTATATATCTTAAATCTCTTGAAATTATTTGCATTATTTTATGGAAATGATCAAAAAGATTTACTAAAATCAGTGAGAAGTTCCCTAATTTTGGGCAGCAAACCTCCATTAACATATAATCTATTGAATATAATATTTTTTAAAATTCTATACAATTTAGGAAAACTGCTTAATTTGAGTGAATTCATATTTCATGCAGGGTTTTCCTTGGTTAACAGAACCTTCAGCAGATCCTGAAAGATGCTGAAATTGCTCAGCATTTTCAGATTATGGGCAACATCAGGGAATTTGTGGGCCACAATAAGTATCCATATTACTGAGAAAACTAGCAAGTCTTGCTTTTAGCAATGCAAGTTATCAAGTTTCTATCAATCTTTTCTCTCCAAACACCTTCATCTGTGTCTCCTGAACTTCTCTACCAGAATGTAACAATATAAAGATGGAGAGCAGAGCTCTTGCAGACTAACATGCTGCTTTTTCCCAAAGAGGTCCCAAACATCATAAGATAGAGCATTTCTTACAAAAATGACAGGAATGATCAACTGTTAATATTTATTTCTGCAGAAAGAGGTGTTCAGGATTCCTACATAATGTGAAGTGCTCTACATCATCTGAAAGAAATTAACAAAAACCTCCCTGTGCGTGTGGAATTGTTCCTAAACTGCAAGCAAGAAACTTGGCAAAAGGCAAGGACATCTGTTTTCTGTTGCTGTGTGTAAGGTCAGAGGGAACAGATAGCCATTCAGAAACATGTGACTAGGCACTGCTCACAGCAAGGACAATCCTCTGCCTGACAGGGAAGGGATTAAATGCTTGCCTGCCTTCATATAGATACTACTTCAAAATTTACAATTGGCCAGTGTCTCACTGAAATATGTCTGTTTTAGCCACAGTTTTAATGCTGTCTGACCACAGACTGCTAACAACACAATTCAGGGAAAAATCACTACCATAATCTTCACTTGTTCTCCAGAATTGCATAGGATTAATACACTAAACATTCAAATTTATTTTTACAGGCACATCTGTATTAAGAAGAATTTAACTGCAATAAGCTTTGTGATCAATCTATCACTTCATGAATACATTCCTTTTTTATTTCTCAGTGATTTTGCTTTCCCTTTGCTACAAGGGCACAAAGGTGCCCCTTGGGAGCCCTGAATGAGCCCACCATAGCTCAAAAAAAGGCACCAGACCCTTGTCAGAACAAGCACAACTTAGCAACTGAGATAAGACTTTCGTGGGCTGAAGCTCTTTACTCAAGGCAAGGGTTTGTTAACTGTCTATTTAGAGCACTTGCAATTCCTGAAGTGGAAGTCATGTGGCTCCCAGGTAAGCAAAATTTGGCTTACCTTTAATTTATTTTATAATGACTTTTAGGAACTTTTATAATTATAAGGAGAAAATTTTATTATATTTATTTAAAATCTGTTACAGTACGATTTAATACTATTACCTACAAAAAGTAGTACAAACTAGATAAAAAGAAAACTTTTCAAGACAGTTGCTGAAAACTGCTGTAGAAATCTGCTTGAGTTAGCTCCAGTTTGCCTGTCATCTGTTCTTTGGCATTCAGAAGCCCAGATGCAGAATAAAAAAATTGTAACGTACCTACCTTCTCCAGTTAGATTAAGTGCTCTAGCTACCATGGTAACCTAAACTATTTTTCTTACTTTGCTCTGTAGGAATGAAAACTGATTTAATTCTCCAGAAGGTTGTCACAGTAAAGACAAGTACTATAAGCAATACATTACTGAACCTCAAAAAAGCTGTTCCTCATTTTTGCTCATTTAAAACCATGTTATTCATCAGCAACATAAAGGAAGAGCTGTCTTTAATACATTTTGCTTATTAGCTGTGGAAAAGTCTTGATTTCTGCTACAGAGATGAGGACATACAGCTAAGCAGCTTTTCCCTCCCAAAGATCACACTTTATATGATGTGACAATTCATCTTTTCCAAATACACTTGGGAAAAAAGCCATCTAGAGTAAGTTTAAGGTATGAGAGCTTAAGAAAGAAAGATAAAGCTACCTGCACATGGAGTGTACATCACAATTCTGCCTTAGTAACCTTTGAGTGAAAAATATTAAGATTGCAAATTCAGGTCATCTCTGTACTATACAGGATCAATATGAACTCAGACAATGGGCTCATATTCATCATAAGCTAAAACCCACCCACACATAACAAGTTTCAGAATTTGATCTGATGCTTTGAGGGCCTGTAGACCACTCCAGAAAACACAAAATGTGTCTCAAGAACGGTGGAAGTCAGTACATGATGGGAGAACATCCTTTACATTGTCAGCACGTTGTTATTCTGACACAATTCAAATAAGAAACAATTGTTAAAATGGTCCAAATTTTTTGCACAAGCTTAAAATATTTGAAAGTATTTAGTGATAAATTAATGTGAGAGCTAATACAAATAATCAGGACCACACTTCATTGTGTCAGCAGAAGCGAAGACTTTAAGGAGGAGGAAATTGTAACATTATGAATCTGAAGTCCTAAGTCCTAAAAATGTGCAACTCTGGGGAAATCTTGGAATGGATAAACAGTGAGTCTTCCCACAAAAATGCACATTAGTACATAGAACAGCATTCCTTGGCTCAAATTAACAAGGCTTACTGACCACAGAAATCTTCCATGTCCGTGGACTACTTTCATGGCTTCTATTGCAAGTGTTATATATGTTTTCTAAAGGTAACTTTATCCTTCCATAGGGAAAAAAACCCAGGAAAACACAAACTGGAAAATAATGAATATCAACCATTTAAGTCATAAATTATCTTGACTATCTTATAGTGAAGGTGTACATATAAAACTACAAATCTCACGAGGAGAGAGAGAATTGAAGAGACAGGAGAAGACAAGGTCTTCAACAACAAAATGCAGGGAATTGGGGTCATTGAGTCCATCACAGCTGTGTTGGACTTGGATGGCCTAAACAACTTTAAAGACTACACTGATTTTAAACACATGGTTGAAGTTCTATTGTGAGAATGTCCATTAATACTTCTTGTGATGCCTAAAGTACATTGTAAGCTCTTTGCAAAAAGTGGTCATTCCTCATGTAGATATAAGCCTTTCACTATTATCTCAGAAATCTGTCAACCTACCAGGAGATGGACAATCTGGTTGTACAAATGCCTCTGCCAGGCCAGGAAGGAGTTAACACTCAGAGAAGTCTGAGCTGGCAGAGCCACACTGCTGTTCTAGCTGGCTTGTGCAGCTCTACATTGCTGTCAGTATAATTTAGATACTCTCTTGCTGACTTTATCTGGGCTGCAAACACAATGATTCTCTTCCTGTCTTAAGTTTTCTAGACAGAAAGATGAGAAGAGCTGTGAGTTTTATTAACCATTAACCATTCTTATTTAGTAGCTCTTTTTTTACCTTTTATCTTTATACATTAGTTTACATTTGGAAAGTAAGAACTGGTCAACTTTCCATTTGAAACAGTTGCTTCAGTAGCTACAGCTGAATTCAGTTAACACCATTTATTGAGAAAGAACTTTGTCTGAACAGTGACTTGGATACTTTATGTTAACCTCAAAATCAAAAGCCTATGAGAATTTAGGTGTCTGATATCTCCATAGCATTTATAGCTCATTTCTAAAACATCCTTACACAGTCTCAGTATGTTAAATCTCCATTCAAAATACAAATATATAGTTGATTTTCTGTGTGCATCTATCTTCCTATACACAAAGTCTCTTTCTGCCCACTCTGAATAATTAGAAACCTAGAGTTATCTCACTTTTACTTGTGGGGTGCTGGGAAGAAAAGAGAGTTCTCAGAAGAATCAGTGACAGAAACCACAACTTTTCTAACAAACAAAATTGTCAGAGCTTTTCAACACTACTAATAATCTTACCTAAGACTGCTCAGCTCTACAAAAATCACAGCTTTTGAGCTTATAATTCTTGGTTTATAATCACTTCTCTAGGAGCAAGAACATAAACTAAGAAAAGAAATTTTGATAAATTAAAAGGAATCAGAATAAAAATTGGACATGCAGAAGTTACTAACTAGTTTAGAAATAACACTACTTTTGCAAGACATGTATTTGATCTGTTGAGTAAGATAATCTACTGGTTTGTACTGGTGGATCCTGAAACAAACTGGCTACAGAAGAGCTCACATCATCTGATCCCCTTCCACAGCCACTTACATACCCTGAAAAAGATGGACTTACCACTGGCAATACTCAGTGGAAGAGAGGAGAGGGACAAGACCTTGTTAAACCCATTTTAAATTTCCATCCAAAAACTACTCCCATCCCCTGGCTATGCAATTATCATCTTACATGAGGTCTTAGCCACATTTTCTGGCCAAAAGGAAACATTGGAAACATTTGTTTAAGCAGTGACCAGAAGACACTGGTCACCAGCAGAAAGCAAAACTCTTCCCATGCTGCTTTGTCTTAGCCCAGGGTTCCCAATTCAGATCTCAGAAAAAGCAGAATAGCTGAAGACATGGTATTTCATGAGCAATGGACTGACAGAGGGTTCCATTACTGTGGCATCTCCTGAGTGGTGGCCACTTCTCCACCAACAGTGAGAACAGATTGGGCAGGATTTGGCCTGAAGCTGTATCTCAGGCCCTGGGCCTTCCCACTCTGCTCAGCAGTAGCAAAACATGGCAAGTGGGATTTTTTTCAACTCGGATTAACTGGGAAGCAGACTGCCAAATACAGCATCATTTTACCCCATGGATAGGAAAATACTACTACTACTACTACTATTACTACTACTACTACTACTAATAATGTAATTTGATACTTGATATTTTTTAAAATAATAAAACTGTAATTTGAAGTTACCTCTACAAAACAAAGAATTTTAATATATAAAAATCAGAACCACTTCCACTAAAGCAGGGTTTGCAGATGAACTTGCTGACGTGAGTAGTTTTTATCTCACTGATCTAGAGCTACAGCAGGACACTGCAAAAAGGACTTTATGGCAGCCAGAGTCAGAACATGGCTCCAGCAAGAACAGTTTCCTCCCTGTTCAGCTGCTGTGGGTCAGGAACCATGTCTGGGGGGAAGGTGAGAGCACTGAGGAGATGTGCTGCTCCCCACACCCTGGGCACAGAGTAATTACAACACCTTTCCATGGATAAATCACCCCAACAGGCATGGATTTCCTCTCTGAAACTGCAGCAGCTGTGGTGGTCAGTAAGGAAATCGATTGCCCAGACAGGCAGGAAACTCCTCAAATCCTTCTCTGTGACACTGAGGCTTTGGCCTGAAGCAGTGTCACTGCAGAACCCCCACCCATGGCACAGGTGGTCACACACAAAAGGATAAAATACTAAACACACAAACACAAACTTTTATAGTGTCATGCCTGTGAAGGGTGTGATTTGCTAATCTTGCCAAAGCAACTGTGACTGGCCATTCCCAGTCTGGAGCATCTAAGTAGAGATAGGATTTTTCAGACAAAAAGAGAGCAGCATTGCTCAGGGGAAAAAAAATCCAATGGCTCAAAACAGACAAAAATCAAAGCACTCAAACTCATAGTCACTAGTGGCTGTTTGTTGTGGTACTGTTCACTGGGCTGGTTTTGGGGTTGGTCTTTTTAATAATTCAAAGACTCTCTCTGTGTTAAGAAGCAGAACAAGTTTCACTGGAATGCAAACCTCATAGTTACAGGTTTCCCACAGGTCATCAAGCTTGACACAGGGTCAGAAAAATAGCCAAACCTTTGGGATATTTTGATGCACATTATTTCATTAATGCTAACAAAAAGAAATATTACCAATCTTGCAACTGTCAGAGGAAATAAGTCAGAAATATATACTATAAAAGAGATTAAGAAACTATTCATTTTGTTACTAGTTAATTATTAGAGCTTCTCCATCTACTCAAGAAAACAATTAAATCAGACATCAAAGTTCATTAAGAAAATGAATTTACATTACTTCAAAATCTCTTTTTCCCCCTCCTACCCAGAGATCATATTCATAAGATGGCAGACAGAACTTTCAAAAATCTGGTGTATATGTTAAAGTGATCACCTAAAACTTAAAGATTTAATAAATGGCCTTTATTAAGCATACATAAAACCTTGCAAAAGGGAAAAAAACCAAGTGTTTTCCAGTAAGCATGTATGTTTGTGTCATGGCTGTAATGAAACACGCATTAAGTATGAAACATATGGTTTCCATTTTGTTGCCCTGGAATCCATCCAAAGACATTTATGTTGTTAGCTTAACTGTTCTCTTTAGCTGAGAAGCTGTGGAAAATATCTCATCTGAAAAAAATCTGTACCTAGTGGATAACTATAAAAGATTTGCTAGATATTTAGCAGACTATTTTAATAAAAAACCTCTGAGATTGCTAGATTTGAAGTTTTTTTAATTAGTATATAATTTTCTAACTGGAAACAAATTTGCTTTAAGAGGTACCAGTATTCTATCAACAGATTATAGTGGTAATATTTTTTTTAGTTAACAAATTTGTGGAGGTGTTTATGGCTCTCTTTTGGAACCAGGCCATCTGACCCAATAAGAATGCCTGACAGCATCATTACTAAAGTATCATCTCCCTAACTTCATAAAAGAGCACTGAAGATACTCTGAAGATCACATCTGGCTAATAAGCTGGTTCAGAGGCAAGGTTCACTAAAAATTAGAGAAAAATAAGATAGCTTTCATTTTGCATTTTTTTAATAATTCCTGAGTTTGCCTTGATGCAAAAGTAGGTCAGCCAAGAGCTGGCTAAGAATTTCAAAGTATCTATCATGAATGCTCAGATTCAAATTTTATTTATATTAGCAGATAATATACCAGAAGGGCTGAAAAATAAAGTTCAAAGGTTAAATTTTGCCATGATATACTTAAAAATTAATTCCTAAATCTTAAGACTTCTAACCTCAGTAACAGAGAATCTATTAAACCTTTCCTACCTTTGTGCTGTCAACCAATTCATTAAGCCTGCTGTAGTTTTTACAAACCCTCGCTAAACTTTTGTTTGATGAAGCCAATGGAAAAAACTATTATGAATAAATTGATAAATGCAATGAGATCTGTTTGGAGACTTTACAATTTCATGCTTCTTTATTTATTTATCTGAGCTTATTTGGGATGTGGCAGACAAAAATCTCCATTTTGTTACCTTAATAATTGCATGGCTTGAGGATTGTGCTCTCTGTAAAGGGCCCTGCAGCTGGAAACTCCACACTGTCCTTGTTGTGCCACTGTACAAGCTTGCTTATCTTCACAACCCATTGCAAGAATTAGCTGGTTATTCTAACTCACCTTTGCCATCTGTGCTTGGACTCCACTGGCCTTTAAAGCAGAAACTGCCTTCTGAGCAGCTGCTGGGCTGTCAAAGTCAACAAAACCATAACCTGAAAGAGAAAACATCATTTTGTTAGCAAGGCAGCAACCAGCTTACAAACAAACACTTCACAGCCAACAGTCGTGCTACTGGCATGGTTATTTAATACAATTTTCTTGTTGTTCAACAGGGACAATTTGAACTCCAGGTCTTCATGCAGTGTCCCCCTCCCCACCAAAAAAAGAAAAACCTAGCAAAGTTCTTGAATCTTGAACTAGTGGAACAAATCCATTTCCATGCCCACTCATTATGAGAATTTTGGCCAAATTGCTAACAAGCAGTGCAGTGCTTTGCTTTCTGTTATCTGGTATGTAACTTCTAACACCAGATTATCTCGGAGATCACCAAATAAAGTATCACCTATTAATTTTTCTGAAGTAAATTCTTATTGCAGTTTGAATGAGTGACAAGTAAGTCTGTAAGTTATTTTTTGTTTATTCAAATTTTTTTAGAAGAGGAATTTAGTTTAAAAGCCACCCATCTGCCCAATTTTTGGTAAATTACTTATCTCACTGTGTATACATAAAAGACAGTTAAATTTAAAAGTGAGTGAATGCCCATCTTCAGTGAAACCAAATGGTTATTGAAAGAATGTGAAAAACTGGCCAGAAAGCATTTTCTATGCCATATAATGCAATCTTGAAATATTAAAATATGCTCAACGTCAATTGAAACAAATTCCATATATTTGCAATAAGCTCTTTTCTTATTCTGAACAAGAACACATAACTAAGGGATTCCAGGATGCCCAAATTGCAATATACCTTGGCCTTAACAGACACTGGTCTTACAGGCTGGGATTTTTAATCCAGCCTGGGAATTGGAGGCCCAAGGCTCACCAAGAGGCAGTCAGAGTTTGGAAGCTTCTTCCACTAGATGTTATTGCAAACCTCATTATGCATTTTTCAATCCCCCTCTTTTCCACCAGTGAGCTGCCCAAGTATCAATAAAATCCCTTTCCAGAGTTAAAGTTGGGGTAAAAGAAAGGAAACAAAAAAACCAACAATGAAATAATCTCTGGAGGAGTAAAAAATGGAAACATTTCTTCAAAATATATTACAATCCTCTTACAATATATCTATACTGAGAAAAGGTTGTCTAATTTTAGAGCAGGACAAGCTTTAAAGCTCTTAACTTGGGAAAAACAACTCAAGCATCCTTGTACATCACTGCAAGCTTATTTATGCTGCCAAGAAGCTGAAGAAAGCAGCATACTGTTTTGTGTAACACGTGGTGGTGTGGATTGTTAAATCCTGACATGAAACAAAGTGAATTAGTTCATATCAAGTTTTGTGCTGCCAATGCAAGACTAACTTCCCATACCCTGGCTCTCCACACCCCTGGCAGCCTGGGTTATCACCAACACACTGCAGGGTGTAATACAGATAAAGTTACATATTGACACCAAGCACGCCATCAAAGCTGGCTTTGCCACCTTCCAGATGATAGAGAAACTCAATTGCTCACTCTTCCAGTCAGTTTAAACCCCATAGTGTATTTTTTGGCAAAAGCCAAAGATGCTGTCAATCTTTTGGTTAAATTCCAGTTAGATATTTACATTCTGCCTACTTGTGTTCCCATTGCAATTTCAGTAACACACAGTGAGCCTTCCTGGAGCCTTACCTTGCAGTGTACTGTCACAACAGGCTGTTAGCTACCACATATCATCAGTGAGATTGAAATTCTCTATTGAAAAATTCATCTTAAATCTCTTAAAGAATTAATGTGAGAATTTCTGTATCTCTGAAAGGCCTACTGAACACTTCAGGAACTGACAAAATGGACAGACTAAATCCGTTAACTGCAATCATATGCATTAACTAATTAAAATAATTGCAAAGGGCACCTCCTCTTTCCTAGTCACAATGACATCTGCATACAAGCTAGGAAAAAATTTTCAAGAAATTTCAGTTTCTGAACTGTCAGTGCTGCTTCAATTTGCTTAAGATGGGGAGTTGAGAAGCTATGTCCTTGCACTGGTTCCAAGTTCTGCACAAAAGCTTTGTCTTAATTAATGATGGACTCTCCTCCCTCTGTCTATCAGCTTGCTGCTCATTCATGGGCATTATGCATATTAACACTGCTCAATCAGCTGACTTAATATTTCACTTTGCTCAAAAATTATCCTCCTAATTGTAAAAAATTAAAGTCTGAATCCTGGTATTTCAGTGTCTGCTACCACACCTTCTCCCACCACAAACATGCTGGGATCTGAATCACTGCAATTGCAGTGAGCAATGAAAACCCATGAACTGATACATTCAGCTTATCTAGAGGAGTTCTAATTTTTTTTTCCAGCTGCAATTACTTCATTGAAAATGAACCCTCTCTTTGCTCCCAATACATTCAATAGAACATAACAAAACACAATTAGAGTACTGGAACATGTAATTAAGTGCTGCTTCAAGCTACACTAATCAATGGAGCTTATTTCCACAATGTATAATTTTTTAAGATGCTTAGTATAGTTGAATGGTCATCTGCAAGCTTCCCTAGTTTCTCCAGGCAAAAGGGGAAAAGCTGCTTTTAACTCCATTTTTGTTTTTAAAATAGAGGCGAGCTGCCAGCCAGCAGCGTGCATGTCAGCTTCACTCCGCCTTGGCTGCGCCGCCGACACCGGCTGTCTGCCAGCTCCACTGGAGGCAAATGCATGGAATACACCCACCACCAGCAAGCACAAAACCCATTTAGGAGCAAGAATGGGGAAAAAACCCCAAACCAACAAAGGTAAAATGAACTTAAAATACAACATTAATGCACTCTATAGAATCAGTTACGACGTTCAGGGGAACACAGTATAAAGGAAAATATACATACCTTTGCATTTGTTTGTAGTCTTGTCCAAAATAGCCTTCGTGGATACAATTTTCCCATACCTAAAATGTATTATACATGTGTAAGGATAATGAGAAAAGAACATCCTATTATAACAAACACACAAATCACTTTATTTTATCACCTAGTACCCTTTACTCTGTGCAAAATGAAACAATTTATATAGACTATAATTATGGAAGGCAAACTCATACATAGATGGAACTGACAAAAAACATCAACAATTTCAAGCACGATCTTGTTCTATATTCTCAGTGGCACCACAGAATAAGCCAGAAAAGACTGCTTTATAGAAAAGAATTCCAGGCATTTAAAATCCTGGTATTTATAAGACACCATGTTATAGATATAAACTGGGACTCTCTCAGTACATAGACCTGTTAGAGCAGACCAGTTGCCTTGGTTTGCTGGCTAGCACAGTATAGAAAGAGAAAAAAAAATAGAGAAAAACTCAGCAAACCCCCAAATGACAAACACAAAAATATTACACCTGGTTTAATATTATTCTGTTCTGGAATATGACAAGTAGAAGACTAAAGAAAGCTGTTCAGCAAAGTTGGCAAAAAAATTTGTACATTTCTGTAAATATAAGCAATTTCAACTAAAATAAAAACATCCCTCAGGAAAGTTTCAATTTTCTTTTTCTTATTGCCAGTTTCTCAGCACCTGGCAAGCCCAGTCTGCCATGTAGCCCAAAGGTGAGCACACAGAGATCTCAGCAACTGAGCTTAGAAAACAAATTGACAGCAATCCCAGCTATAAGAACAATGACTGTTTTGCAAGCACTCTGACAAGTTTATCAGAATTAGGTATTTTGATAATTTCTAGAGTAGAATTATTCCTGTTTGCAATTTCCCTCCAAATAAAAATCCCAGTTTCAATTTAGAAACAGCAGTTCTTTTGGCCTGCATACAGAGCACAGGTTTCCCAAGCTCCTTCCCACATCCTCCTGTTTGCTTGTCACTGACACTTGTTAGGGTGCCCTGAGCGTGGAAGAGAAAAATGATGCAAAAGGAGTTTGCTTTGACTTGAGAATGTAATGTAACTTATTACACTAACAGGTATATCTATGCACTGTGCGCTAAGAGGCTCTCTGTCATTGTACAAGAACCCAGAATTATGAGAAGTGTTATCGGTATATGAAAGGGGAATTTGGGGAAAAATGAATTTTTGTCATCTTACCTGCTAAACAGAACTTCAACAGTGTGAGTGTAATTTCAAAACATACTATGTCAAAAGACAACTAACTCCATTTCTGCAGTAGCTGTATTAGTATTAAAATTTTTTCAGAGTATATTAGAAGCCTAATAAATTGAGCTTTTTTTGTTAAGAGTATTCAATTCACTGTTCACTTGCAAAGACATAGTTATTCAAAGGCAAAGCCTATTTATAAAGTACTTTCCCCACAAAGAGCATTGAAATACACCTTTCAGTATAGCTAGCAGTCTTTGTGACCAGTTTCAAGACCCTGCTGTTTATGCAATAGTTATTGGATGGCTTCAAATAATTGCAAGGGAGTAAACCTGGGACACAAGCCATGAGGTGGGTGATTCCTTCTTTTATCTGAGATTGTGAGCATCTACACTGATATAAAACAGAACTATCCCTCTATAGCCTAAAAACATACAAGCATCAATGAAAATCAGTGCATACCTGAATTTACCATTTTAGAAGCTGTAATAAAGCAATAGAAATTGTGCATAATAGTTGGAGCAGGTACTTCATTATTTGTACTACTTATTTTCCAAATATGTCATTCCATTCAGAAAGTTTTATACTCCCTAAATCAAAACTACGCATGTTTTCTCCAGAATTTTTCTGAGTGCAGAGTAAAAGCACATGCTATAAATGAGAGAGGTAAACTGCTCAGGGCGCTTGGTAACCAGTATGACATTCAACATTCAGCATTCTCCATATCCTATCAGGCTCCCTAAAGCTTCCTAAAGTGAACAGCTACATAGCCTTTTGTGGGGAAAAAATCCCTGGAGGGTGATCTTGTCTCTGCTACTGTGTCAGTTCTTGGAAGTGCAGAAAGTGGTGGCGGTGAAGAGCCTCAGCCCTGGGTATTTCTGTGAGCACAATGACCTGGCCAGCGGGCTGGGGGCTGCCTTGGACTGCTGCAGCCCACACTGCTGATGCTCAGCAGCCCATGAACAGGTCTCTGCACAGCTGTTCTTCACAGAAACTTTGTGGACTACCTTCCACTATGCAAAGATGTCTTAGTGATTTATTGCACTGTCCTAGATAGCACAGCTCCTGCAAAGAACCAGCCACCATGGAAGGCTGCCAAGAAATTTCAGCAGTGTGAGTCTAGGAACAAACTGGGAACCTGTATAACAATAGCAGCTATTGCCAGGATTTCTCCTAGGTTTCCCCTCCCATGTGTGAGTTGTTCTCCACTCATGCCATGAGGCACAGAAAAGCAGTTTACCCACCCTGAGCCTGGCCAGCAGGATGCACCCCCTCCTTGTTCCCAGCATGTGATCTGATACCAGGGGAATTACTCCTTGCAGTTTCTCCCAAGTGCTTCCTTCAAATGATGACCATTGTGAAAACTTTTCTTCCCCTTGAATTCTGCAGTCATTATACTCTGCTTTGAACACAAGCTCCTGTCTTCAAATGGTCCTTTATTGGGTGCAACTGCAGTCAAGACCCTGCAGAAATCAATGAGCTATAAAACACACCAGTCATAACACAAACTGGTATGTATTGCAGAAAGGATTACAGAAAGGATTATAGCAAGCAAGAGAAAATTTGTATTTCAAAGATGTCTATGATGTTAGGTCTTGCTGAAGATCCTAACTCCTCTCAAAGCCTATATACATCTAGTTGCCTAAGGCACTTGCTGAGGGTTCTCTCCTGCTCCACAGCACGCTTGGTGAGATTTTGTACCTACAGCACAGCACTGTTCCATGGCTGGCAGAATCACTGCAGAATCTACAGCAGTTGGTGTTTGCTCATTCCCTTTCAGCTGAAACAGTTTTTTAAAACATGCTTTCCTTTAAATTAAGTACTAGTCTTTAGAAATAACTGCTAATCTGGCTGGTGACAAGCAACTAGGTATTCCTTATTAAGCAAGTTATTTTTCTCCCCAAAATAACATCAAACTCATGTTCAACAACAATAGAGAGTTCATTTCTTTTCTTTTGAGTGCTTTTAACACATTCTTCAGTCTGAATTATGTTTGGAGATGGAAAGATGTTTTCAGCTTTGTGTCTCTTTTCTATACAGCACTTGTAACAGTATCAACTCACACATTGAGAAAGAGAGAACTTGGGTAAGAGGCAGGTAAATAATTGCCAGGGTGCACTGGGTATGGGATTAACAGGGGTGTGCTCAGCAACTGCCTGTGACCCAGGGTACAAGAGGTACAGAACACCAATACAAATGTCTGGCTGGACAGAAGATAAAGAAACATGTTCAATGCCAAGCTAGGAAGAAATGCAGCACAGCTGCTTAACAGGATAATGTTTACTACTGCTCATTACATCCTCACAGCACAGAAATGAAAAAATAACCCTCACCTGGTTCATGCTGCCCCAAAATCTACTGCCAGGTGATAAGAATGTCAAACACTGCACTATACATGTTTTTGAAGTGGAAGACTTGAAGTGAAGCAATACCACATAATTTTTTTTAAATCATATTGTTCAGCAACATGGTCAAAAACAGTGCAAACAATCATCCTGACAGATTCACTGCAAATAGCTAGGGATACATTTGGCATTTAAAACATCTCTGAAGCCTAATTTTGGCAACCTCCACAATCCTGAAAGAAAAGGGTCTTTAGAAAACCAAGTACATGAATCAACCTGAACCACTATTTATTTTTCTCCCTTTGTACATCTGGCAGTATGATAAACATATGTGGAAATGTGAGCATGAAAAGACGCCATCGTGAGCATGACAAAGAATGGGGAATGAAGTAGTTTGAAGTCTCTGCCCCAAGCGCTGTTTTGAGTGTTGAAAGAACTTATCTGTGTGTGCATTAGGGGAGGTACAGTAAGAACAGGCAGTGAGAGGCTTGATAAGGTTTGTCTGGAATGAATTGTTCAAATCTGTGTCCACAACATAATGTAATATACCTCATACCACCATGCTTACAGTGCTCCTGTTCCAGTACTCTCAACCTGTCTTCCAGCTTTTGCTGTGAAGGATTTCTCTACCACAAGATGTTGACTCGGACAAAAATATGCCAGAAGGATCTCTGCTACCATGGAAAGCCCTTGCTTTTAAATGCTGCTTAGGTCCTCCATTCTGAACTGTCCAGAACTTTCTGTTGAATATGAACAGTGATCTCCCTTTGCCTAAGTCCAGTCCAGCTCTAAAAGAACATTCCTAGAGATCCTGCAGTTACAGTTTGTGTTACTGTAGTGTCGTCAAAACTCCTCTGATGTACAGAAATGCTGCATGTTTTCTGTGTTTGTTATGGATTACTTTTTACATCTTAGAATCTTATCACTGCCCTTCATGGAATGCTCTTAGTTTTACGATCCAGAATTGTGTGGTAAAACCAGACACAGATTTCATAATTTGTAAGTGGCTCCAAGTACATGAATTAACTTTAAGGTAGAATTGTGAAAGGAAAGAGAACCTGGCTGAAGACAAAATATTCCGACAGAGGGCCAATATTCTCACCAGGTGACTCAAAGACTGGAGAGAACACAACAAACAGGCAGATCTGGCAAGAAGTGTCACATAGGAGAGCAGATCAATTAATCCTAAAATAAAATGCAGCTGCTGAATACACCCACATCAAAATTAATTGTAATTTTAACTAGGGTAAATAACTAGATGAAAATGAACAAAGCAAATACTTCATAGGTAATTCCTATACATTAATTGTAACACTAAAAAGAAAAAGCAGGTGGGCCTGCTTAGTCTGTAAATCCGCTTTAAAAATATAAAAGACAACAGCAAAAACCAAAAAAATACTTCTTATTCAAGATGGCCTTAGTCACCACACAGCATGGTCAGTGGGTACCTTGCATGTACTCTAAATGCAGCAAATTCTTGTTTGAAATGAAATCATGTTGTCTTTCAGTACAACCTCAAATCAATGCACACAACAAACATGGACTTCGGCAAATCAGTCACGTGCAAATTTTAAGATCCTCACCTCCCCAAACACAGAGTATTCTGTTTTGAACACTGTGACTCAAAACATTTATATGCAACTGATGGTCTTACTAGCCAGACCCACACCACCACGTATCCTGCTTGTAGAGTGGGTGGAAGCCATTGCATTCATCTCAGTTGAGACATGACAAGGAAAAACCCTAACAGCCCATGGGAAGGCCTAATCTCTGCTGGAGTTCCCAGTTCCTCTGTAACACCTGGTGCAGGAGGAGCAAAGAAAATTCCCTGGGTCTGAGAAAAAGAGCCAAGAGAGTTGTCAGCAAGAGCTGACTTGGTACAGCTCGCCCCTGTTCCTCACTGGTCTTGCCATGTTCAGGGCATTTCTAAGCCAACAGCACAGCCAATGGAACACGATCAGCCCCATCAATCTTTTCTCCTGGATCCAAAACCCAAGCATAAAAAGTTTTATCTGGCTCCCATACCTCTGCCTCTCTGCAGCCTTTTGGGAAAGTGGTGTACTGAATCTTAAGCTCTTGGTCCCTTTTAAGCTTAGACAAACAAAGGGAGTTTTTGTTTCTCTATGTATCAAATTTTCAATTTTTCAGTATGGGGAATTTTGGAAAATAGTTGTCAACACAACACTGCTAGTCTTTGTGATAGACAACTCTGATCCCACTCTTTAGTTATGGGTAAATGTTTCTAACAAAAACTTGATAAAGAAATTTATTCAATCCAGCAGAAGACTGAGTTTTAAGAAAAGAATCAAACCATATGGTTTCCATTTTTAAATTCTTCTTCACCACATCTAGAAGGAAACATTGCTGAGATTATTTGTCCGTGTTTTGTTTTCTGTTGTTGGAAGACACACTGTTCTTTGAGAAACTCTTTGGAATACTTAGTTGCTTCAAGGCCGTCATGCACCTAAAGGTTTTCTACCAGAACATAACAAGCATCTACCACCAAAAGATGGACCAATCATTTTAAATACGTAATAAAGCATTACATTAAAAAATGCAGTTATACTTTCATATTTTCACTTTCCAAGTTAATGTGTATGGATATTCTAGTTTTATTCTAGTATGAGTTCTGTCTCAAATTGTTAGATTTGGCTAATTTATTTGGTTTAGTAAAGTCTCCTTTCCTAGTTCCAGATATTCAACCACTGGGTTAACCAATGCCACCAGATGTGCCCTGTTTCCCACATTAGACCATATTTTTCACTATATGGAAAACAGAACATACTTGAGTGCCTAAATTAAAGTGTTCTTTTGAGGACGTGTTTAATGCTCATGTGGTTTTGACATGAAGCTAGTTCCTTCCTTTCTTAATTATTGTCCCTTTGACTCTCTGTACTTCAGAAGAAAGATAGTATTTTCAAAACACCCAAATATCCAAATAGTTCTCATTCCCATTTATTATTATTTTATTTGAGAGATAAAGAATACCTCAAAATAAATTAGAATTTATTATTATAAAAGCCAACTACAGTTTTGTCTTTACAAAATTACAAAAATTACATTTTGTCTATTAATGTAAAGACTACTTTTGAGATCTGGGTACTAAAAAAACACCAGGATAAAGATCACCCAAATAAAAAAGCCAAAACACCCTAGGCTCCTAGGAACTTTGCCTTTACTGACAAATCAATATTCTTATATACTGCTCTAAACTCTTCCTTAAGATCAGCAAAGCTTTCTTCACAAGATGTCTGCGTTTAACTCTTCTTTTTAATTTAATTTCTGTTTTTAATAAGAATCAGTGTATGTCATCATCATTAACAATGCAACTACCAACACCTCCAGAGTGCAAACTACTTTTATTTTGGTACAAATAATCTGTTCTTCAGTCTCACTAGGTTACAATTCCAGATTTCCCTGAGAAGTAATCAAAAGCAGCAAAACCAGATACAAGCCCAGATATTTTCCCATCTCCTACCATTGTCTGTCCTCACAGGACCAGATGCTTTGCACAATGGACATACACAATTTAGTAAAGTGTGAACAAATGCCTTGTGAGTTTCTTGGACAATGTTAATTTCAACAGAAAAAAGCAGTACTTTATGAATAGGTATTTGGCTTGTAGTGTACAGGCTCTACACAAATGTAAATGCTTCTTAGAACTAAAAATAATCAGGAATTCAAAATCTTAATGGACAGTGACACACAAAAATATTTTGGAAATTATTATTTTTCAGCTACCCAATTTGTTTTTCCCAAAGTAGTTATTTCCTGATTCAGACAAAGATAAGTTGTGGGGACAGGGAAGATATGTTTTTAGAATCAGGAAATGTTTGCTTCCTTCTGCTCTTGCTTTGTAGAGATGTGAATAACCTCTATCCATTCCTTAGAAGCTGACTGGAATTCAACAGGAAAGAGTCCTGTTAGCATCCTACAACTATTTTTATCACATCTTCCAAAGTTTTTTCAATTAATATGATCCTTGTTGCACAACAAATTGATTATTTTAAAAGCAAGAACCACTGCACAACATCTTTAAGCAAGACCCACTGCACATTGCCCTGCACAGTTGACTTTGCATTTTAATATCTCTGGGCATTTTAAACATTTCAGAAATATTACAGCTGACACTAAAGCAGCTTTCCCAATGTGGCTTTTTAGTGTCTTAATGAACAGACTTTCAACAGCTGCTTGAAGGTGTGTTCTCTGTCAATTTTAAATCAACAAATATGTAAGGGCACGCTAATTTACTTTTACTTTATAAGGTTAAGAATATTGCAATATGTGAAAAAGGGGTACTTTAAAAAGTTATACTTCAGTACTATGATGACACAGTCATGGGGGGAAAAAAAACTAAAAATAATCCGTTAAGTATGCACACACACATATGCACACCCACTCCCAGCAAAAAGCTTTTGGAGTTGGAGGGGAAGGCTCTCATATTATGCCCTGTCAGGCATCAAAAAGAATTCTGCTGATGCTACTCTGAGAAAAACACAGTCAATTTAAAAAGAGATTTAAAAATGTAAGTATAGAAATCTTTAAGGTTTTGGGGGCTCTTTTTTTTTTTTACTTTAAAAGAAAGAAAAAGGCAAATTCTGAATGATGAACCTGCAACTTCTGTTCTAGGCTCTGACAAGTTTATCAGTATCTGAGGCCTCAGCTGCTCCACTGAGGATGTGAATTCAGATACTTGGCAGAGCTATGATTAATAATCACCCTCTCTTCAGGGAGAGATTTTTGTCAAAGCCCTCAGTTTTGGCCTATCCTTGCTCAGCTGCAACATGATTTTTACTACTAAACATATGGCACCTAATTTCCATTTAATCTTCCATAGGCTAATAAGAGAATGCTGCTCAGAGTTATGGTAGGGAGAGACAACAGCTCCAGACGCTGAAAAAGGAGAGGGCAATAGCAGCTAAAGTGGCAGAGCTGACCTCTTGCTCTGCACTGGAGATCAGCTTTCATATTTCACAGACTCCTAAAGATTCTCATCAACTTAATGACTCTTATAAAAGCCAGAATACAAACATGCTGGTCCTAAATTTATTGATTGCATAGCTATTTTAACTGTAGACACAGGATGTCACATGCTGCAAAGAAAAATGGAATTTCAAGCAACAAATTGTGAGAAATGATCCTGTTCTGTCCTTCTTGCTGCCTCTGCCCCTGCAGTAACCCAACCTGACTTCTGACAAGCTGAGGTGATTTTGCATAATCTCTGAACCATCTGCTAGGCTATCTGTCAGTTCAGTAGCCTTGTTACTTTACAGTTTATAGGTTAAGCAGGATAAATAACTTATCAGAAATACAAACAGATTTGCCTCTTTGACACACTTTGAAGTGCAAGTATTGTCTAAGTAATCACAGCTTGCTTACTCCTAAATGGAAGAAAAAGAAAATAAAAATCAAAGTAAAGCATTAAAACAAATGTCTATTCTTTCAGAAAAGGAAATTGTTTATCATAATCTTCACAGTTTATGAAATCAATAGCACAGCAAAACTAAAGTGATTTTTCCTAACTAATTTTTGCCTAAACTTTTCGAAGATTTTTCTCTTTACCCATTTAAAAACACACATATGAAGTGTTTTTAAATGTGTAAGCTATGCAGAGTTACGGTTTTCAAACATCTGTTTGCAGGGACACAATTGCTGGTTGACATTAAAAGTGCTGTTTCCTGCCAAAGATCTATTGAGCTTGTTAACCAATGAGAGTGAAAGACCACTCTGGTTTTCCTTATAAATTATGTGGCATTGTTCCTTAGAGAAAAATTTTTAAATACGCAGTGATGTGTGCAAATCAGATAGAACGGTTTAGAAACTAATTTGCCACTATTCTGCTTCTAATATAGAATATTGTAATTTGTGTGAAGTGTTCTTCCACTGAAAGCATTACAGAAAACTTCACCATAAGACACAGAACTGAGGATCCTTTGCATGAAAATAGTTTGCAGTTATTCAGATAGTCAAACAATAAATCTCAGAATTATCATAAATTATCATAAATCAACTAACATGCATTAAGATGATTCAAACAAGAAGCTGCCAGTAAATGCTACAACATCACAAAAATCAAGGAGTGTGCTTCTCAGTGTCTGCCTCACAAAGCAGGCTGCACTTCCTAATCTCTACTGTCCAGCATCCAGTCCAGCAGTTCTGGAGAACCCTGACTTTACAAAAAGAAAAAAAAATATTCAATTAAAAGATACTTGGAATTTTTGGCTAATTCACTTTTTAGTACTGCCGTCACTCTTACTTAAAACACAGGATCAACTACATTTTCTGCAGCCATTTGATGTGCAACTACTGACAAGGCTATTCCAGAATATGGGAAGAGGTTACAGTTTCCTACTGTTACAAGATGGAAGAACAAAACCATGTTATTTTAAGAGAGCAAATGGTCTGTGTTTGTTTTCTTACCCTAGTGCTACAGAATGGACACAAATTATGTACTGAAAAAAAAATCTGCATTTTTCACCCAACTGAAAGCTTGAAACAATATTATTTGCAAATAAATTATCATAGTTTCTGTGGCTCCCAGAAAGAATATAAAAGACATGAAAGCATGTCTATTTTACATGGGCACAAAAGATACAAGTTGGTTTTTTTAATAATAATTCATTTGCAAGCATAGCAAGAAAGTAACAAAAAGGTTTAAATTACAAAGTTGAAATTTTGTTTCTACAGTCTAGTGATTTTTTTATCCTTTTCTTTATGCTGAGAAATGATCACTACTCAGGACAATGATTTGGAAGGATGAGAAATTAAGCCAGATGAATGTTAATATGTATTTATAAGCCAAGCTCATGGCAGGTCTGCAGATGTGCGTGTATTGATTTACCACTGCTCGCTGTTTTAATCTGAAAGTACAGCACTACTTCCATGCTCAACCATAAATCTTGGCAAATTTCAGCCTCACTGATTTTGCAGAGCCTACAGTAACAGCTTGAAAGAATAAAAGTATGAAGACATAACAGAGCAGTTCCTGTTATTCATAACTCTTTCCTCTTCCCTCTGTTAAACAGTAGAGATCAGCTTGGGAGCATAAATGAGCCTCTCTACCTGAAGACATTTTATTTTTCAATTCCTCCTCCTCCATCCAAGGAAGCCAAATTCAGTCATTGTCAGCACATGATGCATTGTCCATTATTTTGGCTATTCCTAAGCATATTTCTTTTTCTTGTGGGAGGGAATTAAGGAAAAGGCAAAGGGAAAATAAAATCATTTATCTACACCTCCCATTACTTTTTTTCTCTTGTTTAGTCAGAACAGTGTAAATCAAAATGATTTTATCATTTGGCTACAGGCTTAGCTAGTGTGAGATTACCTCCTCTCTGGATAGATAGGCAGGCACCTATTAATACCACAAACCTACATACTTGCAGAGGATTACTCTTTAATTTATTCTTGCATATCAATTTCATTTCTGGTGAAGGTTGCTAACCAAGTCGTATACATTCAGTTTAAACAGATGATGCCTCAAGGAAGCCATCACTCTAGAAAACCATGAGATTGAGGACTGCCATAAAAGGGCACTTTCAACCACACCCCATTTGCCAAGCCCTGATCCATCTGCCAACTCCTAACTACAAAAATCTATTTCACATTTTGTGAAAATTACATATATAAAAAGTACATACATCTATTTGTACATGCATACATAATGTTTTGTTGCTAGTATAATGCCTAGCATTGATAACTTTTTTAACTACATCAACATATTTTGTATGTTTTGCCCTCTGGCTTTGTAACATTAAGACAACTGAAAAGACAAGAGGATTTCCAACACTTGGTCTGCTGGGTTAAAGCACACTACACATAAAGATAACTGTCCTTACCTCTAGCTTGCACTAATTTAACACCCCATCTCAGAAAGTGTTGGCTGCCTCTCTTCTGTCTGGAAGGCTGGAGGGGGAAAGTCTCTATGTGTTCAAATAACTTCCACTTTCTCTGAACTGCATTTTAAAGTGGTTCTTCTATGAAATACTCATAGTAACATCCTGCCTTCAATAGCTATTCTATACTGGGATTAACACCTTGTAATGAAGACACTACAATAAATAAAGTACACACTCCTTTAATTTCTGGTAACTTAATGTCAATCTTATTAGAACAGAGCTAAACAGACAAATTACTCAAAATCACTGCTAAGCCTTCTGGATGCCTTGTCCCCCTAATAGCATGGCATGTAGACTTTATCTCTATTTGAATCTGGTTCTGCAGCCTCAAGTCCCAGCAGTGCTGAATAGCAAATAACTCCATTTCAATAGGGAAGATGGTTGTACTAAAGTAGTTCTCTCCAGGGGTCAATATACTTCAGAAGGGCATTTAAGTGGCTGTATGTTATTGAGCAGAAACATCAGCTCACATATTATTGATTGTAACTGCACAGCTCTGTTGAAAAGATGCCTGCAGTAGTATTAAGTGCTGAGACAGGGATAGAGGAGTGTTATGCATTAAAAAAACTACTATCCATCTGTTGCCAAATTTTAGATAGATGAGCAATCACAAACTGTAACACAAAATCTAAAGTGCAACCTCTGTAGCTGATGCGTCAGGGTCATATTCAGTGACACTTCCTCAGTTTCACACTGCTTAGATGATCTTTTGAATATTGACTGAGGAAAGCAGGAGGCAGAGTTTGATTTCTGCAGTTTTGCAAAGAGTATGTAATAGATACTTACATAGAAATCTGCTTTTGGTAGCTTAAATGTACCCTTTTCTTTAAAACATCATTAATCTGTTCAGATCCCATCACTGCAGCAGCCCAGGACAATGGCAGCCCTCTGGAAGCACTGCACCATCAGCCCACTGAGCCCTGAGCAGCAGCCAGAGTTGCAGGCCCACACTCTGGGCACCCCCAGACTGCCCTGCAGAACACACAGAGCCCTGAGCCACAGGTGATCCCCAGCCCCTCATCTCCAGTGACTTCTGCAAAGTGACCACGTAAATACCATCATGGAATGGTAAGCCCAGTGTCCCAGACCGCACTTTTGGCGGTGTGCCCAAGGAAGCAGTTGGATCACTAGGCTTCACAGAGAACACAGATGATAGAGGTTAATCCTGGTCTAGCAGGGAAAACCCAACCCAAAAGTATTTGTGCAAAGGGGGGAGTCAGCTGGGCTCAGAGAAAATTAAGATCCTCCAGTTGCTGTGTCAACTGCAAACCTGGATGGAAACTACATTAAGCAGAATAAGATATACAGTCAAAAGTTTCTTAAAAGGAGCATCTGTGGGAGTTTCACAAACCCAGAACATCAGCAGCCACAGAAGGAATTAGTCAAAAAACCACATTCTTACACAGAATCAAGAAAAATCAAACACTGCATGACTGCAAAGTTGATAGGCAAGCTTAAAGTCAGTAAAGCCAATCCATTATCACCACCTTTCTTGAACATACTCAGCATTACATGCCAGCAAGGAAGCTTGTATGACATGATCACAGTGTTTCTGGGCTTTACAGACCTTTTTGTTTCAGAGAGCCTGAGATGACTATTTCTTTGCCTGCAAGAGGGCAGCAGAACAAGCTTTTCTCTTAGGAGTGATAAAGTACTACAGGAAAGAAGCTGTAACTTCTGAGGATGAATCTCCACGCCTACACTTCAGGTTTTAAAATAGTGAGCTTTCTAATTTTTCCAATCAATTTAATTAAACAAGATGCCTAAAGTAATTCAAGTAGAAACTTTAAAATGCTTTATATAAAAACCACTCGGAGGCAGGGAAATAGAATGGATACAATTATCACATAGGTAAGGACTGAGACTGGAAAGAGGCAAAGGCTATACCCAGTGTCAGAGAGTCACCCCCTAGTAAAGAGTTAAATAGTATCTAGGTCACTCTAAAGTCTTTCCTGCACACCCTCAGCTCACTGCATATCGGAAACGCTGTGTGGGAAGGCCAGGGAAATAAACTCACAGACCAAGTATGACTCAGACTGCAGTAATTTAATGATACTTTTATTCCCTTAAATTATCTTTGGGATTAAAAGAATCCACACCCTGAACATGGAACCAAATCACAATGAAAGGAAGAAACCACAAATTAACAGATCTTAGTGTTAACAAAAGGTATCTAGAAACAATTAATTATAAATGGCAAGGAGTGAAACCTCTCCTAGAACATACTATATGGTCAGAACAGCAGAAGGTGAAGAATTTGAACCCCAGTCAGATGTTCTTCTGAAAGCCTAGTGAGGATGATCTCAGTAACAGGAATGTCAGAGAACTGCCCGCCAAAAAATAAAGGAGAACTGTCATAGCCAAATGCTGACCTCTACTACTAGGGGAAAGCAACTTGAGAGAAACAGCCTCACATTTCCTCCATCACTGAAGAAGTTGAACTCAAGAGCTGTCAAATCTCTTTGGCACAAGCACGAACAGAAGTATTGAGTCCTAAAGAAGGCAGAACACCAGTGACCCAGATCCAAATATAAATCTAGCAAAATTCTTGAAGGGAAATTAAATTTCTTGTAAATTCTCTCCCCCTGAAAAAAGCAAAAGTTTGGAAAAAACACTAGTGAGCAGAAGAAAGCATTGCCCTCAGAACTACCTCCTGACTACAACACACAATTCTGAAAATTTAGTCTTTCCTCTGCACTTTAAGCTGCCTCCCCATCTCTCACTTATGGAAAAGACAAAACAAGGCACAGTAACTACCAGAAAATGAAGAGCAAATCTAAGATGCCCTAAAGGCACTCAGATATTTTCTATCACAAGGACTTGAAAAATCTTCATAGAGAGAAACAAATTAATTTCCCCTTTTTCATGGCAAAAATTTAACTGATTTTGTTGTAGTTATATAAATAGCAGTGGATGCCCTTTTCAGTAGAGTTTCTATTAGTATATCATTATAACATTCTAAAGAATTGAGCATCTGGCTTCACAGCTATATATTTAGATGTACTCTGCTCTGTTTCTAATTAAACTGCATTTTTTTTTAAATCCCATGAGATAAAGAAATGAACAATGTTCCCAAAACCTATATTCACTACTAGGATACCGTTCAGTAACCAGTTACCTTTAAAAGTCAAGTTTTGCTTCTGCTCATCTTTCAGCTAAATCCAGATCAGTGAGCCTCTGCTCCTCAGATTATCACCTTGATCTCAGTTCAAGTGTTAGATGGGAAATACTTACCAGTGGCAGTCAGAGCTGTCCCCTCTTCCTGGAAGGGCCACTCTTTTAAAAAATATTTAATGACATTTGTAAAACTGCATAATTCAGAGTGAGTGTCCTAGACTTCAAAGAGAATTAACAAATATATAATTAATTAAGAAATAAATAAAATGTGAGGAAAAAACCTTCAGAATTTCCCATGGAACAAAGTAATATGCAATTCACTTGGGAAGAACAGAGGACTGGGACATGTTCTTGTGTATTTTTAAAATGTCATAACTCTGAATATTTGGAAGATGTTCAAAAAGAATTGATCCTAATTTACATTTAAAGTGTACATTCATGCTGAGGCCTTTGTGTGATGATGGACTTTTCAGCAGCAGTCCTGGCACAACAGTCTTTCACTGCTAGTATTGTACCTCTGTTCTGAAATGTGGAAGCCCTGTAAACTGTCACAGAGAAAAAGGAACAGAGAGCAAGACTTTCCCTCTCATTATTTGAGATCTTCAAAATGTAGCACACAGACTTTTGGCAACAAATAAACCTTAGCAATAAAACTTGAGACAAAGCCTTCCATACAATAAAAAACATGTAGCTTCAAGTATGGGAAATGTAAGAGTTTAAATACAGGATCTCTGGGGAGGAGGGGAGGAAAGGCAAATGATTTACAAGGAGACCTTTCCAGATCAACAGTACGACAAGCAGTGATGAGGAAAGGAAATGCACACTGCTACATCACCTCGGCTGGATACCCCACCATGCTGGTACCCTCAGGCCTTGAAGGGAAAGAGTCTCTCTTCTCTCTGCCAAATGTCTTCTCCAGAACTCAGCCAAGGCACTCAGGCTTAACACAGAGGAGATTTCTGCCTGGGGTACTGCACAGCACAGGTTGAAAAGAAAAAGAAACCACAGTGCAGTGCCAAAAGAACCAGACATCGTGGAGTTCATCTGGCACTCAGCACCACAGAGCTCAGCCCTCACCACCAGATGAATCCTCCCTGTGCACTCTGGAGCAGGGAGTGACTCCCAACCCTGGCTGGCAGCCGGAGCAGCGGGTCCTGGGTGCTCTGGGCTTCCCAGGATCGGGGCTCTGGGAGCACATGGCACACAGACAGCTCCAGTCAAGCTTGCCATCATCTCTGGGGCATGGGGAAACATTTCTGCTTGTGAGCACAGCAGTCTCTTTGGGCTTTGATATATACACTAAATGAAATTATATAGTGAACTATAAAACTGTGCTTGTCTCCGCACTCCAAAAACTCTTCAGTTACCCTTTCAGCAAAGTCCTTGAAACCAGAAGTAAGTAATTTGGATCTTTTTTAAGTCTTTAGATTTATTTCTGACATGAAGAGTTTGAAAATAAAAGATTTGAGGTTTCTCATGTATCTGTACTACCCTGTATGAAGCTCTTTTCTTACCATTTTAGATCTTTTATTAACATAACACTTATTTCAGTATTGCATTCACTCAGATGTTAAAGTCCTTATTAATGCAACAGAATAATTGTTGATACTTTGAGAAGACTTGTGAAAGCTTATTAGTGACTGCATGTAAGCCAAAAAGCAGCACTAGGATTAGAAATATTAATAATGTGTAAAACCTAAGCCCACAATGTTTTCCTAGGAAAAATACTGACTCAGACTCTGTCTTCTAAAGATAACATATAAAATTACACAACTGCACAGAATATGGAAAACAAGCATTTAAGAAGAGCACACATTTTAGGCTAACATATTTCAGTTAAGATGTCCAAAATGATCAGTTAATTAAATCTAATTATTTATATCCAAAAGTGAAGTTGCGCACATTTGGGTGGGTAATTTTTATCTTCTGGTAAAATAAGTAAGAGAAGAAATGGAAATGTAAGGTGCAGGACACGAGTATATATTAGAACATATTTCTTCCACTGTAATTGATTCTGTAAATTATTAACTCAACTCACACAGGTTGTTTCAAGTAGAATATTTGTACTAGTAACTGTGTCAAAACAGACCCCAGATTGAAGTATTTTCTTTTTGAGTTTTTATTTGTGTTTTTTTTTCTCTGTGTCTACGTATCATAACAATGTCAACATTCAAATTAAAACTTGACTTTTTTTCCAAGGTACAGCACATCTATCTACAAAGATCAGACACTTAAATGATGAAATGCTAATTCTTCTCTCAGTAACCCTTTAATGATTTAATTTTCTACAGAGTTTGTCTGAGCCTTGAGTAAGGCAACTGCTCAAATTGAACTGAGGCAGCTAATATTTTCTGAATGCCAAAACAGGGTAAAATTTTAGGAGTTGGGGGGAAAAAATTGAGGATCAAGTCTTAATATTCAGTGGAGGTTTTTTTAAAGATAAACATTGTTTTCTCTATTTCCTCAGTTACACATTTCATTGGAGGTAGCAAGATCTGAATTAAATTAATTAATGATATTCAACTCGTTTACCAATATTTGCTACTGCTTTCATTCTGCAGGTAAATATGAGTATTTATTATGTGGGTTGCAAATTGTTAAAGCTGTTGTTTGTCAACCCAAAATGTAGCTCAGCAATAATGCGGGTAAAAAAAGGTTAAAAGGTTTAAAAAAAAAAAAAAAGAGTGGCCTTATAACATGTCAACATCAGGAGTTAGCATTAGAGAAATCAGAGCTAAGCAGAATGAACCTTTAGCAAACAAAGTCAAGACTTCACAAGATTTCTACAAGTTTTGTGATAACGGGGTATTGGTCATTGGATATAAGAACATGCTTGCAAATACTGATCCTGATTTCTACTCTGAATGGTTTCCTGAAGAAAAGGACAAGCTTGATGTAAGCACACTGAGGCAAAACCAACTTGGGCTCTAAGCTGAGTCAGTTCTGGACTGGTTTCTGACCGAGACGCCTGCCTAAGAGGTCTCTGACAGAAGGGGCAGTTTTTGGCATCATGGAACCCACCAAAAAGCCTGATTAGTACTTGTTAACATTTTTATTAGTTCACTGGAATTAAACTGTCCCCTTCAAAATGTTCTTGAATTACTGGTTATGCCAGTGAGTAACTGCTGCTATCACTTCCATCTGCATCAGGTCCCAGCCATTGTGGAGCTGGGGACTGGGACCCTGATCAAAGACATTCCAACAGCTGCCACTGGACATTTCTTTCCTGCAGCTCTGCGGTTGCATCTCTGCGCAGCAAATACCCAGCCCTGCACTACCAAATCACCTTTTTGTTTTCCAAGAAGAGATCTTAAATGGTGGTAACTTTTACCAAATCTGTTTTCCCAGTGCTCCTTTCACAAGCAGCTGCGGCTGAAACATTCCTTCCACTCTCTTCTCCTCCCTCGCCCCCACTTCCTCAAGGAAATTCCATGGGATCACCATTCCTCTGGCCCCACACTGCAACAAAACTCTCATCTCCCAGGGGACAGGGAGTTTTGCAATCACTGGATCTCCACATCTGTGAGCATAGGCAAACACAGAGTTCCTTTGCAGTTCTCTATTTGGATTACTTGTTTTTTAAACAATGTGCTCAGGGGAACTGCTTTTAAGTTAGGCTAAGTGAAATACTGACTTAGAAAAACCACAATCTTTGCTTAATAAAAAAATGGAAAGAGAAAATTAAAAGTATATTTGTTTTAAATTTGAGGCATGTTAAGAGACTATCTGCATCTGGAGGATAGGACAACTTTTCTACTTTTCTCTCAACTGCAATTTCCCTGAAAATATCTATGAGTCCCTAATAACATTCAACATGAAAGCATTACTGTAAAAAATACACCCTGGAACTTCTCAGAGAGAATTACAGTGTAGATTTCATTTGATCATGAATGTAAAGCTGTCTGAATTTTATTTCTAGCTAAATAAAGTCCAAATATTGAAGGGAAGATAGAGAGTCTTCCTTCAGATCATGCCAGGCTAGACACTTCATGACATGACTGCTGACATGTGTTGCTAAACAATAAAAAGGAAACATTTAAACCAAACATCACATCTCCAGGCCAATCACAGTTCCCATGGCATACCAAGCAAATGCCTTGCTACATGTGGCAGTCAAGCCCTGGCAAAAAGGAGCATTTCAGCCTCCACATCAGGCCTACATCTCTCTGTGGATCTGGCAAAAGGAACATACAATAACGAATTCTATTTCTTTTCAGCTGTAGAAATGAGATACATATTTTTGACAGGAACCTCCCAGGAACCTCACCAGCTCAGACAGAAGCCAGCAGAGCCGGTTTATACACCACAGTGGCAGGCCACTCCTCCTCTGACAGTCTGTCTGGTTGAGAAACTGGGTGCATCAGCTGGGCAGAACACAGCGGAGATTAGCTAAATCTGGTCACAGGGTTCCTGTGGGTGTTTCTCTACTGTGTTCCACACCCTGCACAGGCAACAGCACTGGCACAACCAATGAATGCATCCAGGGAGCACACCTTCACCACCCTTGGGGGTATGTTTGCTCTGAAGAGCAAAACTGAGTGAAAAGTGCAGTAAAGGAAAACCTACTGCAGCTAACACAAAGCCCAAACCATGCCACATTCCTTGAACAGGGAATAAAGGTAAAACGTGATGCTGGTATTATACAAACAAGCTGAACAGTACAAATCACATACTGCTCAATCACTAAGGAATCTCTCTCCTCCTAGAACCAAATATTATTTTGTAAACCTGGTGTTATTTATTCAGATGAGTATGCAATCATACTGTTTTTAAAAATGTACACATAACTCTGAAAAAAAGAAATTTGCAGAGGGCTTCTTTCTACCCTAAAAGCTAGAACAATAGATAGGCTCCTACTACAAAACAATCAGGATTAATACTGTTCTCAAAGGGAACAGTTTCAGAGACACTGATGTATCACATTTAATTATATGACATGAAATCCTATTCCACATAATTATGAATGCAATACTTCACTGCAGCCAGCAAACCATGAAAGAAAAATGCAAGAAAAATGGAGAAAAGGGGAAAAAGGAATAAAGAAAAAATACTTTAAAGAGAATTGGAGAAGTTGGCTTTGAAAACTTCCATTCCACTTCCACTTAGCCACTTAGGCGTTGTGTTCATGTGCTATAACTATTTCTAAGCAGCAATGACCTGCCCAGATCACTCTCCCAAGGAGTTAAATGCAAGAGATGTTCAGACCATTTTCTAAAGTCCAGCCTTTTTTTTTTCTAATGAGATATGCTGAGTGAAATTAACAAATTTCTTGATCTTAAGTAACCACAGTGGTGCCAGCTTCCTGCTACAGTAAATGTCTGAGCTCCAATTCACCTCTTTTAAGTCCTAAGTATGTTTGAAGGAGATGAGAAATGGCAACATGGGAGAGGTCACAATTACACAGCAAAGAACATGGAAGCATTAATATATTAATGAATGTCACATGACAATGAAAACACGTCCTGTGTTAAGAACAGGGAATTGAAACAACTTCCAAGTTATCTTGCCTCAAAACAGGGAAGCATCGGAGTATATAACTAAGTATGTTTTGGAAACAAAGCTGTATATCACATCTGGGTCATATGTTTCAACAAAACCATTAGCCTGCCAGTTGTTTTAGCTGTGCCTGTGTTCATGATGCTGAGTATTTGGCAAGGAACCCTAAATTACTCTCTCAACAAGACAGGTGATTTCAGAATGCACATATGCAAAGGCAGCCACTGCAAAGTTCTGCTTCTGTGTGCAGACCATCCTGGCACAGAACAATGGCCTGCTGTGGTAATTCTATATTTTGTTATCTTAAAGCAGCTGCTTTGCTGAATGTAATCCCATTAAAAACCCACAATATGACCCTACAGTGATAACTTAAGGAGGAAGGCTAACTAAGTGAAACTGTCCAAAGGAAAAAGCAATTTCAAAAATATCATATAGACTACGAACAGCTTGATACAAGCAGCAGAGTGTGAGAAAACAGCCTGGAAGGGAAAATACCAAAAGGTGGGCTGACCAAATGATTTATGCTGAACTGAACAGAGGAGACTTGGGTTAAGCCTCAAAGCTTGAAATCTCACCCAGGGACTGGGGATTGTCAGGAGGATGAAGGGTCTGCTGCATCATCCTCATTTAATGATATACACTTCACAAAAGGAGGTTTTTGAAGAAACAGCATTACACAGACACAAAGCTGCTGCAGGCCAGCAAGTAAATCATAAGCTAGACAGTGGAAAGTACAGGGCTTTGGAACCATGTGGCTTCAGCATAAAGGTCATCCTCAGCAAAGCACAGTGCTTAGTGAGAGTCTGGAAAGCACCTAGAAAACATGTCAAAGCAAGTTACAAACTCCTGGCTGAATCTGCTAAGACCCAATCACTTAAGTCCCTAATCAGATAAGCAGGCTCAACAATTTCAGTGAATAACTGGAATGGACTTAATCTTGCATCTTCAGATGCAGATATTCAATAAGTTAAAAGAAATTATTAAGAGTCACGAATAAGAAAATACAGTTAAAGCTTAAATAATATATTCAAAATCCATCTGTAGAGCTGAAGAAAGCATATCAAGTACTGACATCCACACCAGCAGAAGGGAGTGCAATTAGTCATGGCTGAAGTAAACACTGCTTCAGCAACCCTGTCAAACCAGCTCTTCATGGCAGAGGCTTGCTCAGTGCAGAAGATCCCATGCAATGGCACTCCATGGTTGTGAAAAGAAACCACACAGCAGAGTCAGGCAGCTTCCTGCAGACTTTCCCAAACCTCACTGGCTCCTGTCCTCTGCTCCTGTCCTATTTAGCTGATTGCTCCTGTCCAGCCTCCCACAGAAAAGACAGGACCTGTGGGCCACTGCATGGATTGCTTTGCCTACTGCCACATCCCTGATGGGAAGCTCTTACGGCCAGGGCTGACTCACATCATGTCCCCCTGGCACTCCTCTGGCTCTGGGCTGACTGTTATGACATCCTTGTGACAAACAATACCTACTTCAGTCCTCCCCACACTTCTGCCTCTGGCACAAGTGATATGAAGAAATTTGGTTTCTCAATGCAGAACTGGAGTAGCAGGCTCAAGTTTGAATGAACTATTCAGAAATATGGCAGCTTCAGTTCCCAAACAAAAGCCAGAAATATGCTCTGAAAAACAGCCGTGCTCCCAAGCCCTCACAACAAAAACATAATGTGTTCTTTTCAACCAGGAAAAGAGCTTCTCCTGATAGAAAAACAGAAATGACCAATCAGTTGAAGGTGGAGACAGATTTGTTGACATGTATACTGGCAAATTGTGCTCTTGCCAGGAAAATACTTTTCCACAAAGCTGGTGAACGTTTGTTCACTGTGTTCATAAATACTGCACAGCTGTGCTACAACAGGAGAGCAAGCCTAACACTTCCATAATTGATAAGGGGTTTTTCTAGTGATTCACCAAAAGGAATTAAACTAAGTAAAAACATGGCCAAAATTAGCACTGTTGTCATGAGAAGAACAATGCAAATCCTGACTAAATCAAATAAAACTCACAGTATAACAATCTCCCCCACAAGAAATCTGTAGATTATTTGAGCTTGTATTCTGAGGGATTCTGTCAAAAGCTATCTTTCTCTACCATAACCATCACTGAAAATAACTTCTCAGTAGAGCATATATGATACAAGTCCATGACGATCAGAAGGAAAAATCTCTGCAGATGGGATGTTTCTGGTACTTGCAGTGACATTGATGCTTTTCAACCATTATTTCCTCAACCCACAGGTGTTTCTCTGTCTTGTCTGACATCAGCCAAAAGACACAAAACAAGCCAGTGACCTTTTTATGTACATCCACCAAAATCTGCTTATTGCCAACTAGCAAGATCATTTCTACAAAATGCAGAGCAGACTTTCTATCTATTCTTAGCACCAAGCACTGCAGTGGACACCCTCTTAGGATAGCAAGACCCACTTTATATGGAGAAAAGGAGCTAAAACTACTCTAAAAGCCTCTCAGTAAAATCTTAGGAATTTGGAAAGAGACAAAACAATATTTCAGAGACCTGGAGTAAACAAAAGTCTCTTCATTGACTTCTGTGTGTCCAAGATTCTATTTTCCATTTATTTTGTATTATCTCAGCTTAAACAATGAACACGGCAGGTTCACTTGGAAGAATATCTTGCCCTCTACAGCCTAGAAGCTTAGGCAGATTTACAAGAAAGAAAAGGTTTGCATCTGAAACTTCCCATGGTCTACAAAAGTGGATTACTGAGCTTCAGTGAACAGGGAGAGAGCTGCCATTTCTATCTTACTGCCAAATCCAGTTAGTTGCTCAGGGATTATGTTGTCCCCTACCTAAAGTTTCTGGACATCTCACTCGCTTCCTGAGCAGAAATGGAGAATGGAGACAATCTCCTTTCCTCTTAGGTAAAATTCTTAGAAGGAAATATCTCACAGGAATAAATGTCATAACCTTCCACACCTGTAAGTTCACATCAGAATTGATTTTACAAGTTCATGGCTGAAGTTTTTGCCTGTTCTTTATTTATACAATTCATATTATTCCAACTACAATTATATATTGAACAGCAACAACAAAATCAGAATATTTGGTTATTTAAGAGGAAGAGGACCAGTTACAGCAAATTATGAAAAATTTTTTCTAGGCTGTTCATGCATCAATGACATCTGAGACTGTGCAAACCGAAATGTCTTCAGAAAGAGATTAAGGAGCTATAGTAACCACTGCACAAATAGTAGCTACTGGGGTGGTTCCAGTGCAAAATAACCTCACAGCTCTGTCCTAACATAACATGAGTGCACAGGCCAAGGTTTCCTCATCAGTTCAAAAGACAAAAACGGGAAGGAAAAATCCACTTCTGTAAAACATGCATTTGCAACTAAAATTCAAGTTACAGGAGGTCATTGTCACATAGGGAGCCGTAAAAATGTTTAATTTATCAACAAGCCTTTTCAAAGATTGATTATGTATTCTCTTCTCTGCAAAACACAAGGATTTAATTTGCTATTGAAGAAATAAGCAAAGAGATTTTTTTTCTTTAAAGATCTGAGAGCAAGCTGTTTTTATTCTAATACTAAGATGACTTCTATGTGACTACTACCCTGAATGTCCATTTTTTAAATTAAAAAAGAAAATATCCTCCATAAATAAGGTATCAGATTTTTTTGCAATATATAAACCAAAGGCACTTCACATAAGCTCAGATCCAAATCTTACAGGTTTTGCTACCAATTTTTATTATTTGTGTTATGCTCTATTTTTGAATACTCCTATTTACTTATCTGCTAAATGGAACATAAAATTATTTTTTAAATTGCAGCAGTAGCATTAAATTCAAATCTTAATAATTCTTCATCCAAAATAGACAGATTTGGATGTTTTCCTACATGTAGTATTGAAAATTTATCTGAGTACTTTTGATTTCAAAATAATCCAGACAGTGCACTATGAATTTCAGAAGTACTAAGACATTTTAAAAATCCAGTAAAACAGTTAAGGCTGGTGATTTTAAACATTGTATAAACAACCCAACTGCACAGTCTTTTGACACATAACCCATACTTGAAAGTAAGAGGCATGTGCTGCTGTAAAAATTCAAAAATAGCACAAATAACTCTCTTAAGCAAAAAAATCTTAGGTTAACAACATTGCCTAAAAGCCCTCTGCTAAACCAAGTCTACCCAGAACTTCAGCCATTAGACATGGACCAGCTATTTCTAATCTTAAAAACAACTGTGCAGCAAAGTACAGCCATAAATTAGTCTGAAACTAGGATAAGCCTTCAAATGCACATTGTAGTTCACAGTGATTCAGAACAATTACTCAAGTTTGTATCAACAGATTATCTTAGCAGTGAACAGAGGAGACCCTCTATGCAGGTTCTCAATAGCAAGTTTCACATTTAGATATTAATTTTATCTGTGATTTCAACAGCACAATGGGTAATCACAGCTTTTACAAAAGCAGTGGGTTGCTTCAGTTCACCACTGTATTCTCACTTTCTGTGCTTCGCCAAAGCATCAAACAATCTTTTCCTTCTGATTGTCAGCGAAGTTGAAACCGGCCACCATATCACAGCACGAAGCAGTTTGTTTATGTATTTGGTTTTCTTCTCTCATAATCCAAACACTCATCTTGGGTACCTACTACAAGCTTGTAAGGTACGACATTATAATTTACATTTAAACATTGTACTTACGGTTGGCATAGTTTTACCAGGTCCTGATCAGTGGTGTTTGGAGGCAGTGCTCTGATGTAAAGGTTAGTTTTACTTAATTGATCCCATCCTGAGTTGCTGCTGCTACTGCTGTTGTTATTACTGCTGGTGGTGCTGGGACTAGGAGGAGCCATTGGATGGGCTGGTACAATGGACTGCTGCAAAGGAAAAAGCAGGTTAGAGTAGAGTACAGGCAGCAATCACAGCATGCACATCAGCTCATCTACAGCAGCCTGCTTACCATGGGGAGTACCTGTTCCTAATTACCCACGGATTTTAAATACAACTGCTTTCACACCACACTTGGGACAGGATTCACAGGCACATACTAATATCTCCAACCACCACTTGATGCATGACACGGGGTCAAATTATATATAACCTCCACTGAATATTACTCAAAGGATTTTATCACTCTTCATTGTGTCATCTCATGTGAAAATGAAATAGCAACTATTGTTCCTCTAGGTTCCAGCACGTACAAACAGTCATCACTATGACTGTTTCACATGTCAAATTGTGGCAGGCACAAAGACCATGTTCCTTCCTTAATCTATCAAAAAATACAAAAATAATTAGGAGCCTCTGTTCTATCTCTTCTGGCTTTTAGTACATCATATAATACTGCTATTATTTTTTTACAAATAGAGAAGGAGCACAGATAGCTTAAGGAAAATACTTTAAATGAATGGTGTGCCTTGGGGGAATTTTCATACTGCTGTCTGTCTCCATATTTGTGGATTACTTCACAATTATCAAGAAAAAGGCTCTATATAACGGCAAAAAAAATCAAGTTTCAAAAGGAGAAAAGCACAGAAGCACTTCTACCTATTCCTCAAGGTATCAAACCCTATTGCTCTTGCAATCAGACCCCAATGGAACATAAAAACATCCTAGAGGAAATCTACAGTAGAGAAATCATTTGCATTAAGAGAAGTACAGCAGGGCACTGTACAAAAAGTACTATGAACCTGTGTTGTAAGAGAGGAATACTTTAAAAAAAATATACTAGAGAACTGAAGTTGCCTGTAAACATCTTGTGACTCCATGGTTTTCACTGACAAAGTGGCTGCATGTGGCTCCTTTCCTGCAAAAGCCTGAGATTCCACCACACTCATAGCAAAGAACTGCCCCTGAATACAGAGGAAAGGCACAGGAGGGGGAAAAAATAAATTGGAATATAAAGTGAGATGCCAATGTAGACTCACTTGTTCCCACCCTAGTGCCACCCTCTTCCTTGGATTAGTACAAACAGTTGTATGGCCACAAACTGAACCCAAAAATTATCTTCCCTGATCTGGTACACCACATGTGGGCTTTGCACTGCGCAAAAGCTTTGGCTGTCACAAGGCAGGGAGCAGGAATGTGAAGGCAGAGAGGAAAGGATTAGAGTTTACCTCTGTTTAGAGCATTCATGAAACTACACGCAAGAAAAGTGAAACTACTTTGGAGATAACCTCAAGAAATTGGAATGGAAGTGTGAGTGGGAGAAAAGTACAAAGGCATGTTTTATATCAGATACTTTATGGTAATTATGTGTTTCTTTTTTGTGCTTTCCTAGGAAGGTTTTGAAATCTTCCAATTTGGCATGTTGCAAAGTTTATTATGCAGCTATAATGGCCTGGAACAGCCAACTGCAAAACTTGCTATAAAATCAACATTGATAAGCAGTAACATTGTTGCTGCCCAAATTAATTGAACTGAAAATTACAAAAAAGAACAAAATACATTCCTGATCATTTAGCATTTCATAACTAAGTATCAATATTTCATTGCCATAGGGTTAGAAATTTTTGTTGTTGTTTTTAATAAAGATTTTTAGAAACATCAAATCTCTTCCAAAATATTTATATTTGGAATTGAAGAACTGATCTAGAATTTCTTCCAGGGAAAAAGATTAAATGCTCCCTTCCAAGTTTGCAATGGAAACACTGACGGATTTTAACAATAGTAGCACAAGTCAGTCTGTCAGACCACTCTTCTTCCAGTAACGCCAGGCAATTATTTTTAGGGTTACAAGCAATGCAGAATGACAGAGCAACTAGTTTCAAAACATTTTCACAACAGAACAAACTTAGTCTGGCACAGTGAAATTCTCTTCAAAAAGCCTTCAGTGAAGTTCTCAAAATGCAAACAGTGATCAAATGTAAAACTGCTCTGTTTACGGTTTCAAAATGTGCATGTACAGCTGCCAGAAATCTCAATATACACATACCTGTCTTCATCTAAACTGGTTTATTTCTAAATTACAATGAAAGGCTAAGAGCCTCTATTAAGTTTTTCAGTATCTTTGGTTTGGTTTTGCTTTTATTTCTTACAGTGTTTTTCCCTTAAAATCTTTATTTTTCTATGTTATGAAGAACTGGAGTTTTGTAAAATCTTGTCACCAGCTGGCCAAAGGCAAGAGAGGAAAATGTGTGTCTGTGTGTAGAGAGAGCAGGAATCCTAATTCTGTCTGTCTGTAAAACATAAACACTCCATTCTGAGAAATTTAAACTTCTATTTAAACATGAAGAAGTTCTAGTGTCAGTGGTCACATTCAAACACGATGGGAATGTAAATGGGACTATAGTTGTCTTCCTAAGTTTACAGACAGAAGGTTTTCCAGTGCTTCCAGAGAGACTCATACCTTCACAAGCCTTAAAGGCTTTACAAAACCCATGTGCTCAGTGTCCTGCAGCTCTCAAAGCCTGCAACCCAACGACAGCCAGCCATTAAAGGGACAGTGACATCTTAAGCCATACAACTAAAACACATTTTTTACATTAAAACTTTAATTTTAAAATCCGAATCACTTTTTCCGCTCTGTTCTTCATCGACGACTACTTATAAAAACTAAATTATAGAGGTCCCTCTGTTGTTCAAAGGGGCCTTTTTTCCCAGTTCTCTTGCTGCAAAGTGTTGGCTGGCAGCGTGGCCGCGGTGCCGTGACCGCGCTGGCGGAGCCTCCTACGCTGCCAGCGCGGGCCAGAGCAGAGTTTGTCTGCTGGCCGAGTTGCATCACCTCCCCAAAAACATCAGCCAAGCCGATAAAAGCTCTCTTCTGCCTGCACAGCTGCATCCACACCTGGGCTTTCGCCAACATATTGATGTCAGCGGGGATGTATGACTTTTTTCCACACCCCTGGCTGATACACAGTGCTTTGCTGGCAAGACATTCTGCAGTGGAGACCTGGCCAAAGTTTGGGGTTGTTTGTTTAGAAACAGCTTTCACAAACCTTAACTGAGTGCTCAGTCTAAAACCTGAAATAAAACTTGAGAAGTTTTGGGTTACAAACTGTAGTTTCTGCTAAAAATTCATATCAAAAGCTGTTAAGTTTTTACTATATGGACCTCACAATAATCTGCAATATTGCAACATCTACAAAAATACATTTATCAATTTTTCTTCATAATCATTGCATCTTAAATTAAAATATAGAAGTCAAGGATAGGAGGAATAAATGTAGGCAACAGAATGTTATTTCTTGCGGCAATATTCCTGTTCACAAGAAATACCACTGTCACACTGGTTTGCCATTTCCTCCTCAGTTTTCACTCCAAGAGGTAATTAGTGATCGTTCTTTTTACACAGCGGTTTCCTTCCTGTCATCTTCAACAAACATCTAAGCAAAAAAGGCCAGTGACAGAATAATCAGCCCATCTGCTACATGATCTCCCCAGCCCATTCTGGAGTCAGCTGTGAGGAGCCTGCTCTCTGAGAGACCTTCCCTCCACAGCCCCTCCACAGCAATGGGAAAACCACAGGTACTTATTAGGAAAACTAAAAGCTCAGTGACTGAACAGTCCCCATGAAGTGCCTTAAAACAAGGAGAATTGTTTGCCTGTGTTTCATTCTCAATATAAACCCCAAATGGGAATATCTGCAAGTACTGAAAACCAGCTGGAGAATATACTCATCTTACATGAGCCATTCCTGTCTTTCTTATAAACCATTCTATGCTTAAGGACTGCAAATAAGTCAGAGCAGGATTTTGTCTCCCTAAGAACAGAAGAATCTCTTTGCTGTCAACAGATAACGATAACAAAAAAAAAAAAAAAAAAAAATTAAAGACAACAAACCAAAATGGAGTAACCCCAAGAAACTCCTTTGGCCTGGGGGTTGGGAGATACTGATCCCTGCTGCCTTCAGACTACAGAATTACAACAGAACTTCAATGAGCAGAAGATAACTTGGACAATGACTGCAAGCCATTGTCCCAAAACAGAGTATGATCACTACAGCAGCACTCTATTTAAGTCTTTTTGTGCAATAAAATATGCATATAAAGTTATATAACATGCTAGTATTTAATTATGAGTTTAATCACTCAGCCAAAGTTCCTAATGGGAAAAGTACCATGACTTTTAACAACAATGTTCTCACACATCTACTCTAAATTCAAACCATAAATTGCAGACTACATTAACTATCAGATTTAGCCAGAATTGCTACTTGGGTCATCTCATAGCATCAAAATCTCATCAACAGTGTTTCCCTAGCCTTGCTCAGTGATTAAGCTACAAGCACCTGCTTACCCAGCCTGACTTTGCCTAACCTCCCTAATTTTGAAAGCAGCACCTTCAGTAACCGGCACTGATATAAAAATTATCATGCATTCTCTGTGGATGTGTGCAACAGTGAGGAAAAGTATTAAATCTGGATTTAATTTTTGTTAAATTGGGCCTTGGTTGTTTATTTATTAATCTACCTAACACTTTAGGTTAGAGAGAGCTTTACATGCACAGTGAAAGCACGGGCTCAGTAGAATAGAAGATGCCATACCTAGTGAAGCAAGACACTGCAACACTTTGTGTACAGCTTAGGAAATAGGAACTCATTTGGAATTAAATCATGTCCCTAGAAGAAAGAACTCCTCAAAGTGTTTAACAGAAATGAGTGTTCATGGATGAAGACAGTTGCTTTATTATCTTTCTTTAAATAAGGTAACATTAAACCTTGATCACTTATTCTAAGCTGGCAAAGCGACAGCTGCAGCGGAGATGCCATTTTGAGTGTCCTGCACTATTCTGCCTCATGTTTTTCCTCATCATGTCTGAAACATTACAGCAAGCAAAACTGAATTTCTGGAGACCTCTCCAAGTTCAATTCTCAGTGGACATGAGTCAACCAGCAGAAACTGAAAGCTTTGCTGCTGCTTTACTCATATCTCCTGCCTTAGGGTAGCTTCTCCAATTGCTCTTCTTTAGTCTGTAAGCACTTGTCACAGAAAGGTTCAACAACCAAATCGAAGCATTTTCAGCATGACACCAGTATAAAGAGTATCTCAGAAGCTCCAGACTTCTGCTAAAAATCTCCTCAGGCAGGAAAACCCTGATAGCTGCTCCCTTTTTCTCCTTTAAACCACTGACCATAACTTCTCCTTGCATGGGTGAAATACATGATCTCATATTGACACTGTAAGAATCAACAGGACTATTCCAGAAAGGGCTGGTGAACTGCACAAGGCAGAAACTATGGATATTGTGTTTTGCGGCCAGAGTTATTTGCATACTGAGGATGCAAGGCTATTCCATCTTTCTTAAGGTGTTAGTGGTTCAGCCACACGGAGCAGAAACAACTACAGAGAAGATGTGGGACCCTGAGGGTGGATGCTGGCATTGGGCACAGGCCCTGCCTGTTACAAATCACAGGCAAGCCAGGAGCACATGGAGATCCAGCCCTGTGTTTCTACCAAAAACCCTGCTCTAAATGTTCCATATCTTGATATGAAACTACTATGCCCAGAATACTACAGCTGGGATTACAGCAATGATGTACTGCAATAAAGAGAAGGAAAATTAAGTAATCAATGAAAAAACATATCATACTGAACAGGGAAGCCCCCTTGCCTTAATAGATAAGTTTTAACAGGAGCTTTACAAGATAAAAAAATACAGGGTTATACCTTTTTTCTTGCCTGTATTTTACAGCCAAGTCCTATGAAAACCATTTTTCTAAATACAGATAAGTCTTTTTCATACTAAAAGGAAACAAAACCGTAGGTGGATATCATCATGCATCTATGAAAATAATACAGAAAAAGTTATTTTCACTCTGATATGTTTTTAGTTAATACTCTCTTTCCTCTTTGTTGTACTTTAACTAATTTGAACCAATTTGCCAGTAAGAAAAATGTTCCTGGCAAAAATCCAGAGAAGCAATTAATACATTTTTTTGAGCCATCTGAAGAAGCCCTTCCTCGAATTACAGAAAAGCCTGAATGAGTAGGTACTTCTCACAGCTTCCTTTTTAAAATGCCTTCATGAAGAGTGGCTCTACCAGCAATGAAACAAGACAAAGTCTAGCACAAACCCCCAGTCATGACTCAGATCCTCCTAACAATTTCACTTCCAGACTCACCTGATTACAACCCAAGCTCATTCCCCACTGAGCTGTTTTGCTTCCTTTCCTCAGATTTTATGGCAACATAGCAGGACTGAACCTGTTCTCACCAGAAAGCAACAATTACTGAAACCAGAAAGTATTGAAGTAAATCATTCCAGCTTCTTATAAAATGTCACATTTTCATATTTTGACAGGAAATGGAACCAGTACTATTTAAATTACACATTTAAAGTTTAATGCAACAGCAATCTTCTGCTAGCAATGAAAGCAAGCTCAAAAATCTATCTATATCTTTTCTAGGGAGACACTTGAGGAAGTATGAGCATAATCCTGGCCACACTGAAGTTTATGACAAAACTCACACTGATGCTTTGAACAGATTTTTTTTTTTCTCCAAGAAAAGGGTGTTGAGAATTTTTTATTGTTATTACTCAAGAAAAAAGCTTTTTTACTTGGAGTTGGCAGGCAAGATGGTAACAATAAAGCAAGCAATGAGCACAAGAAACTCCTTCTGGTTCAGGGAGCTCTTTTAGAGTCTCAGAGATAAATGAAAAAACTTCAAAGTTCCCAGGAACTCACTTACTCCATTGACTCTATCCCTTGACAGGGATTTTTTTGGTGCTCCACAAACTGATTCCCCTAGTTCAGAGACAAATAAAAAGTGCAGAATACACAAACCTAGCCACACTGCAGCTATCCCAAAGGAGACCAAGGGGAGTGCTGAACTGGGCCAAATCCTGTTCCTTTCCAGATGTCATGAACCCTCCCTTTCCCCTTCCACCTGCTCATCCTGAATCACAGCATCTGTCTTCCCTCTCAGTTTTATACCTGGATTTCCTGGACAATCCCCTGAAACAATACCTTGGTACTGTGCCCTAATTCATGACAGAATTATAGACACATATAAAGCAAAAGACTTCAGTTTCTGAAATATGAACAAGCTGCAATCCAACAGCTAGGCTGCATTTAAAGAATCTGAAAAGAAAGTCAAGATGCTGAAGTACCCAAAGAAAGAGAGCATGGTACTATGATCTACCAGACAGACAAAAAAGCATGTCTATGTTTTTGTGGCTAGCCCTTCACTGAGCAGTAGACACAAAAGAATTCACTGCCAACCTCCTTCTTGATTCTAGTACATACACAGGCCTATTTTCTTCAGTGAAACCAGCTAAGGCTTTTGCTCAGGATCCAGAAAGCACCGAGTATTGAATATCTAGACTATGTTGAAGTTTTTGTTCCAGCCTGGGGATTCAAATGACAATTAAAAGAAAACACATCCATTTTCAGAGAGGTGTAACTTGCATACTGATGCACCTGAAGCACCTGAAAGGTAGCAATACAAATACATGACACTCAATCCAAATAATACAATATTCCTCCCTTGCATTACACATCTCTTGGTACATGTTAATAGCAGGGTATAAAATCTTACAACATTCTCCACAACAGGAAACATTCAAGATACCCTTCATTGGAGAAATGCTTCACCTGAAACAGCAATTAACTTAGAAATAGTTTAGCCTAGATCACAGATGGTCACATCATAGCCTGCAAATCACAAGCACTTCAATGGCAGCTCAGAGGACAGTACTCATGGAATTAAAGTAAAAAATTATTCAATAAGCTCTTCATAAGCATTAAGAGGTTCATAGTGGTCCCTTTGCATTGTAAATAGGACTCTGCTTTAGCATTTATTAAACAGGAAACTCCTACTCATTACCTCCATTTAAAATCTCTTCAGATGTCAGCGCACTAAGATCTGAAATTAAATAATATTATTCTCTGACTGTACTTACAGTGTAATGGAAGAAGTGGGACTTAAATGTATGGAAAATGAGAGACATGGCTTTATCCTGGACATTTTTGGCTCCCTTGTAGGAAAATACAAGAGAGCAGGTAACCATTTCTCTAAGTAAATCCCACAAAACTAAGCTCTGGCAGTGAGACTTCTGCACCACATAAGGCAGCTACTTGTGTTCAGAGGACAAACTCTCATTAGAAGAATGCTAATCTCCAGTTCTACTGCTGTTCAATTTCTCTGTCATTATCCGTTGTGAACTTTTACTTCCAGTGTCAACAAACAGGGCCATGGACAATTTTCAATGTGATCAAAAATGTGCTGCTTTCAAGAGCTTCTGTTTGTGATGTTTAAAATGGATCCTTTTTATGGTTGTAGGTAGCTACATTTTTTAATTTCATTAGGCAGTAAATATCCCATCTCTTAACTATTAGGGATGCTATCTATCGCTGTATTTTGGAGGTTAATCCTGCTAAATCTGTAAAGTAGCAGAGTATATATACAGATATTTTGGCTTATTCAAGAATTGCCTGAATATCTGTACTACAAAAGCTGACAGTACAGCAATAAAACAAACAAAAAAGTATGTTAAGAATGTTTGGCCATTCTTTAGTTCTTTAAAACAATAGAGGAAGAAAAGCTTTTTTTAAAAAAAAAGTTTAAAACTCTGCACAGAAGTTTCTGAAGTATTATTTATTCTTCTTTCATATTGTATTAGCCTTTAGATTTCTGATAAATCCATGCAAGTATTGTCTCTTACTTAAAAAGTGTCACAGATTTCATGATGCACAGAGGAGAGTTTTGCAGCTTCTTTAAAATGATTTTTATACTTCTTTGTCCTTTTTTATTATTTTCCAAACTGTCGGCTTTTCCCTCAAAAACGGCAATGTCACCATTCTGCTCATCTGGCTATCCTATCCACCCTCCCTCCATAGACAGCAATTATAGGATAGGAATGGCACCATATTGAAGATGCATGTCAAAAGAAGCATCTGCTTTTCTGGCAAACTCCACATTGTTGGTGGCATTGGAATTATTGCTATACTGTTTGTCACAGGGTTAGACCACAGATGGCTCTTTTGGCTCACATGGGATCCACTATGTCATTTTCTGTTTATTCAAGTTAAATAAATTAAAGAACTTGTGCCCGACCGTGCATGAGGGAGTCAATTCCTATCAAAATCCCTTTGTCTATGATTGCTGATTCCTTATGGGCAACATACTGCACCCAGCCTAGCAGCAGCACTGTTACTGTGAATCCCTCTGTTCTTGTCCAAAGAAGAGAATGTATGTGCCTCCTGGTAAGGCCATTACACAAGTATTTAATAGGTAGCCCAGTCTATTCCTGCTGCTTCCTTTGACAACATCGATGGAACAGATGAGGCAGCTGGCTCTGGTCCTTTCTCCTGCATTCCCAAACCCTCATCTCCCTGAGAGACCACACCCTCTTCACCACAGCCAGCATCTCTAGCTGTTGGAAAGGTGGCACATCAGACAAAAAAAGGGTAGAAAAAGCCACTTTTATATGACTTCATCATCAAGACTGAATCTTGATGCCCCCATGAAAAGGCTCTTTGGGCTGCACAATTCATACTTCCAAGTACAGATCACTTTAGATATTTTATCCTTCCTACTCACTTTGCAAATGCTTTTTCCTTTCCTGTGTCCAGGCCTAACTAACGTAGTCAGGAAAGAACAAGCTGGTATAGAACACTGCCTGAGTGCAACACAAAGGTTACTGTAACTTTGATACCAAGAAGGCCCAAGTCTGCTGCTCAGCAGCTTGTTATGGGCCTGTGTCAAGTAACATTTGAACCAACATCAGAGAGAATAGCATCTTGCACCACTTTCCACGGGAATAAATGATTCCTCCATGAGCTGAAGAAAAGGAAAGCAGACTCAGAGCACCACTGTCCTTCCTAGTTACTCCACTGCAATTATTTCCATAGTCTTTCAGAGTATTTGCCATAGAATTGAGGTCAGCATGACCTGTGCTGGATTGAAAGTTCCATTCATCTGTTTGCTTCTCAATTCTGAAATTTCAAGATGTGTCCTTATGGTTTTTATATTCTGCAATATGATAAAATGCAGCAGATACAAGTCATTATAATCAACACACTGAAACAGGACATGTACAACATTGCTGGTAAAGGATTAAAGCAAGCCTCAGGTATAACTAGGAAAGTACATACCAAATTCAAGACATACTAACAGTGTTAAATTCATCAGGCTTCATACCCTACTGCCTTTTACAATCAAGAAAAAAGGGAAGCATAAGACACTTTTACAATTATTTCAGCAAAGGATGAACTGTCAACTGAACTTCAGCTAGGAGTTTGTGCTAATTTGTCATGGCATTTTGACAGTCATGGAGTCCATGAATGAGACTGTGTTGCTGCAAGTGGTGTATGCATACACACATTATATATATATATATATATATATATATATATATATATATATATATATATATAATATTTGTTATTTATATATTTATTATTATTTTTATAAATATAGTCTAGCACTGAACTTGTAATTTGCTATGGGAGAGTGACCACACCCCCATAAATGTGATTCTCCTCCATGAGCAAAGCCACCAAACTGAATAGAAGCAGGCAAAACTACCAAACTGTACAGAAGCATCCAGGTGTTATTAAAATTGCAATACAGTTTTAAAGCATGAGCAAGATCAGTAGAAACTTTTTAAACCATCAGACTCATTATGTAAGGAGATGTCACTTTTCAGCACTTGCACATATCGGCCTGGTTTCGCTCTCATCTGGTGGTTCTGCATTCATCTGCACAAGCTGAAAATCTGTCCACAAGTTTTATATATTTCAACATTGCACAGAACTGACAGACCAGAAGACAGCAGTGTATAACGTTGGCAAAACTTCTCTACCTAGGGCTTTTCCACAGAGCACCAGGGAACAAACTCTGCTTGGTCTGCATGCTACAACACGCAAACCAATTTTCTTTGGATTGTAATGAGACAGCATGTAGCATGTATGAGACTACAAATGACATTCCCAAAGTCTTCTAAACGACTCCCAACACTCTACAGGGTTCCCTAGAATGAAACACAGAAGCTCAAATCTCGTTAGAAAAGAACTGGAGTTTAACTTCATTGCCTCTAAAACGTCTGCCTCCTGCCTCATTTCTCACTGGGAGGGGAGCGTGGCCTGGCTGCAGCGCCTGCAGCCAGGGTGTGACAGCAGCAGATTTACCAAAGACTTTCATTAGTTCAACTGTTTCAGTGCAGTAACACACACAATGACACCTCCAGGACAGAAGCTCTCATGGAAGGCTATGAACACTGCAGTGCTGTAAGTTTGCCTTATACCCAGCAAAAGTGATTTAAAGTAAGAGCTCCGAGATAAAGGTGTGTGCAGGCAGCACCGAGGACAACATGCTACTTTTGACATTTCTCAGAGATGATCCTGCACCATTAGAGAGCCATACTAAAGCCCACCACATCCAGTATTTTTGGCCAAATGTTCACTACAACATATCCTGCATAGCTGACATTAAAAGTCCATTTTCTCCAGGTTTATGATGTAATACAGTCACACACAGGATAGCCTTGCTCTTCAGGAAAAAAGTAGTGGTCTGTCATGCTTAGAACAATTTGTACAACTTTATTCTATGTAGCACATAGAGATTTACACCCATGAACAGGACAAATTACAATCAGTTTAGTATGACAAAAGCAGCTATGTTTAACTCTTGGGAAAGATGGAAACAAGAACAGCTCACCGGGCCAGTGAATGGTTCAGACAGATACCTAACACCACCTTTCCTGCCGCTGCTTTACTACAGAAAATGCTGCTAAGATGGTACAGACAAATCAAGACATTCCCAGTTGATAAGGAAACACTAGCAGCAGAAAACACAGCTTGACAAACAGCAAGAAAAACACACAGTTTCTCTCATTTGTTACCCTTTTGCCCCTGGAATTGTGTGTGTTCAAGTATATACACATAAAGGAGTTCTACATACATTATTTTATATCTGTGTATCTCATATATTCAAATCCTGAATTAAATTACAGGCTGTTTGAACACTATGGGTTAAGACATTACCACCTATTTTTTTTTTCCTCCACAAGCCTTTATGAGCTTCTATTTTGAAAATATCTGCTACAAAGAATACTAGGAAAATGTTGACATTTGGACAATTTTATCCTGGAAAAGGTAAGAAAGTAATAATTTTTGTCTTTAGATAACTCCAAAATCCTAACCTATTTGGTTAGGATTGGTTTAGCTTGGTTTAGCTTCCTAGAAGTTAGAGGGAAGCATTTTCTGCTCACATTTCCCTTCAGTACATCCTTTATGTTTCCCAGTACTCAGTGGCTGTGCCCCCTTGACACATTTTTCTCTCTCTCAATAGACAATTTTTATGCACAAGAGTGAAAAAGGAGCATTGCTTCATTTCTTAAGGAGAATTTTAGATTTTACAGTAAGACAAAAATCACTTACTTCATTACCAGAATGCTTAATGAAGCAATCCCTTTTCCAGCATCATTTCAGGGAACTGGGACTAGGATACTCCAGAGCACAATGCTTAGTATAGTACAAATACTATTTAATCCCATTCACCTCGGATCAAGCAGGGTTTGTTAGCATTTGCTCACCACCAGTCTCAACAGATCCAGGCTATTTCTAGCAAAACCATTCTGGTGTTTAATGAAAGCCAGTTTGGGCATCCATGGCCTAGAGAAGCTGATTTTAGCCCTGTTTAAAGCACAAAGTTGCTGAACATTCAAGACAATCTATGGGTGAATTTTGAATTTTGAATTTTAAGCCCTAGAAAACAGGAGTATGACACATTTAAATTAGAAGTAGCAGCAGTAGTAAGAAAATCTAACCAATTAGTAAATGTAATGCTCTTTATGCAAGGTTATGAAAAATGTAAATATTTTCCTAAATGCAAGTGATCAAGGGCGCACAGATGAGAAGGAGCTCTTTCATACATTAAGGCAATTCACTACAATACTGTGAACACAGCAAATCTGGGGACTTGATAAAACAGCAAGAGTTTGCTAAAATCTGCATAGGAAAATCCAGCACATGAGCCTACTTTTATAGATTGTAGTTTGCTTCTCCTTACGAATAAGGAAAATGGTATTCCTTCAGTAGGATGAAATTCTCAAATATGTAAAGGTAGGCCTTTAATTAAAACTGAAGATTCATCCACAAAAATAAGAGCAAGACTTCCAAGGGCAGGTAATTTCTGGTGGAGCTTCCCAATAGATGTCTAGCTGCACGTTAGGAATTATTTGCCTGCACTGACCTTTGATGGCCTGAATGTAGCACCAGGTCAACTAAGAACAGCATGGAAAGCTGAAAGCTTTCAAACATTACTGATTGGGTGTGTTAACATGGAAATTCAACTCCTGATAAAATTGTCAAGTAGAAACAGCGCTTTCTAAGATATCTAAGATGTGCAGAGGGTGAAAAGAGTGGTACAGGGATGCCAAAAAGGGTGGTTAGAGCTACTGGTCTGATAAAATGGCTTTGGTGCAGTACCAAATAAAGAACAAAGATGGCTTTGCTGGTCTTGCTAGAAGCTCAGCTTTCAAGTCAACCTTTCCCTCAGTTTGGCTGAAAAGATCCAAGTGCAACAGAGGCAATTGTGGAGCCACAGACCAAGATAGCATTTCAAGGAATAGCTTAGGCTGGCATTACCCCAAAAAGCAGCATCCTTGCCCCTATGGCTGCTTACTCTTCCTCCTGGTGTCTCCCCCTTGCTCATCAAAAGAACAAGGAGAATTTAAAAAAAAGTTTAAAAAAAAGAAAAAGGAAGTTCAGACTGCTTCATTTACCAATGGTGCTGACTCATGAAAGTAGTAACAAAACAGCACTAGACTGTCAAACTATTCAGAACTGCAAAAACAACCAATGTTGTTTTTTCATACACAAAGTAAGAGAACTGCAGCAAACACACATGGTACCTCTGTTCTTACAAGAAAGGCAACAAGCAGCCTGCAAAAACTGCTCTGCTAAAAATAAGTTAAATCCTCTGTACCTACCACAGGCAGCAGAGTTGCTCTGGCCTTAGGGTCAAATTTTCATTACAGCCTTATCTGAAACAAACCCAAGTCAGTCTTTTCTCATTCTTTAAAGGATGATGCTTTGGTAGATGCTTATCACTTATTAGATCCAATACTTTCTGACTGTTGACTTTTTACAAATGACAATCTTGTCCAGAATCCTTGTGCATGCAATTCAAAAAAATCCCATGCTATATTACTTTATTATTTCCTGTTCTTCTTGATAGCTGTAATTTATATTGAATCATACAAACAAAAGTTGTTGTAAGTCACTTCTACAGCCCGCATCAATTTTTCTCACATATTGTCTTCTAATTAAAAATTTCACTCTTGATTTGAACCAAGACAAAACTTTTTTTCTTTTGCAAACTACTGTTCTAACTCATGCAGCTTTTTAACTCAGATTTTGAATTCTAAGAGAAAAGTGATTTTAAATGGTTAAGAATATCATTCAGATGGCAGAAAGTCAAGCCATACGATAGGATGTATTCTAAAATTAAATTGTTTGTGACTTCACAGTGAATGATAATGAACAATCCCTTTTACACCCAGAAACTTAGTTCTGAAGATCAGTTACAAAGATTTAGCAGCTGTATGCTAAGCAAATGTGGGATGCCATTCCTTGGTGCATCCAAATAGCTGCTGGGGAAATGTCTGACTGCACAATGAATCATTGTCAATTCTGAAATGAAAAACACAGGAATTAGATAACACCTAGGAAAGCTTCCAGACGTACTAATACAACATTAATAATATATGAGAAATTCAACTGCCAGGCAGAACTGGTCGTGGCAGTGCAGGAGCAGTCTGACTCAGGCGTGTGAGTGGCTACAGCTACAGCAGAGACCATCCAAGGAGTGCTCCAGCAGCCACCAAAGGGCTCAGAAGCCCCTGCAGCCAGCAGGCCACGATCAGCACGGCTGGCGCAACAGCTGCAGCACCTGTGGGAGACAGCCTCCACCTCTGGGTGGTGAAGGGACACGTGGCTTGAACCACGTTTGGTGCTATGTGTGGATGGATGACAAACACTAGTCAGGAATAAACCTGTTCTTTCGGGCACAGAGCCCAACTCATGCACAGTTTTAATAGTCATGCTCTTATCCTTGGTACAAGAATTCAGCAGAGGAATCATACCTCTGAACACACCAGAAAGTTACAGATGAAGGAAAATACTTGTAATAAGCACATCTGGAATTGATAACTAACTTTAAAATGCTGCAGTGAATGGGAATCTGTCCAGCCATTGGCTAACTTTTGAAGACAAATTAATCACTTGCCTCTGCTAACTGCACAACCCCAGTGCATAGAAACTGCTTTCAGGTTCATCTTACACTGTGGACAATTTCAAGGAATCACATTTTCAATAAGTACTTTCAACTGCACTTTTCTTAGCAGTAATTCTACCTTTGCAGCTTATTCATCATCACAACAGTTGGATATTTAACACTAATACTCTTGTACACCAGCACTGGTTCACTACAGAAGTCACCATAAACTGAATGATGGTGTATTGCATTTCCTTTAAAAAAACAACAAAAACCTAAAAACAAACAAACAAAAAATCCCAAATATTTGAATTTTGAATTTATGCAATTTAATTTGATTTCAAAATTTAAATGGGACAACAGAATAATGGAGTACAGACTTCCCAGAAAAAAAAGAAAAAAAAAAAGAAAAAAAAAAGGGGAAACCCCTAAACCCTAAGGAAGTTCATTCATAGGAAAGATAAGGACATAAAACCACTAAAGATAAGCAGATTAAATTTCTGTAAAATCTTAGCCACTGAACTTCAGGGAGTTATTCCTGTTCTCAGTAATATTTCATAGTTGACTGCCTTTCTGCCCAACAAACATCTGCTCAAATAAATTTAACGTACCTATTGCTAACAGTAAATCAACCTTTGAAAACTAGAGTTCTTTGAAAACTATTGCTTCAACAATCCAGTTTCTTGCCAAAATGAACTTTGCCACTGCTAATTATCTGGAAATAGCAATAATAGCGTTCAGGTGAATGTTCTCACAGACCATAAAGAAACTACTTACACAGTATGTGACAGGCAGAACTTGAACACAGTTCTAGCATTCCAAATAATCTGCTCTATCCTGAGCTTCAGGGGACAGACAAACATAGACTTCTATGTAGGTATGTGTGCATGTGTATATAATTTTTTTTTCAAGATATTTAGTCCTAATTGCTGTAGTATTGGAACCACTTGTAGGTGTTAGTATATTTCTGTGCAAAATGAGATGTAGGAAACTAATATTAACAAGTACCTTTTGAAGAGTCAAACCTTAACAATTTAGTTAAGATTATCCAATATATCAGTGACCAGGACCATTTTGAACTTCAGGTCACCATCTTAATCCTTATGAATAACCTTTATAGGTGCGGCTGACCTTGGACTTCTACTGCTATCCAGGACAATGACACAACACAGCACTTATTTCAGGGAATGAAGAAGGTGGAGATGGATTCAGTCATTTTGAAAGAGAGTCAACAGAGAAGTGTCACACCAAAATAATGGTTTTTGTCAGAAAGATAAGACACACAGATAGGCTAAATGTTTCTTTACATCATCTAATATACTGAAATCCAACCCCTACATTAATAATACTAAAACAACAATAAAGTGGCAACAGAAACTGTAAACCAGAAAGCACCAAATCGTCAAGAGCCTCAGAGCAGGGAATTCCCAACAATTTACCAGAATACACAAAGAACAGTTACATGAAAATCCAGAGTGCCTTTTACAATGACTATACCAGTCTGCAGCCCTTAGTGACTGAGACCATGACACTGCACACCTGAGAGATCTAAGAACATTATGTTTGCTGGCAGTCTGACAAAGTCTGCTTCCAAAGTTAACATGATTTGGTTACTACAGCAATTAAAATATTGACCTAATGCTGAAACAATGACTTCCTTAACCATTTCCAACTTGCATTAGCTTCCACAGCATTGTAGAATATTGTATCTGGGAATGGGAGCAGCTCTTAGAGCACATTAAAAAAAAAACAACTAAAAAGCCCCTGCATTCTTCTACTGGTGCACATTGTGCACCTTTAACCAGCTGAAATTCTATATACTGAATTACATCTTAATATTATTCACCATTAAAATTACTGAAGATTTCAAATGTATTCTATAGCTCCTCAGTACTGCAGGATATAACTTGTTCTCTCATCTCAAAAAATGTCCCTACTTCTGGAATATTTACATGTATCTGTATGCATTGGAGGCATTGATACCCTAAGACGATAAAGAAATCTTATAATTTATATTTTTGTAAAGTGAAACATTTTTCTGAAACCCCAGTTTTGCTAAGTGTTTCTCACAAGTAGCATTCAGAGATATATCTCCTGGAATGCTAAACAAAAACAAAAAAAATGCCCCTATTTCAAAGGTTAGTAGACAATTCTATTTAATACCTGTCTCAATTTTTTTTTTCCAAATTACACAGAAGTATTTTTAAATAAGCACAAGTACTATCATAATAAGGAACATGCAAACCAAACAGACTGGGTGGAATAATATTAAAGCAATTTAAATGCCATTTGATTCTGAACTAGAGTTTAACACTAACCCCATGATATATCAACTATTCAACTCAGGTTTCTCCTAGGGGAAATTCAGAAGTATTCTGGTTCTCTGTCTCAAAAAGCACTTTTTGATGTCAGCAGTCTCACCCCATGCAGTGGCACCACCGGCTATGTAAATATGCGCTGGCACAACCAAGAGTCTTAAAATTCAGACCCACAATTTTAAACTCTTCTTGAACTTATCTGGAAGACAGACCACTAAACACTTCAAAGGATCTTGTCTGCTGGTGGTTGCTTTCACACAGATAGAAATCCATGGAATTGTGTGCTGGCTCTGCCAAAGCCCAGGTTTATCCAGCGTGGCTGCTGCTTTCCCGGGCTCGCAGGAGGAAAGCCCCTGGCCAGGGCATGGCACAGCCACCATGTCCCTCCTCTCCCACAGCACAGCCACAGGTGTTAACACAGACTTGTACTGTATGTTACTTCTACACTACGTACTTCAAAGAGTTTCATGTTGTAATAGGTTATTTAAAACCTTGGCTGAGCAATTAGCTAAGCTAAGCCAGAACAGCACACATGCATGTGGCAATGCAAACAGTTCCAAATGGGTCACCGTGGCCGTGCTCAAAGGTGGGCACACAGGTGACACACACCTACCAGTCTCCTGCAGCAGCTGGAGTGGCAGGGTCTCCCCCACACCCATAGAAGACCACCAAAATATCTGCTGCACTACTGTTTAAAGCATTATTAGCAAATTGTACACATAGGCAGAACAGAAAGACTTGAAATTCCTTCATAATTTCATACATGAGATCTCCTCTGCAACACACCAACCATCTTTTTGGTGCTCAGCTAAAGAGCACTCCACAGCCTGGGCAGCATTGCACCTGGGGATGCCCAAGAGACAGCACTGTTTCCAAAGCAGGAAAAAACAACCTATGGTCTTGAAAGACGCATCACCAACTTAAAAAATAAATAGCAATATCTACCCCTTACTCTTAAAGTGGGTTAAGTACAAATAAAATACAGAGAAATACAGAGCCTCAGATCAGAGTCTCTTCTCCAAACACAACTTGAGGTGCCACGGTTGGACAGTAACCAGTCCCCCTGAGAAGACTGGGGGTTATGTGTCACATGCCTGCATATTAGGTAAAGGAAACTTCCCACTCCTGTACTACTATATTGTTCGGGGTTTCTTTCATCCCTCCCTTTTAAGAATTCTGTATTTTTATTTGTGGACCTGTTAACAAGGACCTGCATTTGATTTTACCCTTGCCTGCCTGGTGTTTGGAGTGATTTTGGATTGTTGCAGTGGCACAAGCACAACCTGATAAAGTTTCTGCAGGTCAAGTAAAACTTAAAGCAGGATTGTGAATCACCTCAAAGTAGCCAAGAATCTATGAACACTGCTTCAGATTTTCAAAGATAACTGGATAATCCTTTACCAAGTTTCAGCACCCTTCCTGGAAGCTGTGGTAAGACCACAGGCATGAGAAGTGCCCTGTGGTGACAAACAATCCTGAGAAAAGCTCTCTTGTAACACTCATCCAACTCCCACCTGAATCCTTAGATTTCACTTCTCAAGCACAGTAAAAATGGAAGTGCCATATACATACCTTGAATATCCTAAAGGGCTGAATTCTAACATTGTTATGCTGTAATACCCAAATGACAGAATATATGAGCTGTAGTTAACCAAAGGACTCATGTTTCCACTTTATTGAACAAAGCACCATATGGCAGAGGAGATTCTGATCTGAGAAAACAATAGAAGTAAGGAAAGAAATAAATCCCCTTCTCATCTGAGCAGAAAAAACCCCACACAATAAGGTGTGAAAGTGCCATTGCCAATAAGAGACACTGTAAAGAAACAGAATCAATGGTGAAATAAAGTTACACATATTTAGCTGCAGTAAAGAAGCATTTCATTGCACAAGCAGGTAAGCCTAGACTAAGTTCAGGCTAGACTAAGTTTGATGTTCATCCTGTCCTGGTGCTTCTGCTGTTCTTCCACAAAGGAACATGAAGCCCAAAGGAGGCTCCCCATAACAATGTGTTGCTTGTTTCCACTGCAACCTCACAAAGTTCTACAATTCTATCAAACAAGTAAACTCTAAATATCCACTCTATTTGACACATCATTTTGCTAGAGCAGAATACTTTAAACAAATAAGACACACATGAGTGATTTCCTAAACAATTATAGTTAAGCGTACAGCATGGCTTTTATGAGGACATATGAACAAAAAGGTATTATTATAAATCATATTATGTATTTATACATTTCTGTAATTATCAGCTATTATTTTGCAACAGACCCTAGAGCTGATACATCCCTACACTCCACCATAAATTCGAAAAAAAGACATTGTTGAAATATTGTAACTATATTTTTGTTTTAAAGAGCTTCTAAGACTTCAAAATACTTGCCAGATATTTTTAAGCCAAGACATCTTAGTGCACAGGTTAAGTTCTTAAAATTGGTACAGAGTTTCACTATTAAAAATCAATTTGCATAAAGAGTAATAAAAGTTACTAAACTTAAATTCCTAGAAATAAATGAACTCAAAATGCCACAAACCCAGGTATTCTTGAATTTGTTTAAAGCAGTCTCTCACCAGCATTCAATTACTTCAGCTGCAGTTTAAAACTACTTTGTGAGTCAATACACAGCTGCAGCTACACTGCCTTAACTGAGTCTCTTGAGGGATACAGCTAAAGCTGTGCTAATCACAGTAACCAGCCCTTACAGCACATGATTTTTTTGTTGTGTGTATGTTTCCTAAGTTGCTGGGTTAGGAGGCTTGTGCTTATCTAATCCATGGTTCCCCTCCTCGTTTCTCCTCTATTTCTAACTCATCCCTTCCCTTTCCTGTTGCATCAGCAAGCTGCAAATACAGTGGCTTCTGCAGGGCTGTTATAATTAGCACAGTACACTGCAATTCTGAAACATATGCAAAATAACTCACAATTACTTCAACAAGGCTCAAGAACTTTCAAATGTGCTTCTGCTGGTTTTTTGAAATACTTCTGACCAACACCTCTTCCAAGATCAAAACATCTCCATGCACCTCCTCATTAGGATTACAGATTTATAAGCCTGCACACTGCCCCCCAAGTAAGATGTTTTAAAACAACTGGCTGTAGGAAAGGAGAAAAACATTCATAAGAAGTTGGAAACAGATCCGTGAGGGAAATCCACTAGAGGTTCCTACTCTCCACTGACTTTTGTTATACACCGCCTCGTGCAACAAACAAAGGTCAGTTTCAACCACACATTTAAAACGGGGAAAAGCTTACCAAAATGGTTATAATGTCAAATGATCATTATTTTTATTTACTTGTTTGCAGCACTGTGCGGATGTTTTAGGAGCCATCTCAAGCTTGCAGGAAAGGATTTTCCACTCCCTTCCTTCCTTCCCCTCTCCTCCCCGCCAGCAGTTACAGTTTAAAGGATCTAACTATTCTGAAATGTGTTAACTCAAGCAATTTTTTTAACAGTTGGAAGTTTCAGGGGAAAAAAAATGAACCCAAAACAAAACAGCAGATGTTCAAGACACAGACTTCTATCTTCCCTTCCATGTGAAACTAAATGGCAAAGACACATACTTTAAACAATAACACTTCCAAAGAGACAAAAATATATTATTCACCCTGTAAGAAATACTAAACAAAAACTTCAAATTGCCAAATACAGATAAAACAATTATATCACTTTTTATAATCTAGAACATCATACCTGAACAAGATAAGATGTTTCCTTTTATTTCTTTCATTCACATTTTGCTACAAGTATAGAAACCCACTGACTGAGTAGTTTTGCTCCCTTGAGAATAAAGCAGAACTTCACAAACAATCTTATAAATGCACTGAAAAAATTAAAGTAGCTCGTACTTAATGTAGGAGTTCAGTTCTGTGAAACCTAGGTAGATCCTTTAACATTGTATACAACGTAATGGGAAACAGCCCGTCACGTCAAGTCGGTGATACAAAATTACAATTCTTATAGTTCTCAGAAAAAGAAACAAAAAGAAACTAATCCCGTTTGTTTCTGTAACCACAGATATCTGCTCAACCCGCGGCACCTCAGCCTCCCCCCGCCGCAGCACCATCCGCACACACAGGAGGGGTTGTGTCAAACCCCTCTGGGCACAGACTGCTCCGAGGAGCTGCATGTTCTGAGTTAGGACCATGCCCAGGGCTTGCAAGTTTAATGAGGTTCCTTCTCACACACGCAGACACCACACACAGCACCAACTGGGAAATCATAAAGTAGGATTGCAGGTGTAACTTCTCGATAGGTTAAACTTATAGACAGAGTGAAAGGCTAATCTACACTTTTAGCCTCAGACTGGCAAAAGCTTTCATTAGAAACCAATCCTAAACTTCAACTTTTAGAAAACCTAACCTGCCACACAGCACTTGGTATTACCAGAGCTACACGAAAAGATTGATCAAAAGCTTTGTCTGTCCCTCCATACACAGGCCAAACCTCAAATCAGTGTTAAATTCCTCACGTGCAGCTACACCCAGTTAATCTTCTCGAAAGCAGCAAACTATGTAAATCTCCTCATGCTGGCAAGACAAACATTACACTCATCTAAATGCAACAAGAATCACCCTTACAGGGCAAAGCTGTTAAAAGGCACAGAGACACCGGGCTGAGCACCCAGGCCGTGCTGGTAGGACCCTGCACTCGTGTCCTTCCCAGGCCTCCAGAGCTGCTTCTCGCTTCCTCCTGGAGAAACCTGAGAGCAGAGGAACCTCCCTGCACAAAGCAATTTAAAATCCCTAATCAAATAGCTGGAGTAGCTCTGTAGATTCAAGGAGCAGATGGCAGGAGAAAGCCTAATTTTCCATTTACGATAATTTTACAGAGTGTAGAAATATTTACTTCAGAGGAGCGCCTCCCGATTTACATGAGAATGACAAAAGTGGGAGGAGGGACAGAGAATCATCTTGTTCTCAACAAACCAAGAGCTAAAAAAGCCCGTATTAAGCAGAGTATTGTATGTCATTTTGTTTCCTTTTCATTACAGATGCACACACGTGCATTCTTTACAATAGCTCAAATAACCTTGATAGCAAAAGTCTTAGCTTATACCTTTTACAGACAGGATATACGGCTATGAGTGTTGTGATAGGTTATTACTGCAGATATTGTGTGGCTTTCATTCTTTAACAAGACCTACATCAGCATTTCAAATTAGTTCTCAGATGAGCTGTCACTCATTTAAGCAATGCCTCAATTTTAAGCCTGGTAAGAGTATTTTTAATATGCCTGTCTGTCCATAATGTAGGGAATCCTTTTGAGCAGAGACCACATTTTAGTATTCTTACAAGTACTCTAGAAGAGAGAAGATGATCAGACCAGTCAAATCTGACCTGAAATTGAGAATGTTAACTCACTCCTACATGTCAGAGATGCACAGTGTAGATACAACAGGTAAAAAACATAATATTATAGGTACAGATTTGTTTATAAAACAGAACAGAGTTATTTGGGAAAACAAAAAGAGAATATGGGTAAAGATCTGAACCTACTCTACCTACATGGCATTTGTCAGTGTTTTAAATTAAGGTAGAAATCCACATTATATTACAATGTCTTAAAAATAAATCAAGTCAGTGTCACCTTGCCTTTTATCAGTTAATCACTCATTTTTTCAATCTGCTATAGACTCTTAAAAATTAAACAGGATAATACTAAACTGGAAGTGTTCTTTTATTATTCTGATATGCATTAAAATACCAACAGAGACATACAAGCTGATCAAAACATTTTAATTTCTCTTATAAGTTATTTAAAATTGTTTCAGCTTCATATATGACACACTGTTAGCATAGGAAATCCAGTTATTCCTTTTACAGTCATTGGTTGAGAACTTTTCCTACAATAACAGTACCTAGTGTCTCAGGCTAAAGCTGAACTACAACGCAATTGTCTGAATATGGGTTACACAGAGCATACAGGGACTTAATCTCAACTTTTTTTAATTATCATGGGTTGAAAAACTAGGCTTGCAGTGCTGTTCAGCACTATTTGACATCAGCACACCCCTGCAGGTGAAGTCTGAGTGAAAGGGAGATGAGAAAGCCAATGGCTAATCGACGTGAGTCTATATGAATGAAGCTAATAGGCATTTTCCATGGACTTATGGAGAAAAGCACAGACCCTGGCTCCTTATGTAGGAAGTGTTTGAGCAGAGAATAGCTACACACTAACAAAAGAAACCTTTGGTACCCAGGGTCTTAAGCCCACATAATACCCCTGCATTCATTTCTTTCTCTGCCTGTTGGGGAAAAAGGGTCTGTTTGTTTTTCTGATTCACTTGGCCCTTTTAGCTCTTTGAATCTAAGAAGTGCACTGTGAAAAGAAGAGCATCTTATCAGCCTGCTCCAGACCAGCAGGCAAACTCACATCCGCACATAAAACACAGCCCTGCCAGCACGAGGCCTGGCCCCGCTGCCCTCGGCTCCTGCCAACACCCTGCCCCGCACCCGACACGCTGCACAGCCACACAAGGGGCCTTCCCTGATTAATGGTCCTCTCAGGGACAGCACGGAATTCTATCTGATGCACTGGCTTCATTTATAAATATGCAGGAGCACCAGACAAGATGATCAGCATGGGCGTATCCAGGACATCTATTAACAACAAACCAAAACCAGTGCACACAATAAGCATGTTTTGTTATGTATGGACTTGAACACTTTGACTACAAGATGCAAAGATAACTCCATGCACTGCTGGGCAGCATCTGCAGAGCGCTGCTGAGATAACACACCAGTGATTCTTATCAAAAAGATATTTCTATAAAATAACAAGGAGAAAAAATGAAATAGCAATTTTTACTTAACTTTCAAGAAAATATCAGTCCAACTTTCACTGTTAAGCAGGTTAGCTACACAGACCATGTGTCATCCCAACAATACACCAAGAGATCAAAATTTCCAAGCCTATGTCCTCATGATTTATATGAAGCCCTCCGCTGTGTGCAGCAGTGATATCTGATTTCCTATTTCTACCCTTAATGTATTCTGACCTCAAGCAAAATAGGACGAACTTCCCCAGTATTGCTGACTGAACCTGTCAAATTACTCCTTTCAGCTACTAAGTGCAGCAGACGCAGAAGGATTTTTTCTCACCTGGAAAGAAGCCTGCCATAGTATTTTTGGCATGCTTTGTCAAGCCGGTAGCTTGTCAGTGACATCTACTCCATTTACCCTCTGGCACACACACAGAGTACACTTTCCCATTAATTTGAAATGTAAGGGGTTTTTGTTTCTTTTTTAAATTTAATAGAAGAGTCAATGAAAAATAACACACTAAGCAGTAAATAATGTAAGATTAATACCAACATTGCATCTTGTGTGCGTAAAAGTGCAGCCAAAGACAAACGGTCCAGCAAGGTTGTAACAACTATTTCAAATATTTTATTTCCAGCGACTAAACAAACAAACAAAGAAATACCTCTTTCAGTACAGCTCCATAGATGCGAGTGCTCCGAGCTTATCAGAGAGATCACTCTGCCCGTAAAATGTCACAGGCTCCCCCCCGTGCCCCCCTCGGGGGGAGCTGGGGCGCACCCGAAGGGCGGCGGAGGTTTTCTGGAGCGCTGTTTGAAAGAAAAAATGTGCCCGGATCCCCTCTCTCATTTCACGCCGAGTGAAAAACATCCAGCCCCAAGTTTCGCTGTTGCGACACCGGCTCCTTTCTAACCTGTTGCCGAGCCCGGCGGGGCCGCCCCGCACCGCCCCGCACGCCCCGCGAAGGTGACCCGGCTGCGGCCGCCCCAGCACCCGCCAAGGTCACGGCGCGGCTCTTCAGAGAGGTTAAAAGCATTAAAAAGGAGAAGAGAGTTTCTTTTTTCAAATACCAGCTCTCGCGAAGTGAGCAGGCTGCAAGCCGCAACTCACGCCAGTCGCCACTCCTCTCCCCACTCCTCCCCCAGCACCTCGGGGCCGCGGGGGGGGACGCGGGGGTGCCACAAACCCGCACACCCCCTCCCTTACCTGCTTCCGATAGGGGGTCCGACCGCCGCCCGCCGCGCTGCTGTTGCTGCTGGGGAAGATCATCGCCCCGCCTGATCCCCCGCTCCCCCTCGGGATGGGGAGCAACTTTGGCGGCCGCCGGGCTGCGGCGCGGCGGGGCTGCAGGGCGCTCTCCGCCTCCGTGCCTTCTCCTCCGGCTGCGGCTCCTCGAACCCTTCGCTCGGCCCCCGCCCTGCCCGACCCCGCTCCGCGTCGACCCTATCCCGCGGCGGCCGCCCAGGCTGCCATGCACGGGCCCCCGCTGACCGCCGCCGGCTGCCCCAGCCCAGCCCAGCCCGGCCCGGCCCGGCCCAGCCCGGCCCCACCTCCCGCCGGCCTCAACCACCGCCCAGCAGGGGGAGGGAGCGGGCGGGGGAGCGCCGAGCGCGGCGGGGAAGCGCGGAGCGGGCGCGGTGCTCGCGCCCCGCCCCGTCCTGCGCGGGGAGGGGGGCGCGGAGCGGGGCGCGGCGCCAGGGGAGGCGCGGAGCGGGGCGGCGGGCGCGGACCCCCCCGCGCAGAGCAATGGTTGCGCCTGAGAGGGGCGCGGGGGGGCGGCGGGCCGCGTGCCGCGCATTCCGCCGCGGGGCGCGCCCGGCGGGGTCCCGAGCCCCGAGCGGCCGGAGCGGGACATCCCGCGGAGCCCCGGCTGAGCGCGGACAGACAGCCGCGCCCCGTGCACCCCCACACCGCGCGGCTGGCCGCGCCGAGGCGACAAACACCGCGCCCTTCAACTCTCCTAAGTTTTTCTTGACTAGGGATGGGGAGGGGGGAGGAACATCCGGTCACAGCCCTCTCCGGTGCCTCAAGGCTGCATTTGGGAAGTGAAGGGAAATTCTTCAGTTTCTTCACGAAATTTAGGCCTAGGAAACGCTACAGTTCTTAGGCTCCAAGACAGGGACGTATGGAGACAAGGAGTTTCCAACTTCACTCCTGGTACTCTGCACTGTTTACATTACTATATTTACATTACCCACTGATGTTGACAATCTAGTTTCTAAGAAAGTCCAGAGCTGTAGCTCTGCCAGGCCACCGACTGATCAGTGACAACTGTAGAAGAACTTTACCACGGACATGCATCATCAGGCACCTTTTGGTTTCTCTTCCTCTTTCTGACAATACGGTGGCCCCGATCCCATACACCCCAACACGGCCATAGGAAACAGCTGGGAAGAAACAGAAAATTGCCAGATAGTTCATTACTGAAAAGCCAACTAACATCTGAAAATGCTAGTACTTACAAAAACATATAATCTTCAATTACTGACTTCCCTAGAAATAATCTCTAAGTATTTTGGTATCCTAATATATTTTTACAACAGATCAGAGCCCATCTGAATACAGCAAACAACAAGAAAGCACCAACACTTGGCAGAACTACATTCTGCATAACTTTCCTTTTTTCTGTCTTTCAAGTCCTAAAATGGATCTCATTCCATTAGGTCTCAATTTGATAACACAAGTTTAAGGCGTACTCGTACTGGATGAAAAGCACTGCAGCCACATGGTGATCACTGGCACTGGAGATTATTTGATGGAATAAGTTTGTACCAGCTGACTTTATGTCAAGTCAGGCACTGTCTGTCTGTACTACCCTAACTTCATGTTGGATCACGAACAGTCGTATTCCCACTGCTGGCATAAAGCTAATGCCAGAGGCTTAATGCTAGGGTAAATTCAGACTCCCTGGCCTGGTTAAGGCCTCATGCCTGCTTCACAGCAACATCAGTTGGCATCAGTGCTGCAAAAGCAACAGTTTTGCAACTGATTCTGGATTAAACCTTTTTTTTTTTCTCTCTGATCAGGTTAATTTTTTTCCAGATTATTTCCTTTGTTGGGTTCAGCATGTGGCTTTGTGCTGCTGCTTGTGCCAGTGTAATGGAGGAGGTAGCAGAGAGCAAAAATAGGCAGGGGCGAGAGGGTGGATAGGAGGGCTTGTTTTGGCAGCAGTACTGGATTATATTGGCTTAAATGTTCGTGTACCTGTGGCTTAATTTGACAGAAGTGTAGCTGTGTACTCATGCCTTCCTGAGATGTGGCACACACAGCAGTCGATCTGTGCTCCAATCTGACTCATTTCAGAACCCTTGGTCACAGATGTCACAATCAGACTCAGTGCTGGAGAACTGTCTTAAAGCAGTACAAACTGGAAGAGTGACAGGCCACTTCTCCTGCTCAGATTTCTATTCCCAACTGAAAAACAAGAAAAATATTTTCTGGACAGTGTTGCAGTCACCCCAAAGGGGTGACAAAGTCTGCTCGACCTACGGGAGGGCTTTGTTAGCTGGAGATGTGTATAGTGACCACACCTTCCCCTCGCAGGGAAAAGCTTTTCAAAAGCCATCAATCATCCCTTGCTTCCTTCCCTCTCCTCTTCCTGCCCCACCCCCAGGGAAGAGGCTGCAGGGATGTAAACACTATATGCTCGATTGGGTCTCAGTCACTGTCACACCGGGGAAGGCTCTCAAGAATATTCCAAAGCAGTATCTGAAACGCTGCCGTCTTGCTCGCTCTGCTGTCACATGTCCCAAGGCTTCCTGTGATTTGGACATGATTTCCCTCTCTTAGATTCAGTATGTGACCCATTTCTCTCAGTTACTAGTACTCTCTTTCCTTACATATTAGGAAAACACATAACAACAAATATGATCATGTAAACATCTACTAGATCACAATCTAACAGTATCTGATTATTTATTTTTGTTAAGGAAAAACTCATTACAGAATTTTCTGGGAAGAAAACTTGATATAATTTCCTAAGTGATAATGTGCCTATCAGCATTATCTGCTGTTTTTAAAAGGCTTAATTAATCTGTCTCCATTTTGGTCTCAAACAGGGAAATAGCTGCCTTCCAAGAGATTTGACAATGTTATCAAGAACACAGAGCCAGACTCCTTACAGCAGTGTGTCTGGAGAGAAAGGGACAGCAAAGCTAAATTGAAACAAGCAAGTTTCTGACTGGACATCAGGACAGACAGACATTGCTCCAAGAGGCTGTGCACTTCCCTTCTTGAGCATTTCCAAGACCAGAATACACACAGCCCAAAGCAACCTGACCTGATCATTTTGCTGATGCTGAGGTTGTACTAGAGAACCTCTGAGGTCCCTTCCAATTTGAAGCTATGCTCATATGGAAAAGCTGCTTTGCTCTTATTCCTGAACATGGGCAAAATTATTTCTCTGTAAAACCCTGTACTTGAGATTATGTTTAAAAAGCTCGAGAGAAGTGCCTGGACTTTTCAGTCCTTGTGCAGTGATATATCAGTTCAAGTACTGACAACAGTTTTCCTACATATTTTCTGAGATGCAAGAAGCATGCCTTGTTTGCAAACAACAGTCTCAGTCTTACTGACTTAGCAATGCCAAAACTGAGATGCCTAATCTGTAAAACGTATGCAAATATAATCATAAAAATCATATTTTCAAGGACTTCGTTATTAACTGCATACAACAGGTGTGAGCAGACTTGCAGGTAGCCAGGTGTATTGCTGCTTGCAGTTATAAATGAGCAATTCCTTTTGATCCTGAGGGAAAAAGGTGACCACAGGGTCTAATAGTGCCTCCTCTACAAATCATTCAGAGCTTCTTTAAGTTACCCAGAGTTGCTTATTCAGGAAAAAAGGGTAAACTTACAAGCAGCTTTGATGCATTTCAGAAATACAATGTAGCAATTTACATGTTGTGTTTTGTTAGTTTGCTTGTAGGTTTGCAGAGAGATGGTTATAAATACAGAAAGAAAGACTTGTCTAAAAACCTTGAGACAGAATCTTTCCAGTAATGCTTATCAATCTTAACAAACAGTAGACTGGCAAAACTAAGCCATAATTTTAAAAACAGTTCTACGCATTTAAGCTGCTCCTTTACCATTTCTGTTCTAAATCAAATTCATGGCTCCCCTTACTTATCTCAAAATTCAACCAAAGTAGCTATTTCCCCTGAGGGCATTCAGTGCCTCTGCAGGGCAGATGGTCTCTCAGCCCTGGATCTGCTTTAAATGGGAAACTTACAGTCTATTGCAAACCCTGTGAGTCCAGACTGGATCTCCTGAATTTCCTTACAACTCTGCTCTCCTGACCACTTCAGGGCCTTCTGAAGAACCACTGTGGAAAGGTGACTGTGGACACCTCATTTCCCCATCCTGAGGGTACTGAGGAGACTGTTGCCACACTGTTCAGTTCCCTGAGCATCCATCCTCTCCTCGCACATGGTCATATGGAGAAAGATAAAAACCAGAGTAGGCAGGAAGCTGAGCCTCAACAATGCAAAAATACTTTTAAATACCCTATGCAAGCTAAGGAAGCAGAATGTAGGGCTGAACTTTGAGAGATATTAAGCATTTCCTGTAAAGTGTTAATAAAGGGATACATGAAGCTGAGTATCAAACAGAAGCAGATTTTTAAATTTTGGCTTTAATTCATCTATTAGAACTTAAAGCATGAAAAGAATTTTTAACAACCAAAGGAACACAGTAAAGTTCATTACACGGGAAGCTCCTTCAGAGATAAGTTATCTCATAATTAATTGTTTTTATTTAAGCATTCCCAGTATGCAGGTAATAAAAGAAATCTGTATCTAGCTAAGGGAGGAAGAGGAGAAGTCAGTAGAAATGGGACATAGTAATGTTGTGAACATGCCAAATACTTAATATATAAAATCTTCTGTAAATTTTCCTTTGTATTAGAAAACAAACATTATTATGAAACAATGACTTCTGCAGAAGTATATGATCTACTAAGAGTGAGGCATTGCATACACAATGAGAAGCTGTTGTTTAAGAATGCAGTCTTCAAAATACTCACATGAATATATTCAACAATAAGAAAAAAATCCCCATGATGATCTCAAAAGGGAAAACAAATAATCTTTTCCAGCTGTACCATTTCAAATACTGGTACCAAAATACCAAATTACTTATACTCTACACTAGAATACAAAAAAAAAAATAGTCACTCATTATAAAATATGTGTGCACAATCACTGTAACATTTTCTTTTTAATCTGAACGCATCAGCTCATTCTCTCTGGGAGTCCTCCAACCTGTCTTTGATTTTCCCATCACCTATACTGCAGAGGTTTTTCCCTTAAATCCAACAGCTCACTGTGAAAAAAGAGCAGTCCTGTGCTCCCTGCAGTGCTCACAGAATGCATCCGCTGTAGCCACTGGGGTTGTACCTCCAGTGATATGCTTTGACTCCTGTTCATTTTGGCTTGCTGTTCATTCCTTCCATGCTTCCTTAAATGTTCTTGGAAAGACACTAAATATAAATTGCACAATTATACATAATTGTTGCCATTCCTTCACTGATGACTGGTATTAAGAATATGAACATAGTGAGCAACACAATCTCCTGCTAATGCCATGCCAGCATTTTATATTATGGAAAGCACTATTTATTATTTGAAAGACACAACAAGATACTTTATGGAAGCATTTCCACTGTCAAACAAATGCCTTTCCTAAATATACCCTGTATATTCTGGGAAGCACAAGTATGAAACATAATTACTGTAAAGGATTACTATGTAAGAGAAATTTAAGGAGGCTGCTCATAATCAGTAATGAAAACACAAGACAAAATCCAATCCTCATTTGTGGAATGAACTGAAATGACTCTTAAAGATGTAATTTCTGCCATTGACCTGATAATGTTGCCAGACACTTGTTTGAAACTATAAAGTAGTCAAAGTGTGTAAACAGCTGCCGAATATATTATAGAATAAAATAATAAAGTCTGTCCAAAATGACAAAGCATATTGCTTTTCCTGCTTTATTATTAACTATGCAGAAATTTCACCAACATTATATTGGATAATATTTATTTTTTAAAAGAGACTACTAAGAATAGCTTACTGTTTTGACATGATTTTTTGACAGTGCATTTTTATAATTTGTGCAGAATAAATTTATGGAACAATAGAAGAAGAAAGCAAAAATATTTGCTAAGTATTTTCTAGGAAACAATGACTTCATGCAGCTATTTGATTTTTATATATTTACTTATTTACATTTTAATACATGTATTAATAAAGAAGCAAAATCTGGAAATACACAATTTTTTTCTTAAACTTCACATTGTGAGGTTCTAAAGCAGGTCATATATTCTGGTTTTTAACCAGAAAAAATGCTTTTTCTAGCCACAGTACATTCAATTTTGCTGTGCTGGGTTTTCTTGGATGACATGATTCACCATATTGACCAGGCTTGAATGGTTACTATTTCATGAGAATTTTAGAAATAAGAAAGAAATTAAAAGACTTCTACAATTAAAATTTGTTTTAAGATTGAGAACAGTTAATGCCAATGAAAAGATAAATCACTGCACAATGGTTAGAGTGGAAGGTGTGACCACAAATCAGCCAGACATAATTTTTTTCCTTTGTGTGTTGTTTTTTGGTATGTAAGGCCAAGAAAAAGCTTCAGATTTATCAGTGCACTACAGCTATAGAAAAAAAAAAATTCAGCCTCTTGCCTGGTCTTTGCACATCTATAAATAGGGACATACATTCTGAATCCATGAATGAAACAGGCACTATTTGCATTGTAAGCAAATTTGTAGTAATGCAATGAGGAGCAGGCAGGAATCCTAACACACATGGAAAAAAAGGAAGAGGACAGAGAAAGTCATGTATGATATGATACATAAAGAAGATGGAGTTGTCATCACTAGTGCAAAGTCAGGCCTGTACACTCAAGCATGGTCTTGAAGAATACCCGAGGAAAAGCCAGAGCAGGTCCTGTTCTGCAAAGCCCTGCTGCAGGCAGCAGCCTCACCAGCAGCAGCGACAAGCCAGACTGGGGACTGTGTACAGTGGCTGCATGCATGTGGGTACCTTGGAACAAAACCACAAAACACCACTCTTTCCAAAGTTGTTGTCCTAAAATGACTCTTCTTGGCTTTTTTTCCTTTTCCTGAAATGAAGTCCTGTCATGTTTGTTCAACAAATACTAGTAGCCAAGTGAAGAACTGACAGCTCTGCCCACTGACAAGCACTGTGCAAATTTTTCCTGTCCTCACACACTTCCCTGTCAATTAACCTCATTTCTGACCTGCAAATGTCTTTACTCTCCTGAGTACACCATCAGCACTGTACCAGCTCTCTGGGGTCCATTTACATGATCTCGGCTGGAGTGTGAGAAACTAATTTACATACAGATTCCAAAAGGGCATATACATTTTATCTGTTTCAAAATTACAGCCTTTACCCTCTGTGTTTGGTTTATAATTACATATAAATGCAAAGATGTTTGTTTATAATGCACAATCTGATTGTAATGACCTAATTTAGAGTATAAAGTGAAGAAACAAAGTCATGTGTCAGAAGTTAAGCAAATGTTCAATAATGACCCTTAATCTTATCTCATTTTCGATATCTTTAAAATAAAAATATCCACATAAAACTTGATAGAATAGTTCCTGAAGTACCTGGAATAGCTTACATTTCTGAAAGGCATTATGTATTTTGGTCTGCCAAAGAAGCTGCAAATTGTATTTTTCCTGTAGAAGTACATGCTCTACCCCTCTGAATTTTGAAATTGTGTACTTGCTACATCTGCAGCACCTCCACAACATCAATATAGCACAGAACAAAATGATCAACAGATACATCTTAAAACAAGAAAATTCTTCCTCCCATGTAAATTCAGTGCTCATAAAGGTCATCTGGCTCATGGTTATGGCAATGAAAGACCTCCACCGTGGAGGCACTCAGCATTGGCATTGGAAGGTTCCCCACAGCCCAGTAACCTGCAGAGTTCACCCTCAGAGGTGAAACAAGGGTGCAGCTCCTGCTGATGCAGCCCTTCCCCTAAGGGCTATAGGATCCTGAAGGTGTAGGGTGTTGCTGATGTGCCACAGACAGGTGAAAAGCAGGAGCTGAACACCAAAGTCATCTTCTGACACACTATCCATCAGCAGCAAACGGGGCTTCTGCCACTTCTGCTCCCAGCTAAACTAGCAACCAACTGCATTGCTACCCCAAGTCTGTGTCTTCACCGTCAGCATTTGAGTTTCTGTAATTTAAATTCAGATATGATCTGAATATTTATGTTCAGTAATCAGTAAATTAATCAAGATGGCTAGGACAATTTATTTCAGGGAGTAACTCATAGACTTATTTACTTATGTTCCATACTAAGTGTCATGGGCTGGCAGCAGCACAAATCATGGTGGGAAAATATTTTATTGCATCATAATTAAGTTTTACATTTATTTAGGTAAATAGATTCTTAGAGTTGTTTTCAACACATTCTCTTGAGTTGGATTCAAAGTATTTATCAGATACTGCACAACCATATTTCAAAGGTCTGCTCACAAATATCAATGCACATAAATCAAAGATAAAACCTGAAATGAAATCCTGGTCTAATCAATAGATTTACCAGCAAGTCCCAGATTTCACCCAGAATGAAAGCACTTACATTGCACTTCTATGATTTACTGAGTTATTCCTCAATATAATTAATGCTTACAGATGCTGAAAAGGAAGACAGCTTCTATTCCTTTCCTCCCTCCTGCTGTAGCTTCGTGGTTATGAGTCCTTTGCTTAATCCACTCTTCCTTTTGCTTACTGGTTCAAGTCACTAGCCCAGCAGCTTTTCTTTCTGCCATGGCAGGGAGTTGAGTTGGGTCACTGAGGTGTCTAACAAAACCCTCACAAGTGAAGTGGCAGGAGCACACAGCTGGGGGAAGGGAAGGTGTGTGTCCCTCCTGGGAGCAGGCTGGGTGGCTTCGCTCAGTCTAGGCCTCCCTCATGGAATTTTACTTGAAACATTTTCAACCAAATTACAATAATTTTTTCAACAATACACTTTCAGTCATATTCCAGAAAAGTGAAGTTATTGCAACAACCAGACCCAGATGTGTTATGCAGATGCACTGCAAGTGAGGTGGGTGAGCGAGTTCAGATAACACAAGAATTAGGCTGAACTTTCGCCCCTAGTTCCAGTGTTCTTTGAAGTTCTTCACTGCCTTGGCAACTCCTCCCCCTATCTTCCACTATTGCAGCTTCTGTCAGAGGCTCTGCATAGTCAGGATTTTCTCCATTCTGGGATGTTCAAAAAGAATTTTGCACTAAGCTCCCCAGGGGCCAGATCTTCACAATGTTTCCCTGCTTGCAAGTACAGCTTGCTACACTCATTTCTCAGAAGAACAAAACTGCCAGCTGTGTTTGTTGAATGGGGCTCTAAGACAAAAATTATTTCAGCAAATGGCTATGGGAACTTTCTATGAGTTCTTACAAGGAGGAAATAAGATGATCTTCCTCTAGCAGGACTTAAATTTGGATAATTTTCTCAACAGGGTTTTAACATGAATCTGTGAATATATGTTTATGCATACACACCAGGCTTTTGCTATTTATCCATCAAAACCACAAGTAAACAACTGCCCACTTCAGGACCTGACCCACTTGTCCCCCAATATAATCCATAAGTACACCATAAAGACAACTGGCACTATCATAATATTGCTTTTGACCCTAAGACACAATTTACCATTCACTATTCTAAAGATCATGGAGAAGTTTTCAGTAAATTTTTGTTTATATAATCTGTTTACAGACAGAGCTTTTTTGTATTTTTCAAATTTATCTGTTAGATATAGTATTCAACCCAATTAGCTGAACTCCAGTCCAAAATACCATCTGACTACATTTGGTGAAGTACACAAAAATGTGTTTGGACAAACAGAATGCTTTTGGAGACCCAGAGATACCACTGCTCCAGAACACGGGCTTAGGTACTCGAGAAGCAAGGAAAGGGTAATGAGTTGGAAAGGCAAACATGCCTGCTTCTTATACCTTCATTGTAATCAGTTACTCTACAGCAGACAGTCTCATTACTATAAATTGCAACTAGAGGCACTTTTGCCTTGCAAAGGAATTCATAAAAACATGTCAGATCATGTCAGCTGAGATGTTATATAAATCACATTCTGCACTAAGTGAAAAAATACATTTTGCATCCAAGGAATTTTAGATTGTTTTCTGAGTAGAGCCCACTGTTTCACAACTCAAGAAGAATTTTCATCAGAATTACAGACATCACTTAAAAGACATGAAAGTTGAAATCTAAATATGCCTAAATGCTTCCATTTTAATCCCCTTGTTCATTATATTTCCACTAAAGTTGCTACTTCATTCCACAGAAGGGTTGTTCCCACCAGTGCCTCAGACTGTGTAAGCACACCATTAACTTCTGTGTGTGCACGTATGGAAATGACATTACTCAGAGAAATAGGAGTGCTCTGAAATCAACTACAAATGGAATGACAGGAGGTATGAGTAAAGAAAAATCCTTATATTTTAATACCACCTTCAACTGCTCCTGCCACCAGTAACCAACTCCTAACTTTTTCTGACACTATGAGGTCTTTGACTTTTTAAAATCTGATTCAGTATTTAGTAACTTGAGACAGAATAAACCTTTTTTTCCTAGCGATGACATACAGTATGACAGTTCATGGGTGTAAATCATGTAGGCACATGATTTTGCAGGATCTAAGCCAGAGTGAAAAAAGGACAAGAGAGCTGCATTAATCCCTTGGTGACTATATTCAGTGGGCTAAGCCTTAGTTTCACCAGCAGATTTGACCAGATTTTTCTTTCTTCATTCTCACAGAATAAAAAAGAAAAATAGGAGAAACTGAGTCTTTGAGATAAAAATGACTTAAACTGCAAAATAAAGCCCAGTTTGCATCTTAGTTTAAAAAACCCCAATAATATGATATATTTTGTACAAAATATGTAATTATATATTTTGTATCAAAATATGTAATACCTGGCCACAAATCAGCCTAAGCAGCATCACAAATAACAACTCACGTTGGGCTTCCTTGCTGCAGTTTTTACTAATGTCTTCGTAGGATACAGAAACAATCTGTTTATTTCCACTAAAAAAAATCAGGTTAGGTCTTTAAAATGTCACCACTGTAGACGACCTTTAATTTTTTAACAAAACAAAAGGCAGTCTTAAATTAACTAAAAGGTTAATTCTAGAATGTATTACCATAACATTGCCATTTAAAATAGTACGTCCTCTTATAATCTATACTTCAGATTCCTCAACTACAGTTGGTTTAAATGCTTAAAATTGTCTAAATACTAATTTCCTATTATGTTTGGCTGATAAAATTCAAGTTGAATCAAAACTTTGCTAGAACTCATTTGTTGAAATGCTAAACCAGCCAGGCAACGTGCCTCTCATTAACCACAGCTACTTCTTGACTGGCACTGTCGATTGCCTACTAGGCAGTTCACCCTACAATGGAAATTATTTTATGGTATCTACCTACAGATCTCAGTTTGGGCTGGACTACTCCTTCTTCTTGCTTCTTTCATGAACTGTAAACTATAAAGTAAACATGGGGGGGGAGGGCAGTGGGGGAGAGGAAACCCTGCCTCTGAGAAACTCCAGGCTTCCTAAGACAGATAGTGCTTACTATTTACTGTACCACTGCAATTATCTGGTAGCTGATCAAACCAATAAACACCGTTTGGCAGAATGGGGACTTGGGACTACTTGTACAGATGTGAGCTCCTTTTCTTCACTGAGATTTCATTTATAGCAGACCTGATTTAAGAGATGTCTCTCCCTGCCATAGCATTCCCTCTCCACATCCATGCCAGCCACTTGTTCCACCCTTCAAAGCAGACATTGCCACACTCCTTAGTGGGACTGAATCAACTGCTTTATGTGGGTGTGCTATGCAGTGGAAAAGAAAACTGATACAGTTTAAATCTGCAGATATTCATATATATGTTTTCCTAATGTTCTGATGCAGACAGCTGCTTAACACAACAGGATTGGCTAGACCTGGGAAAAGAGGCAGAACTTCTAAATCCCACCCAACTGCCAAGGGAACAGCAGCATCAAGATGCAGTCTGACTGCAGAGTCCTGACCAGCCTCAAAACTGAAAGCAAGCAGTTACTCGGGGGTTTACGTAGCTGCACGTAAAATGTTCTCATTTTGAGAGACATTTGCAAACACAGAATGTCCTTAGTTTTGTCTTCAATTCTCAAAGAAACTTGCAAACGAAATACTCTCTTGTTTAAAACCATGCTTCAGTGAAAGATGCTGTGGTACACTACATGCTTTGAAACAAACTAATCAGCCTCCACAAAGAGAAGGAAAATGGTGTGATTAATTAATATGAATATCAGTGGTTTAAAAAACAATGTGGAGATGTTGCACATTTAACAAAAAGCTTAGGTTCACAAATTTCCTCACGTGCAGGGCAAATCTTTCTTCAACAGCTGAAATCATGGTAACAGTAACTTCCTATTCAGTCATTTCCTTAATTAAACCATTGAACTTTAATGTGAAATGCAGCCATTACAAAACCAGAAAGGAATCTGAACAATAACAATCCAGTCAAATGGGCAGTGCAATAAGCAACAGCAATGTCAAGAACACTGGCTGGCACATTTTGGTTGGAATCAATGATGCTGTAATTCTCTGAGATGTTAAATGAAGTTCAAGTAAACTCTGTGCTGGATCAAAGCTGCACAAGCTTCATGATACAATGCAGTGAAAACTTGGCACAAATGGGCTCTCCTTGGTAAAGGTTACTTAAAAACCAAACTGTACGTCATCTTTTCCCCAAGTTTTTGAAAGGTGACAACTTTAGTCCAGCAATAGCTGTGCCTTATAGTTGTCTCAAACGTCTCCTGCTCTGAAACAGAAGATTACCCAAATGGACACACTTTTGAGCCCCTTTTTGCCTTCCTTCTACTCCAACCTTGCAGTCCCCAGTGGTACCCAAAAGGCCAACGTTCTCATTTTAAGCAGGCTCTTTCCTGCGGGCAGTCACTACATTCATGCCTGTCCTTGCCTCCCACAAATGCCCAGACAGCCAAAAGCCAACACCTGGCAGGATGCTGGTCACCCCTGCTCTACCCAGGGCAGTGCCTGCTGCATCAGCGACACCGAGTGTGCTCCGTGAGCAGTGCCAGGAACCCTGCCCAGCTCAGGGCTGTGACACTGCCGGCATTCAGCAAACGGGGCACCAGCGCAGGAAGCTGCGAGGAGCTCCAGGCGGGCTCCAGGTACCACTCTGTCCCCACAGTGTGAGCCCTGCACTGTGCACCCTGCCTCAGCAGCAGCAAAGCAGCTGCTGTGTGCTCCTACCCGACCTGGGCCACATCTGCACAGCCACACAGTCCTGCCAGGCACCCATCTGGTCACAGAGTTAGGTTTTGATAGAATTGGATACTCTTAGCTCTTCCTGCTGCCCAGACACAATAATAACTTTGTGGGTCTCTAGTTGCACAGCCAGCTCACACCCCGGGTAGGTGCGAGGGGTCACGGAGTCACTGCAGGGAGAGACATAATCTGTTTTCCAGGATGGTTTAGGTCTTGGGGCACAGTGCCTTCCTGAAGATGCAAGGCCATGAGCCAATCTAAACAGGCAGTACTTCAGCTTTTGAGGCATCAATAGGTCATTAAAAAGTAAGAAGGAAAAAAGAGTTTACAGAACAAATGCTATCAAAATTGTAGTGCCTACTATCTAGAATATAGATATTCTTAGAGAAAACCTTTTATTTGATCAGGATGGTTTTGACTGGTACAATCAAAGATATTGCAAAATAATTGTAATTACATATATACTGCCTTTTTCTCTTTTTTTTTCCTTACAGTTTTTACACCGCTTAACTCAAAAGTGAAAGGCATGTTAGGCATGTGGAACTGACAGCCCCAATGGATCCATGTCTACCATACTTGGATTACCTTAAAACTTTAAATTGGGCTAAAGAAACGGTATTTAATTGATAAGTGTTATTGCAGAGGTTGATGCTCAGTGAAATGGGCACATTAAAATCTTGTAATTATTCCAGGTATCACCATACCTCCAAGAATACTTAGTTAAAAAATCAAACAGACAAAACCTCAGTTAAAAGACTATTTTTAAGACACTGATTTGTGCAGGCTGTGGAATAGGACACAATGGTGCTCTCTTCTCTGCCTCACACAGGACTCTTCTAAATGTTTCTCCTAGATAATTTTGTTCCTAATTGGGAAAACAAAACTCCATAAGGATAAAAATCAAAAAATCCCTTAATTATGCATTTTAAAGAGCATGTTGTCTGCAGTCTGATCCAGCCCGCAGACAGTGGGATTTTTTTTCCCCTGTAATGGAATGATGGGTATCATGTTGCTAACTTCAATGCTGCAATCTGATTTGTGCAGGCCAGCCCAAGTGGAGAGCTACTGAAATCAGCTGGATTCTTTTACGGTACAAGATAAGAGAGTACAGATAACGCTGACGACTGAGGGCTAGGCCTAGAGCCTGCTGATTTCTCTGACTGGCTGCACTAACATTCCTGCCAGCAGAGCTCTGCAGGGCCCAGCCTTCACCTTACGCTGCAAATGCCCTGCGGCTGAGTGCTCTGGGGAAACAGAAATCTTGTTTTCACAGGTGTCAATCCAAAGTGACTTTTTGCTCCAGTTTACAAAACCCAGCGGGGAATGAATCCTGGATTTCTCTGGTGCTCGTAAAACACCGCAAGTCTCGATGAGCTAGTAATTAAGTAATAATAGCCATCATAAAATTGCAAAATTCCTATATACTAGATAAGACCATAATCCTGCTGGGTGATATAAAGATAACCAACTGCTTTTTCCTTCAAATTAAACATAAATGTGATGGTGCATTCTAACATGCTATTCTTAATACTGCTTTTACTTTACAAGCTGTTAAGAGAAATATTTTTCAGTAATTGTTTAAGAAAACAAGTACTTGTATAATAACTCAGTTAACAGACTGACACACAGAGATACGGAGGCTTTGTTTGTAATGAAGATACTTTATTAAAGGGAAAATAAATCTGTTTCTGGGATGGATCTCCAAATTGAAGGGGTTTTTACAGGTGATGGAAGTGAGTATTGTCCCGGGTCTCCAGCCTGACTACTTCCTGCAGGGATGGTTTTGTCATTGTGCCACCACCACTCCCCTGTGACTTCTAAACAACCCAGGGTCACTGTGTCCTCTCTTTAATTAGTATCTCACTGCTGGAAGGAGGGGAGAATGTCAAGGAAAAAAAAAGAATGAGAAGACACTGTAAACAAAGGTCCTCAGGGGCATCTTAACAATTTGGACCAGGAATGAAAAAAATGCTCTTTTGTTGGCGGCAAAACGAAAAGAAATGGTTGGGGTGGTCCAAATTTTAATTTTAGTTACATGAATTTGGATAAAATAAAGAGCAACCATGCTAAGAAAAAAATTAATTCTGTTCCCAAGAGGGCTTTATCACCCAGCAGATGAGGATGCATTCTACATTTTACAAGAAATCCAACTCAAATATGGTGTTCCAACCATAAGGCAACCAAAGCCCTAAGGAACAGCCTCTGGTTCCTTAAGCACTATGACTGAACTCAGTTGGGGTGATAGCAATTATTTTTATTTGCATTAAAATAAAACTTCCAATGAGTATTTTTTGTACAAATATTTGGACTGCAATTTATACCTATATTTTTCACAGAAGAATTCAGATAATCCAACAATAAGATGAAATAGCATATAAAACAGTAACAGAACCCCACCACATTCACACTAGATAAGATTTTACAATATTTTGTAAACTACTCTTTTTCCTGCTGTATCCTGGTAAATCAGGAAGTGAAAACTGATTTTAAAGCAAAACTCTGCTGACAGGAGGGTTTCTCTTTAAAGCTGACAGCATGAAAAATTAAATGGCACTTTGTCAGTCACTTGGCTATCACACATAGGAGGTGGTGTTCCTCCTCCTGGAATTTCCTGCTCCAAGGCAGGCCCTCAGGTTACTCAAGCCATGAGTAAAGGGAAAGGGGAAGAGAAGCCACACATGCTTCTGAAGAAAACCATACATGCAAGGAGCTGCAGAAGAAACAAACATTTGGAATATCCCATGGAAACAGGAGCCCCAAATTCAACCTGGAGCCCGCACTCAGACCCCATTCTAGTGCCTGCTGCCTTGAGCACTCAGGAATGTACCTCTCTCAATTTCTGCTATCAATATGGCCACAGATTTATATAAAATAATGCAATAATGCTAGTAAGGAAGAAGAGGAATAGACTCTGTAGCCTGTGGCTATGGCATTCATCCCAATATAAGAAAAACACATTTGAATCTTTTCCCTTATATTCCGTTTCCAAACTACTGAATGAAGAAACACACACAGAGTATGTTTTGGTCCTTAGGTACCCACAGAATTAGGCACCATTAGGGCAGGGTTTTACTGGAGTGCCCCAATGACAGACTCAGCTGCTCAGCCCCTATAAGGATTCAAACATTCCATTCCTCTAATTAAAAACATTTGAGCAATTTGGGTTTGGTGACTTGTCTTTTTGGTCTTGTTTTAAGGCCCTGGATCATGAAGTCTCATGAACAATACACTTGTGTCAACAACTCTAACACACTGCTTCAGTTCATGGATACTTTTGGTTCTGTTTTGCCTCTTTAGGTTCCTGTGCCTTGAACAGCGCAGTCTCCAAAAGGCTGGGTTCAGTCTCAAGGGCCTAAGTCTGGCTGTGAGCTGAGCATTATTCCATGGTTTCAGTCTATATCACAGGAGTGATGCTCACCAATACGCAGGTGAGCTCAGATTCCACCTTTGAATCACAGCATAAATATATAAAGAATCTCATATTTCATCCTAAATGCATTAAAAAATACAAAACATCTCCCATCTCTTCTGTGTAACACTGCAGTATTAAACTGAAGAACAGACTGATTTTGTAATATTTTTTTTTTTTATAGAATGAGATGTAGCTTTCTCTTTTTTGATCAGTCTTATGATTTTCATGACCTGACTTATAGTGCCAAACACTTAGGGCAGGTAACAATGCCATTTTATGTGCCCTAACTCTTCTCCTACCTCACACAACCACAGCAGAAAATTCTTTTTAAAACATAAAACAAGCAAACCCACCAAACCCTCTATGTGAGGAGAAATAAAAAGCACATTTGAATCATATGAATTTTAGCTTTAAAAACATTGACATTGATTAAAGATTTCCATAGTGTACAATTTACAAGAAATTACCTCAGCAGGGTGAAAGGATTCAGTTTCATAATCACAAAGTTCCCTAACTCCATGGTATTATATTCCAAGCAAACTTGTATATTAAGTTTAATTTCACTTTTTTCAGGAAGTGATTTTACTCAAGATTGAATACAGCTGTTAGCAGAGCTCACTGATCCAAAAATGCTTCAATGCAAACTGAAAAGAGATGTTTCTGTAGGTGAGGACTTGCGGCCAAGCTCCATTTTCAAAAAACACTACTGAAAAAATACAGTCTTCAAATATTTAAATACTAAAGAATGGGGGAGGTCTGTGGAACACATTTGATGACTTAAACTAATTGCTCCATCTTCTTTGACAACACAAAGCTAGAAGACTCCCTGCTTTTACAAAAAGAAACATGACGGTAGATATACCTCTTTTTATTTTGTGCCAAGCATTAGTATCAAACCCTCACTTTTTGGGGGGTGGGGAGATTTAGTGTCATTTACTATTTCATCTTGATTCTGTTCTTTTAATATACACAGAAATGTATGCTGGCATACAGAACAGGGCCTCTGCAGAGGAAACGCTGCCAGCTAAAAACACAGGATGTAATCGAGACCACAAGAGACACATACTCAGTTATAAATGTAACTGTGCTGGAGGTATGGGAAGGAAAAAAAAAACCTCTTATTTTTTGCTGCCAGTTTTAATTGTTTCAGTGATATTTTCCAACTCTCATTTTGTGCCAGTATAATAATAAGAAAAATAATCAAATTTAATTACTTTTGCAGCTAAGATAACTGCTGGATTCAGTATTCAGCAGCCCAGCCGACCACTTCTCCTTGCAGGAACTCCGCGGGTGTTTTACACACATCTCGGATGACAAGCACACACTCTCCGTGCAATGCGAGCTTTAGCAGGGCACTATCTGGTCAAATAAGCACCAAACGCATAATTAAAAACAATATTAACATAGTCTCAAAAAAAAAAAAAAAGTACAAAGGAAACTAAAATTTAAGACTGGTATAAATGCTCAGTAGTAATCAATTTTCATCTCTGACTAGCCTGCTTTGAGTCAAGAGAACCGGGAAGTAAAACAGACTAAAAAAACGGGGGGGGAAAGTGAAAAAAAAAAATTCTTGTCTTTTCTACAACAAAATATTTCCTCTGAAGCAATCGAGAGTAAACGAGGTCTCTAAAACGCTTCCCATTTTAATAATAAACGGATTTCACTATCATAGGACTCAAGACTTCTAAAACCCGTAGTTAAGAGGCGGCCTCAGCCTCCCGCCGCGGGCCGGCGAGCGCGGGGCGCGGCCCACAGGCCCCGGGGCGGGCTCGGGCCGCGCCTCCCCTCAGCGGCCGCGCCGGCGCTGCCGAAACACCCCCGGCTGCCGGGGCTCGGCGCGGCCGGCAAACAGCGCTGGCTAAAGCAAAGGCAGCGGTCGCTTCCAAGGAGCGAGCCCTGCCAGAGCCGTGGCGTTTGGGCATAGCGGATGTTAACTTTTCTCTTAACTTCACGGCAACAGCCCGGCCCGCAGCGCGGGAGGAGCTCCAGCTGCGGAGGCGCTCGCAGCCATCTTGTCTTTCAGCTCTGGAAGTTGCCGAGCAGAACCAGCCCCTAAGAAAAGCTCCTAACGCTAAAATTCCCCGCTAGAGGGAGCCCCAAAACCCCGCGGCAGGAGGAATAAAACTGTATTTAATTAGGGAATCGCGTTTTTGACTTTTTCGGAAAGTTTGTGTGTGATGCATTTAGAAGACTCCACCGCCCGCCCACAGCCCCAGTGCTGCAGAACTGCCGCTCCGTTGCCAACAGCCTCCCTGAGTCACCACAATATATAAAGCAACCTTGAAGTTTGGAGGCTATCACTGTTACGCAGTATTTATATAAACTCACCGGTTCATAACGCACTTCAGAAATAGCATAGAAGTCAAAACTGCCTCTAAAATATTTTCTATATATATGCTCAGTCTGAAAGGCAGATACACGTCCACATGCACAAGTAGAATGTGTATCACAAAAACACTTTTTCCAACCCTAATGAGGCTTCCCTGCTGATGTGCAGTAATAAGGAATAGATTCTGGTTTTGCTTAAACCATCAGACGTTTTACCTCTGAATCCAGCAGGGGCAGAGTGAGCTCTACATGAACCTAACTGGAGGGGCCTCTATGCTTCTCCCTACTATGGCTCTGGGGTTCCACATAGTTTGCAGGAATGAAGCAGCTCTTGGGCATCAGCTCAAAGAGCTGTGGGTACAAAGAGATGGGTACAGTCCTGGGATGCATTTGTCAGTTAATTTTCATCCATTCAAAACACCCTACAGCCCCTTGCCAAATTGTGGTTTGTGCAGAAGAGATGTGTTTTGCCTTGAACTAAGAACACCACTTGAGATGTACATTTGAGCAGTAAAAAGCCCCTATTTGTGATAATAGACAGGAGTCTATTCATATGAAGTTTGACGACACATGCTTTTATTTCTGCATCCACTGAAATCCATATTGTTACTTGTTTGCTTAAAACTTCAGTAACACATTGCTAATATGTTTGGAATATCTTTTATAGTTTTAATTGTGTATCAGTTACCCAACTATTACAGTTCACTACTGCTTAGATTCCAAACTGTGCACTAATTTTGAACTTATGTTCTTTCAACAAAAGAGCTACAGTACAAATATCCATGTTTCCAAAGCCAATGTAAAGCTTAATAGTTTTGAGTTTGTCCCCTTGAACGCCTTATCAAAAAGGGGCACTCCTGGTAAAGGGGTCTAGTGGTTAACACACCACAACAGGATGCAAGTTCTATTCTGCTTCTGCCACTTTATAATTCCTCCACTGTGAATTCATTCCTCTCTCAGTGGAATACACACTGATAATCCTGGGATCATACTTTAAAGCTATTTTGAACCTACCAATGAAAAAGGAGGCATTAATACAATGATATTAGAGCTTTGGTTGTTCCTTATCTACTGTTAGTTCTCCATTCCTATTTGAGCATTTATGAAAAACCTGTTAGTGCATATATTCTATCAACTTTTTTTTACCCTTGGAATTTAAATAAGATTTTATGTACTTTGAGCTTTTATTTGATCCAATATTAGTTATTACTATTACTTTCAAAGCATTCTGCTTGTACACTTGGAACACGATCCAAACAGTTGGATAGTTTTGCCCCTGTTTCATGTTAACTGTTTGGAATATTGATCTTTATGCAAATTCTTTTTTAAATAGTTGACTCATACAACATTTGGGAGATTCAGTTAGGTCTTCTCAATACTGCTTTGATCGTAACAGAGGGAGTAGAATACTTGCAGTACTTCAGAAACAAGACCTACTATGAAGAAATAACAACTAAACAAAATTTTACTGAAACATGCAATCAATAGTTGTTGGACAAGCACTGGTTTAGGCAGGGTCAAGAGAGCCACTAAGTGGAATGATGTTTCAATGCTTTTTCTGACCTTAGGTCTCGATATCTATATAATTTTGCACATAAAATTTTGGACATAAATATGCATTTAAAAACAGCACATAAAACAGGCATTAACCACATAAAGTATGTGAATACTACTCTTCTGGTGATTATGGCAGAATGCACAGCACCCTGATTGCTGTCACCTAATCCTCACTGTAGTGTCTTAATGACTCAGTAATCAACGTGGCAGACATGACACATCTTCAATGGGACAGGGAAAAGTTCCTTGCACTGCTGAGCTGAGTAAATAGAAGAATCTAAAATATTAAAATATAAAATATTATATTATAGAGCTAATACACAAGGAAATAAAAATATTATAGAGCTAATATACAAGGAAATAAATATAGTAGTGATTTGTTATCTTATTAATGTTTACTTACTGCTGGTTTTAACTGGGATAAGTAAGGGGAGACAACAGAATATGTGACAGGCACATAGGGAAAAGTGACATTTTTCTGTCTACCTTCCTGAAATTATCTGTCAGGCTACTTCAAATATTATGAAATACATAATGGCTAAATATTATTAAATAGATAATGGCTGTATGAAATATGGAAAACAGAAACGTGGAGGCAGTCACCAGACAGAAAAGTCTGCATCTGAAGCCTGCAAACATTCATAATGGGGACTAGATCTGATCTAAGCATCTGACCGACAAAAAATTTCATATATATATGTATGTATCTGGACTAAGTCAGATTTTTAGTTTAGCCAAGAGAACCAGACATTGTGTTGACAGGCCAGCCTTGCAACAAGAAAGCAAATCAGAACTCTCTTTACCTGTAATAGGGAATTACACAGTTGCAGTACCATCCTTCCAAACACAGAGTCGAGATTTATTTATTTATTTGGAAGTACAGAAGTGTTTTAACTAAAAGGACAGTTTAGGGACTGTAATGTTCTAGGAGATGGCCCTGCTGCTAGACTTTCTACTGTCTTGAATATTATTGGAACAACCTCTTGTCTTGATTATTTGCATTCTACCCAAGCTATCCATTACTGGAAAGTGGATGATAAGCAGGTACTCTGGGATGGGGAAGATGTGGGACCAGACTCATGAATTCCCCATGCTCTGGGTAATTACTTATTCCAGTATTAGAAGACTACTGAAGATTTGATTTAGATTTATTTGAAGGCTCTGGGTAACAGACACCTTATGTCCACTTGTTTTGCTATAAATACTTCCACGAGGGGCAAGGCAATGAAGAGTAACAGCCCCTGTCTGTCCTGGTTAGGAACACACAGAAAACTCATGATGATCAGCAAGCAGCAACAAGGACATTCCTTGTTCTCTTCTGTACTTGGTTCCACCCTCGCAGGGAGGTGGAAGGGGAGTCCACCAACACAAATCATTGGGGTTTTTTAAACACATGTTTATTTATTCTTTTCTACTTTCAGAGGTATATCAATAGATAAAACGAATCTTAGAGATAAAACATCTCCACAGTATCCCATTCTTCCAAATTCCTAGAAATAACACTGACTCTCTAGATCTATGGACAGATTCCCTGCTCAGTTGGCCATAAAGCATAGGAGTCAGGTCAGAGGGGAGGAGAATTATAGAAATAATTAAAAACTGATTTGAAAATGGTGGCTGAATAGCAGAGACAGATTTGATTTAAAAATATTATCCTGCTGTGGCTGCTATCCTAGGCAGCTTTAGGATGCATTTGCCTTTTCTTTGAGAATAAAATGGTGCCTTCAGTTGCAGAATGCAGAGCTTTCCTGACAGAAGAAAAGAACGCTGCCCCATGTAAGCAAAAATGGCGACATGGATCTATACAAAAAGGAGACAATTGCATTAGCTACAAATTCTTCCTCCATGCCCCCCTCCCTCCAGCCTGTGTGTTTGCCATTTCTGTGTGTTTGCCATTTCTGTGGAGCACAGAGCACACAGATCACTCTTAGGGAGGAAGAGATTGTTGCTGGGGTCAGGCACAAGGTATTTCCTGAATTCATTATTTTCAAGTGCAGTTTTGCAAGCCTGTTGTCTGCTCTGTCAGACAGCACTTTGTTTTCTGAGTATTTGAAATGCCAGATTGTAACATGCAACTAGAAGTTGTGCTTTAGAGAAGTTGTATGGAGCATTCAAATGTATAAGCACATGAATGTTTTAAAAAATAAAAATACATACAGTATATACAGTATATTATTTATATATACATTACATTATCAGTATACATAATCAGTATATATTTGATACAAGGTTTTTTTAATATTTATACATTACACATATACAGGGGAATATCATAATTCCATAAATGCATGCTAATGAATGTGGTGTGTTGTCAATGAATTATAAAACACCCATTAATTCTTACTCAGTTTTCACAGTGTACAAAATAACAATCCTGGGTTTCATCTTTCCACAAAGAACAGACTAAAGAGGCTAAATTTTGACTAACTGCTTTCTAATCTAAGTCACTTGGCATATTTTTCTATTACATGCACAAACTTTAATTACTAATTGGATTAATTTAACATTTTTCATTCTTGAAGCACTGCACAAATAATGAAGCTCTTCAACACTATTATTACTATTCATATTTATTATTTAGTCATATTATTATTATTATTAAACTTTTCATTTACAGATGGTGGAACATCTGTAACCATTTTAGGGAGCTATTCTCAAGTGTAAACAGAAGACAGCAAAATTTAAAGGTTTTTCCCCATTTCTGCATTGGTTTTTAAAAGCCTGTTCACTAACACAGCATCCAGTTAAGAACTCAGTATCTTAACACCTTCACAATAAAATCTTTTGCTCATCCATTGCCATACTCAACCTCACTGACAAGGGCCACAACCTACAAGTCCTCTAGCCTTAAACTTGCTTGACTAAATAGGAAATAACTACGAGCTATTACCAAGAGCTCCCAAGTTAGCTGCAGTGGATCATTCCTGGGCACCAGGAGTACTGAAGCAGTCTGTTACTATTATTCACAGCCTCTTTATGTCCTTAAAACCTACCTGATGGCACAATTCTGTAATTTTTTTCACTGAATGTGATCCTACTTATTGCCTTTGAAATCTTAAAGTTTGGTGGTAAGGCAGTTATGGAAAAAGTGATCTGCATCTGGCCTGGATCCTCGGTTATTGCACCACAGACAGCATGGCATGATTTTCACATTAAATCTCAAAAGGTGTGGTTTTTAGCAGTTAAGGACTTGCTTAAATTTGGATTAAGACATTAATACCAAAGTTAAAACTTAAATTCTTCTTGAAGTTAACATCAAATCCTTCCTTTTCTACCTTAAAAGTTTAGTAGCTCTGGAAATGCCTAGATCACATTTTCAATATGGGCAGTGAGAGAGGAAGCTTCCCCATCTGCCCTGTGAATTTACTTCAAACCTGCTTTTGGAGGTTTGCCTTCAAAAAGAACGAGTGTGCAGTTCCCTTTTCTGACTCTGCTGAGCATTTGAGGAAGGGTGACAACTGAGACGGTGGTGTCTGCAACTACAACAAACAGAGGCCGGGACCAGCATCTCATCTCACATCACCAACAAACAGCCATGGAACACTGACAACTTTGTCCCTTTCCTACTGGCTACTATGCCTTTAGACAGTAACATCAGATTGGAAATTAGGCATGTTTGGGAGAAAGAAAGATTTTTCTAAATAAAGGCATATGAAAATAATACATGTCTTTATAAATTAACTACACTCTCATTCTAAAATCTTGAGCATTATAAATTATGAGACAATTTGCCAGATGTAAAATAAGTGAACTCTCAGAAACCATATAATTTTTTGCTGAAGTTACTTGCACAATCTGTGAAAAGCAAAAGTATAGAGAGCAGGTCACAGAGGCAGCACTTGATCAAAAATTATTTATCTTACAGCAATAAGGGTTCAATCAACCCTTTTATTAGTCAGGAAGAAGATAGAGGATTTACCCCTATCTTCCATAAATCAGGGCATGGAAGTAAGGGCAGAGTTTTAAATATACAAGGAGGCGTTTGATCTGGAAAATGGATTCACAAAGAGGGTGCAGAGACAAAACACAACAATCTGAGCTAATCTCTCCATCAGTATGAGGGATAAGCACCATGCAGCAAAACCAAAAAACCTCACAACAGTTAATGACAATAAAACCTTTTACTTCATTCTGAACTTTTTCTTATTAAATAGTTAAATATATAATTTCAAAATTATCTTCACTTCCTTTAAAAACCTTGAAAATTAATTGGGGCAAAGAAACAATTAACTCAGCCTGAAGCAGAATGCTCTCAACTTAGTGTTGCATTGAAATCTCTAAAAATGATACATTTCAGGTGAACTAAAATATTCCATTGCAGCTGGACTCCAAATGCATTGCCTTTCACTCCCAGTTTCCAAATTCCAGCAACTCAAAAAATTCTTCAGATAGTTCTTGCCTTATCAGATAAATGACAGTCCTTCCAGTCTTTTGATCCACTTTATAAAGCCCAGACAGATAAGATATGATTATGTTTGAAACTAATGAACAGACCCATGCTTTAAGGCATGGGTTTCTTCGAGGTGTTGGGAGGTTAGAAGAGGTGTGGAAAGACCTGTGCCTGTCCCCCCTGCTCCACCACACACCCTCAACATCTGTGCACAGGTTGTTCGCTGCTCTGCTCTCCTTTGTTTGTTTTTAACTGCAAATATGAAGTACAGTGTGCTATTTAGAAGAATGAAAAGACCTATTTACAAATACATCTTAGCCTTTGCAAGTCTGATTTCTCCCTAAATTTTGTATGCCTTCCTCATTCCATTTTCACTTTATGAACTTTTTCATGTCCTGTGATATGAAGATGGCTTCACCAGTAAGAACAGACTGACTCATTGGATTATTTCCTTATTCTGTACAACAGCAGTCATTGTTTACTCAGAAAACATAGCTCATTTCCCCCCTACTTCCACACTTTGACATTAAATTAATTTCCTCATTTCATTTGTAATTATGAAAATAAATATCTGGTTTTATATATTCAACTTTTATCACGACTGTTAGTTTATTTTATACCAAAGACTACAAAATCTAGGATTTAAATACTCTAATACTATGGCACAGGATTTTCTCTAGAAACCTCCTAATTCTAGTTTGAGTTTCACAATTACTTTTTCCTCTACTGTACCATAAAAGTAATATTTACCTTCTGAAACTCAATTTTTACTTACAGATTACAGAAGTTCCTGACTCTAGGCAGTGTTCTATATGGCAATAACATTTATGTAATAAATCAGTAGTATCTCACTTTAATAGAATCCCTTTTATGAGAGATAAAGGTAAATAATAATAGTGATTGCTTTTCTCAGACTGCCAGGACATCGATCTCACATTTTACTTTGCCCATCATCAGTTGTTTTCTCCAATAGTAAATGAGAATTCACCAGTGCAAAGTTTCTTAAATTTCTTTCAGCAACAATGCTAGCATAAACATTTCCCCCCTTATCCTGCTTGTTCCTAGTATTCATTTTTGCTGTTTATTTTTAAACTGGACTGGTTCCCAGATCTATTTCATTGTATGGCCCCACTAACAGCTCTGCTGGCATTGTTGATGGGGTAATGTGGGGAGAAAGAATGTCTGGAGACAAAGAGAGATGCTCAAAGTTAGTACTGCTACAAAAGAACACATCTGCAAACACAGCTTTAGCTTTACAATGTATCTTCTGTGTTACAGGACACTGATCTGAACTGAGCTGCAGACCCTGGAGCACAAATTACGAGCACTTAACGTTCGTCTGCTGTTCATCTCCTTTAGAGCCTCTACTTGCACCAGCTGCTTCTATTGATACCATATAGCAACGACTCTGTTGACTGCTGGAGAGCAGTGAATGTTCTTACTACAAGTTGGGCTTTGGCAGATGAGCAAGCCTGCCTCTAGTAATTTGAGGTACTGCTGCCTCCAGGTGTCTTTTTTGCTCTTCTGCCAAAAATGCTTGTCTGGCAGAGTGAGCAGAAGGGAATGCTTGAGCCTCAGCTGCTCCAAATACAGCACGTGGTATCTCAGCTCAGCAAAACTTTCCCCCAACACTTCCTCAGCCTCCTGCACCACTAGAATTACTTTTCAGGCACTCCAACTCCTGACTGTGAGAAGAATTTTATTCCCATAGCACAGACTAAGAAGGAAGGTGAGCTTCCATGTGCTTGCAAGCTATTCTTTCTGTTGCTGCTCTCCTGTGCTCCCTTGGCTGCTGTATCCTTACCCCCTGTCCCAAGCAGATTCTCTTCAGTGAGGCTCTGTGTCTGTCCCAGATGCACTGCTCTCTCTCACCCACTGCCCACAGCACACTTTCCTCTCTGGTCCTAGACAGTTACCAAGGTGGGGACACCTTCCTCCAAGAGCCAGTGCTGATGATGATATATGATCAAGCAAGGCAAATCTAGTGGCAGAGCCAAACTCTTCCAGGGAACAGAAGAGACATGGGCAAGTGTCCCCTTGGTGCCCCCACTTAGGTGTGTGAGCAGGGAGAGGCAGGGCAAGGAGGGTATGTTTAGATGGGGAAAGTAGTATTTGACATCTGTGCCAGATTCACTACAGTTAATCCCTAAACCCTCTTAAATTATTGCTTGCATAGGAATAGTTTAAAAGTGCATTTTTCTCATGTTTCTCCATTCTGTTACTGATCCAGAGTCAAGAGGCTTGTGGTCAGGATTAAAAATAAGGAGGCTCAGCCTGTGTCTTTTTCAACATTAATGGCATTTGTGACACATCCTGAGTTATGACTGTAACAGAAGAAAATGTCTTATGACCAGAGTCACTTGGGTGGAGCTTTTAGCTAAGCAAAAGCTGAAAAAGAACCCATCAGTGCTTTCTCTTGATGATTTGAAATTGTAATCTTGTTAGGAAAATTAACCTTAGGAAGGCAACAAGGAATTTCCAGAGGAGGACTGTTGCTAGGCACTTGCATGGTTGGGCAGTAACATACTGCAGTTTGTAACAAGCAATTTTCTACTGTTGATTCAATAATATTTAATAGATGGTACTCTGAATTTCTATGTTATTTGTAACACAGTTGCTGCCTCTGAGCTTTCCTGTCATTCTCTCTGTATACCTTTGGAGAACACAGGGTATATCTACACAGACTTCTCCCTACAGACCTGGAATTACACAGCCTGTGCACCTGGACCAGCAGCCACCTCACTGGCACCTTGGCAGGATTTGTGCCAGCATATTTTCCCATTGGCTCTGGGCTGATGCAAAGTGATATCAGCATGATAAAGAAATCATGTGAAAATACTTGCAGATATCCCTCACGGGTATTCCCAGCAGCTGCTCTGCTGATTGAGGAATACTGGGGGACATGAGGAAATTCTAACTGCCCACCTGGACGAGCTGCATCACATCTCCCCACAGACTCCTGCTGTGCCCTTTGCCATGCCAGGTAGGTGGCGGTCCCTGCCTCTGGTGCTTTTACTGTGAAGCTGGAATGTGTTGGCTAAGCTGCAGGAGAACACACACACACACCCCTGCCACTCCCCACCCCCGAATTTAGTTAAAGGAGGGTGAATTGCATTTTCTCTACGAGAACCATACCCAAAGGATTAAAAGAAAAATATGAGAGCTCTTTTTATTTGCAGCATTAACTTTTCTGGAGCACATTTCTCACTGGTTGTGCTACCATAACACTTAGTTCATAATAAGAAACTTTCAGCCTTCACTGCCTCACTCCACTTGCCATTAAAACTCCCCTAAAAGGCGACAAGCATCTAATTTTCTTCTCAATCCATCTGCGACTTGTATTGGCGCCATGCTGAGGGCAGCAGGAGCCGAGGGTGCCGGGAACACTCAGCAATACCCAGAACCTGGAGCTTGTGTTTAAGCCACAGCTCCCTGCCAGCTGGAGACACATTTAACATTCCCTGCATGACTTCAGCAGTTCAGCCACTTTCCCACATTCCACAGCTGGCCTCCCACCACCACTCAGCCTGCAAGCACACACCACACCGGGGTCATATTCTTGCCATCAATTCTCAAGTACAACTTGCTAGTGAAAGCACTGGAGAGTTCTGTTTAAAATGTGATGGCACCATAAGATCTGCATGTCCTGGCTACATATAAAGGAGTACTTTCTCTATGCTCTTCAGCTCTTCTGTGTTTTATAAAAGCTCTGCATATCTTGGGAGCCACAAAATGGTTGGGTGGCAACCCTGTAAAGTCCCAGAACAAATCCCTACTACTATGAGTAATCCCAGTGCTGTATAATAGGACACATAAAGTCCTTCAGGACTGCATCCACAGAGGTTTATTAACTCCATTGTTAATAGTTAATAGTTAATTAACTAGTAGTTCTCTTTTCTGACTGTAAATTCATGTTGCTTCACATGTACACCACATCCATTTTTGTCATTGTGCAGAAGTTAAAAAAGGAAGCATGAAGTCTGGAGACATCAATTTTTAATACCATAATTAGCTTGATGGATTACAGTGATTTGTAATTTTTTAATGTCTACAAATTGAACTGGCTTGTGCCTTTTTTGTCATGTTTCTTGTGTAATGAAAAAATCAACAATAATTTTCAGAAAGAATTGAAGAAAGCTAACTTCAGTAAATTTCAGTAACAATTCACAACAGCAACATTCCAGCAATTTGTACTTAGAATTTATCTTAAAAGAAAACCCCAAACTATTCAAACAATTTAAAGGTTAAGCATCATGATTTTATGGGGATTACTAGAAGGGAAGCCTATTGTATGATTTGTATCTGGATTCCTCATTTATCTATTACCAATCACATCAGTGGTTAGGGACTGAGCAAATAAAGAATACTTGCACAAAATTAAACCTGCACGTCTAGGTGTGCTGGGCAGAAAGGTCTACAAGTTCATGTTAGTTTTCCCTGGAAACAACGAATAAGTGAACATATATCACTGAATTTCTGGGTGCAACACAGGACTATTAATTCCACTGAAATAATGATTTGTGTAGCTGACATGATCTTTGCATGAACGTACAGCAACTGAATGTATCGGATCTAATGAGATAATCACAACAGTTATGAAACTGGACAGGGAACAGTGCAATGCTTGGGCACTTCTCATGTGTCATTTTAGGCCTGTTTTGGTACATAAATGGGACCTCATCATTCTGTAGCACCTTAAAGCAACATGAGTAAGATCCCAAAAATTACCAGAAGTTGTATTTTATTTCTATTTTAATTTTTAATATTTATTTTAATACTTATTTTACTAATATTTGAGTGAATGCCTTAAAAAATTAATTCAGTCATATTATCATTGAAGTATAAAGATTTTTGGCCCATGTTTTGAAACATCACGTAACATTCTCTCACTTATTTTAAAAAGCTAAGTTAAGTCACTGTTAAAAGACGAGTAACATTCAAATAAGATGGTAGCTTCCTCTTAAAATAATAAAAAATCAGAGAAGCATATTTTATATAAATTATTTTCTATAAACTAGTATTGAGCAAAGTCCCAGTTTATGAGTGAACATGACAAATGAAATACACTCTGGCTGTAGTTAATACAAATTTATCATGGAAGCAGTGACAACCCTTGATCTGCACCAGGACTATTGACACCAGTACACAGAAGGAGTAGCTACAAATGCATGCCATTATTAGAAGAAAATAATGTCGTGCCAGCAACAAGAAGGTAGACTTATATTGGCAAACATTAAAGTTTTATTAAGGCAGAATTCTTTACAGCCACAAGACATGCTGTGTAGCATTATATTCTTACAGTCTTAAAGGAAATGTGATAGTTGCAATTGAAAGTGAACTCTAACAGCTTTTGGAGTTTTTCCCCTCTCCATTAGCTGGGCATAAGCTCATTCAAGTTAATATGGGTGATGTTACCAATAGCAACAAAAATTTCACCAAAGCCCACAAGGAAACCTCGCCATAGCACAGTGGACACAGCTTTGACTTTACTGATGTGCAGCAGCCATGTGCCTTTATGTCTGGCATTTCCTTTTGCTATGATTCTTGCACACCTAAGTACCAGCCACTGTCTAAACCAAGGGTGTCCCCACAGGGAGTGTGTCCCACACCTGCAGGCACAAAGCTGTGTACCAGCAAATGGTGAATTCCTCTCCTGGTCTACCCAGGGGCTGTCCATCAATTTTTGCATGTAGGCCACCAAGATTGCAAAGTCATTTGACTTTGCAAGCCAGGACCTGTCTTTGGCTTCACAGAATAAAAAAAAAAAAAGCCATCTAATTTAAAAAGAAAGAACTCATTAGATACTGAAGGAACTTTTTTGTATTAAAAATATGAGGGAAAGGTACTGGCAACAGCTGGCAATTTAACATTATTACATCTGACAGAAAAGCCGAATTCAAAGGACAGTAATTTAAGAAAATATACTTCAAAGGTAATAAAGTCCCCATACATTCACTTCTTGATTGGGCTTGATTGGAGGAGCACTTTCCAATGCTGTTAGCAAACATGCCACAGGATTGCTAATGAAATTTTTTATCTACTTCTCCCACAAGAGTCCATGCACTACTCCTAAATTCTGATTTTTAAAGCAATAATTTCTCCAGCTGAGTATTTGTCCAGATAAATGAGAAGCCTTTTTTGAAAACTGAAAGTTATTCACCACTGACGGATTGAGGGTCTTGACAACATAAAATTATTATTTTCCCTCTTATTATCAGCTCTAGTATAGAGTAGAATATAATTATTCTATCACAACTGTAATAAACTGCAATTTCAGACAGGAGTGTGAGTAATTTTTGGTCAATGAGCAGTAAAAACAGCTCAGTGAAAGTGAAAAGGATGGATAGGTTAAACACCTTAATTTCAAGTCTGCAAATAACACAAAAACCTGTTTTCATCTCTGATGAGTGAGTGTTGTGATTATCTGAAATTGCACAGGATTAGTACTATTCCAACAGAATGCAAAGGTCAAGAGGTGTTGATTAAGAAAAGGGATTTTTGAAAGAAAACATTATCTGTTTGAAACAAATGCAGGCTCCTGCACCTGGAGAGAAATAACCCCAGCACAGGCTGGGAGCCAACCTGCTGGGAAGCTGCTCTGTGGAGAAGGACCTGGGGATCCTGATGGACAAGAAGCTGTCCCTGAGGCAGCAGTGCCCTTGTGGCCAAGAAGGCCAATGGGATCCTGGGCTGCTTTGGGAAGAGCACTGGCAGCAGGTCAGAGGAGCTGATCCTGATCCTGCCCCTCTGCTCAGCCCTGGTGAGGCACATCTGGAGTGCTGTGTCCACTTCTGGGCTTACCAGGAAAAGAGACATGGAGCTCATGGAGCAGGTCCAGCAGAGGACTATGAAGATAATTAAAGGACTGGAGCATCTCTCTTAGGAGGAACAGCTGGGGGAGCTGGGCCTGTTCAGCTTCCAAAAGAGACAGCTGAGAGGGGACCTCATCAATGTCTGTCAGTGTCTGAACAGAGGGTGACAAGAGGTTGGCGCAGGCCCTGCTCAGGGGCACCAACCAACAGGACAAAAGGCAAAGGGCAGACAGAAACTGATGCACAGGAGGTTCCACCTGAACATGAGGAAGAACTTTACTGTGCAGTGACTGAGCACTGGAACAAGTTGCCCAGAGAGACTGTGGAGTGTCCCTCCCTGGAGATATTGCAGAACTGTCTGGATACGATCCTGTGCCATGTGCTCTGGGATGATCCCACTTAAATTGGGAGGTTGGACCAAATGACCTACTCTGGTCCCTTCCAAACTGACCCATTCTGTGATTTATGTTTAAAATTTCTTTGTAAGCTTTGAACTGTTCTCTTCTGGATGTGGATAAATATTTTTCATATACCATTCAATTAGTGTCCATTTTTCTGTAGTGTCATTAACTGCATACAATCTCATTAATTGTTGTACAATTGAGTCAACAACTTACATTACTTACTGTACATTTAAATTCATATCCTACTTTACCTTCCATTTTTACACACATCCATTAATATGAAGTTTTTCATTAAAAATGTTCATTTGTGTATAGTCTCTACACAAAAATAAACAGCTTAATAGGAACTGAGGGTGGCCAGTTAATGAAAAACTGAAAAAATAACATTAGTTGCAAGCAATACAAGAACTATTATGATGTATATGTATGCAAAAGTATCCAAAATAATTTATTTTGAAATAAAAAAATAAAGATAACTAGAATAAATATAAAATAATACTGGTAATTCTGGAAACTCCTAGTGTTATAATGTGAAAAACAAGTATTTCTGGGACTAATGATATGCTGAACTGCAGTTACAATTCAGATTATTCACTTTCAAAGTCTACCAACTGGCTTGTTGCTGTGGCTCTCCTTTATTCCTTCAGTAATTTATGTTTGCCTTTCACAGGTTACTACACCAAACCAAGGATGAGTACATGGATGCTTATTACACACAAAAATAAGGGTGCCCAAACCAATCAGAATTAATTTTGCAATATGTTAAATAACTATTAGTCCATACTTACAACTCCCAAATTCAGGTACACATTCACGTGTCCAAAATGAGTTCAGGTTTTGCTATACCCTCCCCATTATTTTGTATATATAATTTACTCCTTAAGCTGTACAGGTGAAAATGCAGTCATGCCCCTTGATGCACTCAGCCACCATGGGATTGAATTACTTGTCAGCGTTCTCTCCTCTTGTTTATGTTGTGAGTTCCAAGAATGACTATCATATGAGTACAATGGAGGTCTTTTTAGCAGTATGCTGACATGAAAGAAAAGTTCAGCTATGTTGTTTAATTGTGTATACGCTAGTGCTAGGCAACTCTCCAAACCTTACTGTAAACATTGTTTAAGGTTCATCCAGATCAGCACGATAATGAGGCTTGTGCTTTTTAGGCTTAGCTTTTAGTGACAGTTGCTTTTCTTTATAGTTTTATATTTACCTCTTCTGAAACACAGTTAGAGGCATCATACCAGGCTGACCTTCTTCCTTTATGGATTGATAGGTTGTCCTCTAAAGCCCTTATCTAATATTCTGTTTACATCATGTTGTTTCCCTGTGTGGAGAACTGATCTATTGTCTTTTGTCAGTTTGTCTGGAGAACATATTCATCGCTGCCTAACAAATGGAAATACTAGATTAGTCAGCAAAAAAGTGCATATTCAACAAATGTGGTGTTAAAGACTTTAAGGGAGCCAAAAATACTTAAAAGTTCCATGAAATGTATGGTTACTCTGAAAATATCATTCATGTTCTAACAAGTATGCATGCACATAATAATGTAAAACTGGCACCATTAGCTCTAATGTATAATCATTATGAAGTTATTTTTGTTAATCTAAAGACATCTTCAACTACAAGAATACACATCTGAGACCTAAAATACAGGACATGTGCTTCTTCAGTGGTGAGTTGTTCGAGGTGCAGACTGAGCGTGTGTAGGCAGACAATTATGAGACAAAGAACACTGCATTCCTAAACTTCAGTTTAATTTAAGAAGAAAGTTCATTTATTACTGAAAGAAAACAATTTACAGTGTTCCAAGTTTCTATTATATAAGTGCTGCTGCATTTTAGTTTTTGTAAATGGCTTTTATTTTGCAACACAACAGAAAAATCAGTATAGTATTTATCCAACCCCAATTATATCTTTCTAAAAATTTACACAAAGTACAGCACATCAACATTTTAATCTATGTGCTTGTCAGAATCTAAGCAATTTAGAGCTCTGGTAAAGACAGGCAAAATACTTCAGATTTGATCTGCAAAGATAGAACTTCAGATTTTTAATCATATGAATATTCTTAACTACATTAATAATTTCCAAATGCTGTTTTCATGATTAAGCATTTTACGAATTGTGATGCAGAGCTGAAGGTTGTTAAAACTGACAGAAACAAAGTATTAGCAAAAAATACCATCTCTGTTGCAGCTGAGATGTATATATAGGTCTTCTGACAATGAGATTAATGTGTTGCATTGCTCTTTATCAGGTCTGCGATGAGCCTGACATTATCTCTGAACATTGCAGATCTCCCTAATAGTACCCATTAGTCACAGGATATTGAACTCACTGAATGCAACAAAGTTTAAAAAAAGTAATAATCTACCTTAAACCCAAGGATTATCACACAAATCACTTTGACTTATCCCTAAGGGCACTTTGTGCCCCAGGTTTCCCTGGGGCGCGAAAGTCTCCTGAGCCCTTGCACTGTGCATGGATGCCCAGCCTGTGTGCGGGGCTGCCAGCCTGCTCCAAGGGGACAACGAGGAAGGAACAATGAACTGCATCAATTGGCAAGTACCTTCCAGTGTGCCACACCCAGCTTCCTTCCAGAGACAACCCTGGGCTCACCGGAACACAACATCAAACAAAAGAACAAATATAAATAAATCTGCTTCTCCTTTACTATGCTTTTCATTTCAAACAAACATTCTGCTTTCTGAAGGTTTGGCTGGATCCTCAGCAATTTCTTACATCGCTCAAAGGCAACAGAGAAAGGTTTCCCCAACTACGAGAGCTGTTTAGCAAAAATCACAACCAACACCTTCCCTGGCACAACAACACTCTGGGAAAGCAGGAGTATCATGGGAAGAAAACAAGGTAGAAGGGGTCCAACACCCCTCATTAAATCTGTCCAGTGTGGGGCTCCAGCTTGTACTGGGAATGGATTCAGAAGAGTGAGCGAAGTTGACAGTACAGAAAGAGCATCCACTTGAGGATGAAACAGCTCCCTTGTACCTGCAAGGGTCTGGGTCACTGTGAGAATGAAAAGTCAGCAAATTATTGTACATCTTAGATGCAACAAAGTTCTCCAATATATTTTTTGTTCTCAGTAACTTTTATTTTTTAAAAGACCACTGACAGTGCCTTAGTGAATGCTTCTGTGCAGATGCTAATAAGATTTTAGGGATATTTGCTCCCTTCTCACTGGAACAAGTTGGTATGTTTGGAAATTAATTGCCTAAAATCAGAAATTCCAAACTTAATTGGAATGAAAAAAGAAAAGAAGAATGTAAAAAGAAATTAAAAGTAGATAGTTCAAGAGTCAAACATAAAACTCTAATAAATTAACTCAAGGAAAAACTATTTTTTTCTTAAAGAATTATTAATAAAATCCAATAAGGACCAGGAACTACAAACATATTTAAATGCTCTGTATATTTATGCTCTGATGCATCTCTGGAAAAAGAAAACATAGAATGTTTACCCAGCATAATGCTCTCTTTAACTAGAAAAATATTTAATTTCAAGTATTCCTAATGTGTAACTTGATTCCCAGTTCTTAGCTACATATCAGTCATGGGATGCATTCCATAGTTATGAAGTACTACCTTGAGAGATTTCATGCTTCCAAGCACACGGCCAATTTCTGCCCTGGGATGCAAATGTACAATTCTCCTTGAAGTCTCTAAGAGTCACAAAAGTAGAACATGCTGCACACTGCAACTGAGTTTTTTCTGTATTTAGTGTCAAATTATACTCAGCATTACTTATTTAACTCCACTCCCCTCTAATTTTAATCGGAGGGCTACAACTGAGCAGAGCTGGTCTCCCATGCCAACACTTACTGTAATTAAATTAAATATACATCTATATATGCATCATAGTAAATGTGGCTTTTATAAAACTAAGCAACTTCATATTCATTCCTCTGCATAATATAACTTTTTACTTCTAAAACTCTTGGTATTTAATTAAATGTGTTAATATAATTATGATATACTCATGTAATTACTTGTGTTTTGCACTACTGCACAACCTAGAAACCTTTTAATTTAAATTTAAATCCAAGATACCTGTGAAATTTCGGTACTTATAATTCTCAAGAAAAGAGACATCAAAAAGAATGAAGAGAAATCTCATCTGTGTTCTGCCAAGTGCTCTGCAGCCCAGTTCCAAATACTGCAGGCAGGCAAAATGCTCACTTAGTGAAGTGAATAAATATTCATTGTGCATTTATTTACTTCTGCTATTGCTGGATTTAGTAATATAATTAAAACTATTAAAATCATTAATTAGAAGACAATATAGTTAATAGAGTTTTAGGTGACACAAGTTTAGCACACTGAGTCAAGTTAATTAAGTCTTGTCTACATTTGGAAAATTACCAGAACTACTCTGAAATAACCCTGGATAGGGATGTGTAGATACATGAACATCTATATGGGAATTTTATATGCTCAATAATTTCAGAAAACATTTCCTTATAAATTCCATTATCTTTTTAAGTGCAGACAAGCTCTAAATGTTGTTAGCATCAATATTCTGCACTGTTGACAGCTTTTACTCTCTAACACTCCAGCATGTTTACTTCAGTATCATCAAACCTTTAAGGCTTCGTCCTGGAAAGAAGCAGGCACAGAAACCTCGTGCATCCATTAACAGATTTAAATTTAACAACATCTACAAGTAACACAGTGACAAGGCAATCACCTTGCAGAAGAAGAATTCCTTTTCTTGTTTAGCTGGCTTTGAAACTGGATTAAGTTGTTTTGGACAATTGGCACTATTTTTTTCAGGAAGAAAGCTCTGTCCCCTTGACATTATTTGGGGACAGGTTTTCCAGAATACCTGACAAATCCTCATATGTGGCCTTCCACCAGTGCTAATGCTGTGCCCAGGGCTGGCACAGCAGTCACCGTTCAAGGATCCCTGCTGTCAGAATCAAGGAACTAGATGCCAAATGTCATTCTCAGGGGATGATGTCACACAAGACAGATGCAGGATGAAACTATATGCTGCAAAACTCTGAGATTTTATCATTTTTGAGTGTTAACATGGCCAATATAACCTGTGATTAAAAACCAAAAAAAACCCAAAAAAACCCTAAAAAAACAAACAGCGTCCAAAAGAAAGAAAATCAAAAGCTACAGAACAGAGTTATTAAACCTGAACAAAATAAAAAGGATCTTCTCTTGTTTGGATGTAGTTATAGTTTCAGGACAAAGTGCAAAATCACTCTAAATTACTTGCAACTCCCCATAAAACCGAAGCCTTTTTGTGGGCTGTGTTACTCAACGAGGATAGACTGTGACACAAAATAAAAACTCTGTGTGCCACTCCTTTGGAGTATCATGATCTCCACCACCACCAAAGGCCATAACACATATTAATTCTGGTCACTTCACATAAAATGAATTAAAATATACAGATCATTCCATTTCAGTTATAAAAAAAGTACAAATGCTGTTCTGCAGTGATGACTTGAGCACTTCTAACCTGCTCTTGGACACGCTTTTTCCCCCAAGTGATCTTAATTTAAACACAAACCCACCTCTCTGCTCACTAAAGCAGCCTAGAGTCTTATTTCTAGTCCAATCAGGGATTTCCTCAGCTGCAGTGTGGACCTTAGCCTTGAGCTGACTGACACATGACCAGAGCAGGGTGTTTGGATACATAAGGGTTCTGGCATAGTACAAACAGCACAAATGAGCAGTAAAAACTTAAATGCCAGAAAGTATGTCTCTCTATTCATGAAGTCTAAAGACAAAATAATATGTTACTGTAAATTGTAAGTTTCACTCTGACTGATAAATTGCATAATTTCAACTGAGCTCTATTCCCCATGCATACTCTTCTGATCTCTCATATTGAGATGCGAGCCTTTTGGGTTTCTTTTTTGTTTAGCCACTTCTGCTAGGAGCAGTGATATCCTATCTGCTTAGTGGTTACTAACTCCATTTAGTCTTTGCTATACTGTATATTTTCTTGGATTCAGATTCATTCCATGCCTATCAGGGTAAGAGAATTTATGAACATATAAAATATCAAAAAGAATTGCAACACCACCACATCACTTGAGAGAGTGTTCAGGAAGTTCTTGCATTCACTCTAAATTCAGTGTAATAAGAAAACAAATAAGAAGTAAAAAGAAACACCAAACTGTTCAGTTCTCAGAAGTTTACCTCTGTAACTTTATATCCACTATCACATCAGGACTGCAGCAGATAAGGGGCAAAGGTAACTGACACATTTGCCCCAGGAGCACCTTTTGTCCTCTCACAATCTGTATAAAACAAGGCCTTACCCAAAGGTCTTGTCTGTCTGTTCCCTCCAAAATCATCCTTTGTTTTTGTAAAAGCAACCTTTTATTTTTGCTGAACTTTAGCAGTCCCTAAACTGAGTTCTTGCAGAATACTGCCTTCAATCTCCTTTTGTTGGAGATGGAACTCCCTATGGATGGCCTGGCAGCTGGAGGTGCCTTCTTGGGCCATGCTCTGGTAAACGTGCCACAGCCTCTCCACTGAATTTGGCTTCTGCCCTTCTCTGCTCTTTTCATTTATTCTTTTCCCTTATCTGTTCCCTGCAGCAATTTTCCTCTTTCAAAATTAATTTTCCTTACATTTTCCCTCCATTTGGCTTTGTACTTTCCAGCTACCTTTTCCTCTTTTCCCATCTCAAATGACAACACAAGGCTCAAGAGACAGGTCTACAGCCAGCTTTTCAGTGCCTATGTAAGCACTTCCAGAGACAAGCTCAGTGCTGGGGGCAGAGAAACCAAACTGGAACAGTCCCATGGAACCACCTCTCTCCAGACCAGGTTCTGGGCCTCAATGTGGCAGCAAGGACTGACAGTGAGTAGTTCTAAAGGTCACTTCCATGAGGCCAACACTAAATAAAACTACAGAACCCAGACTACTTCTCTGCTGTTATCTCTCTCAGTGGCATTCTGAGACATGATTTCCTTTCCTCTTTTCCAGATGTTATTCCTACAAGTATAAATTATCGAAAGATTCTCACTAAAACTGTGAAACATTTGTCACTTCCAGACATAGCTCTCAGCTTTCTACTCCCAGAAATCCCAGCTCAGTCTCCCAACATCCTCCAATAATTAGGCAAGCCAGAGTTGCTCAAATTTGTACACAACCTTTAATACTGGTGAGCCTTCTTTCCTCTGTCTCCAAGGCATCCAGAGGCTCCTGAGCTCTGCTTTAAAGCTACAGGCTGTCTGGTATGGTCTGGAGATTTTCCAGATCATTTAAACTGAAAAATGGGGGGCTGCAATACAATAAATATTCAACTTAAGATTATGTTTATTATTTCTTGACATAAAAGGAATATTCTGGTTCGTGATTTTCCTAATTTATGGAAAAAATCACAAACTAGTGCCCATTTTACACATGAATGCCTTCATTACACAGACAAAAATCCAGAGTATTTTATAAATAATACAGGCACATCCATACTTCACTATCTGCCCAATATTTAAATTACTTGAAGCACAGGCTGTCCTGCAGAGGAGGCACCACATTTTCAAAGCTCAAAGAATAACAGTAACTAGTCAATCAAGGAAACTGAATCAACAATGAATATTTTTTAACAACTGGTAGGTAAATCTAAGCTAGTCTATATATCCAACATATTTTAAAAATGCTGTATACAATCACCACCAGAGCACTGGGATGTGCAGCATCCTCTCTGGATGACAAAAGCAGCACAGTTTCCATCAGTGAGAAGACAGAATACATTTTGGAAGACAGCACTCAGATAAGCTCCTATTTTAAAAGGTGTGCCACAGAAATGCCAGGAGTTCTGCTGTTTGGCATATACACATTTCTAAACTTTATGTAAATATCAGTAAAAGAGCAGCCATTTAAACCAACCTTGACAGAGCTGACTAGAGTGTCAGCATGGAAAATGACCCATTATACTTCATATGAATAAAAACGGTATCTATTATTCATTTAATCATTATTCAATTATTCATCTGACATAGAATTCCACTTTCAATTTTAAAAGAAGGAAAGGGGCAACAAATATAAAATATGGGTAATTGCTTTTCTGCCTCTTCTGGGGGCAACATGGCAAAGTAAACTTTTGTCATTCTCTTTCATTTTTACTGTGGTATTTTGCTATTTCTCACAGAAAGTAGCACAGCTACTCAGCATGAAAGTATTACGTGCTTGGTAACACTTCTCCCTGATCCCAGGCCTCAACTAAATAAAATTCCAAGAATAGCATCTAAAATTCCTGAAACCAAAGACAACTCCAATACACAAATATATCTTCATTTTTTTCCTAATTCTATATTTTTGGAAAAATCTGCACTTTTTTTTTTAATATTTGGATAGCCCAGTCACCTTCAAGGCAAATACTCCAGGATGAAGAAAAAAAATAAAGAAGTATTCAACTGGTAACTTCTTTGGTAACAAGTTATAATGACTTGCAGTGATAATGCTGCTATTGTTGACTTTCTGGCAATGAAAGTCATCTTAGGGCCAACTTAGTCCAGTGTTGGGACCCTAAATTTAAATTCTGGCACCTAACAAGAAACCTTATTTTCAGAATTAATGGACAACTATGATCAGTTCAGTTAGCAGAGTAAAAATGAACTGACATTTGGTGGGTTTTACATGTTTTTCTCATCACCAATCTGGTTGACAACCATAGCTGTGATTTTATTTTTTTTAAGATCTAGTAAAAGCAGCATATTTAAGATTAACTCCAGGATCTGGGAACATGTGAGTTCCTATTATTATACCTGCCATTGAAAATCCCTAGAAAATCTGGGGGAGAGTATATAAAAGACACTGGAAAGAAGTGCTAATAAAAGCAGAGCGAGCTAAAGAAGTTGGGTGGGTGGCTTTGGAAGCCTTTCACGTATCCATAGCTCCTGCAGCTGATGAACTTACTGTAATTTGGAAGAAAAGTCATGTGAAATATAGCAGAACTGTTAGTGAAAAGCAAAAGGAACATGTCAATTCTTGCAATTTTTTCTACTAGAAAGAATACTGCCTTCCTCAGTATTCTGCTGTACCTCTGTAAAATGTCTGCTTGGAAAGAGACAAGATTTGGGGCTTAATTATTGTTTTATTTAATTTTTAATCCATGCTCCAGACAAAAACTTATCAACACATTCAGATTTGATGCAGGAACAAGAAATGTCAGCCTAAAAAAGTGGTTTGGTATGAGAATGTATACAAGTCTGTCACAATTTACAGCATAATTTGGTAGCACTATAATCTTCTGCCAGGAGAAAAATAAATAGACAAACCTAAATTGTCAAATTTTAAGCAGCTTAAACAAGATATTTGCTAAAATGGGATAAGGGAATTTGATGATTTATGATTATTGAAATGACATTTGCATATTTGTATAATGCATGTTCCGTTAAAGAGAAAAAAGGATTTCCTTCTATACCTTTCCTTTCCAAATTCCACAGCATAGCTTACAAGGATGGAGCGTGGAAGGAACAGTAACAGTTTCTGTAGAGCCTCTTATGCTGATGGATGGCTACCAGGGCCAGCCTTACAGAATCACACACTAGTTTGGGAAGGACACCTGGAGGTCATACAGTCCAACTTCCCTCCAAGAGCAGATTGCTCAGGACCTTGTCCAGTTGAGTTTTCTACCATCTCCGAGAGATTCCAGAACCTCTCTCAGTACCTTCAGGTCACGCTTATGGTGAAAAAACTATTTCTTCATATCTAATTACAATTTTCTAATGTCCTAACTTGTGTCCCTGTGTTGCATCCTATTGCCTATTCCCCTCTAGGATAAAACTACCAGCTCTGTAGACACGGGGAGGGCAGTGAATGTCATACCTAGACCAAATGGAACACTACTGGTGTGTTCAACATTTTTACCTCAGAGAAGTGCAAAGTTCTGCACCTGTAAAGGAGGAGTCCCTTGAAATGATGTCAGCTGAGAAGCGACTGGCTGGGGAGCAGCTCTGCTGGAACAGACCTGGGGGCTGTGGCACACAGCCAGCCAAGCACAAGCCAGCAGCTTGCTCTGCCGCTCCTGCTGGCCTGCATTCAGAAAGGGAGTGACTAACCCCCATTGGAAAGGCTCCATTCAGGATCCCGCGTGCAGTTCTGAGCCCGCAGTAAATGGCACTGATAAGCCAGAGCAAGCTCAGTGCAGGACTGTCAAGACAGCTGGGGGCTGGATCACATATTCTGTGAAAAGCTGAACTGGATTTGTTCAGGCTGGAGAAATGGAGGCTTTGGTGGGAGTTAATAGCAGCTTTCCTTTTATAGAATGGAAATTTATGAGAAGGTTATTAAGGAGAAGGGCCCAGGTTCTTACAAGTCAATGAGCCTAAGTTAAAAAAAGAGAGGTTCAGACTGGAAATAAGGGGGGAAAAATCACTACAAGAATAGCTAGCATTGAAACAGCTGCACCTCCATCCTTGGAGACTTTCTAGAACAGACCAAATAATGCTCTAAGCAACCTGGTCTGATCTTCTAGACAAACCTGATTTGAGCAGAAGGCTGATTTAGAGAGCTCCTGGTATCCTGTGATCCTATCCCCATGCATCTCCAAGAAGTGTCTGTCCCCACTTTTTCGGTGCATTCTTATTTGATACATTTAGACAGCAATTAGATCTCCCCTTAGCCTTCTCTCCTTAAAATAGCCTGCTCTTCTAAATAAAGCCATTTGTAGGAGCTGGGCATAAAACAGGGAAATACCCATATTCATCAAAGAAAGGAAAAAAAAAAACCCACCCAAATACAGATGTGGAAAGAGTAGAGAACGGCCTAAATATAAACACTGTGAATACAGTCCAGTAAAAGGCCTGAGCAGTGAGAATAGTAAACTGGGGAAAGAAATTTGGGACTGCGAACAAAGAAACTGCTCCTATGATCCAAGTTTCCTGTGTTCAGGGAAATTGGAGTTTGACTACTCTGTCATTTATTCAAATGCATCACAGAAACTACTACATATAGCCCTTTTTCCAGCGACCTGGGACAATAATAATCTGAGCTTTTGGACAACTGACTGGGTCAAAAGAAGTAAGAGGCACTCTGGAATCTTTGACCCTGATAGGAGCCATGTTTCCCCCTCCAATGTGTCCCCACGTATTCTCCTCTGAGCTTTCATGAGCTCCTCACTTTCAATAGTAAAAGCAAATGGTCACTAACCAGGAAAGCTATCCACAGGAAACCAGAGGGTCGCTGACACTACTAACAAAATTCCAAGTTTGTATCATAAACCCTTCTTTAATGTTTTTTCTAGGAGACAGAATGTTTTAGCTAGTACTTTTCCAAATGAGTCACTAACACCCTTGTCTTAATTCTGCAGCTGCTGCTAATTTGAAGTGCCAGCCTTCTCCCCTCTTTCCCCAGAATGAAATAAAATATCAATGTTGCACTGTGCTGAAAATGGAAAGTTAGATGTAACACTATGCTACAAGGCCTCTGGAAGTTTCATTTACATTTGATTCTTTCTTTCCCCCCAGGCCTATACCTAACTTAAGCCCTCCCAGCGAATTATTTCACACTTACCTCCACAATCATTGGTCCTAAGAATGAAAGATTGACTCAAAAGGTTTTTTAACACTTAGTGCACCAACATCTAACACAATTTAAAACAACAAAAAAGAAGATAAGTCATAGAAAAAAAGTGTTAACAGTTATCTGCATTTATGTGTAATCAGCAAATTTATGTGTAATCAGCAGCTCTGCTGGCCAAGGCCCCAGAAAACTTTTTATCCAGAAAAGCTCCACAGCCCCACTGCGTGAGACAAAAGCAAGACCCAAGGGGGTGGACTTCTTTTGGAGACAACTTCACCCACAGCCATGCAAATCTCAAACTTCTTAAGTATCTCATTAGTTGCTCCACTGTGAAAAGGTACTGCAGCTGGGGGGTTTGGGCTTAGCTTTCAGCCAGACTGGTTTCTTGATTCAGCTCACTGACCAATCATACAAATGCTAGGGCCAGCACAGGGGGAAGAATGAGTGGCTGGAAGCAATGGGGGAAGACAAGATTACCCTTTTTGGCTGCTGTGCATAGTTATGTAAAATTAAAGTGATTATGTAGCTATGGCCTGAGGGATAGAAGAGGTCACAGATACTACCACAGCCTATAAACTGCTGTGGAAATTGTGTCAGTGTGTGTTGCCAAGAGACAAGCACAGGAATTCACTTCTTAACCTGTTGTAAAACCCACAAAGTGAAGCCTGTTCAGTCTACCTCTCTAGAAAACCTCAATACTTCCCTCTCAATGCACAAGACATTTTGTTCCATTTTGTATCAGTAAGCTCTGTTTGTCTACCTGGAATGATTCTGAAGCGTTTCTCCCAGGCCTTACATGAGATTTCAAAACCTTAGCTTTAATATATTTTGAAATGTTTTCATCAAGTTGGAGCAACTGAGACTAAGTGTGCTCTTACAATCTCAGACTGTGAACAAGAACATGGTGCTCCAAAAGCTACCATGGAACAAGTGAGCCCTGTATCTGGTTATACCTACCCACGTCCAAGCTCTGACTTCCTCAATACTGAGATAACATAATTCAGCTCAGAACTTACTGAAATAACATTTCAATGCAGATCTTGATATTTTCAGCTGAGGAAGACTTGGTAGATGCATGAAGTCAGAAAATTATTATCATCTATTTAATCACAGAAGATATGACCTGAATCTGTTTTGTGTCTGTTTTGAATGAAATTAATTAAACTCAAATAGAACAGATTTTTATCAACACGCTTTTCCACCATTTTTCACTTTTTAGCAAAGTAGAAGTTTTTCCAGCAGAAATAGTTGTGAACACTACTTTACACAGGCCACAAAGTCTATACGATTGAAGAAAACACAAGTATGTAATTTTAGCTAAATCTGAGCATACATCTTCAATGGACTATTTCTCAAACCAAAAGCATAATTTAATGAAAAACAACTTGTTTTTTAAAATCATTGTTAATCGCTCTTGATTATGGAAGACTGAAACTGAAATATGTAACTGTACCAAGATATACTTTCCAATTTATTATTACAACTTTGTTCAAACTTCTTTACTACTATCACAATCACATTTCTTTCATTAGGAGTACTGCATTAGTAGCATCAATTACCTTTCCAAGTGATGCATCTACTACCAACATTGATAGCTCAAACTTTGCTACTCGGATTTCAAAGTGGATGAAAAATTGTGTCCAAGGAGTTTTTTTGATGTATGTACTAAAAAGATATATTTCTTAAAGGCATTGTTTTATAGAAAACAATGCTTAACTACTTTGTATTATTCTTCATTGGAAAACATGAATAATTTTGCCTACCTTTTCTTTGTTCTTTCAACATTGAGTGGAAGCTCAGAAGTTTACTAAGGAAATTTCATCCTTGAGACTGAGACCTAGAGACTTATGCTCTAACAAGAAGCAAAGTACTTAGAAGAATATAGCATGCTCAATTCTGGTCTAAAAGTAATGAGAAAAAAAAACCTACTATCATTATGAAGAGAACCAGCTGAGTTTTGAAACAAACATACTTTAAAGAACTGTTTTATACAGAGAAAATTAGCTTCTCCCCACACAAACTTATTGCATACCTTTCATGACTGCCTTGGGATCCTGTGCTGAGAGTAAAGCTAGAAAGTACACCAGCACAAATCAGACGTGTAATTCTGGCTTCTTACAGCTGTTGCCTACCTACTGGTTATAAACTTCACATTTGCAAACCCGGTGCCTGGAGGGGGTTAACAATCAAAATACAAAAGGAAAACAGCCCTGAATAAATGTCTCAAGACTATTTCAAGTCATATGTAGGTTTATCACTTTTCTGTTAATGTCAATCCCATAAGACCATCAGACTCAGGATCTGCTCATATGTCTGCAGTAAAGTTACTACAGAATCACAAGGAGGGACCAAGATTTTGTTGACGTTTGTTAAATGACGCAAATCACACAGTATCAAATTAAGCCCCAAGTATGGGGTACTCTAGGGATGAGTTTAGTCTCAAACTTCTGGAAACTACAAAGCTAATAAGGACCTGTAATTTCCACCATTGATTGAGTGGAGAAAATATTTTTAACTTTGTCATCTGCAAATTCAGTCATATATATGTATATATATATACCATCCCTCTCTATAAGGAGGTTGGATTTAGGGAGGAAAGTTGTGGCTATTTAAAAACTCTTTAACAGAGTCCCTAGGAAAAAAAAAATACAAAATTAACACACCTTATGGATGCCATTGGTGCTTTTTCTTGATTCCAGCCCCAATCACACACTGTTTAAGTTGCCCTCCCTAACTTTTGCTCCTCTGAAGTGAAGATTATGACCACCAGGGCATTGCAAATCACCTCCAAATTAAGCATGATCAGCATAACCCAACAATAAATCAAGATTCTAGTAAATTTTTCTTATTTGAAATGAAAGGCAAGACTCATGTTGACTTCAATGAAGCCAGTCTTCGAGATGATGGTGGTGTGAAGTGTTTCTACAGTTCATGTTCCTTTAGCAGAATTCTTTAGAGAGTTACAATGATGTACACAAAAATACGTGATATGAACTCTTGCAGAACATTGTATGAACTTTGCTCAACCCATTTCTAGAGAGGCTTTTGAATATACAAGCATTATTCCAGCAAGAGTTTCTAGAAATACCTCACAAAGGGCATATTTCATCAAAGGCTACCTGAACCAAACTTTCGAAGTTCAAAGGAGCTATAACTGAGACAAGGATAGAGGTGCCCTTCACAAAACAAGATGGCTGGCAGAATTACATAGAACAATCACTGTGATCAGTGACAAAAAAGTTACTGGTCTGATGTATGGATGTAAACAGATGTTCTCAGTTTTGGACTGGGATGTTTGGAAGAACAGAAAATGCTCTTTCTAGGTAATACTCTTAATTTCTCTCTATTTTCCATCCTCTGAAATAATTCTATAGAGTCAGAGGGATTACCTTACCACCAAAATGCTCAAGTTTTTCTTAAAATTGGTAGATTTTTAAAATTCTTTCCCTTCCACAGTATAGTTCATTTTTGGAAGAAATTCTCTACATAGTTGCACAATAAACCTCCAGCCTGTCTGGAATGAGAGAGAACACATTCAAGAAGCCGAGGAGGACAATGGGATCAGGTAACTGCGTGGAGACAAAAAGCTTGCCTGCAACTAACCTGTGCTTTTCTTTTATTTCAATGAATTTCCAAGCTCAGCCAAGAGCTCACAACTAGGGACAATGAACACAACTTCCCAGAATATAAAATGTGCAAATTGCTTCTGTCCAACCTTACAAACATGCATACTGTCCTTTACTGCAAATTCGTCTTTTACTATGTACAGATTTCGCAGTCTTAGTGCATATGGAATAAACCTAACTAAAGTGATCAGAATTTGTAATCATTGATACTGATGAAAATCAGCTCAAAAGCTCCTGAAACTTTTTAAAGGATGACAGATCTGTGCTTGGTGAGGAATGCAGTGCTGAGGTACACATAAGCAGCAAACGATTAGCAGGTTCTACTTCTTCTGCTTTAGAAGCTGAAGGTTCTACATCGGTCTATTAATTTCATATACTGACACTAAACTGCAGCTTATGCAGTGTCTGCTGATAAGACAATTTCAAGTCTACTTAGTTTAATACTGTTAACTGATTTCCTTCTTACTCTGCTATTAACAGGCTTGGATAAAAATTAAGTGTTCCCATTTTAAAGTTTGCTCTCATCAACCTGAGAACAAGGTTTTGTCATGGCAGAATCTGCCTGCTCACTACAGTTAACATCAATCTACAGTCCTGCCTACAAACCCACACAACTTCTAGAAATACTGGTTCTTCTCAGAGCTGCCAAAGCAGCAGTTTTGCAGCTACAAAATGATAAAGTTCAAAGCCCACTCGAAGTCAATTTAGCAAGATTCACAAGACTTCATTAGTTCTAGGTTTTGTTACCTAATACCATACAAAATAACTAGAATTCAAGCATCACACAGGTATTATCTATGACTACTAAATGCTTACATTTTAGGTAAGCCATGCTATCTATAGGAAATGTTGCCATCTTCTGTGAACCGTCTTACACAAAGAGCTTTCCTTTATGATACAGAAGCCTACTAGTGGAATTACTCATATTGCCACATTACTCTCCAAGGGAATACCAGTAATACAGGTAGTTGTCACAATTTAGTTGTAAACTGTTGTGTGCATTGAGACCCTGAATTCCATTTGATATGGGAAAACAAAACATAGACTCACTTTTATTTCTTTCTTGACCAAAGCAAACAGACTGTGGCCTAAACATGCCTCTACACATTTGTATTTGTTTATGTGTACTCTGTCTTGTTAAATATTAAAATACTTTTCCTGGCACAGCCAGGTTTTACTCCTGGGCAGACAGGCCTTTAAGCACTAGTAGAACACATGAAATATTAATGAAATAATTTTCCAAAATGTTGAAATACAAAATCTCTCAATTATAAGTAAAGCTTCAAGTATGGAAATTAGATACAACTGAGTTGAAAGTTGAAAAGCAATGTTACAGAAATATGGTTAAAGAAAGCACCTAAACCATTAGAAACATCCATTGAACTTGGAAAATATTTTTGATGCTTTCTGACAAGCCATACAATGCTGCAATACAGGAACTGTCCTAAAACATACACTCATTAGAAGACATAAAATTTACCAAATATATCAAGCATATAATTCCAGAGTAAAGGCTGTCCTAAAAATGAAGGTTTTACAAGCTTCAACTTAAAGCCATTTCAAACTGTTTTCATTGCCATAATGATATTTCATTTTAAGTCTTCTTCCAATGGTAATTTTGTTCTTTTCATGTAAGTCCATGGTTTCACTAATATCTTTTGATGCTGAGTTCCCTAAGACTAGAGGAAGGGAGGTGCTGAATCACAGCAAATGTTTATATTTCCTCACAGAATATATCACTGAACCAGCTTGAATACTTCATGAATAAGACTGTGAAGATCATAACACTCAAATACAAAATCTGTTTTTTAAAATCTGTAACATATTAATATCAATTTAAATAGCTGACCACATCAACATTTTAACCCAAAGAGCCATTAGGAATTTATGCAATTTATCTAATGAGTATTTTTGAGTGCTCCACAGAAAAATCCATCTTCAAGAAATTCCTGTCACCTCCTAGTTATTGATTTGCAGATTATTAGTCAGCAGATTTTCCATCTTTATTTAAATAAGGATAAGATGAGAAGCAGAACTTCTGGTTTAGGAGATTTTCCTACCTCCCCCAGTATAATCATGTACTGTTACCCATTGCTCATTCAGCAAAGGCGATTCACCTCTGTTATCATTTGTGTTTAACAAAACCCAAAGATATCTCCAGAATTACTGAAAGAGTGGACATAGAGTGGACAGTGAACTGTTTTAGGGCCCAAAGAACAGAACAGCTAAAAACTATGAATTAAATTAATATTTCTATGTGTCCAGAGGGGATCCATAGTGGGAAGATTGCTTATGTTACTGGATTCTGCATACTTGAGTACCAAAACCTACAGTCACTGGTCCCTGTATCTATACCAAGAAGACACCTATTTTTCTTTTATTTCTTTAATAAAATCAAGATCTCTGAAAACAGGAAACTTTCACTGGATCTCAGATATTTCATTTCATGTGTGTAGGTCAAATGGCTCTGTGTTCTCTCTGCTGAAACAGAGCAATGTAATTTCAGGCTGTATAATTTTATAGCAAAGACTGCAAGGCAGTTTGAAGATGTCATTGACTGTAAAACAAATCAATATTAAATTATCTGTACAGGAAACATTTTCAAAAGACAGTCCATCATGTTTTCTCATAGGATCATGGATTTCTAGGATCATTCTTTACTAACTACTATAAGCTATCACAGTTTATCTCCCTCTTCAATTATTTACAGGTCAAATCAGCCAAGTGATACTGCTTCATATATATTCCACGTTATGTACTTGATTTGTATCATACAATTGCCACACAAAACCATGAGGGCAAAAGTTTCTGCATAAAGACGTGTTTCATTTGAGAATGTACATACAGTCTTACAGCTATGTGATGCAAAAGTCTGTCCTTTAGACATTCCACCTTTCTTTAAAATAATGCATTAAATATATGCATACACATATATATATTAAATATATATGTAAACAGTTACTGCAGTGATTACTCTGCAGCTAAATCTTTAAATGGCTATAGTCTGTCCATCTTTAGCCTGATGTCGATTACACATTTAACAGATTAGTCATTTCAAATCACCCAAAGACCTTCGTCACATTTCTATTAATTTCTGTACATGTGAAAGCACATTTCAAAGCCTCCTCATTGCTGCCTTGTAAAATGTCTCATGACTGTCAAATGGAATTTATTTTTCAGCCAAGCAGTCTAAAATACATTTCACAATACAGTAATACAAACACAATAAAAAGAAGAGCCTATCAAGTGTGCAGATAAAGGGAATTCTTTCCTGTGATTGCCAAAGAGGCAAGACAGTTCAATAGCAAAAAAAATAGAAAAATCACAACCAAACCCACACCACGGTAATAACCTCTAAAAAAAGTTCACACATAGAAGCGTCATATGGGTCTGTTTTGATTTGTGAGGAGTGTCACTGGTGGTTGGAAAGGCTTATGCTAAATGTTCCAGACAGCTGATGCAACCACCTCTGCATCTGCCAGTTTGCAGCATGATGCTTCTAGAGCAGTGGGGCTGGCTGCCCTTAAAGACTTGAAGGAGAAAGGGAAAAAGGTGGAGATACTCCACCGCAGGAACCACTAACATCAGCATCCCCACAAACAGCAGCTACCCGTGTACATTAATCATCACGACCTGGACCCTCAATGCGTTTTTTAATCCAGTTTGAAAACTGTGAGGTGGCAGCTCACAAAGGTCCAACTCCGCAGACAATGAGTATCCACCCGAATCCGACAGCTTCCCCAGTGCCCGTATTTAATTGGAATTACGGCCATCTCCATCGCAGCAGTAAGCACGCCCTGCCACCCCCGGGGATGTCACAGCAGCCCCGCCGCGGCTGAGGCACGGCCATGGCAGCCCCCGCCGGCCCAACTTGGCTGCTCTGCCCGCGTTCCGGGGGCTGCGCCGGGCGAAGGCAGCGGGAGCGCGGCCCGCAGCGCTCCGCTCTGCGGCGGGGTGGCCGAGGACGCGGTTGGGAAGGAGGAGACACGCCGAGAGCCCCGGGGAAGAGGAGGGACCGACAGCGGGAGGGGAAAGGCGAGAGGGGAGTCAGGTCGGAGGCTGCACGGTCGGGAGCGAGGAGAAGCGGTGGAAGCCCGGCGGGGGCTCCCGGGGCGGCGGCGGGCGGCAGGAAGGGGCTGCCGGCTCTTTCCTGTCTCCGTCCCCCGGCGCAAGCTGCCCGCCTCCCCCGGGCCGTGCCCCAGCCGCGGAGCTCCCGCCCGGCCCGGCCCTGTCCGGCCGCCCGGAGCGGGGCCAGCGCCAGACCCGCCGCGCCGCCCGGCGTGCCGGACCCTACCTTCGCCTGCAGATACTGGGGGTAGTAGTAGGTGGTGTACTGGGGGTACATCTGCTGTTTCCACACTTTGCCCATGAAGCTGGAAATGTAGCCTGCAGTGCAGGGATGGGGGGGTACTTTGGGGGGCTCCAGCCGCCTCTCCGTCTCTCTCTCTCCCCTTCTGCCTCTTCCTCTCCGGCGGCGGCGGCGGCTGCTGCTGCTCCTCGGCCGAGCTCAGACCTTCCTCCACCCAAAAGCCACAGCGGAGCGGAGCGGGGGCAGGCACTCTCGCTCTCTGCCCGGGAGTTCCTGCCAAGTCCCCGCCCGGCCGGGCCGAGCAGCAGCGGCAGCGGAGCGGCGGCGCGGGGAGCGCTCGGGGCCGGCGCGGCGGTGCCAGGCGGCGGGGCAGGGCTGGCGGAGGGGCGGGGGACGGGGGCGAGGGGAGGCGCTTAGCCCCGCTCGGCCCCGGGGCGAGCCCCAGCCCTGGCCCCGCGGCGGGGCAGCCCCGGGGCGGGGGGCGCCGCTCGGGCCGAGGGCCGCTCCAGCGCCGGGGAAAGCTGCGGTGCCCGGCGGGAGCGGAGCGGAGCTTTCACGTTCTGGAGGAGAGGAGGAGGAGGAAGGCTGCAGTGGCCGCATCGCGCCCGGCTCGGCTCTGACCTAATTAGCCTGGTTGTGCTTTGTTATCGCCTTCCCTCTTTTGTGCATCCCGCTGCTGAACAGTGGTGCAGGGCACAAGCTGGAGAGGAAAACTGGGTACAATTTTGGAAAACCAAATTTGGCTTCAATTCCGCCTGACGGTACAGGGTGCGTTTATCTGCCGGAGCAGAAGAGACTGCAGTGCTAAAATCATTTATAGAGCAGCAGCCACAAAGCCAGACCAAATTCTCCGTCTGCCCCATTGCACGTTCTTAAATTTGCACTTCAGCCAGTGGTGCTGAGTTCTCCAACAGGAAACATTCCTGTTCTAGACAGTAATAACTATATTTTTTTCACTTGAATATTTTCTCTGAGAGAGCTGATTTCCTGAACATTAGAACTTAGGACTGGCAGCATAATATGCTCTACTGTTGAGTGTAAAAAACTCAGTCCAGTGGTTTATTTCTGACAAATCCATCTCTTTTCAACCAAAGATAAGCTGATCCTCAGAGCATTAAGCAGATGCCATTTCTTTGTCACACTAATCACAATCGTTTTTGTATTGCAGCACTGTTTGATTACTAAAATGTGTATAAGGCCCACCAAAACTCCTGGTTTTATTAACATCAGCCAAACTAAATGTGATAATAGCAGAAAGAAATATTAAAAACCTGAAGGATGTACAGGCATCCCAGGGTGATAGCAAAGGCAGCCTTTGTGCAGCCATGAATCCCTGGTGCAGGCTGAGCAATGAGAGGTAACTGCAGAGAGTCTTCCAAATTCCTGCTGAGCAGAGGACAATTACGCAAATGACATTGCAGCTCTCCTTGCCAGCTATTAAGATCACTTAAAAAGTTTGGGGTTTTTTCTTTCCAGGGAAGAGAATTGTACACACTTTGCAGTCTACACAGATTAAAGTACTAGTGGCATCTTTGGGAAAAGGCGTTTTCTCCAGAAAAGGCATGGGAGCTTTTGAGTTTTGGTTAGGTTTGGGGGTTTGTTTGTATGGTTTTGGGGTGGTTTTTGGTTTTTCAGCACACGGCTAGAATTACTATGAAAACAAGGAGAAACAAAAAACATGGGAGTTGGTAATGTCTTCTGTGAGAGGGACAAAAATTAAAGCCAGAGGAAAGCTGAACAGAACAGAAATATCAGGTATTTGAGGGAGTTAAGAATGTGCATCTGGAGAAGCTGAAATGGCCATGGCTAAAATCAGCTGTCTTCTGTTTACTGGCGTTTATGCAGTGGAAAAAGCACACAGGCAGCAATTATCTCCAAAGAATGCCAGGTAATGTGGCTCCAGGGTAGAGCGTTGTCAGAGGACAGCAGAAATTAAGTTTCAGAACTTCATGGGGAAATGTGTTACTACAGCCCAGATACGTGAGGATACTGTTGTAGACTGCTTTGAGAACTGCCAAATTGTGGTCTGAAGTTCTTGGTTGAACTACAAAGAATGTGGTGCTGGCCTCTCATAAGCTGACAGGTTACGGGTGCTAGTACACTTAGTTTCCTTTTAAAAGAAACAAAACAAGGAAAAAGAAGAAATAAAGACTGATTGATGCATTTTGTGGGGATTTTCCTGAGGAGAAGGAAAGAATGAGATCTGAAAGAAAACATTATACTGAAGACATCTGGAAATTAAAAGTGTTTTCCTAGAATCCATTTTCTTGTAAACAGCAACTGTGGTTGTCACAAGTACATTGTGTAATCCTGAATGAGGAGAGAAGCATCCAGAAGGAAAAGAAAAAAAAAAAAAAAAAAACAAAACTTCAGGAAATAGGAGAGGGGAAATGCAGCCTATATAATTCCAGCATTTACAACTGCAACAGTCTCCAGCTTGACTGTGTCAAGTTATAGGTAATGGCTGACGGCTGCCAGCAAGAGGAGCAGTAATGCACTCTGGCTCCTGGAAGTGATGAAAGAGCAAATCTGGCTAAGAGAGTATTTGATTTCAAGCATAACAGCTAAAGCTGATCTCCAAGTTCCTTCCCAGTCTCTCCTAGAACTTTCTCAAACAAAGTATTTTGCTATAAAGATTGATCTCATCCCCAAACATGTATCACTGTTAATGTAATGATGAAACCAATTTGGTTCCATTTGCAACCAGAATATTTTCTAATTAAAGATGTTCTTCCATTGGAATATCTGTGAAACTGACATTAAAGAAGTTCAAAATTCATAGTTTAATATTTACCATTGAATTAAAAAAATAAGCCTGCAACTTAATACTGCAAATTTTTACAGTGCAGTGATCCCAGTGATGATCATTAAGAATTTGAAAATATTACTCAGTTTTTATTTTAAAAAAGCTTAGAAGATAGAATTATTTTATTGGAATAATTTACATGAGCTTCAGTTAGAGTATTTTTTTTTTTAATTATCATCAAAGTGTTTACTGAATTAATCTATGAAGAAATCTGGGGTCAAAAAAAAAATCAAATCTAACATCACACAAGGCAATCTTTGCTTCTGTCTTTTTAATATGTTCATTATTTAGCCAACTTAGTAATATGAATGCAAGTTGTGCAATACAGACAGGATGTCATTGCATGTGAAATTTTAAATCAAATTACTAATTTCTTAACTTTTCATACTAATGGAAATGTTTGGATTTAATTACTTATTTTATGTTAATTGCAAGGGCACATAAAAACTTTTAAATTGAAATAATTTATGCCGTCTGGTGGTACCAACTCCTGTCATCATGACTAAATACTCACAAGATTTCAAATGCTTCCCCCATTTATGCACCACCAAGGTATAGGATTAAGAAGGAAGATAAACACTGAGATGTGTTCTGGAAGCAAGTAGATACACAAAAGAGTAAAAAGCTGACTTCCTACAAAATGTTAAGGAACACAGTACTCCATAATTTTGTCTATGACCAGAGTACACTGAGTATTAATGAAACAATATTAAATTTTATTGAATTCTAGGGGTTTTTCCTTTACATCACTTCTTTATCATGGATATTTTCTAACACGATGAAAATACAGTTGAGTTCTTGTTGCAAATTCCTGACAAGTGCTGTATGTGCTGCCATTGAGAGGAGTTTTAGGGCAACTCAGCTGTACCCAATCATTGGTTATGCACTGACTCTAACGGTGTTGTGAGAGAAATCCCATTCGTGCTGTACAGATTAACTTAAATATCAGGAGTTCTACCCGAAGGCAGAAAAAGTCAAATGCAATGCAGAATAGGAGGGAAATGTCTTTAAATCAACTCACTTCAGGAACCAAGGGAACTGCTGTACTGTGCACCATTTGTGGTCTTTGCATTGGTTGAGTGAAAGAGACAGACATGTTTATGCTGAAATCGTTATTACTCTGACACAGTCAGGGATATTTGAACAAGATTTCTTTTCCCAGTTAAGATACTAGCTTGAGTTTTGGGAGATTTTTTCGAGTTTCTTCGAAACCACATGTACCACCGCATGTGGGTGAGAGGGTGTGCAAGTCGCTAAATTACCCTGTGCCTTACTTCTGTTTGCAAACTGTGTCAAACATTTACCCCATTCTTTGCCTGCACAGGGCACCACAATCACTCCCTAAGAATCTGCCGGGTTTGATTCACATAAAAGGAATAAAGCAAATGGAAGCAGCAGCAGTGCATCAGCTGTGAATGCAGAGAGGCCAGGTACTGCATCCTAATTCACAGACAACTGTTAACAAAACAAGAGTCTATTTTACATCCTCAGACAGCACGTTAGGGCTACAGAAATGCAGTGAGGTTTAAGCTGTCCACCAAAACTTCTTGCCTTCAACACACACTGTTCCAATTACTTGCAAAACCTCCTTGTTGTAATGCCACCCTTAGCCCCATCAGAGGGCCTTGACTGCTTTGCAACACAAATGAAAGACTCTTCAATTTGGGTCGCACTAGGCCACACTCAAGCACAAAGGCTAAATAAACGGCCATTGTTCATGGGCCACCAAGATGAAAAGCACTTGATTGTTGTCATCAATTAAATCAGCTCTCTAGCTTTAGTGGCTATTAACCCTTTCAGCAAATTCTTAAATATTTATTTCAACAGAGTGACTACAACTCTGTAGTTTTACAGTAGCTGTGCTGGTGTAAGAGCATTTCCCTGGAACACTGCTGAATGCAGCGTGCCCTTGTTTATCCTTACAGCTGAGCCATGCACTGCACTGGCTCAGCTGCTCCTGACAGCTGCAGGCAGCGTAATTGACTTCTGAAAACCTACAGGGCTATACAGTATTCTAAGATTGTGCAAGTGAAGTATTTAACTGGCACTAACATGCAAGCATTTAACATACTCTGCATTTGAGCTGCCTCTTTCATGGTTTCATGCCCACCCAGCAATGCTTGCACTTTTGGCAATGCACGCCCACAAAAGATGCCTCCAGACTGCCCAGGTTGTGTTTGCAACTAAACATATCACCATGAATTTGGGTGATAACCTTTTCCTCATGTTTAGATAGGTCTGAGAGTATATTTTCCCACATAAGTGCCCCATTTTCTATATTTTCTATATTCTGGTTTATCCCAAGATGCCCACCTAACAGAGATTATTGCATGCTAAGAGCAATTTGGTTTTTTCCAGCATTCTCCATAAAACGTTGAGAGGCAGCTCTTGTTGGTCCAGCCCTATAGATCTTTTTAATACATATTTTATGCAAATAGTCTTCTCACTGATGGCAAAAGTGAGTTGTATTACATGACTATGCTCACTCTAGGGTGGAAGTAGTTAAGAATCCCACTACTATTCATAAATTATTTACCAGAAACTTCCATCCCACACAGCTCCTAACTATCCTGGAGTCTCTCTGGCAATAGTCTCTCTTCACTGTGCAAGCAGATGAACAAGGAACAAAATAATTGTACCTCTATAAAATATTGACCAGCTACAATTCTTTCATTAAGACATTCCCTTTCAGTTTTCTCATCTCAGTTTCAGAGCAGTATTTGCCATTCCTCCCCTTTCTCCTTAAACACCAAGGCCAGCCTGCTTTGGCTGCAGTATAATAAGAATAATGGTGGGTGTCTTTTTACCAGCTTGACCAACCAACCATGGTTGGTCCTGATGGAATTCAAACCATTGATTTTAAATATTTATAGATAATTGGAAACACACGTGGGGTTTTCGTGCCATGCAAACAAAAATTGAAAGTTTAATTAACACAGACAACAGCCATCTTGTTTCTGCAAACTTTAGGGACATATTGTACTGTCTTTAGCCACATCTTAAGCAAGTGAAGGATACAACATCCAGGCTTCATTCCAATATGACCCTAAATGCCTCTAAATTTTCCTTTTTTTTTTGAATAAAACTATTCCACAGCATGAAATGTCCACCTTCCATTTTATACACACTTGTATTATATACAAGTTCTACAGCTTATAAACCACCTAGCAAATCTTTCCAGTGTCTCAAACTCCTCCTGCTGCTTCCATCACACACAGCAACACCCTGAGCTGCCCCACATAAGGGTGAGCTGGTTTAATTCACGGGCTGGCTGAACGGCCACATGGCCCAGGCTGAACCCCACCTGGGGGCTCTCAAGCAGCACACCAGTTTCCTTGCCCTTCCCCACCTACTGACTTTCAAGCAGTCTTCAGGGTCATTCCTAGCTGTGACCTCTGCTCTGCCATCATCTTTCACTGAAATGTCCTGAAGGCTTCAAAAATTATGATTGCATAAGGGATGACGAAGGTGAATAGGGAAAACAATTGCATGAGCTTTCTTCCCTTAAGAAAACACATGAATAATTCAAAAAGCATAGGCTATTTACCCATAATCATTAGTTCTACATTTTTGATGTCTTAAATTTGTAATTTAATGAAACCAGAGAATAAGTCATTTTATTGAACATTTGAACCCCCTTTTTCACATGAGCCAAACACAGTATTTATCTCAACAGATACCTATCAGTGCTATTTTTATTTGATTTTCTTTACACAGAAAATGACCAGACCACATTGCCATTTTGAATTAGTCCATGTATTTGAGCTTCACTCATAATATGTCATGTTTATTACAGACTATTTGTAAATGCTGGACACTCTGCCTGTGTACATGCAGATTAACACAGTGCAATATATTGTCAGAACTAATAGGTGATGTGTCCCTACTGCATAATTCAGAAAAACATTAAAGTGTCAGCACCCTTGATCTCCTGTAAAAACGGAAGATTTCTCCTTGGCTTTGGATCCATCTCTGTGGTCTAGATGAAATGCCAGCTCTTCAGTCAAGTTGGGGTGGCTCATTCTAACTGATGACCCTGCTGTGGAAGCCCCAGCACTCCCTGCTGAAATAGTCCTCAAGTCATGCAATATTGACAAAGCAAAGTTGAGCAACTCCATTTATTCTCCCCTGTCTGGCAGACAGCAATGCCAGTGCTGATGGGAATCTCTGGAACTAAGAACCAGGTAGATGTCCCACTTTTGGTGTACTTTTCAGGTGATTAAAAAGTTTTTTTATTTCTGAAAACTGATAGAGGAAGAGTGTCAATCTGATAAATTGAGATTCTTCTGGGTCCATTTTGTGATGTTTCAGGACATGCCAAATTCCTGACTGAGAAGATAAAAAACTTTTGCATTTAATAATAAACATTTATTATATTTATAAGCCATCCTTTTACTGTGATAATGTTACAGTATTTTTTTGATTCATTTTCACAATAGTATTCTGAAACTATTTTTTAGGGCATTCACAGACATGAAACTGGGATAAGAAAGATCTGTGTGACTGTTACAAGATTATAAAGGACATAATTTTTGTTGCAAACAATAGAAATAAAATAACAACATATATTAGGGGAAAAACAAAACAAACAAAAAAAAACCAACAAAAAAACCCCCTATAATTTTGGATTTTCTGATTCCAAGACTAGTTCTCCTAATGAAGCCTAATGAATTTGTTGCTTCTAACATAAATAAATGAATGCACTAAAAAAACCTTTGAATTCTCATCTGTAGGTTTAACTGTTTCATATCTGTCTTGTTTCCTAAATTATGAGTCTTATCTTAATATAGTTCTTCCCTTCCCTAGGATTTCACGTCTGTCAGAAACACTGTTATACCAAAAAAGTGTTTCAGATAGACAGCAAAATGTTCATAGCATTTAAAAACCTTTCCAGGTCTTGTGTTTCACAATAACTCTCTATAAACCAATGTCTATTTATTTTGGTGGAAAGCTACCCAAACAAAAATATTACATTTGCAGTTCTGGTCTCTGGGGCTTTAATCCACTGAGAAACTTATGAAAGTACTCACTGATTGTGGGATAATATTTCTATCAGATGCCAGCAGTATTTATTGCATCATTTTATGAATTTTGACTCTCTTCAAAAATAATTTGATGTATATAAAATACTTTTGCTTCCATTTTCACTAGTGGAGACATAAAGACATTAAATCTCCAAACATACATTCCAAGGGGACCTAAAAACTGTAAATAAACAGGGCAAAGTCTGAGCTGTGATCAACACATCTCTAGCAATGAAGAACATTAATAACTTTTTCCCAGAGGACTTAGAGACTAGCAAGTATTTGATAAACCTTGCGATCATCTTTAAAATTTATAGTTTCAGATTTTCATACTTTAATAGCGGCTTACCAAATATATTAGGAATTCACAAAGATTTTATCGTTTTAGTTTATTATAATTTGTAGTTCATTTACAACCTCAGACTCCCTACAAAACCTAAGGAATGTCATCATCTGTGACAACAGCTGTAGGGCAGAATTTTCAGAGTGTCACACAGTTCTGTGCGTGGGACAGCCCTGGCAGGCAGGAGCAGCAGTGACTTGGACAGATGGCGTGGGCATTGGTACTCGGACCTCATCACAGCCTGCAGCTTCTTCACAAGGGAGAGAGAAGGGGCAGCGCTGAGCCTTCCCCGTGGTGACAGTGACGGAAAAAGCTGCATAAGGGCAGGTTTGGGTTGGATATTAGGAAAGCGCTGGGACAGGCTCCCCAGGGAGCGCCCACAAGCGCAGCCCGCAGAGTCCAGGGAGCGCTCGGACAAAGCGCTCGGGCACACGGGGCGGCTCCTGGCGAGGCTGCTGTGCAGGGCAGGGAGCTGATGACCCTTGGGTCCCTCCCAGCTCGGCACATTCTGTGGGGCAGCAGCTCCGGCCATGCCGGGCCGGGCCCCGGCGGGGGAGCCGCGGCTGCGGGCGGGCCGGGCGGAGCGGGCACAGCGCCCCCTGGCGCGCCGGCAGCCCGGGAGGGAGGCGCGGGGGGCTCGGTATCGGCAGAGGCCGAGGGGCTCCGCTCGGCACCGGGCAACACCGGCCCGGCCTTGGTACTCCTGTCCCCTCTGCTGAAACGCTCCATGCCGCGAGGGGCCAGGCGGGAGATGGGCTCCCGGGGGGACAGGGAGCAGCCCGCAGCTCCCACGGCACCGCTCCCTGCCTGGCTCCTTCTCGGCTCCAAGAGCCGATGTTTCCATCCCTATAAACCTGCCGGATTTTGGCCTGCCTGCACGCCCCGTTGGTGACAGAATCACAGAATGGTTTGGGTGGAAATGACCATAAGGTCCGTTTGGATGGAAGGGACCTTAAATATCTATTCCCAACCCTCCTGTCATAGGCAAGGACACAACGACATCATTCTGAATGCTAAATAAAATAAAATAGGCTTTGTTCTTTATTTTTCATTTGTATTTAAAAAGAAAGAGACATCAGACCATGCTGAAAGCCCTTCTACCTTTTCATATTTTTTTCATACTATTTGTTTTAATCATGGTCACCACATATAATACACTTAATACTGGTTTCTTTAGCTACCAATTGTGTGTTTTCTTACCAGCCCTGGACATTTTCCCCATCTCAGAATCCAATTAAGCATTCAAAATACCCACAAAGGAAGTAAAATTAATCTGAGAGAACTGAAAATTTGAATAATTAAAATAACTGAAATGAATGCTTGTTGATGATATGTTCACATGAGTATTTAACAGAACTAAGGAAATTTGCCATATATTTTTAACATATTTATACAAGATTTTAACCACTTTAAGATTTTAAAGCTTTTAGCACAGTGCTTGGATTCTTGTAACCAGCAAAAGGAAAAAACCCATATCTTTTAAAAGTATAGATTGTTAAAAAGTATAGATTGTCCTTTAAATTTCAATTTTTTTCTTTCTTTCCATTTCAAGTATGTTCTTAGCAGGATATCGTAAAACAACTTGTTTCTTAGCAGGATAAAGAGGTGAAGATTTTGCTAGAAAACATATGCCAAATATAAAATTCTTTTGCAAAATGTAGATATGAACCAACTAACTCAGCTGGGAGCAGTTAAGCACATTTGTGTGTGTGATGTGTATTCTTGTAGGCATAAATAAATGGCGTCCAAACAGGGAGGACCTTTTTTTTTCAAAACAGCATAGTTAAAATGGAAAGAAATTACATGTCTGCATGAAGAACACTGATATTTGACTTCACATTTCAGCTCAGCCTCTTCAGTTTGTCAAAGGAAAAGGTAAGACATGGCTTTAGTCACAGTTGCCCACACAGCTGCTCACAGACAAGACCTTCATAATGACCTCTCTTCAGTCTGCCATTCAATCATGCATGATTCAAATCCAAGAGTCAATTTTTATGTCTCAATTTTTCCATCCTTGTGTACACTCAGGAAGCTGAGAAAATTGCTTAGGAAGGATCATATCTTGTCATGAGCAACATTTATTTTATTGCTCAAAGGTAAGCATTACACATCTTTTAACATGGGTCATTTGGCCTTGCCTTGTGTCTGATGATCCAATTCTTATGAATAGTCCTTTTCATAGGTGTGACAGTCATCCAGTTACTTTTACTTGCACAACTCTTTCCATGCTGCTGTCCCTGTTTATCTCCCCATCTCTGATCCTTTCCCATTAGATTAGTTTAAATGGTTGAAGGATCAGAGATAAGGGGTCATGTATATTATGGTTCTTTGGATCTTAAAAATATAGATGCTTACAATTTATGAAAAAATGAATGAATAAGGTGTCACTTTTATCTAGAAAACTGGCTTAAGGAGACAACTTGTAAAGAGCTTATTCATAAAGAGGAAGCAGATGTGGTAGACTTTGGACTCCATCCCTCTGGGAATAGACTGACAACAAAGAAGATGGAGCACAGGATTCCAGCAAGCTGTAGGTTTTTTTTAAATGCACCTAAGCTCACACAGGATGGGAAAAAAAGGCTTTATTTCCTCTGTGTCACTTTGTTTTTATAGTCTGCTGTCTTGCTGTTTTGACTCCCTTCTCCAGGAAGAATACGAGCAGGCTCTTTTCTCTCTGGAGTTCTGCAGATCTGGAGTTTGGTTTCTGAAAGTTATAGATGAAAAAGGTGGGGATAGGGGCAGACCTTATGGAGAAAGAACTGTTTTCCCTTTAAAGCTTCATACCTATGGATCTTTTCTTTCCCTTTTCCCTTAAACCAGCTTACAAACAAAAAACCAGACCTGTCTCTCCTTAAGGTGGAGACATGAAACACTATTTTGTTGGGTTAGAAAAAGAAGTTGCAAGATGTGCTCTCAGATAAATTATATAATGATCTCACTATCAAGTCTTGTCTTACACATAAAGGTAAAAAAACTACTACTCTAAACCACTGGATTGTTCTGCATTTAGCATAGCATAGAACTCCATCAGGCCTCTGTCACAAAAGATTCTTGTAGGTCTTATGGACAAACATTTTTACTCAGCACTGGTATTCACAGTAATAATTTGCCATGGACTTCCAAATTCTTACAACCTGTTTCTTCCTTAAAAAAGGTTCCTTGAGATGTCTGTCCTTTTCTCAGTAGCTGTGTACTCACAGCAAGGGGAAATATTTTTTGTACAAGAAACAAAAAAAGAAAAAAGAGAGAGAAAAGAGAGCTGCACAGAGGTAATTATCTTTCCAAACCATCATGTTTGATAGTTCTGTTTTACACTTGTGGAAGATTCTGAACAGTGCCTCACCCTAACTTGCTTGCAAGTGGCCTACCTCTGTCACACCATAAAGAGTTAGCCAGCTCAGCCTAAACTGTGACTTCCCAAGATGCTTATTTCATGGTTATTCCAGGAAATTAATTGGGATGCATTGGACAAAAACTGCAAAGAAGCTGGAGAACTGTGGTTGTCCCACTGAAAGACTAAGTAAGCATAGGAGTTTAGTCTTCAAGGACAGCCAACAATTCAAATGGACAAACTGGCACCATTTTAGGCACAGTGCTAATGGCAGGCAAACATAAAAAAAGCCTAGCTCAGTTAGCATTTAGCATCAGGAAAGCTCAGTGGCTTTGTTGAACAGCTTTGGGCCATGAAACTTGAGAAATTTCTGCAGGGGTGTTAGCACTTCCTGGCTTTGGCAAGGCAGGAAGTATTGCACAAAATAGCCCTAATCAGGGTACCTTGGTGCTGCCAGTCCCAGTGCCAACAAAGCCCAAGAAGTCTCAGGCAATTATAAATGCTAACACACAAAAGAAAAAAAAAAGGTGAAAGTCTCTGAATATAAAGAAAGCATAAACTTAGAATGCTTTTAAAAAAATTTTAACCAACACAAGCCTACCCTGAATTAATGTTTCCCCTTAATTTCAATAGTGTCATGCATTAAACTGTGAAACAGCAGAGAAATATTTGTCCTGTAAATATTTTAGCAGAAAACATGCTTTAAATAATTTGCCTTAGTGAAAAAAATTCAGAAATATGCAGATTACAAGGCAAACATTAATAAAAACATCTAGGGTATGATAATAGTAAGGAACTAACTGATCTCCCAGTTACATTGTCATTATTACTTGCTACATATTAATGATGCTTTGTATAAGATGCTTTATTTCTTCCTTCAAAAGGATTACAATCTAAACTAACACAGACCCAGAACAGATGGTATAAACAGGGAAGGTAAAAGTAGAGAACAATAGGCAAGCCCAATTTACATATATTCCATCTGTTTAAAATTAATGCTTTCATCACATTTTGTTGGAGATGAAAATTAATATCTCCACCTGGTCATGAGAGAAGTACAGGGATGGAGGGCAAAAATGCTGACTCTGTGGTCTGCTTTTTTTCAACAAAAAAATATTCCCAGGCATCCTCACAGGAGTAGAAGCAGGTGAAGAGATGACAGGATGAAATGCCAGTCATTCTCCATAGCATTATCTCAATCAGCCCACTAGAAATTTTAAGCACAGTTCATTGATAATATATAAGAATTAATTATAGTGATTCATTCACCACACCTTAACCTTTCTGAACACGGACAGTGCATCTACACTCTCAAGAAGGGAAATAAATTTCTGCTAAAACCTTACTTTTCTTTCTTTCTTACTTTTTAACTTCACCACAGCTCTTCAGTGGTGAAGAGCCTTATAGGTATGAGGTGTGGATCTCTCTTTGGAGCTGTGGAGGGCCCTTTCAACAGCATGTGAGCATTCCATGCTGGCAAGTACTTCACCTTGGCCTTGTTTGAAGGCACAATCCAGAATAACTCAAAGTTGGTGTGTCCACATCTGAACACGTAAGATAAATAAGAATGAGTGACATAGAGGGCATAAACCTTTAAAGCTCCTCTGCCTCTTCATTCAAGCTGCAAAATCCATGTTCTCCTGTTGTAGCTGTCCTTGGTTCACTGCTTCCTTACTAACAGTTTACAGCACTCAGAGACTGTGCAGTGACGGCTTCCTTTGTAAAGCACTTCCCAAAAGCCCTGGAGCAGAGTAGGATTTGCAGCACACTGGGAAAGCAGGCACAAATGCTTTCATACATGGGACAGATCCAAATATAAATTCATTAATGTAGGAAAAATTGAAGCCATGAAGTCCACATCAACTTCTACTCAGAGATCTCTACACAGACAGAATGGAAAACAAAGAAAATCTATATATTTCTGCAAAGTGGAAGAATTTGAAAGTGATAAGATAAAAAGAAAGTGGGCAAAACAGGGAAGTTTTTCAAAGCAATTTCATTATTGCATCTATTTGAACTAAACTGAAATAAAATTCAAAGTATTCCATGAACAGCACATCCACCAAAATTTGATTACCAGTGTGTTTGTGCATTGGAAACCTCTCACCACCAGCTACCCAACTTCATGTCGCTTATGACTGCACAAGTCCTGTGACAAATCCAGTTCCCACTGTGTTCCCAGCCACCCTCATTCCCTGACACCCTCATTCCACCTCCACAGAACTCCTCTGCCTCCATCTACTGCTTCAGCCAGGGCCAGCAGATCCAGCCACTGGTTCCTAGAGCAGAGCTCATTGCAGGCCGGGCAACTTTAGCTGATAGACTGGTGACAGTGTGACAGCACTGATCACTGCTGAGCTCTTCGTGTAGCCTCTCCCTTCCTGGGGGCACTGCTTGGTGTCTCTTTCCTTCTTCTTTTCTATTCATCCGATTTTCACTAAACTGGCTGAAATTTAATGGGTGAGATTTCTGCCTTTCTGCTTATTTTCAAGTAATCTTCCACAATTTCAGCACCAGGGTCAAGAATTACTAAAGGATGCACACAAAGTGCAACTTCAGAACATTGTTTCTGGATGACACCCAAGCTCTTAGAAAGGCATGGAAAGGCTCTTCAGAGAAAATGTTGCTCTCCAGCATTGGCACCAAACACCAAGAATGATGGGATCAGTGCTGATCCTCCCAGTTGGCCTTGGAGTTTGTGATGGGTCCATGACAACTCAAGTATGTTATAAAACAATAATAGCTCTACTGAACATAGCTATTCTATAGACCATGGTAAACACCCATAGGTGAATAGTGATGCTATGAATTATTTTCTGTAAATACAAAGACAGCTCTTACACAGAGCAGTCTCCCAACAATGAACCTCTGTTGCTAGTTTCCACATTTATTTTAATTCAGTGCAATAGCTCAGCTTCAGCATAACCCAGCAACAAGCTCAATTGATGAAGTCAAACTGAAAAAAAAGGTACTCTAAGCGAGTTAGTTCTAGCATCTCTCTGAATAGGATTTAGATCAGTGAATCTTTGTAATTCTGCCATTTAGTCTTGTGCTTGCTGTGGGTTCTACAAGCATATGTGCCTCCAGAAGAGAATTTTTCCATATCTCCATTGGTTGCTCTACAGGAACTATTTGATTAAGCAAATTGATGGACCTCAATTAGAAAAAGATATATTTTTAAAAAGAAGATCTATCTTTCTTCTCATTCAGTCCTCAACTCTTTGCAAATAGTCTTAGCTACAGTATCTTAGTTATGGTGTTTATAAAGGATGAGTGATCTCTTAGAATCTTAATGAGATCTGCAGAAACCAGAGAAAACAAAATGATAATCAAAGGCAGGGTGGAGTTCTGATTACATTCTAACACTAACATTCTAACACATTCTTTCACAAGAGAAAGGCCATTCTAACTTATACATAGGATGGATTTTTTGGTTTTGAGGCACTTAAAAAGCTGAAAAAATAGATAAGAAGATGGGAATGATTATGCAGTTCCTAAGAAATCTTTTGAGATAATGAGTAGGATACCAGTCTATGAATTCTGCAATCTTGGTAAAAGTAGAATAGCAAGTATTGCTGCTTTTCAAAGGATATACAAGAAGAGTGTGGGATGTCAATTTGCAAGGAAAAATGATAGTAACAACTTTTTATAGCAAGAACAGAGATATTGCTGGACAAGAATATTCCCACAAATCTTCATTTGCAATAAGCTTTTGAATGTTGAAGAATAATGGGTAGGATTTTATTCTATAGAAAATTTTAAAGGGTTTTTTTTCCCCTTTTCCTTCAGGGAATCAGGTTGAAGAAGACAACCTAGCAAAAAAAAAAAAATTACATTGATTTGCCAGCAAAAATTGAGATTTGTTTTGGATTCTTTTTGTACCATTTATGATACATATAGGGAAATCATTAAAAATATTTTTGGCTTTAAGTAACAACTCACAAAAATAGGAGTTTTCTTCTAAAACACTTTAATTATATCAAAAGTGTCTGTGTAAGCAGAGCACTGAATCCGTGTCCCATTGACTTGTGGGAAATTGTGCATAAGCTACTAAAGATGCAGACAATGTGTTCTGAGCAGATATTTGGTGGATAATACCAAAATAGAAGAAGCTGAAGCTTGTGCTGGTATACCAAACCTATCTCCAAGTAGAATAAACAAGATAATTTTAAGAAAATAAATCTAGCCATCAAGTTCATTAGAAAAGGTATAGAAAGCAAGGCTGAAGGTATTAGCTGAACATTATAGAAGACAAAGAGAGAAATCTGAGAACTCCTGTAAAGTTTGAGTCACAGAAATGGACAAGACAGAGCACAGCAATCATAAAAATTCCAAAAGTTGCACTCTAGGAATCTATTCAGGAATCAATCTTTAGACACTGACATAAATTGGAGTTTTGTTACAAATTCCAGGTGGCAAAATATGATCTCTAAATATTTATGAGAATGCATTAGTATTCAAAAGGGATTAATGGATTTCCTGCTGGGGGCATTGGAAGCCTTTAGTGGTCAGATTTTTAAAATCAAGGTGTTTATTTTGATTTTAAGGACTGAACTCAACAGCTTGTTTAAATAGGTAAATTGATTATGTAATTATAGTGACATTTCAGGGTATATCCTTTTCACCTGATTATGCCATAGGAAATAAATCACTAAATGGAATCTACTGGTTTTCTTTTTTTTTGAGACAATGTTAGGTAGGAATTCGAAAATCCACATAGAAATGAAAAATCCCATTGTCAGTGCCTGGTCTTACTGACTTCTTAGAAAAAACATTATTAAATTTAATATTAATTAATATTCAGACAATGTTGATACTAAAATTTTGAAACAACAAAAAAATATTTACTACATAATCTATTTTTTCTTTGTGGCAACAGCTGCTTTGTGCTATCAGTGATGAAATCACATACTATAGAAAAGGAGAGGCCTATTAGATCTTCTGCATCTGCCTCCCTCCTCCACAACCAAATTGCTCCTCCCTGCTTGGAATTTTCAGAATGGCCCCTATGTTTGTTTATCAACCTGAATTCCCTGTTTTTCAAGTCTGTGGTTAAAATTTCTGTACGTTTTGATAACAAAAGCTTCCATAAGAAAAGCAACAGAACTTCTACCTTGCAAAGCTATCAAAAATATCATTAAAACTTTTTACACCCATTTTCGGTTTTCACAATGGTTACAATCAGCAACAACATAAAGAGATAATTGCTGAGTGACAATAGAATAAATTCAACCAAACTGCAGTATGCTAATGTTATGCAATGTTATTTGGTATATATATTTATTAATATGAGAGACCTTTCCTTTTTTACCTCAGACCACTTTCATCAGATTCTTGGTGGAAATGCTGTCATTTCTGGGAGGAATTTTCTACATGGTATTGCATGATGCTGTGTGTCTCTAAATGCTGATTTTTTCCCCGCCTCTTAACCTATTATGCTTGTCACAGGAGTCTCTAGCCTGAAATCAGCATAAATGAGTGTGGCTGGCACTGTGTGCATGCATAGTCACACGGCCTCATCTGTGAATCTGCAGCAATTAATTATATTTATAGTGAAATATCTGCAGAACATTTGCATGTATGAATTATGTATTGAGGAAAAAGCAGTACACTATGGTTTATGCATTTTTTGTTCTCATGAGAATCCCTTTGTATCTGTAATATATGCTATGAAGCAAACCAGATTTTTATTAATTTGTCTATCATCTTAATGATGAAATATAATTTTAAATAAAGACATTGTTTTTAGAAGTGTTTTTCAAGTCACGATTTATCATTATTTTACCCTTACATTATCAAATAAATTGTCCATTACTCTTTAATGTATTTTTTCTTTAAGATTAAGTTCTTCTAGCAAACACCAAGGAAAAACCTGTGAATCATCAATGAGCACAGGCCAGAGTTTAAGGCAATGAAGTATGCATGAAATATAAGCGTGATGTGATTATCCCTCTTATTATGGTTATTACAATACATAATGAGCAGTGTCAGTCTGTTATCTTATCATTTTATTATTTTGTGGATTCACCCAAGAGTAAAATGTAAATGTAGTAACAGAAGTAATGAGTCAATGGGCTGGGAAGCATGATAAAGAAATAATAAGAAGGTAGTATGCTGCAAAGACTGTTCTGAGCTAGACTAATTGTATGCTCTGAAATTAATTATCTGCTACAAATATGACAGGTGGTTAAGTTAGCTGTGAAAGAAAACAGGTCAGAATATTCAGAAAGCCTTTTTTCTTTGCTGAAGAACTTTTGGAGACAATATTGAATTAAAGATTCATACATTAAAATTAATCTGCTTGAAGGTCCTGTTAAGAACTTATTTTTCACATACTGTCCTAAATAGAGGTGTACCAAATACAGCTTTACATTTTTCATGATTTAGTGCCTGCATATGAAAAACTAACTTTGATTTTCAGTGTACATTAGTATTTTTCCAAAAAGCAAGAAAAAATATCTAAGAAATAACAAGAAATCAGATAACTTCTTTTTTTAAATGGTATAACATACAGTAGCTTAAAATATATAAAAATAAATTTTATTAAAACCCCAATTTCTTTAATGATGGGGCCAGAATCTAGTGCAGCTCTCTCATGGTGTGTCTATTGCATACACTCCACGCACTTGTTTGCTTGGGTATAGGTTTACAGCCTGGAGAAAGGTTCCAAATATTAAAACTGAAATGATTTAAATTAAATCTTCTTTGAATATTGCTCCCTAATTATCCTAGTTGTTTACAGTTACCACAGAATTTTCACAGATTATAGAAATCATTAAAGACTAATAATTATTATAACGCTTGAGGAGAATTTTAAGATGAGATAATTTTTCTTACAAAATCACCATCAGCATAGCCACACACTCCAGTATTACTTAATTTATTTTGCTGTAGAACAGTACTCAGCCTGGAATTATCTTAGTTAGAGAGGAGGAGGGGATTATATTATTCTTCAAGGTTCTGTTGCAGGAAACATATTAACATTCATTGACCTTGCAGTGGTAATTTGTACTGATGAGCATCATTATATGACTGGTATATTAAAGCAGCCTATTAGAGATAGGAAGCATCCTATGCTATTCAGAGACACTATTACCATTTGAGATGTGGCTGTCATGGAGTCTTTACATACAGGAGATATTTGGAACAGTGGAAAACTACTAGAATAGCCTGGCTAAGCCATCAAGTTATTGTAGCTCACAGCTCAACCTTTAAAAATTAGATCATATGAAAAAATCACACTGATTTTTTCATATAATCACACCTTTCTGGTAAATAAATATCACATCTTTCCAGTTTTAACCACAGAATTACCTTCTATTAGTGGATGAGTAAAAATTAAATCCTAGAGTGAATGAGAAATACATGTTTGGGAGTACAGAGTCACTCTCCGTTCTGACCATGGAGACGCTGGCCGAAAATAGAACTGTGATTGCAGTATTCTAAATAGAGAGTCACCCTGCAAGCTCTTCTTAGGAGGTGCAACACATCTCATTACCACATTTTGGAAGAAATATGTTCTTAACAGTGGATTTTCTTCTTGTATTGAGGCCATGAATATAATTACCACTTGATAATTTACAGTGTGCCAACTGTTTTATTGCATCCAGTAAGCAATAAAGCACTAAAGGGAACATGAAGTTTGTGGCACCTGCAACTCATTAAAAGGGCACTATCAGAAACAAAGTGTTTAGTTGTCATGTAGTGCTTGGCTATACACAAGCAGCATTTAAGATTGCTGTAGGAATCCTTGCATAAAGGACCATTGGCAACATAAGATGTTCAGGGAGTGTATGTTCAGAGCACAGAACACAGGAAGCCATACCAATTTATGAAGGGAAATTGATTTTCTTCAAAAGTAGAGCAAAACATCTCTGGCCATAGGAAGTTATGTTTCCTAATAGGCTTTTCTGTGTTCTCTCTTGCCTTTCATGTTCGGAACACACTTCTACTAATAAAAGTGTTTGCTATGCAACCACAAATGAGAACATATCAAATGAACAATTTCACTAATTAAACAAACAGGTACATAAAAAGAAACCTCAACTTTTATTACTTAACATAATTAAAGTTTCCCTAGAATGAAGTACTTAGCTTTATTTAGCTAAAACCATACAAAGTATTTGAGAAGTGCTGCTGTCATCTGTGTGTCCCCAGCTCCTGTGGGTATGGGTCCTCCTGCACGAGCAGTGGAGTGTTCCTGACACCCTCCCTGTGTGCTCTGAGCTGAGCATTGTATGAATTGAGCTGGGTATAGAGCAGGAGAGAGATCCTTGAGCAATTATCTTTGTAAGGTGCCTTACTTTCTCCAAGACTGTCCTGTTGGCACTCAGAACATGCACAAGGAGCTGCAAGATACAAATGCAGGCAGAATACCAGAGAGCATATGGAGGTAAAGAGGAAAGAAAATCCAGAGGAAGGAATCTGGTAATACTAAGACTGGGTGGTTAAATGGAAATAAATAGAAAGACTGGTTGTGTTAGGGTCAAAAAGTTTTTAAGATGAATAGAGAGGGCCTGGTTGACTGGGAGAGAATGATCTCAAGGTAGAACTGACCAAAAAAGACTGCTTCAGTAAGTAAACTGAAAACAGGAAAGCAATAGAACAGCTCAGACATGTACGGTGACAGCCTGGATTATAGGCCACTCAGCCTATACATCCAGTCAGAATATTGAGATATTATGACTGGACAAGTAGACTGAGACCTCTAGTGAGCTAGGCTCAATGTCAGGTGAAGGCTGAAAATGAGACCTGAAGGAGAGATGGTGAGGCAGAGTAAATAAAGATATGAAGGAAGATGCAGAAGAAACCAGGCCAAAAATAAGAATGAAGAAACTGAAAAGGGAGGAGAGAGGTGAGGCAAAAGAACCTGGAATGATACAGGTAGTACCAGACAGGCTAGGAAACTGTGGGACTAGTGCCAGGAAGCAGCCCTAGGAAAAACAGGTCTCTCTCAAGAAGAAGATGAAGGCTAGGATGAGAAAATAGGCAGATTTCTTGGATGCCATAGTACATCATGATGGAACAAAGAGATTGTCACCCGTTACTGGATGCTGCATGCTGGAGCCAAATGTTTTACAATCTTGCCATTTCTCTCTTAGCAATATCTGTAAATCCTACTGAGATACTCTCCCACCCTCAGCTGTCCCTTCACCATCCAGTGGAGCATCCTACTACCAGTTATGGCAGATGAAGCAGCTGAGCAGTGCATCAGAAACTTCAATCTTGTAATGACCCAGGTACACAGTAAAACCAGCATGTGGCCATGGACAAACCTTCACACTTTTTGCTTTTAATTTTAAAGATGTTTCAAGTTACATTCACAAGAATCTGAAAAGATTGGCTAAAACCCATGCAATGGTAACTGGTTATAAATATTTCAGTGCAACTTTTAAACCAGTAATTCTTCAATACAATATTGTGAGCCTTCAAGCTTTTAAGAAGAAAGCAACACTAATGTGAAACATTAGAAGCATCCAGTAACATGGAAGATATTAAGTCTTATGGGAACTGCCTGTAGATAGTTTGTTCATGATTCACAGTTGCTTATACTGAATGAGTCATCCTAAAGTGGATAATCAGCAATCTTTCAGCCATTTTCCTTTTCCACCAGGAAGGACTTTGTAGGCTTAAATTAATGAGAGGCTTTAAAAAGTAGCTGAGAGAAGAGAATTCTGTTTTTATAGAGATCAATGTAAGTAGAAATTAATCTTTTTAATAACTAAGTAACTCACTGTTGAATGCTCTTCTATGTTTTCTACTGAGAAACCAGTTAGGGCTCCCTTTTCAGAACGAGGTGCTCAGTTTACAGCAACAGCTTTGTACCTCCGCGTTCGATGCAGGCATGTAGTCATGGAAAGCAGCAATTAGAGTTAAGTGAAAAAAGAAGAGACCCATATTTGTTACTCGTGGTTGAAAACTGATCCAATTAAAGTCTGTTAAATTGACCCATTTTACACTAGGCTAACCCTGAATAGGGCTCTGGATAGAGGTTTTGGGTGTGTGCCAGAGGAGGGACCATTGAATACACACTTTCACATAGCAAGTGGCAAATATCCTGTAATGGGATGGAATGATATCAGGATCAGCTTTCCAAGAAAGAGTTTGAAGCCTAGCCCCCTAACCTTACCGTAGTCAGAGCACACTGTTTTTTTCCTCCTTGCACATTCACTGCACAGTGCAAAATATTTTTGCATTTGTGAAAATGTATGCAAATCCTTACCTGACACTATTTCCTACCAAGAAATTATTCTGGTCTTGCTTCTTTGCACACTTTTGTTCCTTTGTCCTTCTTATCATGAGGCAATTGTAAGAGAACAGCAAAGAAGAATAGATTGTTAATTGCAACAGACTGATTACTATGGAGATGTGTTAGCATCAAGACAGAGCTGATCACGATCAGAAAGTCCTTTCTGTGGATGTTTTGTGAGTTTTGTAAAAATAACGACAAAATAAAAATGAAAAGAAAACAATTTATTTTTTAAATTATCCTCAATATACTGGATAAAGAATGAACGTACTGGACCAATAATCTGTAAAACTTGCTTTAAAAGAAAACAGCCATTTCACAGATTTTTTTTCCCCTACTGCAATGGAAAAACAAGATAACCCTATAAAAATAAGCCCTTCCCCCTCACTCTTGCATACAGTACTATCTCAATCCTTTTAAGTGCTGAAAGAAAAGTCATTATTACAGAACAACAAGGCATCTTCTGAGTTTTTTAATTGCACCTGGTGAAACAGGGACAGATCTGTCTCCCAAAGTAGTGATTCAGCATTTAACTCAGTGAGCCAAATGTAGTCTTGGTGACTCATAGATCTTCAGCAGGGCTGTAGTGGGAATTATTCTGTTCCAATAGATTTCACTGTTTCTTCAGAATGCCACCTACTTTTATCATTTTAATTAATATTCCAAGGCTAACCTCCAACTCTCAACCCTCAAGCACTTGTTGTTTAATTCATCATTTATTGCTCTTGTGATATCTCTTTTGACATAGTCCATTGTTCAGATTACTGTTCTCAACAATGTTTTATAAATTGCCCAATTTCCTAAATAACAGTGATCATGTTTCTTAGTTACATCTTAAAGGAGAAGCCATCATACAGAATTTCCCCCCTTTTTGTTGGCACAGAGGAAGGGGAATTCCTCTCCTTTGTGGACAAAAAGCAGCTTTGAGATTTCTCCCAAACATTGCACCAAGAAGTTGCACTGCAGCAGCTTAAATAGGAATAGGATTTTCTGTTATCATAGCAGTGAACCAATTGTTTGTAATATTTGCTTCATGGCAGCAGAGAACTCAGGCTGGATTATATTAAACTCATCACTGAGGAAAGCAAAGTAACAACAAAACTCAGAGATGGAGATTGCTATTTCATTGGCACAGTCTGGAACAATTATTTTCTAATTCCTCTGTTAATTTCCTTAACTTTATCAGCTTGAAGCAAAAGAACCAATTTTCACTTTTGGGGGCTGAATGTCCTGTGCAAAGCACTCAGCTTTACCATGCTTTATAGAGGAGAGGCCTGAACTCCTTTGAGATCCAAAAAATCCCAATCACTGGACAGGTACATGAATATATGATTTGTGTCAGAGCTTGGCTTTACCAACTTCCAGGTACAGGGAGTCACAGGAAATAGTGCTATAAAAGCCCATAAATCTTTGCTGATATTTAGAAACAAGAGCAAAGCAGAAAACCAGTATCTGCAAGATTCAATCTCTTCATGTTCTTGTCTTTCTCCATATGAATTAGAGATGCCCAAACACAAAACCTCAGACCATTCCATCCAAGAGAAGAAAAAGCCTCAGCTAAGCTGATGCTCTGCAGCACAACCTTGTGTTGGTTGCCTACACAGCATCCCCCCACTGCAGTCTGGGTGGGCTTGTGCTCAGAGGAGCACAGATTGCAGAGCACTGCAAAGGCTTTTTTTATCTTCTTACTCTCATTGTACTTATCCACTAATGTAAATATTTCCAAAACAATATCTGACTTGTACAGTCATAAATGCATAGGCTGGCAAATCTTCTCAGCTGCATTAGTCACTTCAACTCTAGGTCTGAAAATTTGGTTTGGATGAAAACATTTACAAGTGTAAATCCTAAACTCTGTGCCTCACCATGCAGCCATTGAAAATTCCAGCCCCAAATATTCTTATCAGATACACCCTAATGCAGCATGCTTTATTCCAACTGCATACCAATAAGATCCTTGGAAGAAAAACTGCAAGAATGAGTTTTTGAAAACAGGAGATTCAGAGAGAATCATTACTTCTTCAGTCTCAGGTTGTAAATGTACATCCCATTACTGACTCTGCTAATAGCTGCTAGGATGGATTATTGTTAGAGCTGCTAATTGAGAGCTGGATTTGAACACCTAAACAGCTTTGTCATTGGTTGCCATCGAGCTATTAGACAAATTGATAAAATGCACCCATGTGGTATAGCTGCAGTAACATAAAGCTCATTTTTAGCAATATAGCAGATTTCCTCCAGCATTTATCTTGCTGCTTAGCAGTTCAGAAGGAGCAAAATGAGACAGAGAACAGGAGGGAAATGCCCAGAGTGTCTGGAAAGCCTCTCATTTCAATCTTTGCATGTACCCAAGAGGTGAACACAACACGAGTTGGAGACCCTGTTCTCCTTGGAGTGAATGCTAATTTAAACTTCCACTGTGATCTGATATGCTTTAAAATGCAGCAAATCCCTTATTTATGAATATATAAAGGCCATGAAAGGGCTTTAGAATCTAACCCGAGGGGGCTCTTCAAGTGCATGAACCTAGCAATGTTTAACACTTATACGTATCTTGAACAGTTTCTTGAAAAGAATAGAGAAAAATACCTGGTAGAAGCCCTCTTTTCTGAACAGTTGAGAAGGTTTCTTGCATTAAATGAGAAAAACCCATTTTCTTAAGGAAATGCTTTCTGGTAGCTATTGCACATTGCTATTTAGAATTCACATCCCTAGAACAGAGCTGTTGCATACATTTTTTATGACATAATCTTTCACATAAATGCAGTTCTTGGAATGCTGACAGGCCAATAAAGAAGCCTTGCTGTATTGGGGGAACAAAAAACATTTCAGGTCTAATATCAAAAGAGTTATTAAATGTCTCCTTTGATTTTTGTGATGTGAGCTTTCCCAAGTAAGTCCATAGCACTAGCAATGAGACATTGTATAAATATAAAAAGATGTATTCTAAAAGATACAAGCAATTAAAAGGCAGTGTATTCTTCAATAAGATTTGAAATATGTTCCATGAAAAACAAGCATAATAAATTCATTCTGTTCAGCTCATGCAGAGTCAGATTAGGTACCCTGAGATCAATAGTTGCACTTCTGTAAATCCTGGTTCAAAATTGCCTCACTGGCTTACATTTTGCTTCTGAAAGTGTTTGTGTTGCTCCTAAAAGGACTACAAAAGAGTCCTTTCATAAAACTCTGGTGATCCTCTGGGATGGTATTAGACACCAGTATGGGGAGTTCCCAGCAGTTTGCCTTCCTTCCGCCCCTCCTCCACTGCCCAGGGATAACATCCAGACCAGCCCCAGTAAAAATTACATTAGAACCTTCATCCCCAAGGTTCACAGCCTCATTAGCATCTGCTGCCATTGGTCCGGGGTTAAAAATACATGCCAAATAGTGAACGTGGAGAACCCTTGGAGGCTGACATGCAACGAGTATTTGCTTTTGCCTTCCTTGTTCCAAAGGAAGCATTCTCTCCAGCATAGGGACAAACTGTTGCTGGGACTGGGAAATGCTCAAAATATCCTTCTCTGCAGGAAACCCTTGCAGGTTGATCTGCAGGCATCCCAAGAATTGTGGTTCTTGACAGACTTCAGTATTAATTATTGCAGCATTGCTCTGACTCTTCCTGAAACCATGAAGCACACAAGGAGTACCATAGCTGCTCATTTTCATTAGTGCTTCCTTCTTGAAAAATAAAAGAAAGCGTTATAATAGCACATGACTATGCAGCACATTCAGACACATTTAATTAGTAGCTGCCTCACACTTATTTCTTAAAAAAACAAGTAACAAAATAAAATAATCTCTGGTTTAAACTCAGGCTACATAATACAGGCTGTTTGAAAGGGGAATAGTTTCCCTCTTTAAGAAAACTATCTAACTGCTATTCCACCTGAAAGCCATGGCAAGGATAGGAGCTATCAGTACCTATTCTTTGGCTTTTTCAACACAAAAGTAAATATTCAGTCCCATTGAAGCCCAGCCTTCTTGTGGAACCAGTCCCTCCTGAACAAATTTACCAAACCAGTAAGCAATATCTTTCTCAAACAGAGTGCTCTCACCTGCAGTTCTTGCTCTGTTTTCCCCCTGACAGCCTACAAGTGAGGTCACTGATAAGTCACTGAGCACAGCAGGCAGCTCCAAGTCTGTTTGGGAGCTTTATAATGCTGTCCTGTTCTAGAAAACTAGAAACATATAATGCAGTCCCATCCAAGAACAGGAGCATTATCCAATATGTGATATGCCAAATTAATTAGCAGAACTAATTAGCAAAGCCATTTTCTGTATCAGTCAGTGGAAATCAGCATCTTACCCAACCAATATACGCATAATGTCACAGAAGGAACATTGTATCAAACAATTCATTTCCACACTGAAAAATGTACAAATGTGGAACATAGAGTTTGCCACACCATATAGGATTGATTGTCCAGTACTTCAGCTGTCCCATTTTAGACTGTGGTTAGTACTTCATATCTGATGAAAAACCACTGAAATGAACAAATGTGGATTTCACCATGAGAAAGAGATCCTAATAACTCATCCTTAGTCAGCAGAGCCTGTCTAAGAGATCCAGAGAAACTTTAAAAGTTCAGGGTATGAAACATTTCATAAATTTGTACAGAGATTAAACATGAACAGGATAAGGAGATTTTTAAGAGAGTCTAACATTTTTACTGCATGGAGAGACAAAAAATATTCATCCTCATCATGCAATCAAGTTGCAAGCAAAAAGAACTAACATTCATTCTGAATATAAACTGATTTATTTACATGGGACAGCAAAATTACTCTGAAGTGATTTTAGCTGCAACCCCATAAGTGCTACAATTAGAAGGCAGGAGGGCTCAGCAGAAGGGGCACAGCACCACCTGTCATCTTGCTTCCGGGACTGAGTTGGCTCAATTATATTGAGTTTGGCAAAGAAGAAATACATAGCAAGGGAGGTGAAAAACATCCAATTCGTCTCAAGTCACATAATTTACAAATTAATATTAAAATTCAAGGCCTGGATGCATCAGAAATCCTTAAGGGATTTGAAACTGTTGTGTAAGAGAATGTCAGTAACAAATACAGGTATGTAAGACTACTTGATATCTACATATAAATATATTCTAATTTAATTTGCAAAGTCAGAAACTAAACTAAATTGAGTGGTTCCAAGTACTGACATACCAGCATTTATATCTCTGTGCCAGATTTATATATTACTTTTGAATTGTATGTTTTTCCTTACTCTCAAAGAATAATGATTACTTAATTGATATTTGTATAATCTCAGAGAAGTAAAATGTACTACATATAAATGAAGAATTACACTCTGATGAAATCTTAATTTTTAAAAAAAATTCAACCTCTTGTTACTGAGTGCAACATGAACCTCATTCACAGCACCCTTTTGGCTTAGACATGTTCTGAAAGACTAACCTCTAGTTACACAGAGGGCCTCATCACGTATGACAGAGACAACAAACTGCTGCCCAGTTTTGTAAGTGCAGACCAGGCTTTGCACGGCACTGTCCATGTGTACTCCATGCCTACTCTCACGGGCTGAACAGGAAACACTTCATTCCCCTATAAGTTTGTTTTACTGAAGAATTTCCCAACAATATCTTTTCTTCCCTCCTTTTCAAAACTACCAGATTAAAACATGACCCTAAAATGATAAATGAATAATGAAAATGATAAATGATTAATGTCCTAATTTTCACAAGAACCCTTTACTTAATACTGCAGATCTAAGTTTGTAGACAACAGGCTAAATCCAGCCTGGGTATGAAAGCTGATGTAATTTATCCAGTAGCTTACCCTGAGTGGAAATTAAAACCATGTACTTTATACTGACTTGCTATTCAAATGCTACTTGATAACTACTCTTACATTGCATTCCATACTACAAAGACAGAAATCTAAATCTCATGGAAAGAAAAAAAGATATCCACATTGCTCATTGCCATTTGACCATCAAACTGCAGATTTCCTCAGAAAACAGAATATTGTATGTGCCAACTACACAGTTGTAGACTTATGACAGCATAGAAAGAAGACCCTTATTAATTTAACACTTCCTTGATTTTCAAGTCATCATTCAATCCCCTAAAAGACTAATCATCATAGGAACATATTCTACAAACACATACCAGCCTTTAAGATGATTGAGAGTAATTGCTTAGGTCTATGCAAAACTGATGTGTAGATATACAGGAAGAATTACTTTTTATTCACAGAAGGTTGATTAAATGGAACATACTGTGGTTCTTCATATAATTTTTTGACAAATTTAGTCCAGGCTCCATCTGGAAGCTGCATTTACCTATTTTTTGTATCTGTCCTTGAAAAATATGATTTAGAAACAAGAAGAGAGCTTCATGCTGTGAAAAAGTGAAACTCTCTACAGGGGCTTTTTGATTTTTCTAAAGACTACTTTGCTTGAAGTTGTGGATTTTCCTCCTATTTGCCATCTGGATAATTTTATCAATGAAAACTCTTAGTTTAGGTGGTTCAAACAATAATTCATACTTGGAAAGCTTACTCAGGTTTTTGGAAAGGGTAAGCTGTAGAGAGTGAGGCACGATGCTGCGGGACAGCATTGTCTGAGGTAGTTGTACTACTCACCAGAACAAAAGCTAATTCTCAGTATAGACCATGCAGAACTTATTGCACAGTGTGAGCTTAAGTTTCCAGTTAGGATGGAAGAAACTGTCAATAAATCTGAAATTTGGCAAGGTTTTATCAGTTCCTTTTGCAGGGCTACTTAGAATTTCGCTCTGTGGAGTATTTCAAGCCTGGCAATATTTTGAAGGAAGCAGCTTGCAAAAAATAAAGTTTTAACTTGGAGTTTAATCAGCTGATAGTAGGGAAACTGTAGCAACACACTTCTGAGAACGTGGTATCTCATGAAGCACATGACTGAGAACAGTATGGTAAAGAACCTGACAGTGCCTAAATTTTATGTCCCAAACTGAAGTTGATGAACCATAATATTCCAAAGTCACACAGTTGGCATGCTCTGGGTCTGCTTGCTCTTAGCCCAGTCCTGCACCATCAGAAACATCTAAAAGAGAGTGCTGGAGCCTCTGTCATTTCTATTACAGGAAGATGGAGCAGGAAAGAACTGTATCTGTTTGTGATTCCACCTTTTGCTTGCATGTTGGGCTTCCAGAACATTGTTGTATTGAGAATAGACAGTGGCACTGTAACAAAACACAAACTACAAAGGAGAGACCTAGTCTGTGGTTAAATAGCCAAGGCATTATGATATTATTAAAAAATAACTGGATAAATAGATGTGGGAATGCAGGTAAATGCTTGTAACATCTTCCGTATTGTTTTAGTGTAATATGTTATACTAAAGTGCCTTCAGATTAAATGGTGCTTTGTGCAGGCACCAGCACTGGGCTGAAGTTTTGCTAAATTTTAAATTTATTTTTCTAATGACTAGAAAACAAATAGATAGATACTATTCAGAATGACCCTTCTATTTTAGGACTGCAGTTACAATATTAAAAGGAAATAGGCCACACACCCCCAAAAAAAAGAAATATTGAAAGAAATCTCTTATATCTTCATCACCCTCAAAATGAGCAAATATTGAAAGATAAAACCAGTAAAGAGATAATCCAAGATATCTTACAGATTTCTCTTCTCAGTATTCATCAGTCACTCATGTAAGCACATAAGGAACACTGAACAGATGTAGGTAGGACAGCTGTGACCCAAGGCCAAAAATCTATTCTGGACATTTTAAAGAAGACCTGTAAGGTCTCTTTTTAGGATTTTCACTTCATAAAACAAGGCTTCCAAAGAGTATTTGATTATAAACATAATTACAAATAATGGTACTTAATTATAATTATTTTTGTTCAATGTTTCCAGCATCTGAACACCCATCTGGCAAAATGCCCCTGCACTGAATCCCTGCTGAATTCAAGATTCTGATCTTGATGTCTGAAGAACTTTGGACAGCTTATTTTGAAATGGTCAAAGGAACTATTCGACCATGTTACAAGAATGGATTCCTACAGAAGTGTCCCTTGGAAACAAGAAAAGATTCATTACAAATGTGAAAATGTGTGACTAGAAGACAATAAAAAATGTTGGGCATATATCAAAAGCAGCATAACAAAACTCATGAAGATTAGAGGCACTTTCCACATTCTTCTGTCTGAACAGAAGAGAATGGGAGAACAAATAGTAAAACCCTGGTTTTATAGCACAGCTATCTTCTTTTTAAGGTACTCACACACTCTATAACACCTGCAGCTGTCAACATGCTTAGGTAAATTGACTGATCAGGTAGGCCAGAGCCATGGAGTGCAAGACACATTGAAATTAGTAGTTACACGTTTCACAAAGACTGCAAGCTAATGCTGCTCTTCAATAGCCCCATCCATCAGTGGCCACCCTTTGTTAGAGAAGGCCACTCTCCAGCTTTTGTACCTAAGGGGTTTATTTCCTTTTTTTGTTTCCCTACCAATTCTCATAAGCTAAACCACTTTTTGGCAAGGAAAGAAGCTTTATGTATTGTAAATATTTTGTTTTCTGTGCACTTTTTTATAATCCACTCCTAATTACCCTGCATAATATATTTCAAAACAAACAGGAGTTTTAACTGATGTAATTTGATGACTGCACAATTATGTTTACATATACATATCTGAATATAATTTTCAGTGCTTTTGGGGATTTAGAGCATTTTAAAAATGCCCAGAAAGTCTTAACTAGCTACCCTTGTCTAAACTGTTAATGCAAGGTGCTAGTTTGGGCCAGGCCCTTTTTTTTCTCCTGAGTCAAACATAGTACATGACCTTTAAATTTCAGTTATGCTCTCAATTTCTCCTTTGCTCCTTACTGAAACTACTTAAAAATATTTGGCTTTGTTTTCATTAGGTTGTCAAAAATATGCTTCAATATTTAATTAATAAATATTTTAGAGATTCTCAGGTGAGTTGGAACATGCATGTATACATTGGTTTTGGCAAAGGACAAATTAAGCATCTCTTCAGCATTTCCATCTAAGCATAAAACATTGCATTTTCAGCAATTTTTACCATAGGGAACAGGAATTTGCTCTGTTGGAATTTATGATGCAATAAATCCATTATTATCTGTGACACCTATACACATGTGCAATGTGGAATTAAAATTGCTCCTGGGTCTCAACCATCACATATACATGCACAGGTGTGCAGTATTTATGTATATAAATCTATGCCACCAAAAAAAACATAATATACACTTTAATTCTTCATTGAATATATTTGGCCCTCATTCTCAGCTACTTCCATTTAAGGCTGTAGTAGTGAAGAGAGCTATATGGAGTTTCTGCCCAAATTACATCCAGGATGAAGTAGTCTATGTTGGAGCAGCCAGCTATGTTCCTTCAGACACTCTACTCTAGCTGAGAATTGCTCAAACAGTCTGTATTACTTATTTTGCTTGGCACAATCTCCACAGCTTGGAGATGTAAGAAGAAAAAATAGAAACTGTTTTAGGAATGAGCTGTGCTGATCCCAAGTCTCGTGAGGACGCCTCAGCACGAAAGGGTGACACTCTGCAAGAATTCTCTGTGAGAATGCTCAGTGCCGCCTTAACACCAGGAAAATAGAGAAGAATCTTAATAGTTATGAGTTGTTGGTCCAAGGAAAGGAAATATTGCCTCACTGTTCATATGGATCTGACCCAACAGCTTTAACATTAATGCAGTCTCTTAATTTAGGGCAACTAAGGCTCGTGTCCTTAAGTTAACTGTGGGACTCAGGGCTGCAAGGAGGGACCTGCAAATCAGCTGCATAGAGAGCACAAGCCACAGATGGAAGTACACAGCTGAACACATAACACATGTGAAAATGAGTCCTCTTTTCACAACCATGCAAACAGTTCACAGAACTATCCTTGAAAAGGATAAGGGCTTCCTTCACACATGTGAGAATATCTTATTTACTATCAATTTATCTTGATTCTGTGCAATTAGCATACTATCATTCTACTCTGCTTTACTTAACAAGGTATCTTAGTCCAAAGACTGCAATCCTAGGGTTCTTTCAAACTATATTAGGCAGCTAAAATATGAAATTAAAAGAAAACAGAGTTCGAGCCAACAGAAACAAGTGACTCATTTCCTTGTGAAAACACACAAGGTTTATGTTACTCTGGCAACGACGTTCACCATTCCAGAATAAAGTCTCTTTGCTCCCTTCAGAGCTTTTATATATTCCTGTTACAATCTATGTTCCACAGTGACCTGACATTGAACCAAGTTATTCAGTTATTCACAAGAGACTGTAAGTTATACTTTAATTTAGACAGATTCTAGGTTTACTCCTTTGACAACAAATTAATAAATACATATATTCTTCTTCACAGTGAGGATTTCAAAGGAGAAAAGTTATTTCTGGGGCATATTGGTGATATATGCCTTTTCAGAATTGTGTGTTGCCATGATGGACTGGAATGGCTGTGGCTGCACTCCCACAACCCTGCAAGCAACAAACACAGCAGCATTCCAGCTGCTGGTTTTCACCAGGAAGGTGATTCAATTGTATCACATAGGTCAAAATGCAAGTTAGGGAAAAAGCCACATAATCTCATTGTGAAATTAACCACAAGTGTCAGGAGAACAGCAGCATAATAGGGATACAGAAATTCTGCCCTTTTGAATCCATGCCAAAAAAGTTTCTTAATTACAGAAGGTTCCTTACATATAAAGCTGTCACAGCATAGGCCACAGCACATGCTGCAGTTGAGATGGCCACAATACAGAGAGTGCCACCAATATCAGAATACAATATCAGAAGGCTTCAGCCCATGGAGTACCACCCTACCTCATCAGAAGGCTTCAGGCATCAGCCCATAGAGAATAACATCACTCCACTTCAGAAGGCTGCAAGATCTGTCCTTCTCGTTCTTTAGCCCAGCCTTTTATCCCCTCCTGTTGATGCACTGCCCCTGTGTGCCCTCTGTTCCCTTTGGTGGTTGCTCAGTGCCCCTGGGCACTCGCTGGCTCATTGCTGTCAGTGCTGCTCTCCTGCTGTTCACAGCTGTGCCCATTGAGGATGAGGCTGAGCTGCAGCCCCATCCCAATGACCACGAACTGTGTGCCTACAGAAAGTCCTAATCCTCGTGCAGTGGGAAAGATGTACAAAGTTCCAAAGCTATAGTTTGGTATTTGCTACTGATTTATTTCAAGATATGTCCTCAAAAGTTAGATGAGAGATTGCAACTCAACTGACAAGGCAAATTTTCTGCTTAAATTTTGCCCATCTATTTGGAGATTTCTCTGGAGTTAAAAAGGAATTCAGGAGATTTTGTCTGCTAGAGTTCTTGCTTTCCTTGATAGCGTAGTAAATTTCAGTCTTAAAAGAAGTATTTTCATGGGAGACTGTGAACATTTTAAAGTTCTAAAATACTGTGTAGGAAAACTCCCACAGAACACATGATGAGCAGAAATATATTGCCATAAACTTCTGTGGAGTAACTGAATTTGAAAACCAAATGCCAAAAAAAGAAGCTTTTTGACATTTATATGAACACATAGGTGTTTGGCTGAATGGCTTTCTTTACCCATCTCTTAGATTTTTGTCACTCATGTACAGCTCTGTCATGTAAATTAAGTTTTGGGAAACTTCCCTCTAAGTCCCTGAAAACTTTGCTGTTACTCTTTGAGGGATCAGGGTTTGGTCCCTGCCCCCCTGAAAGTACCAGGAAAGAACACACAAAACACACTGTGCCCAAGTAATAAAACATTTTCATTTGTACTCAGATTTTCCACATTTACCTATATTAATATTAAGCTGAGAATTCATAAGAAGAAAGTGGAACATTAAACATAATTTGGATAAAGATAATTGAAAGTTCTGAAAAGGTTTCCTTGAAAAACTATTGCTTCTTAAATAAAATCTTCCCAAAAATCTCTGACACTTTCTGTTTCCTGGGCTTGGTTAGAATCTCATTAAGGTACTGATCTTCTTGATGGCTGACAATGAATTCTATGATTAAGCTGTGGAACCCTCAGCCATGAGTTACTATTAAAGCCAAACTCATAGCAGAATTCAAAGCTCAATTACACATCTTGATCCAAGTTCTTGGCTCCAGTTCTTTCTGTTGAACCTTGCTGAGACAGCACAAAAAAGACCGAAAGAAGATTTAAAGGGGCAGATTCCCTGATACTGAAAAATCTTTGACTGAGGCAATTGGAGATTGGTATAATGCCACACAACCCTAATTTTTGTTTCTAAGAGGTGGCTCAGGATTGAAAGATGGCAGGGAAGTGGGTGATCCTCAGCCACCTCAGATGCTGAGTCTCACATGGCACACCTTGTAGACATACTTCTATTCTCACAGTTTGTGGAACATATTCTGAGCATGTTCTGAGCACTGAAAAAACCCAAGGATTTATATAAATACAAAAAATGAGGATTAGATGGGATAAGTTCAAAGGAGCCATGCTGTTCTAAGATGCACGAATACATTACAAAACAAAAGTTGTCTGCTAGTTATCTGTTGAAAATAAAGATGAAGACTCTTTTCCTATGACTTCCTCCTTCCACCAAAATATCTGGAACGGATCATTAACAGAGGCAGGCTACATATTTGGAATACTAGAGGGATTTCAGGTATCTTTCCACATGACTTTCCTCTGCAGCAGTACTGTTATCCCATAGTAATGCAATGCCTTCATGGAGATAGGAAATGTAAGAAAGAATATTTTGCCTCTTTTTTCATGTTTAATAATTCAGACAAACAAGATATGGCAGAGTCAGGCAAAAAATGCTGGTTTATGAAAGTCACTAAAGGGAAAAGGGCTCTTTCATACTGTAAGATCCCACAATACTGAATACTGCCATAAGCATTCTTAGATATTACAAGGCATTCAGAAAATACTACATAATCAGCATGTGCTCCAAATACTTGTTATAAAATATGCATAAGCTGTAATTGCCTGTGAAAGCTGAATGTTGATAAGAAGAAGTAATAATTGTGGTTTTGGCCTTGATCCTTAAAAAGACATCTCACAATAATAAAATTGAGTAGCTAATACAGAAATCATTATTATCTTATGAGAAATGTAATAATTCTGCCTAGACTAAATTGACAGACTATATCTGCAGTATATAAATGTATTAAAACAGATAAAATAGCACCAGTTTACATGAGGTTGATGCATGATGTTCATTGCTATAAACTCACAAAACTGTAGAAAAAGAATTCACCTTAAACTGTCACATGCTGAATGCCAATTCTGTTATTCAGTTACTGTTACTGCAATGTGCTTCTCATAGGACCCAAGTACACAGAAACAAAACACGGTTTGAGTGCAGTCACTGGAAAATGACAGCAGCAAAGACTTACATTGACATCTCTGATTACAGCATGAGATTCAGTATGATTAGCAATAGCTTGCTCATTACTGTCATTTCTACGTTTCTTTATATCTTTACAGGGTGTATGTTGTCAGGGTAGTAAATATGCTAATATGCTAAAAGATAGGAGACCATGTTGTACAGCAGCTGTCCTTCACAAACCTCCCTGCAGCATTTTCCACAAAATACCTGTTCCAGAAACAGAATAGCTGTGAGAGTCACAGTTATGGCTGGAGAGGAGATTTCTTACAGGTATCTTCCAATATGAGGGCAGAGACACGAGACAAGTGCCTACCCCAGGAGACCTGCACAGGCAGAGCAGCACTGAGGTGACTGGTTCCTTTAGACCTGTTTTGCTGAGGAAACAAGCTGTTATTTTTCTACTAGCTGGGTTGTTTGGGTTCTGTGGGCTTGTTTGTTGTTTGTCTTTTTTTTTTTTTTGTGTCCCCAAGCACCAGGTAGCATTGTTAGGTACAATAAATTACAACAAATGCACAGATCAGAAACGTATTACATGTGGGTCGTCCCAGGTCTTCACCATTTTCTTTTTTTCTCAATTGAAACACTTCAAAGGACTGTTCTTACCTGCAAAAAGCAGTTCTTTTAACTGTGGTTTTCGTTGCCTCTACAAAAAGCAAGAATAGAGGGAAATACTTTCTTTTTTCCCTGATTTAAATAACATGCAAAGTTCAGTTGTCAAAAGAAAGTAAAACAAACATTACTTGTGCCCTACAGTAAACAGTGCCTTGAGTGAAAGCTTGTGTTGGAAAGAAATGCACACACAGCTTGGTTTAGGAGTGCCATTGGAGTCACTGTCATGAGGTCTTTATGAGGTTTGCATCTTTGCATGCGTTTGTGGTTAAAAGAAACTTTCTGTCACAGCAAGTAGTAACTAAAAATACCCAAAGTTAGTTATTTAAGTAGGTCAAAAATCTTGACAATGCTTATTTAAAATACTTGATGGCTCTTCATACCTTTAAAGGCAGGAATAGTATCCTTTGGAGATCAGTGTCTGAACACCAGGAGGAGGCTGCTCACTCTGAGCAGCCCTGGCAGAACTGTGAGTGCTGAAGAGGCTGCAGCCCTCCCTTGGTGCCCAGAGCCCCTGGGTGTGCAGCTGGGACTGTGCCCTGGCTGCCTTCTGGCTAAAGCACCTGCACATCCATCCCATGGAATCCAGGGAAGGAGAAGGTGTCAGTGGAGAAAGTTGAAATGTACCTTGTCTTCCCTGGTTTATGCAGAGCTCTGGGCTGCCAAGCAGAAGAACCAAAGCTCTTTCTTAACTGGCTAGCTGGGAACTAGGTAGTTCTGCTACCTGGAAGCAGAAAACCACAGAGCTCTGTGCAGGTGTATTGCCCTTCTGAGAAGCATTTTCTTCTGGCTGGACCTCCTGCACAGTCAGAACCCACCTGTGGAGCAGCTGCTGAGGGTTGGGAAGGGAGCTGCGCTCACCATGGTCTGCATGCGGGAAAGGAGCAGTTGGCAAAATCTCAGCAGAACAAACCTCAGTAGAACAAAGCTCAGGCTGAAGCTGATGTTAACTTGGGATTCATTACTGAAAGTGTAGTTTTTGTAGTTAAAAATAGGACTGGAACCCAAGAACACTTTTACTTACCTTTGGGATTTTGGGGTGGTTTTTTTTTTTATATGTGCCTTTGTATTGGTTACTGTTGTCTGCATATATATTCAGCACACTGCCAAGAACTGACAACAGTTTCTGTGTGCACCCTGACAGCCATTCTGCAGATTCTCTCCTATGATTTATTGAGTAAGTGCCACCTGCTCACACTAAATAAAGGGTAAGCTGGGCATAGATGGGAAGAAAAGGCAGCTCAACAGTTGAAATAATCTCATTATCCCTTCTGAATTGCAGAAAGGGTTCATAGCAGAGATATGGAGAAGGTGGACAAAGGCTTTAAAAAAGTCTATTAAAATACTTTAAATAATAAGCAAAAGAAGACAAAACTTTGAAATCTAAGAACAAGGAAAATAGGAAATGCAGAATGGGTAAGAAGAAAAGATATTTGCATTAATAGATGATAAGAGAAAATACAGGAAATTTATTTTTAATGGTGCAGATAACACAGAGGAAGAAGAACTGAAGGAAAAAATATAAGAAAACAAACAAACAAATAAGCAAACAAACAAACAAACAAACAGGAAGAATCCAAGGACACATTTAGTAATACATTAGTAAATAATATGAGGAAAACCTCTATAACTCAATAGATGCCTAGCCTGACCCAGCCTGTCTCAAGCCTAAAAAAATACAGATCATTTACACACTATCTTTTCAGCTAGTAACTTCTCACTCAGGCCAAAGCAGCTGATGTTCTCCTACGGTGCAAACATCTGAGCAGAGTTTTGACTCACTAATATCCCAGCTTACATTCAGACCACCATGAAGCCATGTTTTTAAAAACACTAAATACAGATAAGTGCTCGTGAGATGGGAGTGGGCTAGAAGAGGCAGGCTGGATACCTGGCTTTGCCTACAGGTAAAAACATATCTGTAATCAGTTTTCTTTACCTTGAACTGCAGTTCTTCAGTACTGTGCGATTATTTCTAAAACACTTGGTATGTTTTTAAGAAGGGGACCTCTGTGAGGTCCCCTTCTTAAATGATGACATTCAGGCTCTACCCAGCAAGGCATGCAAGGAATATTGTGATTTTGAGTTTATCAGTGATTCCTGCACAGCTTACACAGACAGCTGACTATGGCAAGTCCACATCAGTGTGAGGATCCACCCACATAACTAAACATGTCTAAAGCTCCTGCTCTATGACTCACAAGATTCACTTACCATAATACTGAGCTGAGCAAAACAGGCAACAGGACTTGATGAATGCTTGCCTTTGTATTCCACAGAAATTCGCCTGCATAAATATTTTATTTTGTTTAAATAAAAATATCTTAAAATGTTTTTTCTACTGTTCTGTTCAAATGGTATTTGGTCCATAAAATGCTAACTGTAAATTCACATCTGGCTAAGCTCAACATTTGTCTTCGTGTTCTTCATTTTATTTTTTCTTTAAGGGATTTTGAGTGCTAAGGATGATAAAGTGCTGACATTTATGGGAACATTCCATTATTATAATTTGTATTTGATAAAAGTATTTGATTGAACTTTACAAATAAAATCCCTTCATGCTTCAGCAACTCTAGTTTATAATGGGAAGCATAACATACTATTTTTAATATTTTTTTATTATTTTGAGTAAAAAAAATGAGATAAAATCCCACCTCAAGATATTCATATCTGGGTAGCAAGCAGATCAACTACAAATAAGACAGGATCCTGGTATAAGAATCCAGAAGTGAATGTTTTTAAAACACAAGTTGATGTCATATTAACTACTGCTCATCAACTGGCAATGATTGCTGCATGTCAGTTTTGCATAAATAAAGGGCAATTATTTCTCATGCTTTATGATAACTGTCATGAGAACAGTAAGAGTACAGAATATATATTTTTGAATTTGGAAATGTAACTTTCAGAGAAAATGCAATAAAAATCATTACAAATGTGCAAGTGTAGAGGCATCACTATGCTGTTTTCTCCTGCTGCTTGGGGGAAATCCCAAGAATTAATCCAACAAGATGATAGGATGGGGTTGATGTGATTGTTGTTGATATGTGTAATGGTTCTTGAAGAAGATGCTCCTAGTATCTCCTAAAGAATAAGTTAGTGGTATAAGAAAGTAAGACAGCACTTGTCATTCCTTGTGTTCTAGATTGTAATTTTCACTATTTGTTGCACTTCAAGTAAGTGATTTTCTGCACTTGTTAGTCTCTCCAGTTCAGTGGAAGAAGTTTTGAGTGGGGAAAGCAGCTTTTAAACAAATACTTTCTTCAGTCTATCTTCAGTCTAGAGAGAGAATAGGGACTTCTGAGACAGCAGCTTGCAGTAGGTAATCGCCATTATATGTTGTAATAGGGAGAAAATGGCCCTGAGGTGGTTATGTTTGAATACTCACAGTCTGGGAACATTATCTCACTGCAAGGTGAGAATTGCAAGTGCAGGAATCAGATCTTGCAAAACGTTTGCTTGTGACTTCCACAGAGATGAGCTACACAGTGAGTCGAGGTAGCAACATGACAAGTGCTTTACTCCAGTTTCGCCTTACCACAGTAAATTGAAGTAGGATATGAAAAATACAAAGATTTCACTAATGTAAATGTCAGTAATAGGATGATTTCGTTCCAAATATGTCTACAGAGACAGAGATATACAGGTACTCCTGTATGCAGATGATTCACCCTGGAGTAACTGCCCAGATAAATACAGACAACCTGTTGACACAATCTTTTTAGAGTGCTGCCATTGCAAGACTCATCTTCTTCTTTCAGATTGAAAAGGCTCCATTACACATCTTGATTTGTGATGAAGAATGAGCCCCTTAGGCTGGTGTCAGAGAGCCGGGCCTCTTTGGATTGCCAGAGAGATAAAGAGACGTTAAAGACCTACAGGATGTTTCTGGGGGAGAGCAGAAGGCAGGGATTGTTCTAGCTGAGCTGCAAAGTTTTGTTCTAGGCCCAGCAGAGAGAGCACAGCCTGAAGACCTTGTGCCTCAACTTACAGCAGTATAACTACAATGACACAAATAGAATTGCAGATCAGAATTTTGCGTAAAAACCATTAAAAAATATGAACCTTGGGAGCCATATCAATGTACCTCTTTGTGAGATAAAATATTTTATATTTTAGACTTATATTGAAAGTCTTCTACTATTTGAATTTTGCACAGCTTGAGAAATGAACAAAAAAACCCAATCCTAGGCTGCATCTCTGCTCATTTATATTAAAAAAATATATAAAAGGCACAATAATTATACAACGTGTAATAGCAAGAAACTAGTGTGTTACCAGCTTTCTGAAAAAAGTGTACTCTCCTGAAACAGAACCTGTTAGAGAACTCTTGTATATTCTATAAATATATTTCCACTGCTTAATCACTAATTTCCAAGCCTGATTTTGTACTGGTTTGGAATTCAGTATTTTCCCTCAGTTATGATCAATGTGGAACACAGAATCCCAATGGAATAATATTATTATTCCAAAAAACTCAAAAAGCAGGGGAAGCCCTTTGCCATTTACATCAAATGATAGCAATTGAACCATTAGATAAAAACAAGAAGATGAAAATATAAAGTGATTGATTCAGTGCATCTTTCAAGCTATGAGATGATGAGTTTGTCACTGAGAGTAGTGAGAGAAAGAATTTTCATACTAACCATTTTAGAGTTTTTAATTTTTAGAAAGTTTTCTCACATAACAATTTTGTAACAGTCAGATTTAATTTAATGATGGCTGTGGCAAAAAGTCTTCTTGAACATTTACTTCTTATCATCATAAAGTTTCAACTTATTTGCCAATATGTAACTGAAGGATAAAACAAGAGATGGGCTTAGATGGCAGGAAGAATAAATGTGAATGCTTTGGTTTCAAGGTATTCAAATCAAAATACCTCAGAAGAAAACTTCAGTCCCTGAGTGAGTATTTTGCACTCTTGTTCCCTTTAGATCATGCAAGAATTTATATTTCTTCATTTTATCAACTTTAGAAAAAAATGTGATTCATACTTTCTCAATTCAGTATTTAAATAGACAGATAGAGAAGTAGATAGATAGATAAGTAGATACACATAGATTATGTTTATGGGTCTTGTACATCCAAACACGGTTAAAATTTTATTTATCAAATCGAAGAAGAAGTAATTCCTCTTTTGGTGGCTACAGTATGCAATTTATTTAAGAAATTCTGTTCATCTTTGAAATTACTCTTTTTGCTCATATGTCATATAGTCAAGAAATATTTAACATCTTTACTATAAATAGTTCTATGGGGATGAGGATGTATCATCTAAATTAGTAGAATTTCAAGCACTCATGAAGTTACAAAAATGCATCCCCAGTTTATTTTTTCAATCTGTTTTATGAATCACAGTTGTTTTTTTCTGTACCATAGTGGAAAAAAATAGCACAGAAAAAAGAATAAAAGTTATAATCAGATTAATAAAGTGAGACTATGTAACTTTTTGCCTATGACTAAAGGTAGGTCACAATTTACTTGTGGTTTATTTAGCCAGTTTCATTTCTCAGGTCACAGTAAAATGATACCAGAATCTTTACAACTGCTGTCCAAAGCATTTCCTGCTATCCAGCAAAAGGAGAGTTATTTGACTGCTCTTTCATCAAAACAGACCTACAGCACTTTGTTTACATTACCAACCACAGGGACTCGAACAGCAGCCTTTGACAAAGACATGTTGCTATGTAGGCTCAATGCATTTGGTTTCCTTATCAAAATTAACTCTTTTTATAGATGCAAGAACTGTATGTGCAGATTAAACAGATTTTGTGATGTGGAATAATTTGAGCCAGGTTTTAACTTTTCTTAAAACAGTTCTAATCTGGTGGGAACTTCCTCTAACTTGTAATAGCCTTTGAAAATAGTTAGCATTCTTTGGCAAAGAGACAAAAATAAAATAACTTGGGCCAGGTTTTCAAAGCACGTGTGCATTTTTGTATGCCCTCTCTGTTTAAGAACTTCAAATAAATTATTTTGATGACTCATCAAAAAAACAAGGAGAGGAATGGATGCTTGCTTCATATTTTTAGAATTAGCACCTCAGAAAGTTACATATCCTATTACCTTTGTCAAGGATAAAATCATTGAGAAGCATGACACTTGACATCTGAGGTTTTTACTTGCTCTTTGTGGGAACACAACAGTATAGCACAGTCCTACCACTGATAATTGTCTCAGATGTATTATTTAAACCCATCCAAATCAGAAAATTTGCTGCTTTCTACTAAAATTTAAACTACTTTGATCCCATCAACTCAATACTTTCCTCACATGATTTTCGAACTGCAGTGGTGGTGACTTTTATATTTAACACATAAGAGGCCTGGATTGTTTATTTGATTGCACTTAATTCAGCAAACAAAATAGTCATTACTTCATCCAAGCCAATGAACATCTAATTTTACTAACTGGAAACATAAGTCAGATTTAAGGAAGTCTTTAATATTATTAAAAAAAAAAAGAAACTGAATGGAGTGAAACATTTGTGTTTATGCTCAAAATATTGAATAATAGTAGAAACCACCACCAAGCTGAATTATGAACTGGAGTTTGTATGAGATACTTCATATGAGATCCATTTCTAAGTGGTTACAGAACTCTTGGAAAAATACATATTCATAGACCTACTTTGATCCTAAACTCTCTTTTCTAATCTGACTGAAATGATGAGAAAATTTCTACAACTGATGAATTAATTTCTGTTAATGAGTCTCCAAGGTCTGCATTAAAACTGCAAGTCATAAAACAAATGCAACACCTTTCCTTTCTCAGTGAAGGATTTTCATGATCTTTCATGATCTAGGAAGCAAAGTACCTAGATTAAGGCAGGAATACTGCAGGCTATGCATCATGCACCTCTGTAAAACCCAGTTAGGGATGTGGCTGGAACATTTTATCCAACTATGCTGTTAGTTTTCAAATTTTATCAATAAGCAAAATCTGAAGCAGGAATGAAAGATGTCCACCAGTTTACAACAAAGCTCTTGGAAATCCTAAGTGATGTATATTAGTTAATTACCTAAACTTCCTCAGATGTGAGGTTCAATGGCAATAAGCCAATGTAACTCTGAAGAAACCAGCAGAGCAATGCTGATTTTTGCTGGTAGAACTCAAACTCCACTGGGGGGTTTAAATGTGGAGAGCATGAATTTATATAACATATAGTCAAATCAGACTTGCAAAGCCCACTGCTTTTGTAGTGCTGTTTCCATAAATCCCAATTTCTTTTGGGACCCATGCTTCTACTATGAAAATTAATTTTGGAGTCAATGTTGGCATAAACAGCTGACAAGTCTATTTTAAAAGTTTCATTTGATAAATTTACTTTAGTAAACTCAATATTAAAAAAGCACATAAAATTGTGGTTTGAGAGGACTTTCCCTGATAAAATAAACTTTGTTTTAATGAGCGAGAGTCGAGAGAGCGTTAATGGGACCTAAGCATGTTTTGGAAATAACAGTAAGCAGTAATTCACAGTGGCATTTCCCTGTGTGGCATTTGAGGGTGGATCAGCTCACACTGCCAGCTGTGAAGTGACAGCCACTGCAGGCACTCAGCTCCCTCTATCCACACAGCTCTGCTGCTCTGGGCAGGGGCCCAAAGCCTGCAGTTCCCTCTCTAAGATCCTGTGTTCCTACTACCACGATGGAAAAAGAGGCATGCAGATGCTGAACATGTTGCAGATCATAGTTGAGTTGGAATAAACTGAGATCACTGTACAGGAGAACATGAGCTGAAACACATCACTACCAAAGAGGGGGAAAAAGGCATAATTCAGAAGGAAAATAACTACTCTACAACAGAAATAAGTAAAAAAACTCCATATGCATTTTGATTTGTGGGAAAGCTTGAGCAGGGGCTGTTTCAGTTTTGGTAGAATGGATCCTACTTGATGAAATCACCAGAGAGCAAAGAAGAATTTTCATGACCTCCCCCTCAACACGAGGCCCCACAGCCACAGAAATCTGTAGTTTGCATTGCAACGTAACATTGCACAATGCACTACATGGTGCAAAAAAATCATCCATCTGGAGAGAGAAAAACATTTCATAATGATCTGGCTGCAATATTTGGTTAACCCTTCTGTTCTGAAGAATGAAATGTAGGAACCTGATATTCTAAATTTAGAAAAAAATATTTTAAATGTGTTTTAAAGAAAAGTTGTATTCTATTTCTAGGTTTATGTGCCCATAACCCCATTTTGAAAGTCTCTCAGTCATTGCTGTTGAAAATCCAGCTAATAAATTGGAAGCATATCAAAAATAGGGAGGAATTTAACTTACAAATCATAGTGCTTTGGGCTTTAACCTTCAAGAAAAATTATATCCACCACAAGAAGACATTTACTTAGTTATTGACTCTTCTGTGTTTTCAAATCATGGTTCAAACCTTTTAAAACCCCTTGAAAAGATAAACCTAAGAATAGATCAAATTTAAAGGAAAAAAAATGTGAGAGCAAATATCGATCTGACTGAAGCTGCTTTGCTTGATTCAAGATTGTTTTTCTGTGTCTATATTCTGCCTGTGAAGGACAGAGGAATAATTGTGTCTCTGACAAGCTCATTCATTTTTTTTTAAATCTAACATTACTACTTAGCTAACTTTTTTTTTCTTTTTACTTCTATGGAGTAAAATATTGAGAAACTTCTGTATCAATGCATATACTGATTTCCACTGAAAAGCATGTACATCTTTGTTTCAGTCTCTATAAATCAGTGAGTGGTTTATTAGGCTGTGTCATTCCTTTTTCTCTCCTGACAGAAGGGTTCTAGGATTCATTATAAGATTCTACACCTAAATTTGGACAATGAACAGTGCACTTATATGTTGGCTACAGTTGGTACACAGTAGACCACAGAATTTTTGTCAGGATTTTTTTTAGTAGACATCACTACTTGTGGTAGTAGTCACTTAGAATATATTTTTAGTTCTCTTTTGCACTTATCTGAAGGATCTTCAAATACAACTGTAAGTTTATATAACCTGTATGGAAGTATATAGCTATCTAAAATATTTACTTTATAAACAGAGATACTGAGGCAGGTAGAGTGAGATTTTTCAATGTGATGACACTTCATTTCAAACTTTAGACCCTGGGGGCCTTGCTGTTCATAGGTTCTCACAAGGAAGCTTTCATTAACTTACAGAGCCTTTGTGTTCAACACATTTAAGCAACTGTCCTCCTAGCTGCTCCTAGAAACCAAGGCATTCAAAATCAAATACATAATCCAGCATTTCTTTGTCAAACATGAGCTGCAGGTCTCTGCACATTAAGTTATAAAGCAACAAATATTACTGTCAGCTACACTAACATCAGTTCTAATCAATGTCCATCATCCTCAGACCTGATCTCTTCCTTTCCAAATCCTCCAGCTGATCTTCTGCCCCTTCAAATTTCTTCATAAACCTTATGCAAAATTGTGTTCAGTTTACAGCAAGATCTTTTTCCTAATGGTACTATTAATCTACTCCAAATACAAAAATATTCTTAACAGTTTTTCCTTTCTAGAAGATAACTTTTAGGCAGAAGGCCAGGTTCCTAGCTCAGGTCTCCCTCTCCTGCCCCTTTCTCAGGTGGAAAAGTAAGTAGCTCTTGCCTTTTTGCTTGCATCCATTGCTGACTGCCAGAAGAATTCCTGGAGGCCAGGGGCATCTGAGCACACTGACTTGGACCTGGATTGACTTCAGCCAGCTTGGAGAGCAGGGAGCCACAAAAGCTTTAAAAGCTCTCACTTCCTTTTCCATTTTCAAGTCCTTTGCCAAGGGCAGTGCATTTAGTCTGGGGAAATCTAGCCACAGGAATCTGAAATCTATTTAAAGATGTACATTCCTGAAAGAATAGTGATCCAAATCTGATTTTAACTCAGGCACAATTTGAAGTTTGACTTAAGCAGGGTCCAGAACCATGGAGTTTCAGATTCCATAAACAAACTGAGCATTACTACCTACTATGATGGGGTGAACAAAGTTCTTTCTTTGCGAGTGTAAATGTATTAATTCTACTGCTTTTTATTCAGAAAGAGTTTGCAGGTATTTTCTCTTCCTGGAATTAATTTTCTTTGGGTTTGTTTAGAGGCCAGACTGGGAACTTGAGGAAGAAATCCTCACATCTACAGCCTTCCTTTCTAGTCTCTGGCATATTTCCTTTACCCCTCTTTTCAAGAGGGAAAAGATCAAGAAAGTTTGTTCTACTACAGAGAAGCCATTTCCACTCATAAGCTTGGGCTGATAACCCTAAAACACCAAACTTTTACTCAAAGTGCTCAAGTGCCCTCAGTTTTAATTCTAGCCAAGCAGTTGTAAAGTTTTCTGAGATACTTTGATAACTGATTTTTATCATAGGATTATATAAGTAAAATTTTAAACCCCACAAAGTTTACTACTTTCCTGCAGTTACATTGTTTGAAGAAGATGATAGGACAAACTCTTAGACACTAGAATTATGTATAATGAGTCTCAGTGGAATTAATCCTGACAAATATAAGATTATGTTTATTAGCCCTGTTAATATTGCTCAACAATTTGAAAACACAGATTGTTCTTCATATATGTATTTCCAGATTTAAGGAAGATAATTCTATTGTTAAATTAACTTATCTTTTTGGTTTTAATAATTCCTAAAATCTTATTTTTCCCTTCAAATAATTTTCATTTCAATGAAAACAAATATTAAATCATAAAATTCCCACTAGTTTATAAATAAATGTAATGTCACTTCTCTGTCAGAACCAATACCAAAATAACTGTGTGTGGATTGCTTAATTTCAGGGCTTCACTTGGAAAAAAATAGTAAATCTGCAATAAATCTGTTCTCAAAAATTATATAACATGGTCTTTCCCAACTGTATGCCAGCAGTTCTCAGAGCACTACAGAGATACAGGCTTTTTGATTAAATGCTGAGACTGGCGGAGTTCAAACACACTGGGCAATGTAACAAAACAGAGCAGTGAAACACTGATGACTGGCACTGGCATTAGCAGAGATTTTTACATACAAAGGGGACATAAAGCTGATAAGCTGCAACTGACAAACTAAGACCAATTGTTTGTGGGATTTTAGGTAATTATAGAGATTTTTACTAGTCCAGATATATTTCCAGTGCAAGATGTCTGGGGAAAGCTTCTTGAAATTTACATCATCAAGGTTTTTTGATGAGCCAGCTGGCTACCGATTTCTCTCTCTTATGTGGGTAATCCCATAAAGTAACCATACTTAGATGAAAAGCTTCCTGTAAGGTTATTTAAGGGAAAAGGTTACAAAATTGAAAATGGCTATGGCTTGCTTGTCTTTAATTTCCATCTCCTTAGTTTCTCCAATCAGTCTTCCTCTTCATATTAAAATGACCTCACTAGGTCACTGCATAAATTTGGCTATACTGGGTTAGAAAAGTCTTTCAGAGTGACTGAATTCAGTGGTCTTTACCTTCCAAGTCTGGACTCCTCTCTCTCAGCCCCACCTACTTAACATGAACATGAACAAGGATAACAGAAGAGTGCCGCAGAAACTGGACCTACTTCATTGTTGTCCTGCATCCTTTTTTTCCTCTGTCTAGAAAGCACATGATTCTTTCTCCTCAGTTTCACAGACTAAAAGAAATACTGGGCTGTAATGGCCTGAACAACTGAATACACAAAGTGATTTCTTCAATGGCTACAGTGGATCAAGCAGAAGAGAGATGTGGCTTTGGTATACAACAATTTTATGGAAAAAATCAAAATGCGCAGGCTAAGATAAAAAAATATCCAAGATCTAAAGGTAGTTTGAAATCAATACACATAATGAAAAGCCATTATATAGCCCATTCCTGAATGCAGTAAGGATTCCTACAGTGTCCTTCCCACTCCAAATTTCTCGAGCTGTTTTACACTAATTCAGGACATTTGTCTGAATCCCAGCCTGTGTAGTGCCCTTGCTGTAAATAGCAAAATGGAATAAGCCATTTCTGGATTGTTCACCAACACAGAAACACCAGCTGAAAAACAGTGGTAATGGAAAGTGTAGAGTCTCTCTTACATTCTTCCCAAAGCAAAAGGAAGAATGCAAAGGCAAACAGGATTACCATCAGTCCTCTCCACTGCAATCCATCAAGCACTCAAAAGCAAGTACCATTTCCAATGGATATTTCATAGAAGAATATTAGTTTTAAAGAGAAACATGACTTGCAACATTGCCAAGTAATGCACTGTTCCAGGACACAGCCATGTGCTGCAGGGTCTCACGTAAAACAGGAAATATTTGGCTCCAGTTTCAGCCTTAGGCCGTGATCCAGAAATCTGATCCATGTGTGTACACTACTCAGGCTGGAACTTCTGCACCAGTTGGATTCAATTGCATCAGACTTCTGCACTCTTTAAGAGAAGACATGGAAGCAGGTGGTGGAATGTGGGTGGGGGAATGAGGGAGGCAAGGTACTTTTGAAGAGTGATGAACATTGAGGAGATTTCACAGCAGAGGGGTTGAAATGCTTCAATAGAGGTTAAGGGCTCTGTAAAGGGGTTCTTTCACTTTCTCACCATACCCTGGACTGGTATTACCTCAGATTTCTCAAGTTACGAGATATGAGATCCCACCTCAGACTTCTTATGCAATGTATTCCCCACTCTCCATCCCTGAAGTGAGCTCTGCTTCCCTTACTTTTCCATTTTAATTTTATGCAGGATTGGGCTGTACTAGACCTTGTCAGATTGCTATCCCCACTGAAAATTTCTTACCCTCACACCAGCAGCAATGAAAGGAGAGCTATGCAAACAGGAAATGAAGACCATTTCCAGGTACAAGTAAAGGCAGGAGTCTCAGGTTCCAAAGCCTCCTACCGGTTACTGAAATAGAAATATCAGCTACTTTCTAGCCCTATTAGCAATACATTTTGTCACTACAGTTAAAAAAAACCAGTCCTCACAGGTATGCTCACTTATAATGTTACCATTGTAAAGATTCAGTTCTAAACACCAGCAAGAGGAGAAAACCAAAACTTATACATTTCCCCTTCATGTTTGAGTGATTCTGCACCTGGTCTAGAGAACAGTAACTTGTAGTGCATGTTGTTTACAGGTTTCAGCCTCTCTCCAATGTTCACAGAAGACAATTATATGAACTTGTATAAGACAACTGATACACAAGCATAAAGGTTCTTTACGGCCACCTTATCATTACCTTTGATACAACAGCAATACTGCAGCAGAAATTAATTAATTAATCCAAAAAAGGTCAAATGGTACCCCAAATGCTTTTTCTCTTCAATAAATTAAAACCATGAAAATACAGATAAAAGCTAACACCAAGTGAGCAATTCATAAAACCCCGGAATAACTATTAGAATACAGGATAAAAACTCACAGTGTTTTCTGTCAATATTTTAAAAATTCTGCTAATACATGTTGCAACACTTGCCCATAATTTGGCTAAAGGGGATGGGTTTTGGTATTCATCTCTGCTCTATTTGGGACTCATAAAGCATTCCTGTGCCAAGTTTTAGATCCAAATTCCTTAATGACCCAACCTGACAGTACTTCAGATTCATAATACACAAGATGTATTTCATTTTGCACAAAAGCCCCTACCCACTTATTCAAAAAGGAGAAGCAGAAAGGAGATATTTTTTACAATGTAGTGTAGCAAACAGCTAGAGAATTTGACCAGACAATAAAAATCTCAGTGCTTCTTTAGCCTGAGGAGACTCAAATTATAGTTTTGATCTTCTGGAAGTGCCTAAACTCTTAGGCTATATATGTTTAACAGATACAGAGTATTCTACAGCCCTTCTCTTGAAGCTGAGTTGACACATAGAAGAGAACACTGAATTTTGGGGCCAAAAGCAGAAAAAGAAAGGTAGACAAACTAGCCATGTGGGTTGATTGCTCACACCTGTTTATGATACAGGTATTAAAAAAGCCAAGTCAGCTAAGCCAAGTTAGACTAGAAAGTACATAAAAGTAAAAACAAGGAAAAGGAGTTGTGTTTGAGGAGGATGTCTGTAGAGTACCCTTTTTTTCAGTGCCCAGGGAGTGTAACTGACCTGTGGCAGTTCTGTCTCTTCTGATACTGGCAAAGATGAATGTAGGCACGTGAAGTTAACCCTGCTTTCACTAAACGGATGCTCTTGTCCCTGAATTCTGTCCCAAAATAACTTTCTGGAAGTGTATCTATGTTTGTGATTTGTTTTGTTAATGTACTTTCAGTGCTCTGGATTTTCACTTTCTCATGATGCCATACAAGTGCCATGGTGAGGGATTGCCAAGAAAACATTAATAAGATAATCTGTCCAACAAAGCCAGGCATTTCTTAGCTCAGCTTCAGTGAAGAAACAACTTGCCACACCAGCAGCTGAACCATGCTGTGTCAACAAGATGGAATGTAACTTATTTCATGCTGCAATGTGCATTAGAACAGAAATCAAGGCATGATTGCTGCTTGGTGTGTGGGTTTGTTCAGGCATAAGAACAGCAGTTTGAGAGTGTGCCATGATGGAAAACATCTGGCCCATCTGGGCCTTCACTTGCACAGCCAACCTGGATATGTCCACTTACATATCACTCCTTTCATAATCACCAGCTTTATATCTCTGATATTTATTTAGTAAACCTGTTAAATCTGAGAGACATAGGTTCTGTGTAAAGAGAAGCTATCCTCAAGAAATTTTACTGTCTTTTTCTGAATCTAACAGATCTAACAAATCACAAAACTAACACTTTTTGCTGTCAGACATGAGACATGCCATGGTGATGCCTTGGGCATAAGGTTTTGTAAGCCAGAAGGAAGAGGGTATTCTGCAAGAAAAGAAAGAGTTTGTACCAGTCTTGATTCATTTTCCCTCCAAAATTGCCACATAATTTATAAGATTACCACAAGCAAGAAATTGAGATAGGTTTTTTTGACTGAAAGAGACAGCTCCATGCAGGAATAAAAACAGAAGAACAAAATCTGTAGCAAAGAACAAAACTAATTGTGAAGCAAAATCTCCCAGCCCTAGACTCAGAGAAGAACTTAATAGCTGGGTACTTGGCTCTTTTTCCTTTATTTTTTTTAACTGTAGTTTAGCATTCTCCCAAAATATTCCCTTTCTCTTCTTGAGTGACAAATCAAACTTTTAAAAAAAAAATGTAGATAAGAACAAATCTACATTCTTCTGCAACATTTAGCAACTTTATGAGAGTCCAATCAGACTTCTGACTCTCTGAAGCTGTGTTTCTCATCACAATGCAGATTTCTACTGCATTTCCTACTTATTACTTCAAATTATTTCTTGAAAAAGAGATCTAATAAAATTTTGTTCATTTGCCCATGCTGTTATTTACAGTCACAAGGTCTCCTGATTAGTAAAACTTAGTGCACATATTTTACACACATTTTGAATACTATTTTTGTCTGACATGACTTTTAGAAACACAAAGCAGAGATAAAAATAACTAGTGATACTGTCACATCTGAGATCCACGAACTGAAGTACCCCCCTCAGAGGCAGCTGAGGAGACAGAATCATTTATCCCACTGCACTGAAATAAAGCAGATGTGTTTTCAGTCAGTAATGCTGTGACTTAATGTAACTTTTGGCATGACATCTGAAGTGCCAGTGTGCTTTGTTCTGCTTCACAGCCACCCTCACACCACTAGATACCAAAGTGGGTTCTGAGAGAATTTTCATCCTTTATTTTGCTGTCTGCTTTCCTTCCCTCATCATCATACCTTCTCTCTCTCTTCTCCAAAAGGAAGTCTTGCAACAGAATCAAAAGTTAAACAAAACTCTTCCTTACACTAATCACTACATAATAAAAATAAAGAAGCACTAAAGAGGGGTTTTGTAGCAAAACATTGTAATGATATGAAGAGAAGGCAAGGTCATTCTGCTTCACTTTCTTCATGGGAAAAGTGGAAATTAGTAACAACAATAATGAATAACCATTACATTTGTAACAACATATGATGACTTCAAAAGAAGGGTCATAAAACAGGTATATCTGTTAAATAAGCTCAGGTGTTCTGAAATAGCTCTCAGAATCCTCTGGTACAGCTGCAGTCCTGCTTAAAAAAACCCCAACCAACTAAGGAAAAACTTGCAAACACACTTTCAGTGGTTGTAAGATTGAAATTTTACTTCTAGGGATCTGAGCCCTTAGGAAACACGGGAGTGTTTTTAACCAAACTTGATGCACACAATTTCTTTAGAGTGACGAGAAAGAAGTTCTTCCACTGGGCAATTCAAGCACTCAAATGAATATTTGCCATGGATCTGCACTGAAAGAAAGCTACTTCTCAATTAATTATATAGGAAGCATGAGGACATTAGCCAGCTAATCAAGCCAGGTGAAATTAGGACCTTTAAATCAGCTGAATATTCTGTCAGGTTTTCTACCAGCTGCTGGTGCTCATGCTTTCAATGTGTCTCAACCACTTTCTTGAAATGTATTTAAACTTTTATGTACTTCAATGTTACTGAAACCTTATCACTAACATTTTCTATACATGAAACATCTTCATATGAGAAAGGTTTCGCTGGAAATATTTTAAAATAATTAACTCATGAATTTTGCAAGACAGCTCTCCTTTATAGCACAGATAGTTATATGTAATTTGTACATTAGTAGTTTGATCACTAAGATATTGGAATGGATTAGTATTCCTGTAAAGCAGAACATTTTCTGCCTTCCTGTCTTCAGAGACTGCTGCATAATTTAGCATTTTGCTACTATTTCTTAGAAATGGTATTGTAAAGAGGTGCAGTAGATTATTTGGATGAAAATAAGTTATTATGTTCCTTTTCTTTACTTCCAAGGTGTGCCAACAGCAACAAGAAAAGGAGGAATATATTGCTTTACTGGAAAGAACAAAAATACATGCAAAATTCAAGAAATCACAAATTCAAGCCCTTATGCCACATAAATCCTGATCATTATCTCACTAAAAGCAGTGGAATTTCTACCACTGATTCAATTGAAACCAGATTTCAGACCTAAATCATAAATTGTCTTGAATGCAATTATTTTCTACTTCATGATAATATGAATAGCTATAAACAACCTAGAAATCTGAAAGAAAGTAGCCAAACTCTAATATTATGTCCTTTCTATTATATCTATTGACTACAGAGGCACAACCAGTGGAAGTGAGAATTGTGAAATCCAGCAATGTATGGGGAAAAGGAAAAGAAGATGCAGGTACAGTTTTTAATTCATTATAATCAATGCTCTGCTGCACAGTGCTTCTGCCAGTTATTGGGAGTATACCTTTATAATTTGAAAATAGAGAACTAACCCTATAGAAATACCTAGGATCCATGGGAGCTTGGCACCAAACCAAAAAGTGAATGATTATACTAAACAAGCAACTACACATGACCTCATTATCACCAAGAGAACTCTCTGGGACACAAACACTTCATATATAAACTTTGGCAGTGCCCTCATTTTTCTAAAGCTCCTGGCCAAAGCTTACAATGACAATATTTAAGGCATAGTTAAAGGTTAATTAATGTAATAATGCTTACAGGAGTCTACAAAAAGCTTGAAATTGTAGAACTGGCAAGGAGGGATTGCTGACTTATTGTAATTGATTGAGAAACCTACTGCTCTGGAGAGACTTCACCAACGCTCTGCCACGAGGAGACTTCAGGGCTCAGCAGTAGATGAAAGCAACATCAAATCCTGTAGGTTCCAGCTGTTGGAAATGCCACCTCAGAGGCTGGAACTCTGGAGCAGAGAGAAAAAGCACTCAAGAAATGGCTCCAAAATGATGGAATTTTCATTCTGTTCTTGAGCTGGGACTGGGAGAGCAGGCAGGGGAGTAAGCAAAAGCCAAGATAAATCCCTGCAGCCAGCAGGGCCCTCTGTGAGAGTGATCATGAAGAGCTGTTTAAAGGGATGCTCTTTAGTTAAGGACAAAGATGAAGATATACAACAAGAGGAAAATAAGGGAGCTTAAAAGGTGGGGGAAAAAAATGAAGAGGATTCATTTGGTTCAAGGTTTCCTGTTTCTGAAGACAGAAGAGAGTTTCTGTTGAGACTTTTTGAGAGCAGACAACAGGATGAATTCTTCAGTTATGTCTGCAGTTCACTCGCTTTCTTAATTCAGGAAAACTGGAATTTCGTTGTTTGCTTAAAAACCCAAGTAGACAAAGATGTAGGCCTCCTCAGCAATGAGAGTGTGAAGTCAGGGATTGGGCTAATTGTCTGGATTAATCTGGTAAGTCTGGAAAGTCCTGCTGTGCCTAAATAAGATGAAAAAAGGCACATGGCTATAGGTAGGGTTTTTTACTCATTGTCTTCATCACCTTCCCAGAAACTTATCTAAATGATGGCAACAAAGACTTACTAGGGAATATGCTGTGAAGACACTTTAATATCAAATATCCAATTTATTTTCAAATACACTATTAACAACTGAACATTCTAACTCTGTCAAAGTTTGAGATACACAGATATGTACACTCAAATTTTAAAATATTTCTTATGTGGAAGTGATGTAGAAGCGACTGAAAAACAAAGATAGTTTATTCAAAATGTCTTACCTTTCACAAAGAATATTCACATTTTTATTTGTTTTTGGTTTTTTATGAACTCTTATTGTAGGATGCTGATAAATTGTGAGAAAAAAATAATCTTAATAAGTAAATATGAATCTTAATAAGTAAATGTTTTGTATAGCAGATATACTTATTCCAAAATAGTTGGTTTTATCTTAGAAGTAATATTTAAGTCAAAATCAGTCATGTCTAATGGGTCTTCTGGGAATTCTTGATAACTACTTCACTTTTTCAGATGTTTTCAAGCTATATGTTCCCCTGCATGAGGGAATATATATTAATCTTCACTCATATCCTGTTAAATAAAACAATGTGTGAGTAAGAGTTATGACCACATTCTCTGCTCACATCACTGATTCTTACAGAGAAGTTGCTCTACTGGGTTCTTTCTGTTTTTCCAAAATTATTGAATGCTATCAGCAGGCAGCAAGACCTGGAGCTTCTAGATCTAGTGCAAAACTCCATAAAATTGATTTAATCATCCAGCAGCTTTAATGAGATTTGGGTCAATCCTTTAAAACTCTATTTGCCTTCAACAGTAATTTCCTTATACTGGCTGCAGTTTTAAATCATACCTCAAATCTCCAAACCTCAGCTCAGGGACCACCGTTTACTTAGGCAGTAGATTTGCTCTGACTACATTTAGAACAGCAAATACTGTGGTCAAACAGAGAAGAGTCAAATAGTTGGGACTGAGGAGATCTGAAAGTTCCATAATGTATTTTCCTTATTATGCTTTTTTTTTTCCTTTGGACTCTCTGTAGTGCAGACCCCTTAACTGGATGTCCTTTTGCAGCTGGAGTGTATTGGATATGTTCCTATTGTGCACCTTGCAGTTCAGTTTCAATCCAGAGGAATTAATTTGCATTCCTTGCATTAACTAAAATGTTACACAGAGAAAAATCAACTTCCTCTTGCCACGCACACTCTACATATCAAAGCAGGAGGAATATTCCCTTTTCCTCCAGTAAATATCCTGAAAAGTAACATGTTGTGATGATACAAATTTCCCACTATTATACTTCGGGAACATCACATTTAGCCAAATTCAGAGCTCTGAAAGATAGGAGGTATGGAGTTAAGGTAAAAAAACACAACCTAGCTATTAACTACTGCTCTGTTTATATATTAGAAAAACTAATATGTACTAAAGTCAGAAATATGGTATCCTCTTTGTAAAGGCAAAGGGACTGTAAAATTTCAAACATAAAAAGCACACTGCACACGTGCCATCCATGTGGTGCTATAGTTCTGTGTAGTGAGACCAGTTCTGTTTGGATGGGGTGAATCACCTAAAAACAAATATGATGATAGCTTGTCCTAGATTGATTTAAGTATCTTAATGTAAGTAAGACCCAAGACTGAAATATTCAAAACACATTGTTAAAAAATGTGAGTTTTGCTGAACTCTGTAGTTTTGAGAGAGGCAGGAATCTTCCCAGCAACTTCAATCTTATTAAGCTGTTATTGAATTTCCAGTGTCAAAACCAGAAATGTTCTCGGTGGCATCAGCATCCAGTTCCCCATGTTTGTTGACATACAAATATATAGCTGAAGAGCCAGCAAGTGGTACAGCATGCTTTACACTCCCTGTGTGCTTCTCATCCAAACTCTACACCTGAGTACTGGAAAGCAGAATTGCAATGGGTTTTGAAATGTTTTGAGGACAGTCACTGAAGAGGAGGTGAAACTAGAGAAAGGCTCATGAACTGAAATTTTTATTCCATGGTATTTACCATAACTGAAATATATGAGTACTTTAGATTTTGTCTTTTTTTCTCACCTTTGTCATACTCTCTGCATCCCTCTGTCTCTGCAAGGGGACCCTCTTTACCCTCCAGTCTGAAACTGCTGCTGCACTTTCTGAGCACACATGATCAGGGTTAGGTTGCTCATGCACTCAGTCTAACCTGCATCTTTAAAAGCAGATTTGTAGGTGGCCACTGAATGTAAAATTCTGTTGTCCTTTAACTTCCTGGGGAAAATATATGTCATCAGGTACATTTTACAATAAGGTAGAAAAATGCTAGCTGCCAGAAAGCGCCCCTCCCGACTCCTTCTGTTCTCCCCCCTGCATCCCCCCTTCCGATCTCACGTCTGAGTCGGACCCTGACTCCCCTGTACTCTCCGGGGTTTCAGGACGTTTCCTGCGGTTTCTGGGTCTTGGAATCGGAGGCTTTAATATTATTTCCCGCTCCCTTTCCTCGAGAGCTTTTTCCCCCTGGCTACCTAAGGCTAGAGCTAATTTTTGCCGAGAGCTTTGCTCTCCCCCTCCTTCTTCTGAGGGTCCCGCAACTTCTCGTTGCTTTTCCAGTCTTTTCGACTGCACCGAAATGCCTTCTAGCATTATTCTTGCTGGCGAGAGCAGCTTTAATGCTGTCTCATCTTTTTTTTGTTGCTAAGAGATATAAATGTCTGCTAATTTCCTGCCAAAACCCTATTTCAAATAGCAGACGTGTCTCTGAGAATGGATAATTGAGCCTCACCCACAATAATAACAGATTTTTTAAGGTATGTGAAAAGTATGTATTCAAAGCTAATTGCACATTTGATTTATGTGCTTCTTGAACTCACATTCTATTTGTTTCCAGTTTATATTGTATCCTTAGAAATTGTAAGATGAGAGATAATTTTTAGAAGAAGTTGTTAAATTTAATCATTTACTCTTACTATAGGATTTATTTTTAATATAATTAAAGAAAAATACTCTAAAATGCTTATCTTGGACTTGACTTTCTTTAGGGCAAATATCATAGGCTCTAAACACTTACAACTGTTGAAAGAAACAAATATTGTAATGCAAATACATACAAAAAATACAAACATCATAAATGCCCCATCACAAGAAAGTGCAGAAAAATACTTTGGATGAAACTAAATACTCCATTTTGATGTGACTGTCTTAATATTGTGTCTAGTAGGCAAATCAATGTAAGATAGTTTCAAAATGTTCTGTTTCGAAAGAGCTGGAATGAAATGAATTTAAATTCTTTAAGAAGTATTTTCTCTCTAAAGAAGCTAAAAGTACTTGAAAGTTTTCCCAAAGCATACTACTTCTGATAAATCAGAATTTTCCATTTAAATATTTCCAAAATATTACACCTAACTTCTAACATTAATTTAACAATAATGAGTTTATATTATACAACCTTCCACCCCAAAGTATTTTATATTTTTCACTTACTGAAAAATAAGTATATTGTTTATATTTCCATAATTTTATTGTATCTTTGAGCCTGCACTGAAGTGTTGTTTGTACTTAATATCCTTAATATCCATTCTGATTTCAGTTTCTACTAATATTGCCTTTGAAGATTGGGGTTCCAGGCAGTAAAATTCCCATAATATTATCTGTTTCCAATATCTCTGAGAGAAGACATGTTTACTGAAATCTTATACAATTTGTCAAACCTGAGCATTTCTGTGTTGATTATACTTTCAAATACCAATGCTAGCAAAATCAAAGATGCAATCTTTGTGTTTGAGAATTGCAAACACAGATCAGAAGGCTTTTTTCTAAGTATGCAAAGCACATCAGGGCCATTTGATGAAGGATATCAACTTTTGTATACAGCAAAACTGCTGAATTTCATAATAGATTATGTATTGACTGTGGTTTTTTCTGAATAGCTATGTATAGAAATTAATAAAAGTGCAAGGTAATATCATTATGACATTTGTCCTTCAAGTAATTCTATTGCAGAACTAATTCTAAAAGATGGTTTTCTCAAGAAAAAAATACAAAAAACCTATCATTCATACAGTTGAAAAGGTTTTGTAGACAAAAGCATTTTGTATTTGCAACTCAGAAGTCTGCAGCCCCAATACATTTAAGGCATGCTATTAAAATCCATTCAAGGTATCAGATTATTTTCAATTGTGTATGATGATTAATGCTAGAATTTTTGTTCTGGTGAAAAATTTGAGTGCAGTAAGAGACATTAGATAAGCTCTGTGTGATTTGAGTGCTACACATGGAAATTCATTCCTCCCATCATCACTTCCATGCCTTCATACCAAAGCCAGAAGAGGAGACAAATCACATACTACCCTCATGGAATCTTTTTTCTTGCCTGACAGTTTACATCAGCTACACTTCAATGCTTGTTAATATTCACCAAACCCTTATCAGATAGTCAGAACCTGAGAACCTCAAAGAATTCAAGGGCTGAGTAAGATGTTGAGACCATCAAAGCTGCTGCACTGCCCAGAGACAGAACAAACTATCCTTCTATCATTTCTGATAGATCCTTCTCTAACTATTAAAGGGGATTTCACTGTATTGCCAAGCTTTCTATTCCTGACCTTACTTATCTTTATTATTAAAATAAATGATTGAATGCTGACATATAATCTGCAGATCATTACATCTTGTACTGCCCTTCACGAATGTGGGAATAGATTCTAATTGTCCTTCAGAGCAACTTTGTATTGGTTACAATTGCTGAATTCTGGTGAAATGTGCCTTTTTCCTCTTGAAGGCAAATATTACTACAAGATACTGTCCAATGAGCTGCAGTTACCTGCATTGTTAGGCATTTGGCAGGTTTGTCTCTAACCAGTTGTTTCCTACTGACACCTCAAGAATGCCCAAGTAAAAATCGCCTGTATGCAAGAAACAAACAGGATAATAGTAAGGTTTTACAAAACAGTTGAAAAGGGGAAGTTCTCTCTTCGAAATTCCACAGTATCTAAATTCATTGCTCTCTGTATTTATGAAGTTACACTCAAGATTTATGTTAATTTTCCAGCATCCTATTTAAAATATAAGATATTTGTAACATTTTCAGTTCAACTCAAATTTTGCTGAGCAGATGGCAAGCAATATTTTATAAATCTACCACAACTGGACAAGCTGTCAATAAGTCATCACATGAGGTAGAAAACAGCTCACAGTTCCATTCATAAGATGGTGAAAACAAAAGGTATGTTATAATGAGCTTGTCTACAAAACAAAAAAAATTTCCCCGAAGGCCAGAGACTCCCCACTTTTTCCTCAGTTTCTCTGGGAACCAATTACATCCCTTGAGTGTGCAAGCAACCTGTTCTCATCCTGTTTTTGGTTCTGACCAGCTTGATTTTTCAGCAATGTGACCAGGTGTGAACACATATCATCATCTAGGTGTAAATGGCAAAAGTAAGTGTGTACCAAATTTACAGTGCCTGCTCTGGCACACGGGGGTCTGCTGCTTTCTTGGGAGCAGACTAAACATGGACTCTATATGGAGCCAGGGATCATTTCTATCTGCTCCAAGTAATTCCTGATCAGCACTGTCTGCAAACACCAGCCATGGGAACAGCTTCTGTGACTCCACCATTATTACTCATTCAGATCTTCTAGAAACACTAAACTTGCCTACATCATTAGAACTGGAGGATCCTACCACTGTTAACTGCTCCTCCTTTCTATGTGTTTCACTGGCAAAATGTGTTTTCCTAGCTCCCTGACAGGCAGCTTCTATTCCTGATTGGAGAAGGGAAATCCCAGACAGTCCTTGCTGGAAACAGGAGCTTCCCTTTCCTTTCACCCTCCTATTAGCTGAATAGAAACAGGAGGCCAAGCCTATAAGGCACAGCTTATAGAATCAAAATTTAAAATCTAAATAGTTTATACTCTGAAGACAAACTGAAAGGCATCCACAGAATGATTTGACTCATGTCCTCATACATGTGCCAAACCACTAATCTGCCTGTAGATTGTATTTGTAGTTACACACAGAAAATATACTTATCTCCTGCAGTGTTTCAGTACAGATACTTTTTTCCCTACCCTGGGTCACCGAAATAAGGGGTGTAAAGCCACAAACAGAAGTTAATGGCAAAAATTCAGTCTTGTGTGTATTTAATATTTAAACTCTCAAAACAACCTTGTTGCAGACATCTAAATGCATGTGGTATCAAATCCCTCTCTTACAACTGTCATTTGTAGTGTTCCATGCCTGAAATTTATGAAAGACTTAAAGCAGTTATGTGAGTGAGAATACTGTGATCATAAGATACTGCTGTTTCCAATTCTTACCCTATGGGTTAACAATAAAGGGGATTTTCTCTCTAATTAAGAAGCAGTTAAACACCACCCCCCAAACAAATAAAGGTTACTCAGTTGTAATCTTATATTTTGATTTGTTATTTTGTGACATAACCAGATGTGAACAGCCACACAGCAGCAAAGAGCCCAGACCAGGCAGGAAGAAAACCAAAAGTCTCAATTCTCCAAAAGCAAGTGAGTCTCCAGACTCAGTTACTATGTAAACTCTATGCTTCTTAAGTCTTTAAAAGACTTAGTACAAGTGGCTTGTGGTTTAATCTTTTAATTCCATTGCTCCACAAGTTTCCTTGTAGGTTCATTGAGCAAGGAATTCAGCCTAGCTAATTGGGGCCCTTTATTGTAAAAGGGACTGGGTATGAAAAAATCTGCAGTACTGAGGCTTCTAGAAGAGTTTGGAAATTAACCTCCAAATTTATGTGACCTAAAAGCCATTATCTTTCAGGGATTCCTGTGTTTCACTGTTCACATTTACAATCAGATGCTTGCCATAGGAGACACTTCCTATCAGCAAACATCTGTGGAATGTACTCAAGCAGTTACAGCTAAACATACAAATTTGTGCCACCAGGTCAAAAAAAAAAAAAAAAAAAAAAGGCAAGGAGAAAATAAGCTTCACATTTTGAAGATGTTTTATAGATACTCTGCGTGGTTGTAAAAATTGCAGATTTGTTTGCCGAAAATCATCAAAATATGCATACATGCATTCCTGGTTGTTCTAATAATAATTCCGATTTAGATTATAAATTACTTCCGAAATTAAGTAAATATGTTTTAACACAGGTAGCCAGGCTTGGTTAGTACCCTGAAGTTAATGGTTCTATGTTGAATAACATAATTGAGGTGGATAAGGTACATGAAGAAGAGAAGCTTCTACCTTGTGATTTCTTGGAGAAGGAATACACAGGATAGCCAGAGGCAGACTAGAGGCTGGCAAGAAGGAACCAATAATTTCTGCTTTTGATGTGATGTTTGAAATATACACAGGGAAGTTTCTATGTTATTTGTATGAATCTAGAATATTTTACTGATTTACATACGTTTTATTTCCAAAAAATTTAAGTTTGTAAATTTGAGCAAAATGAATAACAGTATGAAAAAACGTGACAGCTATCCCAATTGTTTAAAAGTCTTTAATAATGAAAACATAAGTGTTGAAGTATTTTATATTAAAAGGTACCTTAGCTTTATCCTAAAGCTGTTTCAGAGACAAAACATAAGTTGAAAGTCAATATATGACATGATTCTTCTAAGATATTTATTAAAATTTTATATTACTATTAAATATTTTATTATTACATTAAAATATGTATTAATGCAAAATTTAAAATATTTTAAATTTTGAAACTTTTTAATCAGTGAAGAAACAAAAAGCCTTACAGACTACAAGGAAAAATGGGACATTTTTGTCACCTTTGAGTTTTGGATTTTTTAAATAACATACCATAAATATAAGTGAAGTGATTTTGCAAACCTAACTTTATCCTAAAAATTGTGTTTGCTCATTGCCAGTATCCCCAATGCTGTAGTGAACATGAACACACAATTTCATGTCACAGACACAGTGTACACCACTGAATCATTTGGAGTCAGCATGGTTAATTTTTCTCAAGAGAAAATCCCATTCATGCAAGAATTTAGAATATGTTTTCATTTCAAAGTAAATCCATCTCCTTATTTTGGTGTGGCTCTGCCTAGCCACAATCTATGATTTGCACTGCAGTCCCTTCAGCTCAAGTTAGCCAGTTCCAAGGAGGTTTCATTTGATGTGATCTGGTGCAGTCAGAAGATGGGCTGCTCTGTCTGAACAGCAGGGCAGCTCCTTCCCTCAGCTAAACCCTGCGTGCCCAGAGCAACACAGAATCTACTCAAGAATTTTACTGGCAAAAGAAATGAAGAAAACTTTTTTTAAATGTGGGTCACTATACTTCTCAGAGTACATGGCATATGTTTGCAGAAATCCCAGTGAAATGCACAGGTGAACACAGCACATTCAAAGTAACATTGATTTAAATTTAGGGCTCACACCTTAGGATGTGCTCATATGTGTCAGCAGTGACCTGAGGTAACCCTGCAGTGCTGATACTCATTATTATGAAGCACATTTCCATTCTGTCATCGAAGCTTTCAGAAGATAATCTCACCCACCTTCTCCTTTAATGTCATGTTCAATCACCTAAGATAATTATGCAACCTTCTACTCAAGTGTAGGAAAGTATTCTTCCAGAAAAGTGGAACTCTTACCTGGCATGTTAGCTTGTAAGATACTTTTAGCTATTAAGTTTTTTCTTAGCCACAGTGCCAGCATTAAGCGCATCCTGGAATCAGCAGAGATTGCTGTTTTTGGAAAATCTGATTATGAAACTTCTGTTAAATGATGGTGAAACACTTTAAAAGTCTATGCTCTAGTTGCACAGTACAGTTGAACACAAAGGAACAATCCACCACAGTGCTCAGGGATTGCTGCAACTGAACCACAAAATGCATGACAAAGGCTATAAACTCTTATTTATCTATCTCAATAAGAGGCCTTATTTTGGCTCCTTTCTATCTGTTTGAAATGGGGACTTTTCCCCTTTAAAATGACATCTTGGAAGGCATAAGGCTGTATTATTTCATACACGAAAATAAAAACCAAGGAAATGGAAAATAGAAAATAAAAACCAAGGTTATGGAAATGTTTTTCATTAGATCTTCTCAATGAGTATTGTCAAATTAATGGCTGTGCAATTCTAAGAGAGCTACACAACTTACTTAATTTAGCAAATACCTATGATGTTTTTCAAATCACATTTATCAAATATGTTATTTATATGTGAACTTAAGGAAGGAGATCAACTTTTTTATATTACTATATTGTTCTTCAACTCAGGATTGCAAAGCACTAAGCAATGTTATCCCCAGCTGATGAGAGTTAGAGTTTGTGCATTCTGAAGGGGAAATGGCTTGAATAGTCACAAGGCAACCCCCAAACCTTCTAAACCTCAGTTTTTGGGACCAGAATTGGTCCCTTGGTTCCTGTGTTTAAATTAAGGCTATATGTATCAAGTGTGTGGCTATATCATGCCCCATAGGGCTCAGAAATGCATGCAAAGTTCTGAACGTATGAAAGTTCGTGGGTGCATTGGTGTTAACCTCAATTTATCATTTAGCTAGAATCTTTTTCACTAAATCATGTGAGCCTCTCATTAGAAACTTGTGTTCTAGTCATGAATTGTTTTCTAAACATGAAGTGAACAATTGTTTGCTAATGCATTTCAAGTGTCTTTTTCTAAACACTGACTAAAGTCCTCCAGTATCTTTCCTAAAGATGGGTTTCAGCAACCAGCTATGACTCTGTCTTTCCTCATCTGTTTTGGTTTGTACACGTGAAACTCAAGCTCTCCTCAACTGGAAGAAAATGTTAGATACCTCTCATAGACCAAGCACTCTTTTTGTAAGTGTAGTTCAATGAAAAACCAGAAACATTTAATGGTGATGCTTCTTAAGGGGTTTTTGATATACCCTGTGGAGAGGCACAGAGCATCCTTAGTGCCAAATGGCAAGAGCCATAAGTTCTGCAGCCCCATGCTGTATCACATTAACATTTGTCACTTACATGTCCCCTTGACTTCTTTTACAGATATTTTGAAAATGTTCCAATACATGCATAGGTTTCTAGTAAAAATGGGCTTATGGATGGATGGTAAATTAAGTATTTTTTACTTTAAATAATTCATATAATTTGGGAGAATATTCTTGTACATTCTCAGTCAAAATTCCTATCCACCAAGTTAGTCAGATAATAAGCCAAGATAATAAGACTTATTTTGAAATGAAAGCTGAACACATTTGTTTCTGGCATGGTCACACATTTGTTTTCATGCTGTCAGTTTGGGTTTGACATTAAAATCTCACAGAAATACAGACTTAGACTTCAAATTTATTTTGTATTTTTCTTGGGTAGCTTTTTTTAAAAGAAGATATTCATGTGAAACAGTTTGATTTCAACAGAACTGTATTTTTCCAACAATTAAAATATTGCCAGAACATTCTCAGCACTGCAGAGAAGGAAGGTGAGATGGATAACACTTCTATGTGAAGCTTCTGGTTCTCAAGAACTGCATATCAAAATACTTTTTTCCTGTTCTACTTGCTTCTCCAATTGCACTACCACATAAAAAACTAAATTCTACTGCCTTTTCCCTCAGAACTTGGTTCTGTGAGCTAGGAAGACTGGCTGCAGGACTGCAAGACATGAAAACCAAAGTGGTATCTCTCTCTATAGTGAGGGTGTTATGGGACATGAGGATATTGCTACACTGCACCCACAAGACAAGCGGTGCTCAAGGAAGTTGGAATAACAGAGCTTCCCCTTGTGGGAGCAAATGCATGGAGGCTGCCGTCAGGGAGAGGATTTTAACTCCTTAACCCTTGGGAGTACAGTGAATGACCCAAGTGTGATCACAGTTCAGGTGCTCAGAGCTGCACATTCACCTGGGACACCGATGCTGTGCAACAGGGAAGATGCAGCAGGACATGAGAGAAGCCCAGCAATGAGAAGCATCCTCCACTGAACTCTCCCCTTTCTATCCACATTTCTAATTAGACTAAATTTTTTCACATACAGCTTTGCACCCCAGACCCACAGATGATTCACATAACATAGGTAATCTCTAGATGGACAGAAAACTTAAAGTAGCACAGAAGGAAAGTGTAAAACACCTGGAAAGTAAGTTAACAGAAGTAATTCAAATGGAAAAAGAAAATTACTGCAAAAATAAAGAGCTAATATGAATAAGTAGCTAATCTTGGACTGCAACCCCCATACTGAAGTTTAGGCTACATTAATATTTTTAGAACAAATCCTAATTTTTCAAAGTCAAGGAGGGAGAGCTTAATTCTAACTGCGATATCTGTGCAAAAAATTCAACCACACAAAGAGACCACACAACAAGAACCCCATTCTCTACTTTCAGAGTTCAATGTAAAATATTTAAAGAAGAATTACAGGGATTTCTCTGAGCTCTATCTAATACAATTGCCAGTTGGGATATTTTTGCCCTAACAAATCCCTTAAGAAATACCATGAAGGAGTTCAAAATGCACATACATGTCACAGTAGACACTGCAGTTGAGACAGCCACAATACACAGAGCATCATCATATAATAGCAGAAAGGACCAACCCATACAGTACAAGACCACTCCAGAAGGCTTTAAGCACCTGCATCTGCCCTCCTTGTTCTCTTGCCCAGCCCTTTATACCCCCCAGTTCATGCACTGCACCTGTGTGTCCTCTCTGCTTTGTGTGATTGGGCAGCACACCCTGGCACTCCCTGGCTCATCACCTTCAATGCTGGTCACCTGTCCTGCACAGCTGTAGCCCGTTGGGGATGAGCCCCCACTCCCAGCCACCACAAACTGTGCCTAACACACACATTCTTTTGCATTTTTCATACTCACACTTTCCCCATTCATATCAGTAAGAATTTATTCACCAAAAAAAATGTAATCTGATGTAATTTACCTACCATTTGAGTACAGAAATGTTGTTCTGCCTACTAAAGTAAAATTTCATTCTAATACAAACTATGTTTTGGGAGCCCAAGTTTTGAAAATATTTTTTTTTCTTTGTGAACACAGGGAGTACAGAGAGTCTACTGTTCATTCAAGTATTTTCTATCCTAGGACAGTGTACTCACATTTCTTGCAGATTTTATCTTTACCATTCATGTTTTGAGGTGTTTATGAGCCCACGACTTTCTCAAGAGCAGGAAAGCTACATTTCAGGATGCAGAAAAGAACTGTGGTACTGGTAGTAGTGTAGAAAGTCACCAAATCTAATCAGCTCTCAGTTACCAGTAGGGGATTATCTGGGTTACGGATTAACTGTGCAACCCTGAAAGGGAACCTGCTGCATGATGCATTCTTGAGTCCAGCAGAGAGATGAGCCTTCTTCCCTGTCACGCTTCTCACCCAGCAATAAAGTCAGCACAGACTACTTTCCCCCAGATTAATTTTCATATTTTCTTGTGTTGCATTACTGAGTTATCCCACCATCCACTGCCCTGGGGAGTCAAAAACAGTGTGGCCATAGCACATATTTCAGAGAAATGTGGATAACATTCTGACACGAAAATGTGCCTAGGCAGAATCACAAGTGACCATTAGACTTCTGCACAATATTAGGAGGATTTTGCAAGCTTTTAGAAAGAGAGGTGATTATAATCCTCTCCTAGGACATGATTATCTATGTCAAATTAATTCTATATTCAAAAGTACAGAAGTGCTGTTAGGATCACAGAGAGCGTTAATATGGTTGTAACCGTCTGTATGCCCCAAAGGTAAATAACATTTGCATGTGGTGCTCTGACACTTTCTTGAGGCATGTTCTTCCTTCTCTGTGCATAATTCTCACCACTTCAATTTTCCTTTGAAGCTTGCATCTCATTAAAGCATTTCATTTTGCCTAACAATGTGTGAGCAGAACCATAGGTATCACAAATCAGCATATTGACAGCAAAGAAACTATTGCATTGTACATACAAAAACTGAGCTCTGTGTGTTTGGGGTTTTTTTCACAAAGAGAGGAGAAGACTAAACTATGTTACCATGAAAGTGGTATTTTTCTTAATATTTATTATTTTTTTGCCTTAAGCATACTATTACAAAATATATCTTCTGAATTTCAGATGTCTGTTAGTATTAATTTCAGTCAGATTTTTCCTTAATGTATCAGAATATTTAGGAAGTGGAAATAGTGAAGTCAAAATAGTGTCTCATAGGTTGAACGAGAAACAAAAATGGAAGTAGTGTTTATCAGAAATATATACCACCAGTAATGCATATAACTTTCTTTTCTAAACCCTAGGGTTCACCCATTAAACTAATATTTGCCTATAAAGTTAAAAGGCAGATTAAAAAAATCATGTGAGTTATAGTTCTTAGTTTGACACTAAGAGCATTGATGGTAAAAGCAAAGTAGAATCCCTAAAACTGGGAATACTGCTACATAGAGTTCACTTCTGCTATAGCAGGTTGATTTTTATGTTGCAAAGATTATATCAGAAACATACTGATCTAATACCTGATTTCAAGAGTCAAAGAATGTTCTTGCAAGTGTGGACAAAGAAAAGATTATTCTGTGAGCAATACTGAAAGTTCCTGAATAATCTATGGTTTAGATATGAGTGCTTTAGATGGCTAAAAAAGCAAATAAATCAATAAAAGCTATGTTCTCTGGCTCACAGTGATAAGATTTATTTACAGCCAAATGAAGGATGATTTTTTAAGAGAGAAGAGGGAACTCTTGGTTTTCCTCTGCAGATCAGTCTAAGCAACTGAACACCATATAGTTATAAATAAATAAAAATCTTTAAAGTGCATATCATTAACTTTTTCAGTTTAATGAGAAGTTTTAAAAACTGCAATGACTGACAGGTCTGTAGGAGTTTTTTGGTTTTGTCTTACCAAAAGCAGGTTGCTTTAACTTTAGCTATAACTCCCATGCAGAGCTGTTCTCAAGTATCATTAAGAAGAGAGATTTTAAAAAGGCCATCACTATTTCTGGACAGAAATATTATTGCACATATATAAAGATGTATGATATATATTTATAAATATATACAGAATGTAACACATAAAATAGACTCCTAAAAATATGAGAGAGTTCACATGTACATGTGCTTCGTGTCCAGTCTTGCAAATCTGAAGGGAAAATTTTGATGGGTAGCTCAAAAGACCTGTGGCTACATAAAGAAAAACAAAGTTGCAGGTATTTTGTCTACAATATTTTGCCTAACAGCCAGACTGTCACTAAATGTAATTCAGAAAGTTACCTAAATAAATGCCTGCATATCTTCTGTTTTGGAAGAGCTTTGTCAGGAGTTGAGTAGTGGTTTCCATCCAAGCAACAATGTTCTGAACCTTGCCATGTTCGTGCTCAGCAAGTGCCTCACTGAATGAGGGTATGTCAGTAAGATTCATTGGGCAAAATCCTACTGATAGCCACACTGAAACAGCAGATTTGTAGCAGTATAACTGCAAAATATGTCTGATCTTTAAATAATAGCTTGAAATACAAGTGGGATTGTGTGTTTGCATTTTGGATGTTTTTATTTAATAATATCCTTTTAAATTACAAGAGAGACTATACTTTCTCACAACAGATGAAAGAATGTTGTTCTTGTTTCAACACCTCAATAATTAAAAGCAAAACAAGTAAATTTAACTATACAAAATTTTTATATAAAAATATTTTAAAAGTTTTATTCTGAGTTTTTGTTTAGTTGAGATTTATTTTTATGAAGTGCCATAAACCTCTGTCATACTATAGCTACAAAAAGAGAAAGCAGCTTTTTTTACAAAAAAATGGTAAAAGTTAATCAGATTTTTCTCTGTGTCTAGTGATCGATTTTTGTGGATATTGACTAGCAGGAGGAAAACATCAGACAAAAAGACTTTAATTTCATACCAGCAGTGTTTATTTTGCAATGGGGCTATGAGTTTTGTGAAGACTGGAAGTATAAAAGCAGAGTGGACTCAATGAACTGAAGAATGCAGTAGGAGGGGAGGTAAGACGAGCTGTAAAACTAATTGGTGTCCAACGTGTTTTGGACTGCATTTAATTTTCTTGAGGGGAAGAGAGGTCAAGAATGGAATGAAGTCAATGGGAATAGGAATAAGAAAGTGGAAAGCAAAATGGCCAGTATTAAAAGGTCAGCGAATATCCCAGGGACAGGAAATGAACTTTAAACAAAAGTATAAGGTAGTATTTCTATCCACGTTTGGGAGTTGTTAAAATTAGTATTAAAAGAAGGAAACTTAAATAACCAGATGTTTCTCGTATGAAAGCTTGTTTCAGTCTGCTTTCAATTTATTGGAGGCCTTAGTAAGACCAAGATTTTGTGTGCAATGCAATTAGGAAATGAGTATTTCAGCAGAGTGCTAATGTTTTTTAAATATTTTAAAAGACTTCGATATTTCACAGTGACTTGCTTCCTGTTACAATTTTGTACCCTTTCTCTTGAAAGAAATCTCCATCCTGAATTGGGAAAGTAAATGTCTCACAAGCTTTAATACAGAATTTAGCCACAACAGCCATCCTGCCTGCATCAAGTTAATACATGGACACTTTGCAGTCTACCTTAAGATATTTAGGCTATATTCATAAATTCATACATGACCTGTAAAGTCACGTAATATTTTAAATTATGTTACTTAGAGCATCAGATTTGCCCCATAAAGGCATAATTTTTCATTTGAAATAGTTTCTCTCACTAAAGCTTTGGCTAAAATTGAGTCAAGAGAGGGTTTATTCTTGCTCCTGGTTCATTTGTGTGAACATCAGAATGAAAGAATTCCCACCATATTTAGGTTTTCATCCAAAGCCTGCTAGTTTTAGCAAGAATCTTTCATTTTTCTTAAACTGGCTCTGAATCAGCATCTTTGTGTTCTGACCTGGCTGGACAGCACAAATTTTTCTGCTCCAGAATATATTTAATTCAAAACATCCACTGTTTTTATCAGTTGCACAGCTCCACTCTTCTCTTTCCTTCTCAGTGCAGCAGGTAATTTATAGATGCTGAAATCATATGGAGTAGCTCTGTTGAAGGCACTGACCTGGAAGCAGCAAGAAGGGCAGTGCATGGGCCACCTAGAAGCCCAGAAGAGGAAGGAGAGGTCCTAGAGCATGAGGGATGCACTATAACTGGCATCACCAGAAGTTGCACACCCAGGGGAGAATATTTGTTTTATGAACAAATCTCCCTTTGCCATGGTTGCCAAAAAGCAGCCTCAGCTGTTGGAATTACAAGTTTACTAAGAATACTTTGTAGTAAAACCACCCAAAGTAGAGGAAGCTAGTTTTTTAAAAATCACTGCTTGACCATGTCAACTTTTACTCAGGCCAAATGTGAGAACATGATGTCAGTTATAAACACATCCCATTTTCAAGAGAAATTTTTATTTCTTTTCCTTTCAGTGACTATAAATCTCAAACCAATGGACCTGAAATCATACAACAGCTTTGTAAATACAGTGCCATGCTTCCTTTAAAGATTTAAATTACATTGGTGCTAAAAACTGGGTGTTAGGCTTCCAAATTCTATTTCTTATGCAGTATGAACTCATGGAGTGACCTCATAGGGTGAGCAGGGTAATTTATTATCATTTCTTTTTGAGACATTTCTGATAATACTTCAAAAGAATGAAGATAACAAGTACCATACCCAAGGACTGTGTGGATTTATGTTTACATTCATGTGGCATCTTCTCTTAGAGATTTTCCAGGAATTTTATGAAGGTGGAATGAATTTTTTGTGGAAATTCGAAGAAGTTTACCATGTAAGGATCAGTACCTTCAATGTACCAGTAATGCCTTGGTAATTTTTTTTGTTGTTGTTAAGGAAGTATGAAGCATTTGAATGTGAATGGGCCTGCACCAGATTATCTCATGTTCAGCAAGATAACATTAAGGGAGACTTACCCATTAGCCAGATATGAAGTAAATACTTTTTAAAAGGGCAGAAGAATAACATATCCAGCAAGAAACTGCCAGGGGATTTTGCTAAAAAGCACAGAAGGGTCATTGCAAAAGAAAAAAAACCCCAAACTTCAGAAAAATATTTCCTGTGTAGGCCTGAAGAATAAAATGGAATAGTTTTGAGTTAGTGGAAAGTAATTTAATTCCCTTCTTTTTCCCCATTTCCCTCTTTCCTCTTCCTTCCTTTTCACCCCCCATTTTTTCTCTTTTCTTGACCAAGTTAAAGGCTTGCAAGTCTTCACACAAGTTTCCAAAATGCAAGTTGTCTTCCCCTGGGACTGCTATGGCTCATATCTTCCCACAAATGTCCCTGAAGTCTCTCCTTTAACATAACTCCTATGTAAGTGACCGGACCTTTCCTACTGGTATCAAAGACCCATATGGCACTGAAAATGAAAGCTGGGCAGATCATTCTTCCTAGAGCCACAGTGCAAGGATAAACATCTAGACTTTATTTGTGCTGTGCTTAAGAACATCACCAATTCATTCTTACTCTACTTTATATTCATAATTAAGCAAGAAGAAAAGCTAAGAGCAATTATTTTGAGAAGCTAAATAGATCCCTCATTACCTAGCATATGCATTTCACTCAGTGAAGACCAAGAAACCTCAAAGACTAATCTCTCATTAATACACGACATGTTCACAGAATGCCTGCCAGAACTGGGAAGTCAAGTTTAGATGGAAACTTGGCATGGAGTTACTGGCTTGTCCCTTTGAGGGTTGGGAAGGAAAGGAAAAGAAAAAGCAGTGAATAAAACCCTGTTTGCATGCTTGCATGCTGTACATATGAGAAGACTTTTTAACTTCATTTTCTCCTTAAAGAACAGTGAAACTGTAAAGATTCCATGTGTGTTCTTATAAACTGTGCTTTTCACACATCTTTTGTTAGACACATGGAATGTTAACTGAAAGGGCTTATCTTAAAAATCAGCAGGGTAGTTGGAATGCAATTTTACAAAACCTGGCCATCTTTCAACAAGAGTGGGTGGATTTTCAATGCAGCAAATGTTTGTGTATTAAAAAGTATTTGCCATGGTGACAAAGCTTGGAGAAACATCCCATTAGCCACAGACGGGAAGCCTTTGCAGATTGTTCTGATTATCCATGCCCAAAACTTAGTCTGGCTCTGTTTATACGGCATTTCCGATAAAAAAAAAATAATTCAACATACCCCTAAAACCTGAGCAAACTGTTTGCACTTACTTACACATGCCTTGTGCTGTATTTTCTGGCTCAGATTCAACACATGATTAGATTCTTACTTTCCTGGAACTTAAAACATGTGCTTACAGCTAAGCATATGCTTAAATATTCTGCTGCTCTGGGACCCAAGACGATGTTCCTATATTCGTGGTACAGCCAGGACATCTTGTGAGACAAATAGGAATTTTAGACTAAGACCTCTAATCTACAGTTCAGTAAAGAGATGAATAGAACAAGTCAATAAGGGTTTGTGGTGAGGTGAGGGACTGCATGAGGGAACCTGGGAGAGCATCTGGGCATACTTTGCACGTGTCTGTCCAAAAATCTTGCCTGCATGGATCTGGGGCAATTGCATTAATCATGGTCCCAAGATGGTGTCATTAAGAGTTGGCGTATTCTACCATTGTGATTTTGGTTAAGAAACCTGGAACAAAAAAGACATTAAGTTGCTAGGGCACTGCCATTTTCTCATTATTCATGCAACATAGCTCTTCTCTCCATGCAATATAACAATTTTGAGACCAACAATTTGGGATGTTAGAATATTACATCTCACTGGAAATTTAGGAGTCTCCCTCACTAGAAATATGAAGTTCTAATTTCTGCTCCTCTTGAATAGTAAGCATGTGCTTCTTTTGAATAGCAAGCAAGCAATGTGGAACCTGCAGAAGTTAGACTGTCACCTGCTGTGGTGAAAGGAAAGAAAAATCACTGTGTCAATTGGTATCCCCTGGAAAATACTCAATTCTAACTGTAATTAATAGGTGCAAGCAGAGTGGTCAGAATAGCCCTGTAAACTGCATGTGGGATCATTAGAGATGGGAGAGGAAAAAATTACAGGTCAAACCCAATCTGAAACACATGTAAGTGCCTGATCAAGATATGAACTCATTGGTTTGATACCTCTGGCTCATATGTAATAATCAGAGATGGATTAAAACATTCCAAAGTGTGAAAACCCTGAAAAAGTAAAATGTCTTTAAAAACAGTAAGAACTGTATTAAGCCCTGTTGAATACAACACAATGTTTCTTGAAATACAACACAATGGATATTCTTTATGTCATATATACTTGGGTTCTTTTGCAAATATTCTACAGGAATTAAACGAAATAATAGACTTAAACAGTTAAAAGTGTGTGTGCCTCCTATTTTTTTCATTTTGTAACATTCTTCCGAGACATAACCTGGGAAGCTTGAAAAAAGACTCATTTTACTCCTATTTTCATCAACAATGTTTATAGGCAAATGATCTTTTATGTGCTGGAATGAATGACTATGCAATAAAACTAAGTATCCTACAGAACACTGCTTTGAAGTTATACTTGTCTGCCCAAGGTAGATGACAGACAGTGTCAGGAAAAGGGATAAAAAATCTTAAAGGTCATAGCCAGGTCAAAACAAATAGGTCACAGCAAATTAATCCTGATCATCTGACCACTGTGGAGCAAGAAAAGGGCAGTGTTCAAGCTCCAATCTGCTAAAATTTAGTGGGAAGATATAAAACAATTAGCTGTGACACTGACTTCTTTCTTCTCTTCTGTTGCTGGACATATAAGTTCCTCAAGGAGGATAAAAATAAATATAATTTTAAAATATTCTACTTAATGATTTATGTAACCAAAAGAAGTTTTTTCATCACAGTTAAGCTGAGCTGGTCATTTTTTACTCCAGTGCTAGTTTTGTCCGGGTAAAATCCACAGAACAATCAAAAATATTTTATATTTTCTGTGAAAATTTCATAGAAATTATTACTTCTCTTCCAAATTTGGTTCAAAACTGTGTTGTGATAAGAACGAAATCAATATTACCACAATTATCATTGGCTTTTATTGAGAAAAAAATTAAGACAGTATTATCTTTTTTAGAACACTTTTTCCTCATAACTGATAAAATGTTACTATTGCTCAGAGTAAGGCTGTCATTTATGATCAAAATGGCCAGCAAATCCTTCATGGAGTTTTGAATAAATCTATTAGACTTTTTGTCAGAATATAAGAATATCTAGACACTATGTAACATTTGCATGTCCAACCATACTTGCTGTTTTCAATGTGCTTAGATGTACAAAGCTTTAGTACATGCATTTCCTAGATTGTATAAGTGATGCTCTTTAGAAGCAGCAGAAAGGAAATATTGCTCCTAAAAATACTTGTACTTAAGCTAAAACTACTTAAATTGAAACTGCAAGTTGATAGGACTGTAAACCTCTCTGGAAATGGATGGAATTTTCATCAGAATCCCCTTTTCTGACTATTAGTCTTTAGGTGCTCTCTCTGATTTTCTTTTCTGATCATGCCTACTAGCTGTGCTAGAAAGAAAAATTATTTTTTCCATCACTTCCATCTCTCCTTGGTCCGTGGGAGGCAGGCAGGACTGAGTCTAAGTAAGCTGTATTGGAAAACCAGCTCTGGGTAAAGCTGCTCAGAGCTGAGAGCCCTTCTGTGTCAGAGCTCACCCTGCTCCTGGGGCACTGGGCCCCTCCCCTGCCCTCAGCCTCAGATGCTGCGTGTGCACAACCTCCTCCAAGCTGTCCATGCCTCTCCTCTCATTTTTCCTTAGCTTCCTTTAAAGCAGCCCACTCAGTTTGTGAACAACTGTTCTCAATCATTTTCTTATCTGAGGTATATCTGTCTCAGGAATGTTTCAATAGCAGGGCTACAACTCTTTCTGCAACTTACAACATTCATGTAACAGAGTGTAATACACAAAATCTCTTCTGTGCTGAACAGGTACAAAATGAACCTCTCAAATTATTCATCACTAAAGCCCTCATTAAGATTAACCTGAAGTGATTGCCTGGTGATCTCAGACATGCCAAAGTCTGTCAGAATCAGCCTGTGGGCCCTGACATCTGGAAGATTTTGCATGCTTTCAAACTGGTTTCTACCACGCCTGCTACTACCAGCTGCAAAGTGCTGAGCGAGACAGAAATCCATTTGAGACCAGTGGAAAGGGAGTAGAAGATTGCAGGTTATTTAGCTGAAATGGGCCAGCTAGAAGGAAAAGCAGATACATGTAGTCCATATTCTGAAGAAGACTACAAATATGATAGGGGTAAGGATGCACAACTAAGAGGCATTTTTAAAAAGGCATTAATGTAATAAATATATCAATTAACAGTGTGATCACTTTACTTATGTGCTATAACTCTTCCTGCCCAGCACTGAATTCCAGGATAATGTAACTACATTTTCTGCTTAATCTATCTCCTAAAGCTTGTAGATATCCTAGGAATGAAGAGAATTTCCACTATTTTATTATATACTCCTGTAATAGATATTGTCAGCTGAAATCTACAGCAAACATCCCTCTGTCAGAAGAGGGAGCAGACTAGGTCAAACTTTTAAGTGAATGTGAAGGAGGATTACCTTTGGAAAAATACAAACACCCCCAAAACATCCTGATTCCATAAAATCAGAAATACTGCATTAAAATTACAGCATTCCGAAGTTATTTTAGAACTTATTTTGTTTTCTGAGAAGAACTTTACATTCATCATGTCTCTGTGATATTTTATATCTGCCAAAGTAAACCGGAGCAAAAGAGGTTGCATACCGGGAAGTGATAATTTGTGGTGTCACATTTCAGTATATGGAGTTTAAATATTTATGTGCAAAAGTAATTTAGCTATAAGCCTGTTTCCTGTTTTAAACCAGATGCTGTTGCATAAGCTAAAAATATTTAAGAAAAAGTCTAGAATGATAAGAGATTTAATTTGTAAATGTCCCCTGTACCTAGTGTCAAAGGACAATCCTGTGGGTTTGAAAAAGCAATTGTCTAGTCTTGTGTGTGTTTCAGTCTTGATGCTGAGATGTAGAACTCATTTCTGTGCATTTGCACAGTGGTACTTTTAATACAAAGAAGAATTTGCATTTACAATAGTTACATTTCCCTGAAAATCATTATATTTATACTTTCCCCTTGAAAAGCTTGGGGTGATTTTTGTTTTGTTGTTGTTGGTTGGTTGGGTTTTTTGTTTATGCATGTGGGAGTTTAAAGTATAAACAAGGAAGAAAGAATGGGAAGCAGCAAGATATTTAATCAATGATTAGAACATTCCTTCCAGCTCTCAGCTCCTGCAGGTACTGTGGTAAAGAACACAAAAAGAGTTAACCATGACCATAAATTAGGTATGTCTTTAGAAGGCTGGAGTTTGCTATATGATATTAAATTGGAAGAGGTTAAAGCTCCTCATAGAAAATATAGGCCTTATTTCAAATGCACAGAATTTAGCCTTAACAATCAATTAAAACAATGTAAAACCTGTCACTAAACAAAATTAAAACCAGCTTTTCCATCTGTATTTCAGTATTTCTCTTGAATTGGGACAAAACTATCTTAAAATCAAAACAATGAGGTAGGGCACAACTCAAACCTGCAAACTATCTACAATAAATAAAAGCCACTCCATTTCTCATAGCTGTTTGCAGACCCTGATGATATTTTCTTCCAACTACAGTTAACTGCAATGGGTGTTAAGAATGACAACAAGCTCCAACAAAGGAATATGTACCATGTGGTAATATGACACTATGATATCAAGGCACTGACTTATCAGCTTCTTTTCCTTTTTTTCTCCACAATACAAGTGTTTGATCCTTACAGTTTCCTATTCTCCACGTTCTGTAGCCAGTTCAGGAAGTATCCATTTTTAACAGGAGGGTCCAGATACACTCCTCACTTGCCATCCCTACAACCACAGGCAATAAGGAGCTCTGCATAGGCACTACTGGGAGAAAATAAAGCACTGGCTTGCCCTGGTTTCTACCATGAGATTTTCTCATACCTTACCACATATTCATATACTTGTGATCTTGGATGACCTACAAATATTCCCTTTGTGTCACACAGACCTCCCACCTGAGAGAGAGCAGTAGGAGCGCAGTTCAGTTTGATTCCAGTGTATTTGTACATCTTTCCTGAAATTAGATGTTGTTTCTAGTACAGTACAGTATGCAGTATGCACTGGCCAGCTGTCAGTCCATCTACCACCACTGCCATACCCAGCCAGCTGACATCTGAAACCAAACTGGTTTGCAAGGCACCAGCTGTGCCTGAAGGCAGGAGTGCAGTCTCATCCCTTTGATGCTGATGCTGGTTCCTCTGAAAGCTTGCTCTGGCATGGAAGACAGAAAAGGTTGCTCACATGGTTTCATGTAGAAGCTCTGCAGCCATTTCTGGCCATGCTGTATGTGTACAGAATGGCATGTTTGTTATCAACACAACTGTTCAGGCTGATGGAAATCAAGTGACTTTTGTGTCCTCCCATTTTTTGCAAGTGGTCACATCTCCATACCATAGGTATTTCTGAACAACTCACTGAATGTCTATTGTGCTGTATAAACAACGCCTTTGAAAGCAAGAGCAATTAATTCAAAGGATCTGAGGCTTTCTCCTTCATTAGAATGAAACAAGAAGGTGCAGGGATCTTCTCCAAAAAGTGTGTTGACAAGCTAAGCTGCTTCTGCACATGCTTGTTTAGGTTGACAACCTCTCCTTTGAATCAATTTTTAAGGCAACTTCTCCTGACAAAGTGCTGAGAAAATCCCAGAAATCCTAGAGCCAAATACACCTTGGTTCAGTACCTGTGGAGCTGGGGAGATGGTTGTAATTTTTTGCCTTTGTTTTTTCCATTGTATTTGGGACATGCAATATGTGATGTTCAGCAACATGAAATCTTGGAAGCAAATTGAATAACATGTGCCTGCCAAGATACAGCACAGCACAGTGTTTACAAATGTCATAGAAATGTGATTTATATAATTAAACCAATAGAAGCTTCTGTACACAGACAAGCCTTAATAAGTTTTCCCTCCAGATATGGCTTTCCAAATGAACATGACAGCAAGGAGAGCTCCTTGGCAGAGCAGGAAAGCTTTACTACTTTTTATTCAACTACTTTTCTATTTCACTCTCCAAAAACACTGAAACAGCAGAAAGTACAACACACTCAAACCCCAAAGATAGCAGTTAATGTATGATTTAATTTTAAAGCATTTTGAGACAGAATTCTTACTTTATAAAATATTTCCATTATTTGCAGTGTGTGGAAGTTTCATGAGATAATATTATTTCCTAGTATTACACAAGGGAAAAAATCTTTCCATCAAAATAAGCAACAAAACTTTTCTCTTAAAGTTAAATGTTATAATTATTCACTTTTACAAGTAGGAGACCAAAGCTTGGAGGAATTCATTCAGCTGCCCAAAATCACTGAGGAAATCTAAAGATTCCTTAACCCTGATTTTGATGCTGAGTAAAATGTTTTAATAACAATGACATCTTCTATTCTTAAATACATTGTGTCTTTTCAAACTAAGCACTCACATCAGAGTGAAGAAAAGGCCTGGTCAATAGCAGATGTGGGAGAAAGGAAAAGGGGATTATGCTGAGCAGCAGCACAAACATTTGCTTTACTACAAAAAGCCAGAGCATATGGGCAGGAGTTTAGAAAGATTTTTTTCAAATCTAAGGCTGTAATAAAGGTCATAAACCAGTAAAACAGTACAGTTTTTCTTGACATTTCTATGTTAAAATATATTTTCCTTTCTTGGTCTGTATCAAGGACTGTGGGCTGTGATCTGGCCAGCAGTAAGTCATGGCTTTGGAGCATAGTGCCCACTGCAAAAACAGACTGCACAGGGCTTCTCTTAGCAAATAAATATATCCAGAGAGAGGAAAATAATGTGAAAAGCTCACACACCAGATTTGGTTTTGTTCATAGACTATCTCCAAATTAAGACATTCTTAGTGAAAATAAATCTTATCTTTCTCTAAAAAATGGGGCTTCAGTACATACAGGTCCAGGCCTTCTCACACATAAGCAGAATTTAACAATACTTCACCATGATAAGACTCTGTCTTGCATTCAGTGAGTTTTCCAGCATTGAGCCTGCTTCTACAGAACTGCTATTGAACAGCACAAATATTTGATCAACCACTAAACCTTGTTAGAAAGAAATATTAAGAGCCAATGTTTCAATTTTTGTTCTGTGGCACTAAAGAAACATGGAGGAACTAATTTCTGCAGCATCCTTTGATGTAATTTAAATTCTCAGAACTCACTCTTGCAAGTGAGGGAAGATTTAAGGACTAGACTCCAAGATTTTACAAGTTGCAATCTAAAGGATTTTTTTTTCTGTCTTTTATTCAGACAAATGTCTATTAAGTGCAGTGGTGAGTACACTTTTTTCTGAATAACGATAGCAGTAGACATTTCAACTGACTGAATAGTTTGCTTTTATGCATGTATTAATTTACAATATCAAAAAGAACTAATTTGAAATTTAAAAGTATACAATGAAGTGATTAAATGCTTTGAAAAAGGACTATGCATTTTAGTCATTATGTCAATAAGTCTTATGCATTTGAAAACCAACGATCTTCATGACAGAACAGCAGTTTGATTTTAATTAAAATGATGCTCCTCTTCATATATCTGAGATTTAAATCTGGACCTCTGTCAACTCTGTAGGCCTTGTTGCAGTTTATGAAGATCTAGGGGAGAAGAAAAATTATATGTACTAGCTACACTCACATGAAGCTATTTTTAAGTATATTGTAAATAACTGAAGGGAACATAGCTGTTTATACTTGAATCAAGAACAAAAGAAATTTAGGAAGACTGTGGTAGAAAGAGATTTGAGTGCATGTCAGAACATTGCTTGAAAACCTTGAAAGATCAAAAAGATTTGATCTGTGAAGAGAAAAAAAAAGAGGAAAAATCAAAGTTGTTATTGACAGTTCAGGTTCAAAAAATTAAAATAGAAGAAAAGCACTAAGATAAAGAAGTATGATTGATTAAAATAGATGGTGAGTTTATATTAGCTTTTAAATGTTTCCAGACAAATGTCCTACAGTATATCCTTTAAAGTAATTGCAACTGTTGAAAAACATCTTTATACCAATTGATCTTTATATCACGTAGTGACAATTGCAACAACAAATGTAAGAGTTGCTACAGAATGAGGAAAGTATCATTAACATGTAATAGGTACAGTTAACCCTCAAGAAAGCAAAAACTATTTTTCCAAAGATAGGTTATGAATACAGAGTCCAACAAGACTCTTGTCAACATAAAGCTTAAGCTACAATAGTCCCCCAAATTTGGTCTGGCTTGCAGCACTCAGAACACTCAGCAGTATGAGAGCTGTGTTTACACCCGTGCCTCTCCTTTAGAGGTGGATAACCAGGAACACTCAGTGTCCAACAGTGCTGAATAGATTTGCAAGCAGAAATAAGTGTATGTTGTGCAACAGGAGAATCCTAGAATGTTTTAAAGAAGTAATCCTAAGGAACAGTAGCTTTTTCTTGTAATTATATGCTGACATTCCAGGACATGCTGCAAAGGACTTGGGGCAAATTTTTCATGTGAAGAGTTTCTGTTTGTGCTTAGCAAACGTGGTTGCAAGTTTGGTACCAAATGCCAATGTGTACATCCTTAATTTGTTGTAAGAATGACTTATATAGATGAGGTCCACCCAAGAATGCATAGCACATTTAAAGATCTAATATCTAGGATTGGTGTGTCCTTTTAGGTATGCTATTGACTACAGTATGCTTCAAAGAAGATAAGAAAAGTAGCTGTTTCAAGACCTGCTTTTAGATACAGTTTGTTCCAGGGGCAGAAATACTTGCTTGATTTCAAAAAACACACAAAGCAAACATCTGTGTTGAACGAGGATGTCATGCTCCCTTTTCACTTCTGCAACCATTTGCTCTAGAAAGTTTCTCCGGGATGTAAATAAAGATGATGGGATTTGGTTTCCTTATGCACATGAATTAAAATTCTAGGGATGCTACAGATGTTGACATGGACCTGTTTAAGAACACTGTCTTTATAAAATTCTTTTTGGCTGTTTTTTGTCTTTTTTTTTTCTGAAATATCTTCACCCTCCATTGCCTCACTCATGCTTTAAAAAAGTAATTATTACAATTATTTGCACATTCAACAAGTGAGACTCTTAAGTACCACAGACAAAGGACTTAGAATCTTTTTGTTCACTATCATTATGAATTGGAGATGAAATTCGTAAGGTAAGACAATCATTAGAAACATTGGAACTGGAAGAGGTCAAATCTGACTATTACATTCTGAAAAGTCAAAGGCTTAAAGCTCTCCAGGCATTTGCAGAGAATAATATTGCTTTGATGAAAGCTGTCTCTTCATGCTAAGTTCAACTGCAGTACCACATTTGTCAGTGCTGTGGGCCATGAACACATGGTCTCACATCAAGGCAGAGAATGCTACAAGGAACTCACTCAGAAGCTTCAGCTTTCTCAAACCATCTCAAAATGCAGGTTTCTGTGCCGTCTCATTTCCATATAATGTGCCCGCTGCTCAGATATAGAAGGCGATTGATCAGCTTCACTCAATCAGAACTTGTTAGCAGAGATAATACTCCTGTAGTTATTCCTGTGTTAGTTCAGCAGGGCTAAGTTACTTTAGCTCTCCAAGTTCACCAGTTGAGCTTGAAACATTTTTTGGGCTCACGGTCTAAATGTGTGAGACAGAACAGTCCAACATTAACTAATCAGAGTGAGTGGTTTGAAATACTCTTTAAGTGATACATTTTAGAAATGCCAGGATAGCAAAGGTCAAGTAGATACGAAAGTCTGGTCAGAAGATGCAGCAGCCCTTTGCTTCCCACTTAAATATTTCTCAAAATCAGACAGTGTTTGGGCACTTCTAAAAACAAAATATAGCCAATTTTGTCTATTTGGTGAACATTGAGTTCAGTAGAAAGATTACTACTATCTTCAGCAGAATGTTTTTCTGGCTTTTGATAACCTTTACTCAGAGATTTTAAGAGAAAACTTATGAAATGTTTTTAAATTTGCAGGACAAATGATGTGTATATCTTAATTGAAGAACAACCTAGAACTGGATTATAAAAGACTGAAATAGCTGATCTGCGGACCCAGCTCAGTGAGGAGCTGTGTATTTCCTTTAGCTACTTTAGTGTAAAGCTAAGTTTTCATCCATTTAAGCTTACATGGTCTGTCCTTCAGAAAGTTATTCTCTTTGGCTTTTCTTAGATGTAATCAGAACTGTTCTGTGTTTCCCTAATTACAAACACATTTCTTTCTCCATGCAATATCCCTAAGTATGCAGCAAACATCATCTTTCCAAAGCTTTCTGGCATTTTTATTCCAGTTAGATTCCAAATCTACATTTTTCTGTGAGAAAAGCTGTAGGGAAGACTGTAAACAGGATAATTATGTAGCAATATAATTTTAAACACAACTTTTATTTGCGTATTATTTTGAATGTATGGGTTTTAATTTCCTAGTGAGTTGTGGAGACACAATGCTATTGTTCCTGAAGCTGATGTGTTTTCATTAATGTAAATCTCAAGAATTCTGTGAGATAGAAACAGCAAGTATGAGGAAGATAAAGAGATATTACAAAATGTTACAAAATTGCTTACAATCATTGTAATGGTCTATCACTTTAATCTCTAATCTGTGTCAATTTTGTGTGGCCTCCTTTATCTCACTCTGTGGAATAGTTCTGTAAAGCAGCCAACCAATAAAAAAACCCAGAAGGAATGTAGCCTAGTTTTCTTTGTCCTTTGCACATGCCAGAAGCACCTCATATTAGACTTTTTTTTTTTCATAGTTTTAGAAAATATTAATAAAATATTTTTGAGAGGTAAGTTGAATATGAACTCAATAACTGTCAACAATATTTGACATTTGGAATCAAAATCTCCAGTAACATGTTAGAACAGAGGAATTTTTTTTGCCACAAATTTCCTGGGAGAGGTTTGTACTCATAGTATCATAGAATATTTTGGGTTGGAAGGGACATTAACAGGTCATCTATTTCAACCTCCTGTAATGAGCAGGGTCATCTTCAATTAGATCAGGTTGCTCAGAGCCTCAGCTTTTTACTATGAGCGTGAGAAAACCCTGACACAGGTTGTCCAGAGAGATGGTACAGGGCCCATCCCTGGAAACATCCAAAGTGAAAAACTGTGAACAAAGTAGTCCTTCCTTACAGGCCATGGAATGAAAACACAAGTGGTTTAGAGTAAATTTTGTCATGTTTTCAGTTATTCTATTGCCTGACCAAGTCTCCTTGGATTGTGCTGCCACTCACTAATATACAACCTCCTTTTGTTCAAGCAGCCAAATGGCATTTGCTTTCAAAGCATCATTATCTGTACTACATTCCAGCCTCAGGCATTAAATGTCTGGGTGCTGTGGTGTATAACCTCATGATTAATACTACATCACTGGATGGCCCCTGTGCTAACTAAAAACTGAATGACTCTTGGAGGATCAAATTAATAGTCTCTTGTTTCCATTAAAGCATTCTTCAAGAACAGTGATTAGGTAGTTTACTTTCCCCTAAACAAACTGTGATTATAGCCAAGGTTACCTATTTCTTCTTCTGGGAAATTCAGGTTTGCATATAGATTAACTACTACTTGCACCTTGTCAGAGAAACGCTCACAGATCTATCATGTTGCCCAAACAAACTGATCATGCACATATTTACAGCTTTAAAATTAATTCAGGTATTTATATATTCCTATTAAATTAAGCAGTCATTGCCCATCAGTAAATGAGTTGTTCATATCAGCATTATAAGAAAGTCATAATAAATTAAAAAGTAGCAGAAAACTTACTAATAATTAACCATATTCACATACAATTTTAAACAGTATTCATTCACCTTTCTATAAATTATGTATGGTGACTAAGTAAACACATGCTCCTTTTTGTCTTCAACTTAAAGGAAGATAAATAGAATATCTAACCTCCCAGAGGGGGGAAAAATTATTTTGTTTTATCCAAGACATTAAATGTTGAAATACTGCAGGGAGAAATGTAGCTTTATGTACAAAATAATGTAGGAACCAGTCTGGAACCACAAGCACCTCTTCAACAATACATGTATAAATGTTGCAAGGACATTTTTCTAATGTTATTCAAATATATTCTGTTTATATGTGTTTGTCAATATTCTCCAGAGAGGCAGACACAGGAATGAGGACTTGGCTCAATAGGCAGAGCTGCTGGGCACAGATGATCATGAGAGCAGAATTATAAAGTTGAACCTAGAACAAAACCAAATACTAATTCTGTCACACTAGATGAACTTTTCCTCACCACTTATCTATAAACATGAATTCTTGTGTCACAGTTAATTGGGAAAGAATCAAGTGGAAACACAATGTGAATACAAAAGAAACCATCAAAAAAACTGCCTACACAGGCATAGGTGAAATACAGAAGTATCACCCATATGCAATGCAGTGTATTCTACATGGTGTTTCCGTAAGAGAAATAGAAGCAGCTCTTTAAATGCCACAATATATATAAAATACAATACAATGTTTCCAACACTTAATATAAGTACTTTGTATTCAAAATGCTGCAGCTAACATACCAGCCTTGCAAAGGAGTTTACAGACCCTTTCCAAAACTTGTCATCACTTACATATCTGCTAAACTGTTCTCCTAAGTTGCAGCTTTTAAAATAATACTTTTTAATGTTCTGAGAAGCTGCTTTATTAAGAGAATGGAAAATTCAAGAGGTCCTGATTTCCAGTTCTTTCATCTGTCACCAAGATCATAGTCAGAAATATTAAGGGCAATCAAAAAAATAAAACATTCTAAATGTTGCAAGAACATACATCTTAAACACAATGGTTAAAATAGGGTACAACAAATTTCAAGCAGAATGTACGGAATGGTCTACCAAAACCGACTAAATTTTATAGATATAGTTACTTTTCAAATGACAGAGAAGCCATTTAAGTGTCTTTTTTTACAATCAGCATTTCCATTACAAATCAATTTTTAATCTGTCTTTTAGACTTCAATATGTAACTTCGGAACATTGACATATAGATTATTTTCCCCAATTTGTATAATCTGTATTGCAAATTCCTGGCCAAAGAAGTAACATTTTCTAACAATATCCAAACTCTCTTAACACAAACACTGAGAGGATTCATGTATTGAATGAACAACAGAGGTTATTCTCAACTGGGGTTTGATTACACTGTGTATGAAGCCTAAGGAACCTGAAGTATGAAAAGATAACATCTTTAGAATTACTACAGACCCATTGAATGTACAGCTACACATTTTCAGTGAACATAGCAAGTTTCAGAACTTATCAAGTTTTCAGTTTTCCCAGTGATACTGAGAGACCTTTGTGTATTCAATTTTAATGCAATCAGATGAATTAGAAGTACATAGAACAATTGCTTAATATTTGCAAATATTTGAACTTCACTCACTCGAACATATTTAAACTGCTTTCAGTTTAGTCTGCTTTACAGGTGTGGACTGATTTTTTGGGGTGTGGATGCTTCAGGGAATGTCAAGAGTCTTCATAAGAATGATGCTTTTCTTGTTGTGCTTGAATCTTTTGTTTGCTAAGTTGTCTTTAAGGCAGTACTGGTAAGTGAATACATTCTTCGCCCTGACCCAGAAAAGACTTATGAACACAGTTAGGTTTATGTACTGTGAGTGGCCTCATTGACTGGTGATTTAGTGCAATGCTTCACAGACTTTTTTTACTTAAGTCCCTTGAGAGGATGTAATAATATGAAACTGCCTAGCCATAACTTTTTGCTTTGAAAAGAACAGAAGCAAAAATATAAGCACTTTAAACTAATACAGAGTGTATATTCTGTGTTTTAAAGTTAGAATCACTAAAACAACTGAAGTAAGCACAAAATAAAAAATAAATAATACATGCATCTTGTACTCTATAAAATATAGTGCTTTGGCATCTGTAATTTATATTCATATACCCTGAATGTAGGTACACCCCCATTTCTAGGTTATCCTTTGAAGAAGGAATTATTAAAATGACTGGCTAAAACAAGACCTAGAGGATATTGCTCTTACAAGGCAGGATGATAACTAAGTGGAATTTCATGTTCATTTTCTACAGACCATATAAACCCCACAGGAGAAGCTTTCAGTAAGTAGGTGGGAAACTGTTAGTCCCTCTCCATTCAATTCTGTACATAAGAGCAGATTAGTCAGAGTTTTATAGGAAAAGAGAGAATGCTGAAGCATTGCCTGAAATGTCATGAGACATTATATTTCACAATAACAGTTTGATAACAGAGAAGCCAACAGCCATGGGTGATCTCGTAGAGCTGGGTTTGCCTCCATCCTGGTAGAAAGGATGATTCCATGGTCATACCACTGACCTTCCTAGCCAAAGTCTTTGTTAGGAGAACCAGACAATGACAACTATTTACTGCAAGACCTGCTTCCAAACATCCTTGTTTGTCATGCTTCTGAAGCACTATTTTTTCTTCACTCTTGTCTAGAGTGGAAGAGTCTAGAAGGATCAAAGGCCTTCCTGCGCAGCCTAACCCGGATGAGTCTCACTGCTGCATTTCCTGTACTGGATTCACTTAAATGCTTAGAGGCTGTTGGCAAATTGCTCTGAAAATGGGCAGGGGGTGTTATGCTGAGTCCACAAGAGATTTCATTTCTATGTAAATGAATAAAGAAAGCTATTAGGGACACCAAAGCAAGGGAAACAAAAAGAGATGAAATGCTACTACAGCTGCATCACTGTTACTGCAGTAGTATGACAGTATCCAGGAACTTATCAGGTCCTTGCACTGCATAAAGGAAATGTTTGTCCTTGAATAATGCATCACCACATTTGCAGTGTTTTTGTAAACAGGTCTTCCTACCATCATTATTTCCTTTCAGTTTCTGCTTTGAGAGGTAATAAATTTAAATTACAAATGAAATATTTTTACAGTATTTCAATAAAATGTACAAAAGATTTGAATCTTAGAGGTCCTGTAGAAGGATAAAGAAAACATTTACCTGCAAACTAATTCAGGAAAAAGCAACTGACTGAAAAAAAACTCTGCATAGCCCTTTTGTTATGAAAATAAGTCTGTGGAATTAACAATATCTGTAGGAAATATATCAAGCAGTTAATACTTGTTTTTTATTGAATCTTCTCTCTTCCAGAATACATCAAGAATTTCCACCAAAATAGGAGAAAACTGGAAGTTAGAGACTGTGAAGCTGCTAGAAAGTTTTTGCCACCACAGACAAAGGTAATTGTGGGAACAAAAGCACAGAGAATGGTATAAAATGAACGAATATGTGATTCAGTAAAGAGCAGAGTATGTATGGCCTGAAGATGGAGGAGAATCAGAAATTACATGGATCAAACTGACAAAGCATTTTCATCAGTGTTGGCCCATCTCATTCATCTTCTCCTTTCTTACTTCTTCTCATATTATTCCCCTCTAATCTGCCATAAACATAATTTAAACACCTTTAGTTTATAATCTAAGCACCAGTAGAGATAGAGGGGAAGACATGTAAGTAATTAGCAGCATGATGGTGGAAATAGCATAAGCACACTAATTTAGAGATCATTGCACCTGTGAGTTATTTTCTGAGTGTGATGTCTGGTAGAGAGGACCTGATATAAAATTATTCTTTGTGGTAATTATATTAAAACTCATAAAAATCTCTTTCTACCATTAGTGGATAGCAAGGGTACAATTTTTTTTGCCAAAACAGTTTCAGGATGGCTTCTAAAAAATTACTGCTTTATTTTGGGATTCAAATTTTCCTATTTACCAAAAAATATTGCATCCTTCACAAGGGATGAACAGCCAGAGCAAGACACAACAACAACAACAAAAAAAACCATCAACAATAATAATAATAATAACAATAAATCCTCATATTTTTTGATGTTCCAGAGCCTAAAATATCAAAATATCATTGAGAAATTTATAAATTTCAATTTGACTCAATTATCTTCCTGCCACCAGGCTCTCCATCACTCCCATGGCATCCTTCAGTGCAAACACCTTTCTTTACCTTTCCTTGCTATTGCACCAATATGGAAGTAAATTACACAGACCTCCAAACTCTTTAATTGGAGGAGGAGTAATAAAATAGACTTTGACAATCTAGCTTTCAGTGCAGACACAGCCTCAAAAATGAAAGGATTCTTTTGCTGTTTGGCTGTCTTTCATTAGGATGAGTTAGATGTACTTTCACTTTTGTCTCCTTTTTCCAGTCAGCAACAGTAAAAAATTCCAAAGAAACATATTGAAAAATAGTTATTATCTATATGACAAGAGTTAGCACCAATGAGTTATTTCCTCAGTACAAATGAAATATTATTGACATACATCATCAGACATATTTTAGTCTCTAACTTGACAGTAATAGGCAGCCATATCAAGTAATCTTGTAAAAATATTAAATAATTCAAAGTCCTCCAAATTTTCAAGATCTCATTTTGGCCCTTGTTTCTTTTTTAAGTTACTCACGAATTTTTCCCTTTATTTGAAAAAAGCAGAATAATTAAAATTATCATTTAGTACAATCCAGTCTTCAGTAAAATCATGTCATCATATAATTAAAATTCTTTAAAAGCTTTTAAAATCATTAAATGGACTCAAAATTTCTTTCTCAATAAAATAAACATTTTAGAGAGAAAATAACACATTATTGCAAAATCTTTAGAAAAGATCTGTAAGAAACCTAAAGGAGACCTTCTGCACTAAAAGAGAAGCAACACACTTTTTTTTTTTGTCTTTTTTTTTTTTACATACAACACATGATATATTATCTACTTTCTATTTACATGCATTTACAAAAATGATTCCATAGAGATTTCTGGGATTTATTTATGAGTTAACAATCACCCATATGAATAAGAACTGCACAAAGTCAGCTCATAGAATATAAAGGAATAAGGAGATTAGGTTACATTATGAAAGATTTTATGCTTGCAAGATTTGATAATTTTAAATGCTACACAGTCAAAAAGATCAAGAACATTTAGAAGTCTTAAGGAACAACTCCATCCAGTGAAGAAGAAAATTTCAAAAGAGATACACATGGTAAGGAAGTCAAATTTGTCAGATTATTAATGTAAAGAAGGTAAATTTAATTGTCTCGGAAGAATTGCCTCTGTTTTGAAGAAAACCATATATCTTTCCCTTTCAAAATGGCAGACCTAATCTACCTCCTGAATAAAATCTCCAATCTCAACATGGCAATGCTATTTACTAGATTTTTCAAGGAGGATTCTAATATGTACAGAAAGGCAGCATCATTATTCAAGTTGACATGAACTCCCTAGATAGCCTTTTTAATTAACCAGATAAAGCAATGTAGGAGCAGTTTCATCCTGATGCTGTAGCTCAGGATGAGCTTCTCAGTGATCTGATGTGACAAATGACTTACTAATTTTACCTGACACCCACATTTAAAAGTACATTGTAAAAAGCCATAACCCCTTAAATGGAGAGGACACACAATTTTGAAAAATATCTTGAAAAATCAAAAGTCAAGGCTTTTATAATCAGATAAGTAAAATATAACACAGACAATTAAAACACTTGTATGTAGCTTACATATATCTCTGAAGGAGAAGGATTGGGATTCAAGAGAGATATTCCCAGTAAGATATTCCCAATAAGACTTCTCTAAGGCTTTAAAACTGGAACCTGAACTTCAGTCTCTGTATTAGCCTCTGTACTAACTTTCATAATCTTGATAAGCTATTGGTGACTTCCAGAGCACAAGTGAACCACAGAAACTCCTTTATCCCCCAGACACCTACAAAGTGTATGGCCATCCTTCCTCTCCCCTCCCTCCCTCCTTCCTATCTATACTTCTATAGATGAACCATTAGGAATGGGGAAGACATGAAATACCTTCATCACCATAACATGAGAGTAACATGTCTCCAGCAGATTAAATCACTGACATGAAATAAATGCCATTTTACATTAACACTCCCAAGACTGGAATGAACAGTGGCTGGTTTGAACTGAAACTTTACCAAGACCTAAAGGAAGCTGTGGGGCCTCTCACTGAAAGGATGGGCCCATCCATTGTCAAATAAGCTTTGGCATTCAAAGCAACACAGTGGATCATATTTGCTAAATGCTAAATATTTAGATTTGAGAAAGGGTTTGAAGGATGAAGGTGACTCAGAGGAGTCACCTCACAATGACTCATGCAATACATTCAGAGCAGACTAATGCTAGCTAGTAGTTAAAATTAAATGCAAAATCTCCACCTTGTGTAAAATAATTCAGCAGTTTATCACATTATCAGGACACCTGAGAAAACAATACATGTATTATTGCATACCTTTCACAGGCTTGTAGTTCACACCCAGTGCAGTTCAAGGCCATGAACCTACTCCTCAGTATATGCACCTGTTTGATGCCTGCATTACTGACAGACTTCTGCTCTATTTATGATCCAGAGAGACAACAGTGTTCCATTGGCACAACACAATACTGATTATAATTTTTAATTACTGATTACTGATTATAATTTATAATTACTGATTATAACATAAATTTTGATACATGATTCACAGACACATTCACCATTTTACTTTCTTTTTCTGTTATTGACAAAATACCCCCCAAATGCTCCATAAAGAAAACCAGACAAACCAAGGGAGGATGAAGCCTCTATTAAGACCATCTTGGCATCATTCTTCATTACTTAATAAATGATTTTCTATTCTAGCATGCAATCCTTCAGAAACTAGTCTGGGCTGGCAACCTAACTAAACATGAATTTACGCAAATAAGGCTTGGCTTGGAAAACAGAATATGAATGACAAACAAATTTTGCACAATTTTTATCTTTAATATAAAGCTACTAACTGTATTGACTGAGAACACAGTTACTGTTCCTGAAAAGCAACACTGGTATCACAACAGTGAGGAAAATGACTTACTGTTTCTTGAGTGACTATGTAAATAGCACACAGATTTTAGGAACCATTGTTCACTCTGATTCCAATGCAGTATGTTGAGTACATATTAGGAAGTCATTCAGTCATTTTTGCTTCAGGATTATTTGTTATATGATACTTAAGGTATTTTGTTACTTATTTTTATTTTATTTTATTTGTACTACCATTATGGCTACAGTCATTATTTTTTTTCAGAAACTATTTTATTAATTGTCAGAGTCCCCCTGGTGCTCAGCCCAGCGTTCCTCCTCTGAATCTACAAAACATTAGTTTCAGGTAAACAAGAACCAGGAACGCATCCCAGCATATTTGTGCAGAGCTTCAGAGGAGTTAGAAATGACCCATAGTCACTCAAAACATAAAGCCTCTCATATGACATTTCAGGAATGACCAAGATATGATGAACAGAAACTGATGATTTTTTCTTTCAGTTGGAGCTAGACAGTGCACATAAACACAAATTTTAAAACAGCTTGGTTACAGCCTTTCTACGCTTGGGTGTATATTTACTTCAAGCTGCAGTTTCCATATTCAGCTGGAATTTCGATTGGAATGCTGTGAATGTAAGCTGATCAGAGACAACTGAGACACAGGAAGACCACAAAAGGTTTCCATTCCCGTTTGCAGAATATTTCCCCCCTAATTTGCTGACTCCTGGAACCACTACCCAGAGTGTGAGTGAGCTCCTCGGAGGTGGGTAGGTTGTGCATCACTGCCATCTTCGGTACGCGGGAGGAATCGCTGGAGTGACGGTCATTTAAATGAAACATGTTGAAATAACTCATTTAAATATAATCAGATGGTTGAAATTTGACAGCAGAATGGAACAGATTTTTCCACTGTTTGCAATGCTACAGAAATCAATAGACACAGCTTTTCTGTGCTGTATGCATATTTAAAAAAAAATATTTGGAGATTGAAAATCCTTGCACAATAAATAGGAAAATTAAAATATCTCATATCACATTGCCAAATGATGGGGTAATAGACACAAACATATTGTTCTGTAAAAAACTGCTTTAAGAAGAAAAAGTATGAATTGATTCATTTAGTCAAACAGTACTGGAACAGATGGTGTGATTAACAACTAGTATGTTAGCCATCTCAGGAGCTTACAGAAAAAGTAAACAAATGCCTTTAAAACATATCACTTTATTCCCCAAAAGGTATTTTCATTCACTTATTAAAAAATGTGAAAATCTATATATTTATGAGAGAGATATGAATATTTGGAATATAGCAAGCAGACATGTCTGACAGCTAAAATTGTTTAAATTCTGCTTTTTAATGCAGACTTGAAATCTTGTAAGTTTTGGATTCCACTGGCTGAACTTTCACACCAATTACAATGCACCAATATATGGAGAAAAAGGTGCAGGAATGAAAATTCATCATTCAAACTTTAATGAGGGATCTAGTACAAATGAATCAGTATTTTATGAGGAGTTTTTCAAAACAGGCCTGATTTTCATGTAAAAAATATGTTGTAGTATTTTAACAGGGCAAAAGCTCTAAAAGCAGCCTTGGGAGTGAGGTTATACATGCACAGAAAATGCATGTGTATTTTTCACCACCAGCAGGAGATGGAACCAAAACAATATTGGCTTGTGCTGTGCTTTAACAATTCTCAGGTATTCATGACAGTCAGTATAAATGAGAAAAAGTATAAACTTTTTCCCCACTCAGTTGGACAGGACTTGGAAGAGTCTTTCTGCACTGTGTCAGTGAGAAGTGTCTCAGACAGTTGCTATATATGACCTTTCTCTTTGGATCAGTTTTCAGTAAAGGCATTTTGAAACGGAATAAGAAAGGGAATGATACAAACACCACTGAGGAATGATACTAACCCCATTGTGCAGCAGAATAGGAACAGAAACAGAATTTGCTCTCCTTGTGATCTAGGAAATGCATCACAGGCATGGTTGTGTTCCTCAATAAAGGAGGAGTCAGGCCAGAGCCAAAGGCCATAGGACCTTGCCAATGTGTCGTCAAGACCAAGCAAGGCACTGCCCAGCAAATCAAACTCAGAGATGTGCTCATGCCATCACTCTGCTTTGTATAAAGCCTGAATAATTTGTTCTGCATTTACCTAAATCTACCATAAATAATTTTAACCTTAAAACATGTACAAAATATTTGAGAAGAAAATTTCAATATAGTCCATTAGCTTTTCTTGCAGCAATGTATCTTTCCTTCAGTAATGAAGTTTGGTTAGTCTGTGGATGAAAAAGGAAGTTGACCATATTCTTCTGATGTCTCAATTGTTCATCAAGACACCTCTTGGTCATGTTTTTTATTTATTCAGCTAGAAAAAGGAATGTCAGTGTAATTAATATAGAAAGTAAGTCACTGCCAGCCAATTCAGCCTATATAAATCTGGCAAGATCAGAGTCCATAAAAAATTATTCTGCTAGCAGAAAAAGATTAAAATATTCTGAAGTAGTCACTAAAAATATATTTTCTTGTTTCTAATGTAGCTAGCATGTGAGAGGGAAGCGTATTATCAAAGCATTTGTAAAGACCTCTGTCTTTTCCTAACCTTTGCATCAGCCAGAAGATTTGTTTTAGAAATAATTCTGAATAAATCTTTGCTGTACATAAACAGGGCTGAAAATTTTTCAGAAAAGACCAAGAGACAAAAAGTATAGATCAGTGCATTGGATTGAAATGTCATTGTTTAAATTGCTTTCATTTTCACAGATTAGTTGTAAAACAGCAACATGTAGTAAACACAGGACTGACCAGGATGATGTTTCTGATTATGAGTGAAATAAGAACTTGCTTCTGTGTGATATAAAAGTGCTTGCCTAAATCTCTAAGTGCCCTCAGTAGTCTTAAGAATAAGCTATCAAATAACTGACACATCAAATGCAAAGCCCCACACAATAGTCTACTTTCACTGCTCAACCTTGCACATCAGTGATGTAAAGACATGAGGGGATAAAAAGACCCATAGCAATACACAGGAACCCAAATGCACATAGTCGTAGCTCAAGCAACACATGAAGAAATCAAATGTCAGAGATGTAAAGTATCCTTCCAGCCACCAACCCCATTAAGAAAATTTCCAGATAGGATATTCTCAGCGGATCACAACTGCAATAGTTTAGGTAAGGAAATGAGCAGCAAATAATTTGTGGCTTTAGATGTTCAAATACACAAAGCTGATCACTTGCTACAGGTCTAATACTCTGGTTCACTGAGCTAAAATGTATTACTGTTCACCCTAAGATAGCGTCCAAACCTCAGTGCCTCAGTGATGTATTAGGACCTTACTTTAAAATTAATCCTTCTTAGAATATGTCAGTTCAACCGTGGAAATATTGTGGACTTGTGGGTTTGGGTATTACTATAACTTCCTGAAGTTTTTAAAGGTGGGGGCAAACTGACTGAGATTCACAAATTTTCACATATTTACCTACTAGGAAATCCAGCAGACAGGTCACGTGCTCTTTTGTAAGACACATTGAAACAAGATCATCTTTAAGGTCCCTTCCAACCCAAATCAAAACATTCTGTGATTCTATGATATTGAAAGAAAAGAAAGAAAGAAGGAAATTTACAGAAATGAGGAGTAATAAAATAATTCGTTTGAACTATAATGAATCAAAGTTCACCCTTGCTAGTCAGACCTTCCTAGGCTTTCTTTTCAATCACTGAAAAATTTAAAATCTCCCTTAGAAGTGATGCTTTTCTCGAGTTCAAATATGGCCAGCTTTCCTTCATCTTCTTCATCTCTATCTTGTAAGGGAATCTGGTTGAGTGACACTGCTAGAACATGTGTGTTTGGTGTTGAAATCAAGTTGATCTACCATTCCTTCAGGTTTTTGAGATGATAAAAACCCAACAAAGCTGTAGGTACAGATTCAAGAGCAGTTGCAATTGCAAAATCTGCTCACACAAAATTCGGGATCACAGATGACTTTCCATCAGCTAGAAGCCACACTAGAGTTCAGTGACTCCCACACAACAGAGCACAGCAGATCTGCTGGGGAAGCAAAGCAATGGATCTGCATCACCATGGCACAGCTACAGCCAGGACTTACTACTGGGAGTCAAAGATTTTACTGAAGTGCAAAATTGTCCTAATGCTGCTGCTCAGTTTGTAGGCTGCTCAGCACCAGTTCAGGGATATCGGGACTGTGTTTAATTGCAGAGTGCAGACATTCCCTGAGGAACCTGCATTCCCTTCATTTTCAGTCCTTTAAACTTAAATCTTTGAATATAGCAGTACAGACACTGATATCCACTGAATGAGCCAATGTGAAGAATTGCCCTTCCTGATTATGCAGTCTCCAGATATGAAATTAACATAGTAACACTAAGTGAAATTTTTCTTAAGAAGATAGCCTTTTCAAGGAAACTTGGATGAGCTATCTCTATTGCACACCCGTAGTTCCTGATGAAATAATGGAGAACCTGACAGTGAAACCACTGTTACATCTCCAATGATCAATAAACTAGATTGCCCAATGGCAAAAATGACTATACAGCTTGATTGACACTTGACAAGAAATTACACATCACCACTGTTATTGACCAAATAAATGCTGCTTAAATAGCTAAAGACATAACTTTTATGAAGACATGGAGCATGTAAATTCTCAGACACAAAAGAGCATCATTATTATTATTACCCCAGAGGTATCAGAGCTTATTTTGAGGACGACAATAAAGACTGTTACTTATATTGGAAAAAGCTATATGAAAAATACAAAAAGAGAGACCCATTCTTTCAGATAAATATTCTCAATACGTACACAGATAAATATTCTCAATAAATACTCTATAGGCATAAATTCAGTCTAAAAATTAGAAGTGATTTATTGCACCACTTCTATATCAGAATCAGTCTGTGGGAGTAGGTAGTTAACTACCTATGGAAAGTTTGGCATTCACATCAAAATAAGCAAAAGCTTTGGAATAGGCTAAAAATCAAAAATTTTAAAGTTAATGCTGTAAAAGTGTTGCTGTAATACCAGCATTTTGTAAAGCCAGATGGACACCCTACTGCTTCTTCCTGGAAGTTCTTCAAGAACCTTGTGTCAGCAACTTTGTACACCCTGGACACTTTTGAAGCAGAATGGAAGCGCTTCAGCGACACTGTCTACACATCTTTGAACACCCAGACTTCTTTGAACACATTGGATTTAACACTTTGGAAACATCAAGACTAAAGCAACAAAAATGTAGGAGAAACAAGGAAATGAGAAACACTGTCTAGGCATTTAACTTGGGTGATGGAAGGTGTTTTAGCAGAACTGGTCAGGGCAGGGCCTGGTGCAAGTGATGACCATGGCCCCCTGTCAGATTACCGCAGAAAATTTGCAGAATGGTTCTGCAGCTCCTGCTGAGAATGCCAGAGCTCTTCTGAGAGCAGACTCCTCCCCAGTATGTTCTCCGCCACTGTATGATTGGGATCTTCATAAAAAAGATTTTGTTTTCTCATCTTATTCTCCAGATACCACATGACTGATTTCAAAAAAAGCATCTTAGTTGTCCTGTCTTATCAACTGGAAGAGAAGGAAGAAGACATTCAGCTTTGGCATTTTTCCATACTTGCCATTCCCTCACATGGTAGCAGTCAAATGTGTTGCAATCTGCATCTACATATTAAACAGAGGTGCAATTATTCCCTTAAAAGAGGTGGCACAGGTTGTTTTCAATCCACAAACATCCTTTTTGAGTACCTTAGTCTAGGTATAATTACAGTTTGAATGTCTTTTACCAATATTGATAGCATTGCCTGTAACTGATAATCCTCCCCATCTCCAAATCTCTGTAGACATCACATTATAATGCTTCATTCTTGCCAAAGTTTGCTCTTGCTACATTTTTTCAAGCTAGCAATCATCACACTCTGTTGGGATAAGAACCAAGGATATTTGATTTATTCAATAATTCATAACAAAAAAAGTTCTAATCCAAAGCAAACTTTAAGTTTTCTATATTTACCCTTAATCTCTCACTTACACTGGCAGGAAATAGGTATATTTATGCCGTCAGAAAACAGCAATGTCAAAGCAGAGCTCAGATGATACAGCTGGTGTCTTTACAATTGCTTTTATACTGCTGTTTTAAAAATTGGCGGATCTATTGTTTGTATCATTTCTTTGATGCAGTGAATGATCAAGACCTTGCTGTTACAGCCAAAGAATACATCCCAGAGAAGCACATTGTCATATTAGAGCTGTGTCAATTTGCCCTCTTCTGTGGAGATGACCAAACAGATTAAAACTCTTCCACGGTGTTTTACAATGGGCAAGTTATAAAGACCAAGCCATTTTTGTTGTGCACTGCAGCTCGTTAGGCACTTCAGAGATCTAAAAATATTTTTTTTACAGCAGCTGTTATATTTTACATATTTTTTAAAAGAATTGTGTGTGTAAGTAACATAGTCAAATGAAAAACATATGTCCACAGTTAATAGTATACAAAAAGAGCACTATGTATATCACTGAGAAATGAATAACATAAGCTTTGGTTATTGGCTTAAATGAATACTTTACAATCATTTTCCCCCATAAAAGGTGTGAACTCTGAGGGAGGGGGGGAGTACTGCTGGGAATGGTGCCCTCTCTCATCTTAAAATGTGTGAGAATCCAAACAGATTATTTATATGCAGCTTCTTGTATTGATTACATTATGCTACATACTGTGCGATTCAATAGGACTCCTAAAAATATATTTTAAAAGAGCTTATGGTTTGTAATGGCAGAACAGCAAAAGGTTCAGCTCTCACCATAATCTGAAGGCTCAGGATTTACACTCTTATATACTTGACAGCTCAGAAGGAAGGGTTTGCAGCACACACTAGCACACATGTACGGGGGGCTCTGCCCCGAAGGTCCTTTGCAAACCAAGACAAAATTCTGCCAAGATTTAAGTCACTGATCTTCCAGATATTTCAACTTTACAAAACAAGAATTTAAATTATGAATAAAATGGACAAAGAGGCATGACTGAAGAAAGGAAAGCATGTCATTTGAGTTTTCTGTGCCATGTTAAGGATTTGCAGAACTAACAGCGGCTTCACAGGATGACAAACACTGGGTCCATCATCTATGTAGAAAGGCCTCTCCACTCTACCTGTATTGGTAGGGGGGAGGATCTCATAATTTCTTCAGTGAAAGACAGGAAGAATCACTAGAGGGCTCCCAAACTATTTAAAGGGACATTCTCCTTCCTGTAATGTGCATTGGATAACATGAGTTAAAGAAAAGACTTCAAGGATTCTCTTTTTACTTCTCTCGTTGGCTCAAATATTCTGTCTTTGTGTTCAAATTCACTCTTTCTGGAGGAGAGACTGCAAAAATCACTTTGAGGGTGATACAAAGTAGGAGGGGGGAAGCTTTCAGATAGATTTAACAACTGGAGGATTGGCACTGCTGTCATTGGCTGAGCAGAGAGACAGAAACGAGAAATGTGACAAGGAATTGAAGTTGAAAATGTAGCTGAAGGCTGAATTTATACAGCTTGCAAAGAAAGGACAACATTCTGTGGGATGGGACCACCATAATTTGGTAAACTGTCCTATTTCTAAGCCACTTTCCACCCACTAAATTCAAGCACCTTGGTTTTCTTCTGCAATTTTTGGGGAGTCAAGGCATCTCTTGATGCACATTTGCACATACTTACATGTGTGTGTATAAATACACATATATATACACATATATACCTGTATACACAGTCATATACAAAAGTGGGCTTTAAGGGAGCCCACCAAGTGATCTTTAAGAATGTCACCATATTGTGGAAAGGACAGAAAACTACTGGTATAAAAAGGAATTACCTAAAATGTTCTCTTCACTGACATGGCCTGTCACCTATTCCCTGCCAAATCCCTTGGGCAGGAGAGACTTTGCTTCCTAAAGAGAAATATCTTTTTCCTTGTGAGTTATCAGCAAGAAAACACAAGCAGGATTTCTACCAGTGCTCCAAATAACTTGTGCTTTTCCTTTTTATGTGGCATGTTGAGGTTGCTGCAGTACAGGTTCCTTTGACTTAAAAGAATTTTGCCCAAATTATCAGTTATTTCAGATGAAGCCTGAAAACCCACCTATATATTTGGGCTCTGACACCTACTAAGACACAAAGGCAAACAACTTCCTGTAAAATAAAGAGAAAGAATAAGCTATCTCCTGTATGTGAGTTAACTGGGCATGAAAACTTTAACGGTTTTGCCACATTCTGTTATGATTTTAGGAGATGAGGTGAGGGAATTTAATTTTTGTCTATTACTACATTTCTCTCATTGTTCCAGACATATCCATTCTGGAAAGATAATAGCCCTCTGAGAGTCTTTCTGTCATTGTGGTCTCTTCACAGGCTTGTTCCTCTAGGCTAGAGTTCAGTGAAATTATTCCTTATCAGCAGTTCAGTTTTGCCAGGCTTTTTTTAACATCCCAATTTGATTTCTAACTGGTAGGCTTTGCCCTCAATATTTAAACAATTCCTTATAAGAAGTTCTGAGTGGGGAAGGCAAGTCTGTAGCTGTCAGACTTCTGTTGCAATGGAAAAACAGTATCATGGTGAGCAGATATCAAAGATTAATGAGCTGTTTAAAAATCTAGAAATGACATCTGAAAGCAGCATTTTTTTTGTTTGATTCTGAGGTTGTTCCTTGTGCTTTTCTTCTTTTGGACATTCTGTGGGCTCCTGCAGTATTTTTGTAAGTCATCATTTAAGAGGAATGAAACACTTGCACATATCAAGTAAGTTCAACAGTAATGAAGCGGTGCTGTAATGCTTTGTATCTGATTTGTAAATGATTCAGGAATGGAAGAGTTAAAACTATTAGTATTAAAGTAGTCATAATTCTATTTTGCAGTTAGTGCTGAGGAAAAGTCCACATCTGTCTTTGGCACCACTCTTCCAGGCTATCTAAATGCAGGCTACCTGAGATAACTGCATTCTAATTTTCTTCTACATTTCCTTGGAACTGTACATTATCCTGCACTTGTTTTTTATCAGTTTGACAACAGTAATTTCACTTCATTTTTTTTTTTCAAGTTCTGCTGTCAGTATGTCAATTTTACTAAAGACAGGATGCCTGACTTGAAGTATAGGGGACATATACTGTTACCTATCAGAATGAGAGGATAAGGGGGGCAGGAAAATTTTTTAAAAGTTATTATTTGCTATTATTATTTATTTTTACATCTATACGCCAGTGAGAGTCATGCCTCTACTTTTCTTAGGATTCTATTGGAGAATGGAGGAGTCAGCAGAGGTAAATAAAACATTCATCCAGTGCAGATAAAAACACAGAACTGTATGTGTACACATTATGCCCTCTGTATCACCATGCACTCTTCAAATGCAGCCTCCTGTCACTACACTGTTTATTTCCATGCTGCAGCATCTATTTTGGTTATAAACTACAAGTGTCTTGAGGCATAGTTTTTCATTCTTTGTACAGTAATGAAGGACACTGGTGATCTTGATGCTCTGTAATTAAATGCTAAGTATTTAGCTGCTTAACTGTCTTGATTTATAGCCTGTGTCTGTTTTGTGCATTCTTTAAGTGCATCTATATCTACCCAAGATTTTTGGGACTGATCAGAAATAATTCCATATTAGTTTGTAAATATAATTCAGAATATTACTTTGTAACTCTGTATTTCTTCTAGTTGTTACATCTTTATGCCAGTTGTCACTTGAGGTATTTACCATCCAGTTACAGTGCATCTCTATAACCTTTTGGTGATTTCAAGAGCAGTTTCATTGCCACTGAAAAGAAAATTATTGACAATTCATAACCTGTTATAGTTCCTGCTCCACCTGCCATTTTCTAACTCCCTAGACTATTGTGAACTTAAAGAAGACTGCTTTTTAAAAATCTTTTACCATCTGCTGTATACTGCTTAATGCTTGATATCCTGTTAGGGCTTTTTGAACCAATTTTTGCAGTCTAGTTCTATTTGCATTTTCTAAGCTGAGCCAAGAGACAATTAGACAGCAGACAATTTGTTGAGCCTCAGTCCTTCCCTACTGAGCTAGGAGTGTTATGCTTAAGTATTCCAGGTAACCAGGGAGCCTCTTCTTCTTTCTAGTCATTGTCTGCCATTATTTAGGTCTTTGCTGCATGATTCTGACATTTTGAAAAACTGTATTTGTGCCATACTTAAAACTGTATCCCTTACTATTCATTCCTTTTTCTGTAAATCCATACCAGGGTTCTCTGAGACAATGTGCTACTATTTGCCTTCATTTTTTAACTACAAGGACTCTTTCCCTATAGTGCCCAACTTATTTTTCATTGGGCTTGGAATCCCAGACTAGCCATATGCAATATTACTATATGAAGTTAAGTAGTTGTTCCTACCATCCCCAATTCATCCAAGCAATAATAGAATGTATGTCATATTGCACTATCTTTCATTCCAAAGTGTCCTGCTGGATACACATCACAACCGTCAAGATGCCATAGGGATCTGATTTACAAGTGGGGATGGTTTAAGTTGAGGCAGTTTCGGTGTTTTGCACCCCTCTTTTTCTTGCTTCTCTTAGAGATTCCCACTCTGACTACAGAGCTGGCTCCACTTCTCACAAAGCAGTAGTTGAACTACTAAAGTTTATTACACAAATGCCAAGCTCTTATTTGCAATTCTGTAGCTGTTACATCAGAGTCTGAACTGTTCCTGCAGTGTGGGTAGGGAACTACTGCAGCCATTCCAGTATAAGATATCCCATCCTTGATCATGAGTCAGTCCAAGCCTTTTCTGGTGAAGAAGAGTGTCAGCTAACACATTTCAACCAGAAAGAGAGCATAAATTTTCTTGAGGAAAGGCCACATAGATAAAGCAGAGTTTGGTTTTTTATAGTACCTCATAAAGGATCACTGCTGAATATACTGCATGGAATCTTTTGGCTTGGAAATTTGAAAACTGACTTGATTATACTAGGTTTAGATTACCCAGTGCCAGAAAATTTGAAAGGCTCTGAGGCATATATAAATTAACAGGACACTATTCAGCTGAACATCAAGACACAACCTTCTGTATATTCTAATACTGATCTGTGGGTTTTTTACATGTAGATCATCTATTTTACTTGAGTTCTCTTTGAGTGCAGTAGAAATAGACCATTACCCTGACTCTTCATCATCTGGGACTGACACTCCAGCACTTTTACAGAGCAGAACTACATATAAGAAAATAGATCTTCCAGTATGATACTTTCATTCCTCACCATCCCAAATTGATGGACAATCACTGTAAGGTTGGGAAATAGTTTTCTTTCTGTGAACATACAGACCTTTGGATATACTGGTTGGTGTATGCATATGGTATATGCTCTCCATTTTAGTACAAAGGTCAGTCTGCTATATAATGTCAACTATATAATGTCTAGACCAGGAGAAAGCAACCAAAAAAAAATAACCAAAACCAATCAATCGATTAAACAAACAAACAAAACCAACAACAGCAAAGGGAAATAAAAACCAAAATAAATACACTTATCATGGCAAATAACAAACTTACCATGGCAAACCAGCAGTCAAAATGCAGAGTGTCTGTCCAGGGAATGCTGTCAGGCTTGCAATTGGAAATCTGAAAACTGTACCTTGTTTATTCCGACTAAACTATATGATATTTATGTAATCATTGTAAATCACCTGATTTTTTTTTAAAAACCCCATGATTCATATGGTCAACTTCACATTCAAATAGAGATATGTCAATGAGACCCAGAATACTGGCTAGTCATTTTGGTTAGAAGTGTATTACATAGTTAGGAGCTGTATGAATGGAATTTACAGATTGTCACATGAATCACATAACAAGAGACATAATTAATTTTGTGTTGTCCTAAACAATTTCAATTGTCCTAAACCAAAACACTTCAGGATTCTTCCATTTTAATTTTTTATTTTTTTAACATAAAAAATGGACTAATTTTTAAGGGAAAACATTAAGATAAAAAATCCATTTAAAAAAATTTGAGTATTAAAAACCCCACTCAGTGTTCTCCCTTTCCTTTGCCTTTTCTCCAACTGTCAGTTTTTAAATGAAATTGCTTATTCAATTTAATTTACATTTATGAACAATCCTGTCATCCCCAAAATCATCTCAATGAGCTGCATTCAGCCAGCTTCTCACCTGCTCTGAGTTGGGTTAGATTAAAATGCTGGAAGTCAGCTATAAATCTCAACCATTGCACAATGATGGAAATGTTTTTGGCAAGTGGTGATAGTGTAGACATCGCCAATAAGTGCTTCAAACTGGACGCTTTGTCTCTTAAACCCCATTAACACTCATCAGGATTTGATATTTATTTAGCAGCATTTCTGTCTTTCCAAAGTACCCGATCCAAAGCAAAAGGAATATTTGTTTGACTTCTTTCTGATCAGGCCTCAACCTCCTGCTTTCTTTTGGAAAAATAGAAAGGCAGTGCAAAAACAGTGTAAAGTTTCAATTTTTTTCCTAGCCTTGCTTTGTTCTGGGTTTTTTGTGGGGTTTGTTTTTTTGTTGGTTTTGTTGTTTTGGGTTTTTTTTTTTGGTTTGGGTTTGTTTTTTTTTTTTTTTTTAATGAAGCTAAATAATTTCTTCTCAAAGTCTGCCTTGTTCCTCTTCCATATGTTCCCTGCCTACGTAAATACCTTTAGCCTCTTTATTAATTCTTTCACAAATGTGTTTAGACCTCCTTCTCACTGTTCCTTTTTTTCTAGCAGGTTTTAATCTAATCTAATGATACTTAGTAGCCGGTTCAGGTCCAGCGGAAGTCTGTGCCACTGTCCTGGCATTAGTGGAGCAATATAGCTTATTCTGGGTCTTGCTTTGACCCTCCCTTTCTCTGCAGTTAACACTTTCTCCCTGCAGCTCTCCTCCCACTAAGGCTTGAATAATAAAACATGCTGCAAAGCAGTGGTGTTCCTGAGCGTTAGCATTTGGGGTAGCAGATGGGGTGATAAAGAAACTGTTTGTGGGGGCGGGGTATGGCCCCTATTACTCCACACCCACTACATGTATTTTTAGCCATTAAATATAATGTGGAAATGTAATGCATTTCTGAACTGTATTTTATCAATATATTATCCCCTTAAGTACAGTACTTTATAAATATTGATAAACTTGATTATAAACAAACTCATTGCTAATTCCTGGAGAACAGTCATCGTGATGTGGCAGTGTTTACTGAAGTGGCGATTGGCATGAAGCTGTGATGCAAAGGATATATTCCTCTGGGTTAACAATTTGCTAGAGGACATATCTCTGTGCATATATTCCGTTCAGTGGGTCTGCAGAAGTATATGCAAAAATACTATTTGACAAACAAATGCTAATGTTTACATAATATCCCATCTAAGAGGCATGGTAGAATTTTTTCTGATTCTCAGTATCTGTAAATATATCAAGTACTACTTATGAGGCTTATAGGAAGAAAAATAAACTGCCTGTACCTCTCAAAAATATGCTCAGTGAAAATGTGCAATCCCTATTTCTAGAATTTTATTCCTATTAGATCTAATTCAGAATTAATGTAAATTACAGTACTTACTAAGTAGAAAGTGGGTGCAACACACTACTGTTATGATTGGTACTGCCTTACAGCTCCTGTTAGCACTTCACAGTGATAATGCAAGGTGAACAAAAAGCAGCCCTCAAAGTGATTCCTCACCCCACAGTGAATCACTCTGAGCAGAGCTTTCCCACCAAGCAAAATACAGGTCAGCATAGGAAAAACACAGAACACAATCTCATAGAAACAACACTCTGAATAAGATAAAATGTTAGCCACAGGAAAAATCTGAATTCTGTAACAGTTCTCACTTTTACATTTGTTCCATTAAAAAGAAACACAGTAAGTTCCTTCCTTTTTGCTTCTATATTCAGAGATTCATCCTTGTATTTTTTATTTCTAGCAAATTTTCTCTATCACAACTCACATTTATTTAAACTCACATTTTTTGTTTTACTATCAATAGAAAGTAAAGCTTGTAAAAAAAGCAAATCCAAACGTTCTATTGCTTCTTTATTTTTAAGTACACTTTAGTTTCTTCTTCAGCTAAGGCAAATGATTTTTCTGAGAAGAAAACTGCTTGGAACTTAGGAAAATTATCAGTAAGCAGCATACATTTTGTTTTCCTTCCCTGTTTTGTTTTAAATTATGTTTCAGATTAAAATTAATATGATGTATTTACTTTAAGTGGAGACACTTTATTTAGAGATTAGCAAACTATTGAGATTACTTTTCTGAAAACATAAAATATGTGTCAAAATATTACAGCCAGGTGATTACCTTCATTCCCTCTCAATAAAAGAGGTTGCAGGTTCCTATGTTCTATGTCTTTGTTTTTCCGTTCACTGTATGGACACAGGGGACTCTGATCTTCAGCCATGAGACATGAAAATAATGCATTTATGTAGCAGCACTTTTTTTACAATAAGGGGTTACTTGATGCATTTTTTTCCACACACCCTCCGATTTTAAGGAGAAAAAAAAAGGAAACAAAAAGAGAAAAAGAAAAGCTTTGCTAATTTGCGCAGTTACTATTGTCCTATTGTTATCTTTAGAGATTGACAAAAAGGACCCTTCTGCACACACAAAAAATGAGGAAAACAGATTTGTTTTGACAGGCTATTATACTACAAAAATATTTTTGAATGTAAGCTGCAGCAAAGTTCAGTCTTAGAAAATGTAAACCCAGCACACTATTTTCACTAATGTTATAGGGAAGTATGAAGAAGTGAATGTAAAAGATTATTTTTGGGTTTTGCTAAATAGGCAAGTAGCAGGATAGCCTAACAATTTACTATTGAAAGAATTTTCTTAAATGTCATAATTTTCACAAAATTACAATATTTCTTGCATACACTGTGAAGTGACCACCCTTTATTTTGCAATCAGAGAGCAGAGCTGGCAGAACTGAAGTGGTTTGGCAGCTGCAGAGATGAAACTGAACTGAACAAACAGTTTCTTAAGTGATGCTTGGATAGAAGAATTTGGAAACAGTTCAGCTTTAAAAAAAAAATCATTTAAATGTGTGAATCCTGCTTGTTACATTCTTGGGAGTAATTTCTATATATATGGCACAGTAGTTATTATACCGCTAAGGAAAGAAAAGTATAAAAGTATTAGAATAAATTCCTCTTGCAGAAAAAGTACAGAGATAACTATAGTTAACACATACAGGCAAAAATATATAATTTTGGCAATACTTTTACATGCCAAGATATCAAGAACAATCACTTATTTCTTTTATTCTGACCTAGGGCACAGTTGTGCATAATAAAGAAATCTTTTCCTGTGCTGGCTAGATTTGAAGTTCTGAACATCCATATTCAGCAAAAATGGCTTGGAGGGCATGTTGAGAAGTGCTTGGTGAGTTTCACATTAGCTATCCATCAAGGGCTACAAGTGACAGTCTCATCAACCACTTTGCAGAGCATCCTCTGAATAGCAGAGAGCTCCCTATAAAGAAATTTCATATTAATTTCTGCAGTAGGAAATGTTTCGTGTAGTTTTCAGTGCAGCCAGTATTTCATAGAGTCAAATGTCTCTACAGTTTCATAGCTTGGATGCCTCATTTTTATAAACTTCAGTTCTTCAAAGTGTGCACATTCTGAGCTTTTCTGATCTCAAAGGGACAGGCATAATTTATTGCTTAAATTTTCTGTTCTCTTGTGAGTCCAGAAAGAGGAAAATGAATATACTTGCAAAGAGTATCTGTATCTCAACAACAGCTTCTCATTCAGCATGAGGTCTTCAAAGCAAGTGAAGATTTTGGGTTTCTGGCATTTTGTCACCCTAACTAAGACAGCCAACTGGCTCTGGTTTTAACACATAAAAACTTCTGTTAATTTTTATTTTTTGCCTAGATCCACTATATTGTTTGAAAAGAAAAAAATGGCTCTTCAGAGGAGGCTTTATAATTTTATCCACCATATTATGGACATTATCTGTGTTATGGACTGTGGACTGTTTACCCAACATCCAGTACTATGTGCTCATATCTAGTGTGATTCAAGGAAGTAGATTGCATATGTTTGCTATCCAGAGACACTGCTAATTATCATTAAGTTGACATTAACCAGAGGTCATAGAAAATTCAGAGTCAAAGTTTGCAATTTTTTTACTTATGCAAATTAGCAAGAACTTGCATGCCTCAAAAATATAATTGCAGGCCCAGCAAATGTGCTTCATCATGTGCTGTCTAATATAAAGTAATTCTTCTTCAATTACTTTAGATGGTGAATATATAATATATTCACGGAATATATTCTATATACAGAGTATATATATTCAGACACCTATGTATATATTCAGTGAATATATCTATTTTCACCACCTCACTATTTAGGGATTGTGGAACATCATACTTTCTATCTCACCCTCTTCAATACAAATGATCCTAAATCTACCTATTTTTTCATCAGCAGATCTCAAAAGTAATGCCTTCAATTCCAGAATGTATTCTCTTGAAGCCTTCAGTAAAATTTAATCATTATTAGATAAAAATGTTTATTTCCCTATGATATTTCACATTTTCAATTTTAAGTAGCTCTGTGGATATTGCATTCCTTTTAAATTTAACAGCTGAAGGACAGCTATTTGATAAATTTGCTCAGGAAGAATGTGTTAAAATCCAGGCCAAGCCCTATATATAAATAATGTTTTTAAAGCTTCCTTCATCTCACTTTGCTGGACTTTGTACAATCACATATGAAAAGAGATGGACAAGATCAAAATAAAAAAAATATATAACACAAGCAAATAAACCAAAACAAGCAGAAATGAAATTACTAACTTAGAGAATCTGCAGAAAAATGCACCAGGTGCTTACAGTTTAAAGATTTACCTGTGTGCTTGCTTTTAAAACAAATATTTGTGTTTCTGTGCCTAGACTGTCACCTATCTTGCCTTTTCCATCTCAGCCAAGCACATGTTGTATAGGTTTGGGGTGGGAAGACTGGCAGATTTCATGTCAAGGTTTTCTGGCAATTCTGCTGTACTCTACCTTTGCACACATACATCTATTTGTTTAGTGCAGGATATTAATTTTCAGAAGGAATACATTTGTTTTAAATAGCATTGCCTAAAATAGCCCAGGGTGATGGTAAACAGCAACAAAATCCCACAGTGAACAGGCACTGCCAACCTTTTCTGATTGTCCAGGGATCAGCACTATTGTGTTCTTTTACTGCCTCTAAGACTGTGAAGCACAGAGGATTCATACCCACGCTCTCTGCTGTGCCATCAGACCAGCAAGCACCTACAGACAGGGCTGAAGTATCAGGATGGCAGGGGAAACTTGAACAAAATTATCCCCTGTGTGCTCCTGCTTTGGGAAGGTGCCACTGCCCATAACTGAGAGTGCTAACAGTTGAGGGAAAAGGGACAATGCTAAGTTAGAGCACAGCACTCTCCCAGAATATGAAACTGAATCCCTGATTACCTTTTATTGGTATGCTGAAGATCTATTAGAGGTATTCCAAAGAAACTTTGAGGAAGGGGATTAGCACAAAGGTCTTTGTCATATGTTAAAATTTCATTGCTGTATTTCTTATAGTAAGAAGTAAATTGGAATCATTAAAGCTAGAATTGTTACAACAGAGATTTCTTTTAGATGATGCAAGGCATGGTATAAGCTTATCACTTATCAAGAAACCATATCACTTACAAGACCCCATATGTTTCACTCATATGAGCAAAACCAGCAACTGGTTAAGACTAAAACACAAACATCTCACACATTTTCCAATTTTGCAATAGTTATTTGTAACAAATAATAAAGAATCATAGGTTCTGTGACCTGATGTTTCTCTTCACAAAGAGTATCCTTTGTAACACAGTCACATCAGCATGAGCATACAGATCTATGGGTGGTAAGCAGTAAAGCTCTGCTCCAGATACAAGAATTACAAAATCCAAGTGGCTTTACATGGCAATAAAAATCTCTTCAGCCCTGATTACTAGACTAATCTAATTTGTATAATATGTTCCTTCTGCTTTGGGAACAACAGTGGTGTTTTCTCTGGTAGTGGGGGCTCCTTCTGAGCTCAGCATCCATTCATGTTTGCTTGACTTTTCTTCTACTGGTGGTAGAGAAAATCTACTCTTTAAGAGGAGCATGAGTGGTCACATTCCTATGTAGGAAAGAGTTCATTTGGTCTCAGTGTTTTGGTCCTAAACTCTCCTATTCATTCTCTAGATCCTTTGTAAAAGCAGTGTGATTCATTCACTTGGTGGAAAAGGTGTTCATTTCCCCTTTGGATCTTCTTGCTTGAAAGGGTCTTAGAATCAAGAATCATAAATGGGGCCTTGGTACACTTTCCTTTCTCTTTCATTCTAACTTGGCTGTAGCTTTTATTTTCATTAAACATGCATCTAACTGCGACCATAATACACAGAATCTTCTGATAAGTAAATAAAGAAATAAAAGTACTCAAAAACCTCCTGATGTTTACTCAGACACTTTGAAATATGCCTCTACTCTGAATCCAGCATTAATTATTTTCCAAAGTTTTTTCATATGATTCAGCACAGTAAATGTAGTTTTCAGAACTGGATATTCATAATTCAAAATCCATGCTCACTGTTTGACAGTGATTAAACTAATAAAATACTGACTATTGTGAGTTAATATTATTCTTTGAACAGAAAAAGGCAGTTCTTAAAGACTATGATAATTAAATATTTTCTAAAATGCCACAGGCAAATTTATTCCACCTAATCACAAACTGTCCAATATTGTGTGAATATTAATGTGATCTGTATTCATTTTAGGCAAAGTAGAAGGAGAAATCTGAGAAAATTCTATAGAAATCTAAAACAAATTTGGATTATATTCAGGACAATGACCTATGTCAGTGTGATTTTCTTATCTTCTTCTAGAACCACAGCTTTCTGGCTTTGTCTCACATTTTTAAAAGTATAAGTAGCCAATAATCAAAGAAAATAGCTGTGCAAGGTTGGCACCATCTGCCACTGTCATGAATATGCTTGGCTTTTTGTTTTCACTTCTGTCCTTCGAGTGAGATAAAGGAAACACGCATTTTACTTTTTTTACATATGCAATGAGCTAGTCACCTTCTCCAGGCTGCTCCTTTATCTCCTACTTGATGAAAGAAACCAGTGCAGGCAGTAAAATACTGGCTAATACATGGCTGGCAGCATTTCTTGAAAGTTACTTTAACAAACACTTTTTGGTTACAGGCAGCTTTACTATAATTACTGCTTTTCTGTACAATTTATGAATCCGATTATGCAAAAACTCTCACTTTTGCTGTTATTGATAAACAATTATAGGAAAAAATATTTTGTACAAGGAAGACAGAGCTGGTGATCTTCTGTTACATGTCATGCAAGAATGACATGTGGGTGGATGCTGCAGTCCTAACGTTGAAATATCTTTAATTAGAACTGTTGGGACTTTCCCTTTCATGTTTCATTTACAGTTTCTTCTTTCTTTTATCTTTTGTTGCTTTTTTCGTTTTTTTCAACCAAGAACTCTCAAATGTCAGTTTACATTCATTTCAAATTATTGAACTAGAGGGCTGCTGTTTTTTATCTTCTATTAGTATGATTAAAATGTATCATACAATTTACATTCCATTCTATAAATATATATTCATTACTTAATATCAAAAAAGAACTACCAAATTAAAAACATTATTAAATATTTGTACTAAATTTTCTGCAAAGTAATATCCATTTCACCTTTAATTTAATATTAGTGGAGTCAGTGCTGCACTAAACATGAAACAAATATTGCAGTATAAACAGAAGAAATATGTCTAAAATAACAAAGACATTAATGAATTAAGATTACTTACATTATATAACTACAGTAGGCACAGCCAATTTTAAAAATTAGTTTCAAGGCTGTTAAAATATACATCAATTCTACTGCTAACTGCTTTTTCTTAGAATGCTGTAAAGTATATTCAATACTTTTATGCTACCATGAATGATTATTAAACAAACCATCAAGCAGCAAAAAGGCAAGTATTTTAAAGGTCTGGTATTAAAATATTCATATCAATTGTATTACTTCACAGAAAGTGCTGTTTAATAGCTCTTGAAGATTACAATTTGAGACTAAATTTGAGGTTGATTCTGTGATCTCTTTAGTTCAGATTCTGCAAAACTGCACACAAGTGGTTTAAAATTTGAATCCTTAACAGTTTCTAGATTACAGCGTGAAAGGTAAAATAATTCACATGCTTTTCTTTGTCTATCAGAATGACGAATTGCATACTTAAAAATTTTAATAACAACCACTTATCCATCCTAACGATGGAGTATCCTTACAAAGACAAGAGTATTTTGCAAAACAATTCATTTAGGAAACAGTCACATGACCTCTTTAACTGCCTTTAAGATAGCAATAAAATTGGCTCAGTCAGCCAGCCCTAATGAGGAAGAGAGAGAAAACATCAACCTTTTCCCTTTCCTCTATCTAATCATAAACAGCATTGTCAACTGACTCCAAGATCAACCGAATCCTAATTGACCCCAGACACTGTACAATAAAAGATAGTGAGAACTGCCAAAATGAATGTTAAAAACATAAACTGTAATTAGTGTTTAACTCTTCATTTTTCATTAAATTTTTCTGCTCTTCACAATCACAGCTTTTTCTGTAAAAGTCAATTTTAGGCTGAAATTTACTAAAAATGGGCACATTCTAGAAAGCCTATACGATGTGTCCCTGAGAAGGAGAAGTCAGTGATATGGTAAAATTCAGGGGGAAATAAAAAATGGTGACTGTGAAGCATATAATTTAATACCCTACCAGTGATCTATGGAATTATTAACTTTTCTTTGAATACAAAAGGCTCTTATCCAATCAGCTAAGTTTTAGTTATATTTTCAAGAGTTTCTTCAAGGACTGCAATCTTCCAAATATTTAAATGAATGTCTTAATTTAATTCCATATTGCTCTCCTGTGCTTAATATAAACTGTTGAAACTATTAATATCAATAAGAAGCATGACTTAGTCCTACATCTTCACAAGGTTTTACAGTTGTAATATTTTTAATATTAGTTAATGGAATTGCCATACACAGAATTTATACTGGTAAGTAGTTTTTCTAGATTTCTAGCTACATAGATGGGGCACACAGCCTCATAGTTTTTATTACATAATTGTATCTGCCATAGCTACTCCAGTGACAAACTTATAAAGGCTGAAGCCTTTCTCAAATCTTGCCTTACAGATGAAATCCTTAACATGGGTTGTATTCTGCACATATTCCCTATATTTAGTTTAACCTATATATTTATACCTAATATAAATACCAGAAAGGCTTCAAAATGTAAACATCACCTTCCACCATTTTACTCATCACTTGCACCTAGCATCTATCTTAATGCAACATCCAATTAGATCTGACACATTTGCAAGGTAAATATTGCATTAAAACACAGCTAAATTTTGACAAGTAGACTTCTTTTTTTTTAACTGCAGGTCTAAAAAAATGGCTATTTCTAATTCTGATCAATAACTGACTAGGCCTCTCAAATTTAGAAATAGGTTGCTGCAATTCCATATGTTTTCATCTCTTAGCCCTCATTACTCACTATTGCTGTAATGATTTCTAATTTTATATTGACATCCTCCTCCAATTTCATTTCTTGTATTTGTCTTCCATTGCTACCTGAATCTCATTACATATTTTCCTACAGGGCACTTCAGTATTGCAAATCACCCTTCAGCAGGGACGATGCTTATAATCTCAATTTGCATGATTATTCAGGTAACATGATGATGAGTCTAGAAAATCAGGCTAAAGTGGTCACTCTTCTCTAGCCCTTGAAAGGCTGAAAGGAGGATGCTTACTTGGGAAAAAAAAAATGGTAGTAAGGAGGAAGACTACTTTTTCTAAGTTATTACCCCTTCAAAGTCTTCCTGAAAGAGTCATCTTCTCGAGATCTGCTATTTCAGAATTTAATTATTTTCAGAATTGCTAGAGCCCCAGCAGAATTCATTTGTATGTAGGTTATACTTTTGCAGCAAATGAGACCACAGTTTGATAATACATTAAATTTAGTGGTGTTATTGGCTTAATACATCCACTTTCAAAAAAAAAAAAAAAGAAGGGAAATTTGCCTTATACTCCACAATCAACTGCACTGGCACAACCAAGAGATGGTTACAGAGCAGGACATGGTGCTGGGAACTGGTGCAGTCAGAAATCAAACTGGTCATAGTGCCCAAGGCAACCAACGCTCAAGCCACAGTCTTAGCTGCAATGTAATCTGCATTTCTTATCCATGTTACCTTACAGAAATGTAATGGCAAGGGTCTTATTCATCAGCAGCAAACAAATTACAAAATCTGTAGGGATTTTGGGTGGCTAACAAATAATATCACTTTTTCTGCTGTGTTTTCACCATGTTTTCGTTATTAGGTTTGCAAAATAGCATCTACAGGAATATGTGCTCCTTTCATTTACAGCAGAAATACATATCCATCTTTCTGTTCCATCAAACTTGTAAATTGGTTCACATTTCTAAATTTTAAAAAGTATGGTGGGGGTGTTAGTAATTATTACTTCAGGTAATAAGCGATCATTGACTACAATTTTGTATATTACTGCTGAGCAAATAAACAACAGCACAAAGAAAGAGGATGAATTCACAGTGAAACCATAAAATGTATATTTCTTACATTAATTTATGTAAGAGAGAAGTTCCTTTAAAAATGCAGATATAAGCGTTTTTTAAATTAAGCACCCTTTTTAAAGCGTGCATTTTATACGGATCAAAATGTGTCTTGGTATTTTTAATCTTAGGCCAAGTGGTTAAAGATATTTTGACACAAATGTTTCAAGTGTGAAATCCTCCACATAATTTCTCAACAATCTCTTCTGAGTTTAAAAAAATAAACCCCTTATTTCTGTAATTTAAGATGTGCAACATTAAACTTTATAAAAACAAAGTCATTATAGATGCAATGATCTCTAGATAAATACCAGCCACAGATACTAATGTCAGTATTGCAAGCACAGCTAGTAAAATAATTTCATATGAAAATAAAGCTATCTATAAATTAAAATCTTTGGTTTCACCACATGACATTTTGCACAAAAATCTTATGTAAGCCACCACTTTCTTTTTTCTTCCCCCTCTAACGTGACATTCTTTGGCTTATTCTTTTGAAATCTACAATATAACACAAATGAAATTATATGAGACCATTTTTTATGTTACAGGCCATAGTCATGCATTTACATGAATTTCTCAAATTGTATCTATCAAATCATATCTAATCAGTCATAATGATTGTAAAATCAAAGCATTTTTTATTATTTTGGTTTTATTCTCCAGTTTATTGCACTGTCTCTTCTACAAAATCTGATTATGTACTTAATAATAATGGGAAAAGCAGTACTGAAAGTGAAGACACTTTGTAGTTAAGACTGAGAGATTCAGAGCACAGAATTTCTTTTCTGTGTGCCTTCTCATAGTTCTGTAATGCCAAGTAAAATCACAGCTAAGTATCAGGTAAATCCAAGTTTCTAAATGCTTCCTTCCAAATGGAAGAATATATGTTATTCAACACTTTTTTTTAGTATGATGATTCTTTTCAGGTAGGATACAGATTATAAGAAAAATGAATATCAGAATCAAATCCTAGCATCAGATAGAAAGGAATTTAAAGATAATAAGCAAAAGAATGACTATGGGTATGTGAAACATTTGTTTGCAAGATACAATGGTGTTTTAAGCACATACCTAGTGCTTTCTCCACATGCTGAGTAACCAGGCTAATTAAAAAGCCCATACAGCTCTTGTTAAAATCTGTTCAAATTTTTGGAGCACCTGTTATAACAGAATGCCCACAGACTTGATAGTTTAGAGCCAAGACACCTGCTACCTTATGTCTCACAGTATGTTCAGTTTTATACTGATAGTGAAAAAAAAGTCCACTTTCTGACATTTAACAATCTCATAAATGATGAGAAATAAATTGCAAAATTTCGTAATTTAACCCTTGACTGTCACTTCTCTTTACCTATAATTTCCTGTGAGCAGGCAATACAATGTACTTTTGGAACTATCTCATTTCTTTGTTGCTGAATTTATTTTATGTTATGCTACACTGAGCACAGTGTATAATTCTCACTTTGCCTTGCTTCATACATTTTTAAGGTATGGCTAGTATATAAGTAAATGTAGCTTTTCTGAAAAGGGAATGTGCTTCACACCTGCAGCAAAATCCAGTAGTCAGTATTTCTGCCTCCTTGAACCAGACCTTCTTCTCCACTACTGATCAAAAACTAAAATACACTAATTAAGCAATTACATTTTACTTCTAAAATTTGTTTAAATATGATTTGGCAATATTAATAGAAATGTACCTCAGCACACAATTTTGTTAATAAACACATATAAGCCCCAATCTCTTGAGATTGGAAGAATTTTTTGAATTCCATAAAAAGGGGGAGTTATTAACAAGCAGTTACCAACAGGTGTAAAAAGTAGAGAAAGATTTTATTATTTAAAAAAATCATCACAATAGCCTTTTGACAGTGACTCAAACCCTGTCAATATTTAGGTATATGACTAATTTTACATCTATGTAAACAGAGTGTATGAATATCTTCAGGATCATGACAGTTACCTTTGCAGGTATCTGAGTCATGCTGGAATCACTTTATGTAACTGATTGCATTGGGAACAGGATTTCATCTATGGATTCCACAAGAAACTGTTGTACTTATGTAGCCATAGCTACTGGTTTAATCAGACTTTAGTATTTAGAAAGAAATGGGAATGAAGAGACTCCATGAGCACATCTTGAAGTCAGCTTACTTTTCTATTCTGCAGTTTAGATCTATAAAAATCTTGTTTTAAATATTTTTTTCATATAATAATGTTTTAGACATACTGATGAACAGAAATACAAACCTCTCAGGTTCAGAACTACATTTTCCTGGATGAAGCGTTGAGACTTCACACACTAAGTACTAGATATCAAGCCATTCCCATATGTGAATATACTATAAACTTGGGCAAAAATGTGAAACAACACTTTTTCAAAGCAAAACTGCTACTTTTGGTATTTAACATTTCTATATGAATACAAGTAATAGTAAATGAATACCTGGTCTTCAAAACATAACATTAAAAAAATACATGAAAGAACAAAAATGAAGAAAAGTAATAGAGTAATAAACCAAATTGCATCAGCACAGTTCTTCAACAGGTAGATTTCATTCACCCACAACACTTACAAGTGCACAGTGAATACTTTACTGAGAATAATCAATTATAACTTAAATAATTATTTTAATTCTTTAATTCCTTAAATTTCTTTGTATTTCAAAACTCATTTTCACATAGCTTTTCTGTGCATTAGAAGCATAAATGCTGTTGGTTTGCACATCCCATTTCCATTTAGAATTTATCTTCATTTAAGCCAGGAAAATTAATTGGTAACAGATGTTAAAAGTTCTTGCAAGTTTTGTTAACTGTTAGTTGTGGAAATGGCATTTTTTTCCATATTCTGCCTATTGATTTGCCTTGGAGATAAAATACAACAGGTATTTTAAAGCAGGTAATAAGCCTTTGTTAATGTCTCTGGGATGAAATGCTGCAGCTACAGACTACTGTTGATAAACAGATTTTTAATTAATTACTTCTGCATAATTATCTGAGTTACCAAGTCTTGAAATTGAATGCAACTGGTCTTCATATATTTGTTTATATACCTCCTGCCAGTCACGAAAAATGTTATTATTTTATAAAAGATCATCAATTAAAAAAACTAATTTTAAATAAGGTAATAATAAAATCATCTGCTACTGTACAATGGCATATGGCAGAAGAAATATTAATTGCAGTTATTTTTGTTGAATTCCAGAGGCAAGTAGGACAGCTAGCTCTGCAAAATTCAGGTCACTCTCTTGCCAAATGAAAAGGTGGGCTCTCTACTGGTAATTCTTTTAGGATAGTTACACTGAAAAGGGAGACACTTAGACTTTAGTATTGAAGGGAATTAAGAGAAAAGCACTCTGTACTTTATTGACTTGGACATCATGGATTTGAAGCATTCCAGACTGAAGCAATTTTGAAATATTGACACATTACAGCTCTATCCTTCATACTGTTTTGAAAGGTTAGGTGTTTGGGGGTATTTTGCATTTATTTATTTCTCTGCTAAACCTGATTCCAAAGCTCAGGATGACTCTTGCCAAAGATTAGAAGGTTGTCAATATACAAAACAAGAAAAGAAAGCTGTATTCTGCAACCATATTCTCCATTTTAAATTGCTTGCTATTTTTTCTTTTTTTTTATATTTGCATATGTCAAAGATAAAACATACAGAAAAAATTATTTATTCAAAAGGGTAGCACATAGGAAATGAAGTCCTGAAAGATATAAGCAAATTATATTATTTTAAATATTTAAATTTTAGTGTGCATATTTCAATTTATACAAATTGCATGTCCACTAATAATTAGGATCTAAATTCCATAAGTTGGAACAGCATTTAGGTCCAACTTCTTTGCAATTACAGAAAAAAATGTTTACTTGAGCCTCATCAATCTCAAAAATTTCAAGGAATCATTGATACCAAAAACCATAAGAAGGCTGTGACTTGTATTTATTATAAGTAAACTCTGAAATTCTCTTCAACACTTCACACTGAGTTTGAGCAATACATAAAAACAAATCAGGAAAGGAATCAGTGCGACCTTCACCCCTCATGTAAGCTCAAAGAAGAAAATCCCATAATAATTTGTGAGTAAAAATTTTGACAACATATTTTATCCATTAAGAAACACAATATTGGGTATAAAAATTTTCTGTGGATTACTTCCCACCCTATCTCCTACTCTCAAGTTTTCCTTTTCTGCTAATCTCATTAAATTTTCTTCTCCAGTTCTCAATTCTCGCACTCATTCCAGCTGTTGCTCTTCTTTTCATTCAATTTTTCATCTTGTATTTTCTTCTTTAATATTCACAACTATAGTAGTTGTTTTTTCTGAACCAGAAAGAGAAACATGACCACACTAAACACAACAGAAATGTGGCCAGAAATCTCAGGCCAGTTGCACTGGCCTACAACATAAATAGTCATTTTGTGGGGATGTTAGTCTGGTCATCATTAAAAGCCACAATACCAGAATAAGACAAATATAGATTATTTCTAAATTTTAAAAAAACATATCTAGATTGAGATGTATTAAAATATTTAAACCTGCCAGAATGTCTTTAAATAGCAGTGCTAAACACCAGACCCTATATTTCAAAATCTGCCCATATAACTTGACATAGTCCTTTACTGTACCTGCTATTGCCAGGATATTATTTTCTTCTGCCAAAAAACTTCACTTTCAAAAAATTGGACTTTTCCAGTTTTCAGCAGGAACTATTGGGACACAGTGATCCTGGTTTACTTTGTCAACTAGCAGAATAATTTGCAGCTTAATGCGGGTGTTAGAATTCATCATTCAGTGAGATAAAAACATTGCATACTTCGTACACTTTATGCTCTGTAAGTACAGAAACTGGACATTACATCAGTGAGATTTAATTGTAAAATTAAGAAAATATTAGAAAAAATACATTGAAGTTCAGTATTTACACCACATATGCTGCAAATAATATTCAATTATTTTAATTTTAAATATTTTCACATTATTATATAGCTTAGCAGATCAAAAACATCCTCTAATACAGGGCATTCTTAGGTAGTTGGTTTTGTGGTTTGCATTTATTTGCATATGTTAAAGAAATGGCAATTTTTGGATATAATTCGCCCCATTTGCATGAAGTTGGTCTTTAAAAGTGTTAATAGTTTGAAGGAGTTAATATTTTTTTATACACTTTTCAAGTTCCCTCAAATTATTGTAATGTGACTATATATTGGCTTGATAAGAGTGACTTACTGATTTGTAAGACTCTATAAGAATTTTATAAAAATATTCACCTGAAGGTACACTTTTGCTGTCTTGCTATGTGGATACAGAAGACATTTTGCCCATGTCTACAGAACGACTCCAGCACTACAAAGCCTGGGTGCTCAGCAGTTACCAACTGCAGGTCTGACAATACCTGCATGGCAAGGCCTGGCCTGGATTTGATGTGCAAATGCAAACCACACACAACAGCTGAAAGCCAGGAACTGCTAAGGACAAATAAAAAGCCCGGTTTGTGCACTAGAGTGTCCACATTCATTGACCCAAATGGAAAAAGCAGAAAGATATGCAGAAGTTCAGTCAACCAGAAGACTCCAAGATGAGGAACCAGCAGAAATGCAATAGATCAAGGCAGGATGATTCCAGCTGGAATTAGAAAGTCACAGCTCAGATTCCAGGATCAGGACTGAAGGAAAATCAGAAGCAAACCAATAGAATGGGTCTTCCTCTCTGGGAGCTTTTCTTTAGACCAATTTCATTTCTGCTGACTCACTGTGAGTTTTGAGCACAGACATGATCCTGCTGACTGCAAGTTTCTAGGAGCCAGAAAAGAAACGTATAAGCAAGAACCTGACTTAGGACAAGAAACAAGAGCATTTCTTCGGGAGATGACAACCTGCACATAGGTCCCTAATCTATAGGACTGCTTCTTTTTTTCAGTGTTTGTAGAGAAAAACACAGAAGTAAAGTATAAGTTCTTGGGACAGTTAGGGAGAAATAAAGGTTTCTTTGAGGAATTTTGAAATTTAGGAATTTTGACTATCTAAGCTTCTAACATGGTTGGGGAAAAAATACCTCAAATGTAAAGTACACAGATTTTTAGACAACCTTTCTCCTTTGGCACTTATGTAACAGTGTTGTCCCATTCTTCTTGTTTTAGTTTCCAACTGTGCCCCAGTGTCCCAGCTATTGTGATCGCCTTTGGGATATCTGTACACATTAAAAACATTTCCCCTGTCTGCAGGTCTTAGAGCCCTGTGAGAACTGAGCTACCTAACAGACGCAATACGTTAGCACAAACACCTGGATCAGCTGAGTCCTGAGGACTCGGTGCTGCCCTTGGAGCTGGATCCTGGCTGCAGCCACGCTCTGGGGCTCAGCACACGATGGCAGCAGCTTGCTCACACAGCACTGCCTGTGCAGAGGCAAACTGAGTGGGAGGGCAGTGGTTTCCTGGGACACTGAATGTTAGGCAAGGCCTCAGCACTTCCCTTCACATCTTCTGTGAGTCAGAACAAGAGAAGTGGTAAAAATAGGCACGTGGGAGGTGGGGAAAATGCATTATAGTTCTACTTTAATTTCAAATGGATCACTCAAGTCACAGTGCCTTTACAGATACACAATTTTGTATTGTGCAGAAAATAGCAATGGGAGGCTTAAGGAACCGAAGAAAGTAGCAGTGCTAAATGTGGGATAATCCTAAAATGGGTGGGCGTCAAATGTGTCTACAGGATGTCAAGGGATCATAATTTTTTAACAGAAATCATGGTGGTCAAGTTGTTCTTCTCTGCTGGTTTCTTCCTCCCTGGCATTCACACTCACAGACACATAAAACAAACAAGATACCCTCAACAAATTGATTAATTGCTTACAGCTCAACCTTCTCTTGAGCTTCTCTGCGTCTGAAGATCATCAGATCTACCTTTAAAATATGTGTTTCCTATATTACATTTTGAAGGGATCAAAATGTATGTCATTGAGATTTTCCAAAGGAGGAGACAAGGTATACAAGTTCTCCTGAATTATACTGATGTCCCACCACTCAAAGCTTTAGTCAAGGGTTTGCTCACAGTAGTTGAAGCCAAACCAGAATATTTTCTTTTCTAGAGCTATTGCAGGTGCAGGAGATTTCTCTCTTTACTTTGTAAAGGAGATCAAAAAGTCTATTTCTTCCCTTTGATATGAATATAAAATCTAGATAAAAACTGGTTTGCACTATGTGTACAAACTAGAAGTCTGTAGTTCATTGAGAGATGATGCTATTATTCATCATTTGTATGTGCTGTAAATAGAACATTGTAGTTCAGAGTGAATTATTTGCTACTGAAGATTTATCCATCTAAATTAAATCAAGAGCTCAAGCATGAAGCATTAGCCAAAGGAAAAGCAGAAGAAAAGAAAGGTCAGGAAGAAAAAGTGTTTTTTACAGGGTCACATGAAAATTTTATCCTGATGCTAGGTGGCAATGAAAACTCTTCATATTAAAAAAAAAAAAAAGAGAGAGATTATTTATAGCCTGTGGTGACAGTGTGACTATCTAAGCTCTTGGTTTCTCAGCATTACATCGCTAGCATGTCTAAATATCTATAAAAAGTACCCACAAAATTCTGTTGGGCTACCTAACTGAATCTTCTTAAAGACAGACTGCTTTTTTCTTCTCAAAATCTCACTGAAATAAGAGATACCAAGTAAAAAATACAGCATTTGAACCTTGCAAAGAACCCAAGCACTGCCAGACCTCTCTGCTGCCTTCTGAAGAAAACTTAGATTAAAGAGCAAGATGTGTGAGATGAGTACACAACTCAAGTATTTAACTCAACATGCTTAAAAACATAAGAAATCAGAGTTGAATCTAGCAATACAAACAAGATCAGTGCACAGGTCTGAAAGCCAAGGTCTGAGGGGTATTTCTTTTTTAAAACTCATCATTTATTTAAGCCAAAGATTATGCTTAGTGCTTTACAAAATGGAAAATAAAAGAGGCCCTACATTGAAATAGGCAACAGACAAACCTTGGCTACTGGAAAGCAGAGCTAATACAGAGATTTGAACTACCACCTCTCTAATCCTGTATTCATAACATTTGGAAAAACTTATCTCAAAACCAATGTGAATTACACTTACATAAAAATTACAAAATTACTCCCCTGCTTTGTTACACAATTACTACTTCAGCTCTTATCTTTGTTGTGACAGTGCACCAGAGGTCTCAGACTTTGAGAGTTCACATACTGCACAAATACACTGAAAACATTGCTGACTGTCCTGAAAATTTTACTTTGATTTGAAGAAAATGTGAAGATGGGAAGAGAAAAATGAAGAATAATTTATTTATGCAGGGAGAAGTGGAATATTAGTATACATAAAGGTATCAGAATGTGGTTTCTATTTTCATATGCTCATAATTTCTATGCAGAATGTAAGCCTGGTTTTTGTAATTAATTTATTGTGATGGACAATAATTTTTTGGGCAACTTTTGTGGTTGTTTTTTGTTTGAGTTGTTTCTGTAGGGTTTTTAGCTGTAATTATTGTTTGAATCCTTACTGATGCAATGAGGTATGTTATTGCCAGTGCTTTTCATGTCTTATACACATACATTTCTAAATGTCTGGTACTCAAAGATAGCTTTCGTTTTTGAGGGAAAATTGTATTACAGTGCACAGAAAGTACATTACAGAGGAGACATATGTAGGGATTTAATTCTTTTGTTTTCTGTTTCTTTTTTTCTCTTAACTTAAAGGAAAATTAATTCAGACAGAACGTCTAGAGTTGATCTCTGGGTAGGGGAAAACATGATTATTATTCATGCAGCAGTGTTTATTTCCATCTGTCACCATAGCAGTTCTTTTAATAACTTATTATACAATTAGTTCAATAACCTTCCTGCTCCTTTACTACCACTGCAACATGAAACTCTCTTATTCCTATAATATTTTCACTGTCCACATTATACAATCCATAAGTAAATCTGTTTTCAAGGTTTTATTGATATGCTGCATGTACTTCCTGTGTAGTTTCTCAGATTAATCTCCTAAACCTTAACCTGTTAAACTCTAGAAACTACATATGAAAAATACATACATGGTGAATTGTGAGAGATGAAGCCAAGGACTATTTTTGGAATCTATTCAAATATTGCTAACCTCTCAAATAAAAAATGAGTTTTAAGTCTGGAGAACTTTTCTGGAATTCTTCATGAGGACATGAGGGCTTTCATTCAATCTTCAGGGAAGTGGCTGAGCTCCTTCAGATCAGCAGCTTCACCAAGGGAAAACTAATGCACAGGCCTTGTACTCTTTCCCAACCCCACAGGATGAACAGGAAGTTTTATAGCAAAGAAAGGGCATACAGGATAAGTTTATTTACAGAACCCATAGACCTTACCAAAACAAAACAACAAGAACCAAGCAAATGCCTGAAATGTTATTGGGAAAGGAAGGGAGAAGCTGGGAGCGGAGGAGAGAAAGAACATGAGACCAAGAGCATCTCTGCAGGAAAGGATCTGGGATCCTGCTGAACATGGAACGTGAATCAGCAGCTGGGCACTTGTGGGGACAAAGGCTGTATTAGCAAGGACATTTGGAAAAGCAATGTAGTGTTGCTGCTCAGAGAAGTTAGGGAATTGCCACTTTTTCAAAATTTTTGGAACTTAAATGGGTGAGTTCCTCATGAACTGCATTCAACTTTGAAGTTGACTCTTTTTTGAGCATGATGTTGGGCTAAATAAACTTCAGAGGCCTCTTCTAACCTAAACAACCCTCTGATTGTAAATATAATGCTACAGAAGTGCATCTTTTCTCATCATTGTATCATTGTACCTTTCTGTCTAGGTCCGCTTCATCAATATTCCTGCCCCTAGAGGAGAAAATAGGAACCTGAGCGTTTACTCTATCAGTTCTGTTCTTAATCTCCAGCCCATGTATCTCTAAAGATCTGATATCTCAACAATAATTTCCTGAAAAATCTCTCTCACAGAAATACAGAGAAAAAAAAAGTATAAGAATGTATTAGCTAAGGAAAAATGTTTTACTTCTACTTGCCTAAAATGGTTGGGTCGGGGAGAATATATTTCCTAATATATTTCCCCTAAAAAATAGGGGGGTTTGATATAAATGTTTTAAATGATCGCACTGTGCATGAGATCCATTTAAAATCTGTGTATAATTTACAAATACAGAACATGTGAAAAAGCAGTTGTGACTGCCATCTGATTAGAAAAAAAAGAGGCCAGGGACATCCACGGCCTGTGGAGATGCAGATGAACAAATCAGATGAATAGATATTGACATTTCAATAGTTGCTATCTCAGTAAAAAAATACAAAAACCTGTTAGTGAGTGTTGCACTGCTGCTTTTTACTTCTCATTGTAAGGCAAAAAATCCACCCGTCTGCCATTCTGAAAATTTAAACAGTCTCTGAACAGGAAATGTAACTAAAAGTTTTACATCCGTAGCACAAATGAGAGCATCACACTACCAAAGAACACAGAGCTTTGCAGTTTTATATCTGTAGTGACTGATTTCTCAGTACTGGAAGACTGAAAATGTATTAAAATTACTCATTGTGTCTGGTGTACTCCAGAAATGGTAATAAGCTTCTAAGTGACTTTGTGGATGGTCATCACTGAAGAAGACAGCTTATCCTGAATATACCTCTCCTCACTCAGTGTTTGAGAAGCACCCCTGGTTGCCTGAGATGAAAGCTATGGGATAGATATGGTGCTCTCCTCCTTTCTCTCCCATAGGTCAGACTATGACACTTAAAGCTGCAGCATATTGCTGCAAAGACATTTCTGTTTTGTTTAGTTCAAAACAATTCAAAACTCATGATCTGAAATCTAAATGTGTTGAGAGATAAGAGAGGAAAGAAACTCAAATAAAAATAGGCATGCGATAAAATATATGTGTAGTGTTTCACTAAAAAGGCTTTCTTCCTGTTGTAAAATGAAGATAACCACGGTTTTATGGGCAGCTGGTAGCCCATATGCCAGAACTACCAGATTTGAGTAAAGGAATTTGGACTAATCTAGTAAGTGTGCTATGGGAGAAAAGGGGGGAGATCCTGTAGCATTTTATTATACCAAGTGAAATGCCAAGAAATGTAGCTATTTTGGCCTGACCTGAACGCATCACTGGGAAAAAAAAAAAGGGACCCTGACCATATGAAACTTGATTTTCACCAAACCATGTATGATTTTTTATCTTCACTCCTTTTGTCAGACACAGATTCTTTTCTTTATCATATGTTACAGGACTTCAGTTCTTTTTGCTCTTCCTGGGTTTGGGGAGTTTGTTGCTGTTTGTTTGTGGTTTTTGTAATCAAGATGTTAGCTTCTTTATCCCATTGGAACTATAGAAAAAAAGGTACTTAAAGCCATGGAATTTGTGAATAAATAAGTTAGCTTCTTATAAAATCCATAGTTGATAGTAAAACTTTTATGTACTAATGATTATCTTTGTGCAAATATGTTTGGATTAAATGTTTTCTTGCTATTGCTCCTTTTCCTGCAGAAGTTCCTTTCAGCATATACCCACAAACCTGACTTCCCACTGAAGTCTCCAGCCTGTATTATAATCTGCAAATAACAAAAAAGTTCTCTAAATGTCAACATATAAAATGATAACACAAATTGCTGTACTGAAGAGAAATTATAAACTGATTTAGATTTCTCTAAATTTCTCTCTATAGAACAATTACTATTTAATAGATGAAACTGAGGCTTGATGAATGGAAAGGAAATGTTTTCAAAAGCAGCTTAGTCAGTCACCAAAAGATTACACATAGCAGGCAAACTTATCACACAATAAATTTACACCTTCATCAGATATCTTGTGAAGTCAATCATTCTCGCTTGAACATTGATTTACAGCACTGTGTTGATGGAGTCTTTTGAGTAATCTTCACTGGTGCAGGGCAAAAAGACCTGAGCAAATCACAAAGCCTGATTTGCTGATCTGCCTGGAGGTTCCCCTGCTAGTACCAAAAGTACAGGTCAGATGATGGAAGAACTTGGTGAAAAAATGCCTACTTTTGAGCAGGTTAGAAAGTCAATGGCAAATAATGAAGAGAATGCTCAGAATGTTTTCATTCCCTTGTGAATAAACCACAGAGCTTCCTCTCAAAGTGTGCCCAGGTAAAGAAGTTGTCATCATTAACACTGGTACACTGGGTATAGGCAAAGAGAGCAGAAAATGTAGCAAGCATCAAGACAGAGTGTAGTACAAAACAGGGGTTATACCCATCTGCTGTTGCATACTAAATTAAAGAGTTGAAAAAAAAAAAAAGAAACCAGAAGAAGTGAAGAGGAATAAAGAGCTTCTGTTTTTGCTGTGAAGAAGTGAAATCTATGTACATTTATATGCACTAGAAAGGTTTAGGATATATTTATACTGGAAACCATTAAGCCATCAAGTCTGTGTTTGATCTGCAAGCAAACAGAAACCTAATTAGAGTCAGGTAATTCTTGGTTATCCTAATTGGAAGAAACATTTTAATGAGACAGCTAGAAACTATCATGGAAACAAATGGCACTAGATTGTACACAGATCTGATAAACAGTAATGCTCTAAGCCAAGGTTCCTCTTTGGAGTGGCTGCAAATTTTAAAAGGGCAAAGCGTGAGACAGTCATGTGCTAGACCTTAGAAGGGAGTCAAAGCAGCTCCCTCGGGGAGCAGGAGTAACTGGAAAGTCAGTCAGAGAAACTGTTAGCAAACTGTCTGATGTTGTTTATTCATAAAGTATGTACTGAAAAAGACTTTGTATTACCTGACCAGAAAACAAAACAAAGAACCCCAAAACATTCTCAACCATTAATTAACTTCTTCATGTTATCATAAAAGGTCTCAAAACACCAGCAGTTTGCTTGGGTCAGGAAGCAATAATAAAGCCTTTTGCTAAGAACTACCTGGTTTTGAGAAATTTAGAATATCAGTTCAAAGATTTTTAAAAAAAAAAATTAATTTTAGACATTATCAAGCTCGGTAATGTGATACTCACTATAAAGGACCTTAGCAAGTCCAAGGCTCTGATCTTAGCTCTGATGAAAAATCTCACAGATTGTTGCCAAAAGGAAAGAAAGATAAAAATAGGTTGCAGGTAGTACTCTATTCATCTGTGGCTGGTGAAAAAGAAGAAAAGGAGACAATGTAGACCAGGGTAGGTCATCTCTTAAGCAGAAGGTAAAATGGAACTCATTTAAAACCAAAATAAAACCTACTCTTTCTCCTTGCTAGTTCTGCTTTGTTAATATTACACCAAATTCCAAAATTAAATCGACTTGCTTCTAGACCAGGCAAGTGATTGACTGAACAATGTCAGGAGTTGAATCCATAATTCAAAGGGCAAGTTGTATCCAAGCTGATGGACACCTAATAGTATTTAGTTTGTAGTCCTTGCCATCAATATTCTGTGGAAAAGACTCAGTGTGGAAGCCAGCTGTCATATGTAAATATTTTCAAAATAATTTTTTCAGGAAGAATTATGACAGCAAGAAAATAAAGAGTCCAAACCTATTTATGAAAATGCAATAAAAAAGCCTTATGAAGCCTTATGAAAATGTTTGTCTAGATCACACCATCCTATCTCTTTATAAATTATGTGTTTGTAAATACCTCATTCCTATACTTCAGGTAGGAATACAGATCTGCAGTTTATCAGATTCTCCTCCTTGCCTTTTCAGAAGATGGGCATAATATTTGGGTTTTTGCTAGTCAGCAGGAATTTTCCTTAATAATCATGACTTTTCAAACTATCTTTTAGAGACACCTTACATTGAAGAAAACCAATCAGCTCCCTCAGCAATACCAGATAAATCCTATGGTGTTAACACACGCCCTGTTTCTCAAGCTGATTCTGATTAGGTTGTCTGTTGTGGACAGTAACTGTCTGCCATGAACTCTGCTGCTGGGAACAGAGATCTGTGGGGCCTGACAGCAGACCTTGCCAATGAAGACAGAAAGAAACAAGACATCCTTGGTGTCATCGTCAGTATTAGATTGCCTGCTCCACTCATCAAGGGGACCCATTTTCTGAGATCTTCCATCTGTTGCCAGCGTACCCCCACGAGTTTGTTCAGCTTTTTTTTGCTGCCCACATTTCTTTCAGTTTCAGTTCCAGCTCTAGCTCTGGTCTTCCTATTTCCATCCTTGCATGCCCAAGCAATGCTTCCATTTTCTTTCAAAATTGCCTGTCCATGTTCATACCTACTGTACACTGTCTTTTTGTAGTTGAGTTGCCAAGAGGAAATTATCAGAATGTGAATGGTAATTATGTGACATTACGAATGACCAAGAGACAATCCAAGTTTCAAGACTGTATTGACGCAAAATCTGATGAATTTGAGAGCATCGTCCAGAGATAAAATTTAAGTACTCTCTATTATTCCTTTCACTTTAACAACTCTGGGTTTCATCTAGAAGTTCACCCCTGTCTCAATGGCCTAACACGAAGTCTTGAAATCCATTATATAAGAAAATTATTGGGAAAACTACAAACCTGAAATTTTGTGAGCAATCAAGAAGCACCATCTGTAATATTCTGTTAAAAGCCTATTATAAGAAAAAAACCCGTTGAGGTAATATGTCTATTGTTTTGATATTCAGAAACATATGATGAAACCAAATGCCAAACTAGGCATTTAATGAATCATGCTGTTTTATGATATGCACACAAAAATTATGAAAGTTAAGATCATAAGAAGACAGCACTTTTAATAATTTCCAAAAACACCTTTTCTATTTAACAGCATTTCAAATCTTTTAGTGCTTTTGTATTTTCCGGGAGCCTATTTATATCCTTTGCATTATTCATGTAGACATGAATACTTACTAACTAGCAATGTATGCATGCTCATCCTCAAGGATTAGCAAGAAAAAAGTTAAAAATAATAGGGAAATGGGACCTGAAGCACAGAGGAAAAATCCAAGAAGAACTGGATAGTCTTAAAGTAAATGTCATTTTTCTAAATTAGTCCCCCCCGCAAACAGCAAGTCAGTTTTTGTTTTCTAGAAGCCCTTTACTCAACCTTAGCCAAGCAGGTTTTTTGGGTTATTTTTAACATTCCCCTACCACTAAATACAGCCAGATGTCAAAATGAAATGGGGGAGAGATAAAAACGATAAAGAAATCTGCTAAAATAAGTAAATTTGGTAAAATAAATAAATTTGATAGTATAATAATTGTATATTCATTACCCTTGCTGCCAGGCCAACATTTGTAGGGCTCTCAAACACTGAAAAAACGTAAATAGATATTTGCTTTCAAATCAATTCATTTTGAAAACTTACCATTTTAAACAACAACAAGAACAATTTGGTTCAAACCCCCATCTAGTATATTCTGAATGCTGAGTGGATTTAAAGGTTCAGTTTGAGCTTTACACTGGAGGTTGTGAAGGCAGTGAGATCAGACAGTGAAAAATTTGCACTACGGAGAAAAGGCAAAGATGGCAGAGAAGTAACGAGCGCTATGCAGGCTAGAACCCAAGAAATCCTCTCTTTACTTGCTATCACTTCTAGAATCTGCTTCAACACATTCTCTTTTATTTTTCCACAATCCAGTGTCCTTTGTTACTTTAATAGTCAAGAGCAAGAGAGCATCTTGGCAAATAGAATTTGTCTTGTTACAACTGCAGCCACTCTTTAGAAAGAACTTAAAGCTAACAACAATCACAGCTCCTTCAGGTTGCTGCTTGAAAAATCAGAGAAGTTGCAGTAGCTACACCATTCAAAGGCTAGGGGGTTTCTGAGGCACAAGAAGCAGAATATGAAGGAATGGCTGAGTTAGAGAGAGTTGGTGGGGTCTGGGCAAAGGCACAGCAAAAACTGAGAAACTCTTATAAGACATGCAGAGGCAGCAGAGATGAAAACAGGAGGATCTAAAAGGAATGGAAGGGATTCTAAGGGGAAAAGAACAAACAAAGAAATATCAATGCATGCTGAAAGAAAGAAAGCTTTACCTAGCATTGCCCAGCTTTGTTGGCAAAAAAATCCCAATATACAGTACTCTTCCTAAAATACCCTTTGCATATTAATTGGTCACCAAAGGTAGGAATACAAGTGGAAACTGTATTTGTAATGTAACGAAATATTACTATTATAGATGAAATAACTGCTGACATCTCTCCACAATTCATTTTTTTCATTATATTATATATCCATATTAACCTCTCATCAACTGCTGTTTTTTCCAGAAGTGAGATATATCCTCTCATTTCTTTTAATAGAAAAGTGGCCAAGAGGTTCATTATCACTGTTTATTATCATTATTCCTAATGATATAATGAGGTATTACCCATGGCATTTTATTGCATGTCTGCTCAAGTAGACTGGGATTTGCAGCAAGGTCCTGTTTAGACACTGAATGAACTCAACAGTCATGTTTAATAAGTCTTATGTTCTGTCAGAAGAAGCAGCTTATTACTAATGAGATGTATTATGTTATTTAATACCCAAATAAAACTCTATTTCTCAAGTATGCATGCCTGGGGCACAAATCTGACAAACGCTTAGGGAAGCAAAATACTGTCCAAAGAGACAGTGATTAATAAAGACCAGTTGGGGGGGTGTTGTTTCCATGTTCTTAAATACTGGCTTTGATATACTTATTTTTTGGAGTGACTCCAGTATGAGAAAAGAGTGTAAGCATGCTAGGGAGAGCTTCAGGGAACCAAGGAACATTCACTGAGTCTCTGCCTACTGGCTGAAATGTTGACATCTTACATGGTATGTTGCTGGAAATAAGAGGAAAGCTTTGCTTAACTACCAAAGTGATGCCTGGGCGTCTTCTGTTTCTTTAGCTGGGGTAGAAGCATAAATAAGAATTATGTTGAACTAGCATTACATTTTGCATTTCATTCGCATAACATTTTAGCCTAGCTCCATACTATGGATATGGCCTTTACTCAACAAGAATTTGTATCATTCAATTAACACCAATTTTCACAAGCCACCCTATGGAACAAAAACCATAACTGCTTTCCACCTCTGCTAAGATATTAGTGGTAAAACCTAAAACCTGGTATATAGAATGATCTTACCCAGCTTTTTCACACCTTGGAACAGTCACATCTACAGAACTGAGTATTGGTTTTGTCATCTCTTTTTCCCTTGCTTTCTTCCACAAAAGTAGAAGTTCCTGCATGGCAGAAATCCCTAATTGATCTGGAGATCCCAACACCAACTCGAAATTGATGTTGCCTAGGGAAGCGAGTTTTATGCATAGAAGATTCTCTGAGTAGTTAACTTTACCTTTCCTACTTCTGCTCCATTTTATTTAAAGCTGGCCTAAACACTCCTGCCAGCTGTCCAGAAAACATAGCACAGCCCTTATCACAGAGGAGTCAAAATACAGGAGACATATTCTGGGAGAAATACCTAGTGGGTGTAATTACTGTTGAGAGTTATTTTCAGATTATTTCCGTGTTAAAGGAAAAATTCCTACAGAAATTAAAAGAAAAATCATATATTCTATAGCAGTTACAAAGAAAATTAAAAATATAGAAAAATGCTATAATCTACTTTAAAATTATATAAATAATTATCTCCTATTTAATTCCTCTACAGCAAATTCCACCTAAAATTGAAATTTTATGAAGGTTTGTAACTTTGTGGCTTTTTCCTGTTTCCTAATTACTTACAAACTATTCAAATACCTTTAGTTATATTTTTAGCTATTTTGAATACAGATGTGGTTTAGGTTTCTCCTTGAGACTGTCTTTTTTTTTTTTGAAAGAATGCTGTTTTAACAATTATTTACTTTTTCATCTAAATCAGTGTAATTGTACTGACTAATTTAAGCATTTTTATTGAAATGACAATCATTTTAAAAATAAAATAATTAAACCATACATCAGTTTTTAAATGGCTGACTTTTCTCTTGACACAATGGAAAAGAAACAAAATAATTATGTCTTTGCAACATAACTGCTGTAGCCAGACATTTGGGTTATGAGTTAATACACAACACATTGTCTGTAAGTGGCTTTATAGTGGAAAAAAGAGGTTTAATACTCAAGAAAGAGAATAAAATTATGCTTGATCCAGTCTAGTATTGCCCAAAACTAAGAAGGAGCTGACCTTTGGAGTTGGGAAAGCAGATTGGGCATTGCATAAACTCTGGGGAAAGAGTAAGGAAGAGGTTGTACCTGTTTTGCTGCTTTTCATTATTCCCAAATGAAGGAATATTAATTAAGAAGCGTTGTTACATATTTTATGGCATTCTGAGTACACGTTCTGAAATCCCATGAGGCCTTGTTTAAATACAAATTAATCCTAAACTACTCTTAATTAGCATTGCTATAGTTGATTTTGCTTTTTCTGTTGTAAGGAAGAATACAGTACCTTAGACTTTTGCTTTTTTCAAATGTTAAAATATACGATGGAGGTGAAGAAGTGATTTCAGAGCTGAATGACTTCCTGGCAGGAGAGAATCCGACAGGATGGCATTTTACTAATTAAGAAGAGTGCTGGACTAACCAGATGGGAAAAATACGTACTGAAACTTTTTTTCTTTCCCACAATACAATGTAGAAATAATCAAGGACAATGAAGGGCACGCAAAGAAGAACTGGTAAGTAAGGAAATTTGATAGCATAAAATAAACCTACAGAAATCAGATAATAACCAAATACTGCTTTAATAAGATCAAACATTAAGTAGGAACAGAAGCCACTGATGTGAGCAAGACGTTTCTATGCTTCAAACCCATCTCTAACATAAATGCACAGTGTGATTTCTGGCAAGTTAGTTAGGACTACATCTACACAGACATTTTAGCTCCTAAACCTAGTATTTAGATATCATCATGATCCTTGAAAAAAATAAATGAAGGAGTTTAAGAGATTTTCCATCTCCTTTAGAGAAAGAGGAGATAAAACAAACCCCCCTAATGCAAGGGACAAAGCAAGAAATACACTTCAAAAATTACCAACGTGCGAAATAACAATAAGAAGGTTTTTCTAGATAAATTAAGTTCAATAAAGTTACTAATGAGTGTAAAAGAATGTAAAAAATAGCAAAATCAGAAAAGTCAAAATGGGATAAGTAGCTGCGAAAGAAGGATGTATTCCTGTAATATCTTCATAGCAAGACAAAGACAAAGGAAAGGGAGATCAGCTACTCAGTGGAGAAAAATATTATTAGAGATTATGTCAAAAAAGCTCATACCTTTTTTACTTTTTCTCACTAGAAGGGTCAGCCTCAATCAGCTGGCTAAGTAATCTCAGAGACAAGGAAAGAGAACACAGGACAGGGCAATAACTTAGATAAAATATTTTCAAACCAGCTGAGTTTGAACAAATTCCTTTCAGGATACTTAGAGTACAGAATAAAAACATTTTGGAGTCATTAGCAATAAATCTTTGAGAACTTGTGGAGAACAGATGAGCTTCTAAAAGAATGAAAAAGAACAGATATCATGTTTATCTTTAAGAGCAGAGAAGAGAAGAAATCAGGAAATTACATACTGTTCTGTCTTTCTTCCTGAGAAAAATACTGGAGCAAATAATTAAACAAGTTTCCTTAAAAACTTAAGTTTTTGTCCCGTTTTACAGATATAAAACAGTCAGCATGTATTTGTTGAAAACTATGGTGGAACATCAGCTGGATCATGTAGTCCAGTTTGTTCATTGTACCTTGTGGAAAATGTGGTTCAACTGAAGAATAATTAGAGATTTAGAAAAAAAAATCTGTAAGAAAGAACAGAAGGTCCCTTGGGAGGCTGTGAAATCTTTATCACCAATATAGATCTTCAAAACAGGCAAACATATGTTAGAAATGGTTTAGGTAAAGCTGATGCTGCCTTTGGCAAGGATGGTATCTTCAGAGGGCTGTTCTAGGCACCAGTAAAGTAGAAAATCAGTCAGTAAAACTGATTGTCAAAAGCAGAAAAGTGGGAATGACCTACTGCCTGCTGTGCCAAAAAACATGTAAACATTGTTAAAAGGAGACTGGAACCCAAAGATTGTTGTAGCCAAGAGAGAAATATAGTCTCTGTGATCTCTCCCAATTAGTCCATGCAAAATCTAATTCTCATCTCCAGGAGATGTGACTAGAAAGGATTCAGAGCTACAGAGTATTACCCAGAGACAGCAGCTATACTTAAAACACTGCTTTTCAGCAAGCTCTACATTCTGTGTAGCAAAGTTTTGTACCAGAGGCTGTAGCAGCCCCCACGAAGCCACTGGTACCATAACCATAAACTCCTTTTCTGATTCTTGTCTTCAGCTACTCTACCATCTGTCAACAAAGTAGGAAGGGATAGGTTGGAAGATACAAGTGTATGAGGGGTGGGAATGATAGAACAATACTTTATCTGTCCATTGCCTCTGAAGAATTTGGAGAAAAAACTTGAGAACGCTTCTTTAAGTTCCAGGCCATAGTGTAGGTCACATCTTTTAAAAGATTGGTTTAGAGACAGCTGTCAGTATGGACAGAAAGGTAAGGCCAAGCACCAGGGAAGGAAGTCCTCTGGTACTTCATTTTCTTACTCCCAACCAACCTGACATGTATGAATTTATCTTTCCTGGTTTTATCCCTCATATTAAGAGCTGCCAAAATGGCCAAAACCTGTTCAAGTAAGAGTATTTGAAGGAAGAAAATAATATGAACAAAATGCCACTTTGAACATGCCATTCTAGACCCTTGGTATGTATCTAAAGAAGTAAATTGGTAATTAATAAATACAAATTAATGTATAATTGTTTTTATAAGACTGGAATTATCCCATTCTAATTCAGATCTCTGCTACAAGCCAAAATTCTCGTACATTTTTGCTTCCAGAAAGCCAACAATAAGTGGATACAATGCTAGAAGAGCAGGTGTGTTTTCACTCAGAGGAAGCAGCTACGGATAGGAAAATGTCTTAGCAGCTGATGTATCAGAAGACTGAAGCTGTGCCAGACGAAGTGAGTGTGTGCATGTGTGTGTGCACAGGCATTTTGCCACTAATTATGCAAAAAGGCCCAAACCCATTGATCATGTGTTTCTCTCTCTACTTCACCAGGAATAAATCTTGAAGTGTGATAGCTCATCTAGAAAGTCAGAGTTATTACCATTGATGTAATTTCTGTATTAGAACTGACAACACACAATGAATAATATTTTCATTTCTTTATGTTTTATACATATATTCCTGTTTACTGCATGGTAAGAACAAATATCATTTGCAAGAAGCTGGTCTGAATTTTTATTATCATTAACTCCTCTTAGCTTCACAGATGATGAGACTTTATTCAACCCAGCACAGTGTCAAAACACGATGAGTTACACAGCACATGGCTTCAAGCTTTCTTTGCTTAGAGTTGGGAAAGATTTACCACAAAATTCAGCAGGCACAGCTGCTGATTTCTCCTTGGTGCATGCAGATATCAAGAAATTTTAGTTAAAACTTGAGCAGCCTGACTGCTCAATGACTGCTCAATTTTATATATTTTTATTTTTGTTTGGTTTTGGGGTTTGGGGTTTTTTTTTTTTTTTTTGTTTATTCAGTTTAGAACTTCATTGCAATGGTACATTTTGAGACTTACAAAAACATTAATCTGAGATTCTTATTTTGTCTTGCCACTCTAAGTAGTCAAGCTCAGATCCACCAAACTCTCACAGGAAGATTATGAGTGAGAATCAAGAAAAATGCTTTGTTGAAGTCACAAAACCACCTTTTCATTTATACAAATATTTAAAAATTAAAATGAGGAGTTAAACTATATCACAAAAAAAAATATTACAGAGATGAATTAATTCCAAAAGCTTTTTTTCACTATAGTGGTTTTGTTAAAAGGTTACACAGGAGAAGAAGGTCACCTGTGTATTTACACAACAAACCTTCTGTTAAGCCTCGTGAGCAGTTACAATATTATGCAGCTGATCTGCTGGTCATCACATTTCAATTAGAAATGCAGTCAAATTATACACAGCATATTTGAGAGAAACCAGATTAAATATCTTTAAAAACTTGCCCAAAGGTTCTATCTTTCAAATGGATATTCTCAAAATATTCAGAAATTATTATGAATGAATTTTCTAAGATCTTTTGGAGCTTCTGCAATAGTAATGTTCCCTATACTTCTACAGAATCAGGTCTTTTACAGGAGGTTGTTTAATGTAGAGAAATTCCTACACATTTTTATCAGCATGAAGTCATTAACGTAAGAACATATGCCACATTGGTTCAGACCCATCTTCTCTTCAGCAGTGGCTAGAAATCAATGCCCTGGGAAGAATGAGAACAGGGCAAGCATATGTAATACTTCCTCAGAGTCTTCTCCCAGCTGCCAGCTATTTTCAGGTCAGAGAACTTCCTGAGATTGATGCTGCCTGTCTCTTTAGTTTCCCTCATCGAATCTCTCAAGTATTTACTTGTCCAATCTCCCCCTGAACACCAAAATTTTCACATCCTGAACAGTTCTGACAAGAAATTCCAGAGGTGTACTACACAGGTCCATTAATGTAATGACTTTTCATCAACACCTGTCTCCTCCTTCTCCCCAAACTTTGGAATTCTATGACATGACAGAAACAAAAATAATACTGTGGAATCTGTGGTCTTGCTGCATGACACAGCTCCCCTTTTTGTAGAAGAGCAAAAGAGGTCATAAGATTCCAGAAATTGTATGTTTCAATTCAAAACATCTTCCCTGACTTCTTCCACTCTTACTCCACACTGAAAACCTAAATACAAGCTTGGGATCAAGAAACATTCAATAAACAGTGCAAAGGCTCTGTTTATCAATCATGTTTTCTTATATTAGATACTCTATATAATGTAGTTCTCTACAAATGAGTTATCAAAATTTAATGAATTTTAGCATGGAACAAAGGAAAAAGGCCTATATAATGTAGTTAATACCATAATATCTCACTTTTTCACATTGACAGATCTAGGGAATTAATGATTATATGTTAAATTTCCTGAATACTTGCCTCTATGGCAATAAGGCACTTATGCTAGAAAATTAATTTTTCAAGGCGGTTTCCCTGCATTGCTCTACAGAACTCAGTTTCGGTGGTTTGAGGGGAAGTGGGGAGAGACACAATTACAATAAAACAGAGCTTAAGGGTCTGCCTAACACAGTTTATTTGGAGCTTAACTAAGAATCAGTGGATTGGCAATTCTTCTCAAAGAAGTAATACACTCCCCCTTTTTTACTCCCTCCACGTGTAACACAGGTTATATTCTATATAGAGGAATAGCATTTGTTTTCCAAAGCTGTTGCTACCTTCTTTTGGTGTCATTATCATCATGGGCTTTTTCTTCACAACATATTAAAAAGTATGCATTATATTTGGTCCAACAGCTGCTCTGTATGTTAGGTGTTCCCATGCAGGTAGGGTTGCCTGTTCATGCACTGCTTCTTTTTCATGCAGGGTAACCTTCCTCCAGGGTAGGGAGCCTCCAGAAATCATTGACATCACTTACAGAAATAAAGAATGTTGCACTGGGTTCAAAACCGGTTTGCAGACTGTTTCTGCTAAGGTCTCTGTTTCAGAGAATGACTCTCTGCACACTCTTGCATTTAAGGAAGTTCTTCAGTTGGGTATTTCTCAGTGGAAGTTCCCAGCTAATATTAGTCATAAGAAGCACAAAACCACATTTCATAATCCTGTTGATACTCCTCCAGGGAACATAAAGATTGCCTATACTGTTACTAAAGAAATGAGAAAAGAGAATCCAAACCTTTTGTTCCTACACTTTGCAAAGACAATGAGTAAATTAGACTTATCAGCTTCAGCATTCAGATACACAGAAAAAGTATACGACATTACCTTTATGTTGCTTATAGTGCTCCAAATATGTGTGTCTGCATTTTGGTTAAATATCCTTTAGTTTCTGTAATACAGAAACTTATTATGTCTGTTACAACCTATAGGCAAATGACATACTAAGGTTTACACAGGCTCATCAACCACTATTCTTGATGGTGGGGAAAAAAATGATCAGCCTCAACTTCCTTCAGACTAAGGAATGACAGCATTTGGTCTAAATTAATCCACAGTTCTCATTTTCTGACCAGGAAAGGCATTTCAAGATCAAAACACGCTTGTTAAAGCACATTTTGCTAAAGCAGCAATAGATTAAAAGAACGGTGAAACACCCCAGAGCAACAGAGACTCTTTCAGCACCCAGCACACTCCTTTGGGACCACAGTCTCTAAGTTCTGGAAAAGGTTTAACATCTGACGTGAGCCACCTAGCGTCTGAACGAATGGCTACATTAAACTTGCAACAAATATTTTAACCTCTTTCTAGCAGAAGCCAATTTGCATTTATAAGCTTAGAGAGTCATAAAAAGGAATCAGATGAAACCTTTGATGAACTACAGCCCTTTGCCAGCTGCTCCAGCAGCAGCATCTCACAAAAGCAGTGAGTTCCTCCCCTGACCTCAGCGCAGTGTAACCAACGAGCAGTGTTAACACATCAGCACACTAAGGAAAACTCCTGTTAAAACACCATTTCAGAAGTAAAACAGTAAACTGCACATGCATGATGTAAGTATTTAAATAGGCTGTTTGACCCACTGAGCACAAACTCGAATTTTCATGATGAAAAAAGTATCAACTTGCTTATTCCCAATCACCAAGAAAAAAAAACAAACAAAAAACCCAAACAAAACCCCCTACCAACAACAACAACAACAAAAACTCTCACTCTAAATTTCTAAGCATAAGTAGTCAAAGTAAGACTTTCTCTGACTCTGAACACAAAGGGAAATAAAGTATTAAAATACAAGAAGCCCTGCGCCACCACTCCCAAACCCCAGATAAGTGGTTTGCAACTGTTTTTAAGATCAGTAGTTTCCTAAAATCCTAAATCATTTTTAATACACTGATATGTGCTGCCTCTTTCCAGCTATCTTGTGAGGATTACATATAGGAAAGCAATCCTGCCTTGACAATGACATAAAAGTATGAAATATTGATGTGGGGCAGAAATACAGAAAACTGTTCCTGAAATAGCTGTAGGGAAGGGAGTACAGAAACGGAATAGGAAGGAGCAGAAAAACAAAAAAAAAGAAAGCAAGATGAGGCAGAAAAGAACAAAAAGTAATTTAGTCATTGACCGTAGAGCAGAAAATGCTCAAAAAGATCAGAGATCAAGTTAGCTATGAAATGGAGGGTTTGTACTATTTTCATGGGTATTTTTCTTTTCTTCTATTTAATTTATTCAAAGGTTTGAAGTCTCTAAGATTATCAAGATGGGTTACTGTAAAGCTTGTAAAATATACCTTATTGTTTTGGGGGAGGAAATGTAAAGAAAGAAGGCACTAAATAATGAAGAGAGAGGAAAAAACAGCTTCTCCCATGTTTTACTGTGAAAGAATATTACTGAAAAAGCACTAAGAGATTAATCCATGTGATTTGAAAAGTCATGTTTGTAGACAGTCGCCAGTTTTGAGTTGCTGAGTTTAAGACCTTCCCAGCAAATTTACATTAAGTACATTCCTAGAATTAAATAAACAATTTTTCCTCCTAAAACAACTAACATGCAATGATAGTATTTCAGAGGTGGTATACATGTTATGGCTATTTGAATTCAGGTGGCCATAATTTTAATTGAGGCATGTTTATCATCAGAAAACACCTACTTGTACTTTTCTGCACATTATCCATTTTAAATACAGCAGCAGTTAAATTATATTGCATTTATTGATCTGAATTTAAGAAATGCAGGTTATGTTTCAGCTGAATATCCATTATAATTTTAAGAGCGTAACTGCTTGCCAAAACTGACTAAAAATTTAACATGCTGAATTAAAAGAGAAACAATAGACATTTTTCCCTACACCCTATTTTATTTTTTTTAGATCCCATTGAATGAAACCTTAACTTGGACGTCTCAAGCACTGTCTCTGAGAAAGGAAATTGAATTCCCCTTTCTTGAAAATGTGCTAAAAGAGCAAACTCTCTCTGAATCTTAATAGTTCATTAGGACCTCACCTGAAATTCTTAAAAATGGCCAAACAGGAAGTATATGTATAGGCTCATTAAGCTATCTGCCTGTAAGTCTCTTTAGCCTTAGTACAGGCCAAAACAGACCAAAAGAGTTGCTGAAGTCTTTGCAGGAAAGATAAATTATAAGAGAAATAATCTTCAAAACAGCATAGAGAGCAACACCTGGCTACTTTTTCTGTGGCTATGTTTGAGCTCAGTCCCCAAGCTTCCAAGGGCAGGCGCCCAGGGTAGATAGGTTGAAATTGCCGGAATGCAAGTTCTGATCTGTGAGTGGGCAAAGCAAAAAGCTCTGCCCTAGAACAAACACCGCAGCTCGGGTGCATGGGTATTGTTCACCGGGGTTCAGAGACAGCAGAGTTTAACTCAAAATCTGTAGTGCTTCTCTGCCGCTGGCTCTGCGATGGTATCCTGCGCAAGTATGTAGCAAATGCCTCATGTTCTCCCATCAGCTCCCATCCTCCTACACACCGTCAGGATAGAAAGTTGTTCTTATACATGTGACCTGAAGAGAGAAGGGCTTCAGGCAGTAGCAAAATTAAAACTGTTTGTTTCCATTATATTCCTAGTTATAGTATTCATTGCCTGCATGAAATAAACGCAGGCAGGGAAATGCCTCTCTAGTAACCTACAACAGACCCTTCAGAGAGAAAATACCGTGAGCATGAGAAGTATATCACAAATGTAACTAGTGTTATTTACAAATCACAGACAGAAACAGGAGAGGCCTGGGGACGTCGGGAGCAGCGCAGAGGCTGCTTGAGAAGTCTTCTGCAGCCTGAAGAGGCACTGCCCGACAGCCGGGGGCGAGCGGACGGGCTCCCAGCCTTGCGCGGGGCGGACGAGGAAGGCGCCGTCCCTGAGCGAACCCGGCGGCTCCGGCGGCCGCTGCCCTGCCCTGCCCCGACTCAGCGCGGGCAGCACCCGTCACAGGGCGGGGAGAGGCACGGCAGGAAGTCGGTTCTGGTTCCTGGGTTAAGGCGCCCGGGCAGGAGCGAGCGCCCTGTGCCGGGAGCGGCCGCGGGCTCCGTGCGGCGCTCGTAAGTCTGAGTCGCTTTGGAAAGCACGCGCTCGGGCGCTGCCGCGGGAGCGCGGGGCTCGGCCCGGGGCCGCAGTGCGCGCCAGGGGATCCCGAGCGGGGCTCCCGGGCCGCGCTTCCGCCCCCCGCTCCCGGCGGCGCCGCTTCCCCCTCGGCGCCGCTCGGCCCGGCTCGGGAGCGGGGCCGGGGGCGCGTCGTTTGCGTGCGGAGGCGCTCCGGGAGCGGGGAATCGGGGGACGGGAGCAGCGGGCTCGCTGCCGGGAGGCGCTGGCCCGGGCGGCGAGCGCAGGAGCAGGAAGAGGCGGCAGCGCGGCGGGGGGAGCGAGACCCAGCGCTGCGGGAATCGCCGTCCCCAGCCCTGAGCGCACCGGGGCTGCCCAGCGCTAACCCTGCTGTGCCGTCAGGGGCTCCTGCTGTGTTAACGACGCGCCCCGCCGTCGGGCAAAGCAGGAATTGTGTCTACTCAGAAAAAAATAAGGGAAAAAAAAAACACATAAAAGTTCAATGAGCTCTCAGTCTCTCACAAATTATTATCTCAACAGGCTTCCTGTTCCCAAGATGATGACAGTGTAACTTAGAAAATATAGCAATTGAAACATCTGTTTTGAGAGCAGAAATATGTAGAGAAGTACTTTCGGTTGGATGGCCCCTGTGTTCTCATCTCTCATGAAACTATGAGAGGTAGGAAAGTGTATTATGAATTAATGTGCATATACACATGATTAGCTAAAACCTTTGTTTCACAATTTAAAGGCAATATGAAAATAGTATGGCAATAGAGGCAATATGAAAACTAGTATGAAAACTCTGGTGAGCTGTGAGCTGGGATTGCAGCAGAAATATGTTGCTAATCTTTGTGTTGGAGCTTTTTTGGCATTTGATTAAGAAAATGCATATTACTACTTTTCTTCCCACCACCTATATCAGCAAAATATTTCTGATTTTAAGCAAGTATTTTAATATAATCTGCAGATTTCATTTGTTGTTTACTTAGAAGTTTGTCTTAAACATTAGGTGTACCTAGTGGTTATCCAGTGTACAAGTCTTTACTCAAATATGAAATTCCAGTTATCATTGCCATAGCTCCAGCAGCATAGCACTCATAGGTATTCACACTTGCAGGACAACTTCTGTAACTAATCTCTTAATTCTGACCCTCTTAGAATAAATGCAGCATTTTGTAGTGCTGCATTTCTGCTATATATTGCTGTTAATGACTGTGAAAGCCTTTAGAATCTAATGAATATCCACAATGTAAGGTGTTGAAGATCAGGATTGTCAGCTTTGAGCTGAATTATGTTCCAGCTGCCATTTGGATACAGCATAACTAATCATAACTGATTAAAATAGTGGAGATATTTGGGTTGGGGTTTTTTTGTTTGTTGGTTTTTGGGGGGGTTTTTTAGGGCTGTTGGGAGGGAGTTTTTTCCTCTTCATTGGATGCAGGGAGAAGGGTAAATGACAAGGAACAGTTGGCAAATTCCCTGATAAATATTGATGCCTATGGAGGAGAAGCAGGAAAATGAGCCAGTTTTTCTAACTGCAAGGAGTTCTGGATATGAGACAGATAACATAAGAAGCAGTTATTTATTCCAGCAGCAGGCAACCCGGGGTGTGACTACAGAGTAGTTTAATCCAATCTAAATGTAGACTGCGGCAGTCCTGCCCACGGCTAGTCGCATGTTCCCACTGCCTCCTTGTGCTGGTAGTAGTGCTCCAGCAGCCTTGCAGTGAGCTAGCTCCAGTTTTAATTCCGAGGTTGGTTTTTTTAGGGGGTTTGTTGTTGCTTTTTTGAGGAAGTAAGGAGCTACTTTGGCATACTCAGCTGTGTAGCATAGAAGTACTGATAGCGGGACCAGTAAAGCAGCAAAAATGTGCGGCCAGAGGTGTGGGAAGGCTGGCCTATCCTTAGTGCAGACTTGTGACACTGTTACACAACTGTGACTTCATGTTACAATTCAAACACATAAAACAGTGCTGCTGTTGAACATAGTTCTCTCTGCCTATTGCTGATTTCTGTCCCTGTGCAGGCTCCCTTGTGTTACCGTGCCATTTGAAGTGGTCTGTGGATCTGACCTGCATTAAAACTAATGCAGCAAAAATACATTTAGTGTTTAGTTTTAAACTGGATTGGTTTGCTGATACAATTTACAGAAAGGTTGCTCGTGCTGGAAGAAAGGGAAGGGTAAGGTCAAAGAAGAATGTCTGGGGTATGGGGCAAATATAGGACCAATTCTTCTAGTTACAGTGCCATCTTCAAATGTCACTAGTAATGACTTTCACTGACCTTTCTTTGCATGGAGTCTGAAGTTTAGGGAGCTACCAGTAAATTATTTTTCCATCCAAAGTAGAAAATCAGGCACTGTGCTACAGTTCTGCCTGCTGAATCAATTACTTTTGATACCATCAGTCCAAATGACAGAAGCACTGTTTCTTAATGTTTCCATTTGCAATGAATGACTAAAAGGTGGGAAATCAGGTATAAGTTTTAAATACTGCTGTTCAAATGGAGGTTTGAGTTTGCATGAATGAAATTAAAACCTTCATTTTCTGTGAACTGTGAGTCACGTGGAGCTGAGCCCTATTCTCTCCATTAGAAGCTGAACATAGTTTTTTAGATCCCATTGTACTCATTTTTTGAAGTTACCTCATATGTACAGGACATGCCATTTACTAGGCAAGTTGTTAACATTGGAGGATTTCAGATGAGTACAAAATCAATACTGATGCAAACTTCACAAGTTTTAAAGATTGTGAGAACATGCTTTCAGTCACTTTCAGCTATAACAATGCTCTCTGCAGTTTAGCACCTGTCCCTGAAGGCAAATATAATATCTGATTTTATTCATTGAACTACACAGAACAGTCCTCCATCTGAAAAGGAAAGAAAGCCTACCCATTTAGTTAAAGGTGTGCCCCAGATATGAGCATGAGTATTCCATTTATTGAAGGGTACCATTTCAGGGAGGAAGAAGGTGGATGAAGTAGCCTGTGTTACTAACAATGCTTTGAGACACTATGCACCATCAGGGATTATAAATTACTGAACTGGTATTTAGGAAAACAAAACAAGTCAAACAAACAAAGCCTTTCATGTGAAACAATGTAGGCCTTTGATGCAAAACTTGTAAACTTGGATTTCAGTAATATTTATAACATCAAAGGATCCCTAAAAGATTCCAAGTCATTAAAGAATTTGCTTTGCTGCTATTGAAGTACAGCCAAGCCAGAGGTGAGATACAATTGCTTTTCCTGTCAGAACATACCAGTAAAATAAAATTTGCAGGACAAAAAACTGTGATGTTCATACAGTAGTCTTTTGAACCTTTTAGAAAAGTTAGACCACCTTTGTGTATTCAAGCCCTGTGATAGGGAATATATTCAAAAGCAAGGAAACATGAACAAAATCATCAAGCTGCAATCTTCAGAATTTTGAGCAGTGTCCAAGGCAAGTTACACTTATACTCTTCTTGCCGGGTTTATCCTCATGTCACTTTCTTTAGTAGTATTTGTGATTTATGCATAATCTCAGGAGATAGTGAGAGATGATAGTGGCAGTCCACACTTTTTAAAATAAGAAATAGACGAGAAATGAAATTGCTATTTTTTTGCTCTAGGGTGGGGTTGAGACTTGACTAACTTGTTCTCTACTGAACTTGTATTATGCTAAATTTTGAACTCTTAAAATTAGTATCATATATTACTATAGAAGTAGATTACCTGTGTTTGCAAAGTTCTTGAAATTGGATTCTGACATTTAGTAGTGTTCTAGCCTTATGTGTCAAAGTTGATAGCTGTAGTTTTGGCAGTTACTGAAATTGTACACAAAGTGTAAAAAGTTCATAATATTGGATAAAAAGGTCCAAGTCTTGATAATTCTTACTGGTTGATATCATTGATTTTTAGATAAAAGATGTTTTAAGTCTACCTTAGGGTAGCTTGTGTTGACATTTTCAAATTTGGCACAGAATGGGATAGGTTTTTGTGACCTAATTGAGTTTTTATCTTTTTTCTTAATGCTGATGGGAAAGATGTGTGCTAATGTTTTTACAAACAATTCCTTGGTTGAGGGTATGGATGTTAAGATCTTTGAAATGGGTCTCAATGTCTTTACCAACTTCAAGCAGCAAGTTTGTTGCACAGCCCAGACAGTTTGACTCCTAAAACAAATGGATCCTTACAAGCCTGAGTGTCTGAACTTTGGGATAAAATGACAGGTTCAAGGGGGTATATGTGGTAGGGAGTTTGGGAAGGCTGTACCTTCCTAGTACCTCAGCCAGTGGGGTAAGGAAGGGGGCATCATGCAGCCGGGTGTTCAGGATAAAAGGAGGCTGCACCTCCGAAACTGAGAGAAAACCCCACGGGCAGCAATGCCCAGCGATGTGCCCCAGGGGACTCTCCCTCCCTTTATTCTAATCAAGTTCCAGGACTCTGTCTCTGGACACTGGCTTTCCATAGCATGATTTTTCCACACAATGCCAAAAGCTGAGTTAAGCTTTGCTCATTAATACTGTCTTTATTTCACAATTATGCAAATGTTAAACTTTTGGAGATCATATAAAATCTGGTAACTGGTAATCTGCACCAATTTTAAGTCTTAATCTTAAACACTGTAATTAAAGATACATTTATACATTCTATACATCCAGAATTGGATTAAGAGTTAAGCTGCTTTTATTTGTCTGTTGTTTAAACCCATCCCTGGACATAAAATTAAACATTGAGGTGAACAGAGCTATAGTTCAAGTTATGCTGCTAATGGTCAGAAATACTGCACGTATCAGTTGAATACAACAGTGGTACAAGTCATGCTATATATGTTTTTAGTTATGTACTGCTGTTTCTTAGTGTTCTTTTTCCTTCTGATTACTTTCCAGGTCTGTTAACTTGACCATGTGATGAAACAACATTGGGAACTATGGACAAAAACATTGGAGAGCAGCTTAACAAAGCTTATGAAGCCTATCGACAAGCATGCATGGAGAGAGACCATGCTGTGAAAGAGCTACAGCAAAAAGTAGGTGTTGGAAGCTGAATTCCATCTTTAAAGCCATCCTTCCCATGGGGGATGGTAGTACATGTAGATACCAGTTTCACTTTAACTATGCACACTTTAGTGCATCTGTTAAAGTTGGAAATTGCCATTATGAAACCATGTCAATACACAGCAAAGCAAGTCACTAGGCTATGAATTTAGTAGGTGGGTTTCTGGTTTTTGACCTTAGAATTTCTTTTTGTATTTTTAATAGTTTTAAAGGTTGGAAAAGTGTTGTCTGTTTTGGAGGGTTAATGAAGTCTTATAATGTAAACACAGCAAAAATGTATATAAAATTTTCCTTACTTTAACAAAGTACATTTTGGAATTTAATTTGCATTCTTAAAAAATAATTTTTATATTATTAATGTAAATAGCTTAAATTAAACAATCTTTGTGACAAATGTACCTGAAAGTTGCTAGAATAAGTATTCCTCTTTTAAAGATAACCAGTACATTTATTCGTTAATGGAGTAACAGAAAGTTTCTGGAGGCATTCTGACCACCAAGAAGCACATTTGAAGTTTTAGTTAGTCTGTTGCAGAAAACATTAGTTCAGTCAAAACTCCTCTGGAACTTCTCAAGTAGGACAGCATATTTCAAAGCTATCAGGTTTGGGCTTTGTCATAGTTTTTTTTATCATACATATTCTGCCCAGCAATGGAACCTCTGTTACAGGAAAGCTTGAATGTTTTCATTGCTACAGAACTTTCTGATACTCAGTAGAGCTGGTAGGCTGGGACTTAGCTCAGGGGCAAATGAACCATATTCCATGTCAAGTTATGGAGCAGTAGTAGAATTGGAAGCAGGGAAGGATCTAATAGAGAATATTCTGATATCTGGGTCCAATCTTGCTATCTCCTTGCATGGCAAAATTAACTAGCCAAGGCATCACAGAACAAACACACTTCAAGTCAGTCATGTGTGCAGTCATCCACTGTACAGTCTGTCTCTATTCATAGGCTTGCAGCAGTGCTGGTGTAAATCTGTACGGGTCTCTTTACAGAACAAGCATAAGTAGTGTGATTTTTGTGCTGAAATTTCAACTAATTAACAAAAGGCAAGACATTTTAGAATGTTTAGGAATCTTTTAAATTCTGTCTCTTAGGGTGAGCTATTAACTATTTGAAGAAAAGCCAGTTAAGTTAATACTCCTGAATAATCTAAAACTACATGAAAGAATCTTCTGACCAAGAAACAAAGCATTGAGTGCAAAATGAGATAGTCCTTCCAAGATCCAGACAAGAAAGCCAGAGAAGTGTGAGATCATCACTGCTAAGTGAACTAAATGCTTGCAAGATTGCTCTCTGCATTTTCACCGGTTCAGAAATTAAAAATCTAAAGCCTTTGGTAAAGGATTACTACCAGTTTAAATCTTTGTCCTAATCAAACTTTCAGTTGAATTTTATGATTTCAAAAGAGAACAAAAATATTTTTTTCAAGAAGAGTTGATACTAAAATTACTTGGGGTTTATTATTTTTGTTGCTTTTTTTGAACCAAACTCCTCTGTTTTTTGAATGACCTTTGTACAGTGCTTTACTCTAGTAACTTCCTCTGTTCATTGTGTGGCCTCCACACACTGTTGGATTGTCCACCATGCTGTTGTTAACAGTTTACTACTTAAGTTACCGATAGGCCACTTGTTTTGCCAGTCTCTAGAGCTGGGAGCCATGTCAAGCACACAGAAGCCAGAGTCATCTCGGCCAGATGGTGTTTGATACAGATGGATGGTTGGTTGTCATGCAGATCTTCTAGTTGGTAACTTGTTGCTGCCATCTGACTCAAGGAATAATTTGTGCACACTGGCTGTCAAAAGCATCTTCTCTTCTGTCTGTTTTAGCTGTCATGTCTGTGCTCTGTACAGAAGTGTTGACAAGACATTGCTGTTGTACATTTTCAATTTGGTTCTCAGTGATTTTTCTGCTTCATGAGGTCTCTTATAGCTGCTGGAGTGTACTGCTCTTTGATCACTTTTTTTTTTTTTTTTTTTAAGCACAACAAAAAAAAAAAAAATCTCATAGCACAACTACTACCTGGCCTTTTAAAATCAATTTTGCTTGTGGATTTTTTTTCTTGCCTGCTTTACAGACAAACACAGCGGACAGTAGGAGGGTATAGAATTTAAATGTGGCTGAGATTTGAGAATTAGATAGCACTATGGCTAAAGTATTAACAGACATGAAAACAATGCTGAGTCTTGTCCCAGATGGTGGCAGGTGGTGACCTCTTCAGTAATAGACATATTCCTAATTGCAGAAACATTCAGTGCATTCCTGAAAGTTTTCTTGTTGGGATTTCACAAGTTTTCTTGCTTGTTTTTAGCACTGCTGTAACTGCAGCATTAAGCATGTGCTAATGAAATAATAGTTTCGAATATTAGCAACTTCCTGCCACCTGGCCATTCATTCGATTAATGGACTGTCTAGCAAAATTTACAGTTTGATAAAATACAAGCAGTATTATTAAAGGAGCCTGTGTGGCCTTTTATAGCATGAGTTGTAGTATTGGAGACAAAGGATGGAGCTTTATGCCTACCTTCCTCCCCAGCCCCATTATGTAGGTTAGAAAAACTAGTCCACTACATTCAAAGAAATGTACAAAACTGTTCATAGGCAGTCAAAATTGTTTACAGAGTATTTGTTGTATGAAATAAACGATGTTGTTGTTTTCCATCTAAAATCTACATTTTTAAAAGCCTATTTTTATATTATTTGTTAGAAAATATGCAGGAGAAAATTACTTTTTTCTATAGATAAACTGACAAGCATTCTGAAGAATACTCAAATTTTAATTTGAGCACAATGTATTCTACATCTGTAAATGAAGAATCCTAACTTAAAAGTTACCCTTTACAACTGCCACAGCTGAAATAGTTATTAAAACTCAGAGGTTGTTTCCTATAATACCTTTTCTACAAAAAGATGGACTTGCCAAAGGTTTTTACTCAGACAACCACAACTACTGTTATCTTTAAAAATCAGAGCTGCTTTTTATATGCCAAATAGGAGACCCCTAGTCAAAACAGAATAAGATTAATGCTAATTAAATTATATTTGCAGACAGAAAACTACATGCAGCAAATACGTGAACAGCAGGAAAAGATAGAGCTTCAAAACAGCATTATTGCAAAACTGAAATCACAGTTGGCTGCTCTGAATGCTAATAGAGGTATGTACTCCAGTTTACACGATTGCTTTTTATGCTGTGTTGCACTGATGAATAGTTCTGACTTTGTTGCTTCAAAGTTTTTACAATATACATATTTCAAATGAGTATCATACTTTCCTGTGAATGTGAGAGTTAACACAAATGTGCTGTTTCAAGATCTATTTATAAAATTCAACACTTCTGGGGTCTCTCTTTATCCTCTTCAAGAAATGGTGAGATTTTCTATAGAGGTAGAATCTGCTTACACTGAAGCCAATAAAAGTTATGAAAATATGGGTTCAAATAATTTGCTACATTTTTTTTAATTGTTACATAATTATTTTTACACTTACCTGTTAAAAAGTATATCTCGGGTTGTTCTAGATGTGAGTGGTATGATTGTATGTCTTTTATGTTAGATGAATCTTGTGATGCTAATCTTACTGCATAAGCAGAACTTTATAAGCAGGTAATTCTCTTTCAGATCAAATAGTCATTGATGGATAATTTTTCACTGTTTGACTGTATTACACAAATAAGAGAAAAGAGTCAAAGTAACCATGTGTTAATCTGCCATGCTCATTAAATATTTATTCACACTAGCCTAACACTCCTGGTTTTCATAAATACTAGCAAAGTGGCTGACTTTTATTTCTAAGAGTACATGTACATTTCTTTATTGCCGATTTAGTCTTGCATCTGTCTCTAACCACAGAATTTAGCATCTCTTGCTTGTTTAATATGAAGGCTTGCTCAAAGAACATAAAGAAGTCTATGAAGAAGCTATGAGTCTCGCTTCTTTTGATTTTGCTTTTACTTAGAAGCTGACCATGAAAAATGCAGCAATAGTCAGTGGCTTTTTTTTTTCTTTAAGGCAATGCACATCCTTACATTCTGATGCATGAAGACATTGAAACATCCAACTTACCTTTCAGGCAGCTCTCTGAAAAACTGAATATAGCAAAGCAAAGAGAAAAACTCCTAAAGGTATGTCACCTGCAGTAAATTCACTTTTGTGCTGTGAGAACCTAAAAGATAAGTGAGATATTTATGGGTGCCTTTGAACAGAACAAGAAATACCATCACGTGCATTAATCCCTGGCGAAAAAGAAGATAAGACACCACACATGAAGTACATGAGCTTTGTGCCACTGCAGCCTGTTTAGGTGAACTAAGCATTATCTTTGGTCCTTCCCAGCGAAATCTCTGTTTGGCCATCAAGCTCTGTGGAACAGTTTTGACCACAAAGCAGGAGCTTAGTTGATTATTTATTTCTTACCTTGCCAAAACTCATAAAAGGGCTTTTTCTTTCTTACAAGAGCATTTCACATTGCAAACGGTCTCTGTGTTTTTGCAAGAAATGGAGAATCTGCACTCCAAAAGTTGTGGAGTGGGAAGTGAACAATCCATTGCTCGGGAGATGCTGATTTGTTTGGGTTTTTTAAATAGCCAGTGTTAAGATGATGTCTTTTCTGCCTCTCCTCATTGAAGTAACATAAAGATTTTCACTACAGCCTATTGAGTGTATTTTATATGCTGCTGTCAAGGTCTCTTGCCTGTGTGTCATAAAGTAATAGCCCAGAATAGCTGGGAAATGCCTTGAATGCATTTTACATATTGAGAAAAGACAGTGACAGAAATGTACAAAGTGGCATTGTTCTTATTGTAAGTCATCTCACTGGTTTTTTTGAGAGCTGTCTTGTAACATAGTCTCTTATTTTTGAATGTGAATCTCCATAGCAGAGACTTCCTAAGGGTCTTTAAAAGACCCTTGTGAGAAATCAGGCATTAGAATTAAAGAGTCAATTTCAGGATTTATTTCCTAAGCTACAAACAAATTAATTGTGATAAATTCACAGAAACACATTTTTTATCAGAAATGCAATTCCCTTAGATCCAAAAGTAATTTCATTGAATTACTGGTGCTTACTTAGCTATCCTGAAGGAATCTTATATGAGACCAAGCCTTTGCAAACATTTTAAACATACTGCCAGCAAATATTTCTATACACTCCTATTCTATTTAAAATAAAGTCTTTTTATATTTTTTCTACATCAGAATCTGTAATTATAAGATGTCATTTCTTTCCTTATCTTTGCACTCACTTGCATTAAAACACAGCTGAAGGGTTAATTCTTTGATGGAACATCTTGGTCTATTTTTGCAGTTTGCTGTCTTGAGCTGGATAAAAATTAGATCTTATGGTTGCACATGAAGACTGACCAAGTCTAGTATTTCATAGTCTTCTTTCTGAATGCTTACAAAAGAACAATAGTTTTAAGCAACATAGTCATATGAGTTAGGAATGAAAGGAAGGTGTGTTACCTGATCATCCTATGGGGAAACACTGAAATAATGTGATCTCTACAGGAGATTATAGGCAATGCATGAGAAGCTGGAATCATCATTTCTGGAGCTATTTTCCTAATGGAATGTAGGTTATTTTCTTTATCTGCATATTTGTTTTGTGTAGCCCATTGCTGCAGCTACCTCTCAGCAACAGGCATTTCATCTGGATTTTGCTTCTTCTATTCCATGAACAGAAATATTTCTGAAATACTTCCATGCAGAATGAACTATATAAGTCTGTCTGCATGGTGATGCATTTAAACCCAGGCACATTGCTATTCAAATAAGGTATTTTTAGAGGGGATGTGTAGAGATTTAAACCCATGCAAAGCTGGGTTGACCCAGCCTATTCTCTGTTCCTGTTACTAGGAAAAAGCATGGAGCTTGGGAAAGTATGTTTGACTGGACAAAGGCTGCCTTCTGCAGAGGCACATGGATATATATGCACCATCCTTCCAATGCAAGGAGGACCATAATGTTTGGCATTGTGTCTAGTAAACTTGCACTGATCTGGCAAGAATGATACAAAAATGTCCAGACAGCACAGCAGAGGCACACACACTTGTACTAGCTCTGGCTGTGTCTTGGCCATGCAATTCATGGCTACGAGGGAAGATATACAGCAGTGTTTCTACACAAGCTATCTTTTGATTGAACAAAAAAAAAAAAACCACAGTAAGCCAGTGGAATTCATGCTTCAAGGGAAAATTGGACAACTCTGTGGAAGAGACATCTGTTGAGAGTTAATAAATAGATGGAAACTATTACTAAGAAGATCTGGGAATTTATTAACGGATATATCATGAATGTCTCCTGTTTCCTTGTACTTTTTTTTCCTCAGATGTCATATTTTGACATCTTTTAAACTGAAAATCCACCATCCTGTCACTGACCCAGTATAGTTTTCTTGTGCGTAATTCATAAAGTATTGGCTTTTTCAGGTACTGAAATTTGGAAGTTTGAATATTCTATTTTGAAAGCCTGTATTTTTCTAATAATATTCTATCCACAATCTGCTCTAAACCAAATAAATTATTCCTACAGCCATTGTCCTCTACACTGTCCTTGAAATTCAGAGTCTCTCCCATGGCAGAAGATGCTTGGGTTTATTGAAACCTTTTGAAACTGTCATTTGCTAAATCCAGTGGGATTTTTCAGTGGACTGTATTCTGTCCTGCAGTAAAGTCAATAGAAATCCTGAATTGATTGTAATAGGTGCATGATTAGAGCTTGAATTTCAGAGGTTTAAAATGAGGGAGGAGGAGCTATCTTTTCGTTGTTTTCTAGTAGGTGGTCATACATGTGTATTTTATATGCTGCTGTCAAGGTCTCTTGCCTGTGTGTCATAAAACGCTTTGAGATTTTTTTTGTTCACATTTGTCTTCACTGAAAGAAGTGAGTGGCCAGATTGGCTCGGTGGTCAGTACCCAACTATATACATCATTACCAGAATTTTTCAGCCCTCTGCCCAAGAAGACCAAAGGTGCCTGTATTGCTGTCTAGTTTTGAGACCCTGGCTAAACTTTATTAAGTAGGAAGAACTGGGATCCAGACACTGTCTCAGAGCCAAAGCTGTGCAGCAAACCAAAAACCTTAGAGATGAGATGATGTCAAGCTTCTACTTTTTAGAACAGATATCAGAATCTTTGTGAACTTAATAAGACATGAAGCTAAAGTCAGCTCCTGTGACAAGAAAACATGCTTATGTTCCCATGTTGCTGGTTCAAGAACCTCAGTATTAAACACTGTCTGGAATTGGTTTGTCAAGAGTTTCTTGTGCCATAAAAAGGAGGAAGAAACTGTGTGTCAAGGATGAATGATACAAATATTATACATTTCAAAACTCTTCATCCTACAATAAATGTTTAGCTCTTTTGTGCAGAACATAGGCAGAGGAATGGCAGACATATAGTAGCCATCTTTGTGTTCTAAATTATAGGGCTAAAATTACTTATGTAACCAAGAGCAGCTACTGCAGCAGTCTTGTGGAGTTCCATGTTCCAGTCCATACCAGCTTCATTAGTGTCACTTTGTTTCCTGTCTTTAATGCAAAGAAAGCTGGACTTGATTTTTTTGGTGGCTGATAATATTGTGCATGTAGCTGTTATTTGCTGCTGGTACGGTGTATGCAGCAGGATTAGGCCCTAATATAAGATATAAGAAATTCTGGTATTGAAAGCCTTTTATCCTATTGCTTCATCTGTTTAATCTATCTCTACCCAATAATAAAGAAGAGTTTGTGGGGAAACTGTTAAAAGTCGCAGTTAATATTCCTTGAGACCATTTATAGTAGTCATCAGTTGAATAATTCATCAGTTGAATTGTGTTTTTTCTTGAAACTACCTGACCATTTGTTTGTTTTAGGAAGCCACTGAAATATAGACCATTATAGCACACATTAGGGAAAAATAAAGGGACCTGCCTTTGCTGCAGTACAGTCTGAGGGCTGACTGGCTGTGGAGCAGCTCTGCTGGAAAAGGGCTGGGATCTTGTTAGACAGCAAGCTGAGCATGAGCCAGGAGCGTGTCCTGACAGAAAAGAAGGGTAACAGCTCCCTGTGTTGTATTAACAGGAGCACAGCTAGCACACCCAGGGAAGTGAGTATCTCCCTCTATTCAGTGTTCACTGAACTGCATTTGGAATAATACACTGGGCTTAGGGACCTCCAGTATGGGAAAAACATTGACAAACTACAGTGAATTCAGCAGAAGCCCCACTGAGCTAACTGGGGGCTAGAGTACATATCCCATGAGAAGGTGCAAAATCTGCTCTTGTCCAACCTTTCCCCGAAGGTGGCTTTGGGGAAAGTGAACAGCATTCCAATACCTATATTCAGGTTATCAGGCAGATGGAGCCAGGCTCTTAATGGTGTTGTTGATGCCTAGAGAGGTTGCCTAGGACAGAGGCTAGACAGTGTTAAAGAGTAAAGTAGGTGTTTATTAAAAGGCCTGTAAAGGATACACCTTGGGCAGTCCACGAGCCCGGCCGTGGCTCCACCCAAGGTGGATCCCAACCACGAGTTTTCACACTTTTTTAAGTTTTGGTCCATTTACATATTTGAGTTAATTGTCCAATTACAGCTTCAGGTTATGAAGTCCCATCCTCCCAGATTGCTCTCCTCAATTTGCCATTGTTTACACTTTTTGGGCCTGAAGCTACAACGGTGTCCTCGGTTCTCAGGCTGGAAAAGGATTGTTTTGTTTAACAAAACTGTGAAGAGAACTTGCTAACACTTTATATGAAGTTCAGAGTTACATACTAATACAGTGCAGAATCTGGAAAATATGAAAGTTAAAACTTAAGGCATCAGTGCATGGCAGGAGGATAAGAGACAACGGGCAGATGAAACAGGAAAGGTTCAGACTGAACATAGCGGAAAACATTTCACCATGAGGACAGCCAGGCATGGGAAAAGTGCAGTCTTCATCCTTGAGAAATTCAAGTTTAAATTGAGTAACCTGATCAGACATTGTAACTGACCCTGATTTGTTTAGAAGCTAGAGAATCCTGGAAGTCCCTTCCAATTTCAATTATCCTCTGATCCTATGAAGCCTCTGCAAAAGAAAAGATACTGATTTGTTCATAATATATACATGACCACTTTGCTGACAGCTAATACCATAATGCTTAAAAGACCTGTGTGACATATTTATAAAATGTATAAAGTTTATGAAGCTTATCAAGCATTAGCTTTGTAATTTTCAGCCAGTTTAGAAGGGTTACCACATCATTGCAAACTGCCAGGCACAGTATTAGAAATCTTAAGATCATCAAGCTATGAAGGGTTGTGTTACTGAAAGATCCCAAAAGGTGTAATTGCTTCTCCAGTGTTTTGCCTGGTATCCTGATGGTGCACAGGAATGATGATTTCCATCAGCATATACTGATATGTCTTCACTGTAACATGGCTCTTCTCATGTGGCTTTCTTCCCTGCTTGTTTAAATCTTGTCCTCGCTTCCTGCAGATGTAGGAGAAATGGGGGAGAACTGCTGGCCATTTCTTCAGGGTTTCCAGTTATCTGAGGGCCTTTGTAAACCCACATGTGAATTAGAGAGATAAATTATGCTGTATCAAAGGCTCAGTGAGTTATTTTACTGTCCTTAAGATACAATTGTGTCTCAAGGGCAAGTACTATCTTTGATGAAAGCTTTTTCTTAGGTGTTTGGATTTCCAGCAAATTATGAAGGAAAACACAGGAGAAGCTGTATCTCCTTACTTTATGTTTAAATGGGAAATTGAATTTGACCTGTCAGAAATGCAAAGCATAGTAGAGTTAGGATTAAGGAGTTCTGCTGGGATTGAAACATGCCATTTTTAGACAATGTTTTGAAGTCGCTGAGCAGAAGAGGCTTAATCTGGACCTTCAAGATGCAACCCAGGTCTGGAGTTGCATTGAAGCTCTTACTACTGCATGGCTGTCTTTGTCTAGCAGGGTAGCCCCTACCCATCTGATCTCCAAATGCACAACCTCACCCTATGTAAGTTCCATTTGAAAATAAAACAAAAGATCTTGAAAAAGCACATGGTTGCTCCTTTCCTCTTCATCTTACCCTCCCTGTCTACAGACTATATTCTCATACATTCTTCTTTAAGAGTTAACCCTTTGGGCTTACTTCTCTTGCAGAGACAATCATGGGGCTTGGGGACACTTTCTGTGACACTTGATACAGTTCCCTAGATTGCATAAACTAACAACCATAAGGTTTTCATAGTAGCAGTTTTTAACTGTTGGTTGTTTCTTGAAAATTTTTGCAATTACTATCTTTCAACATATTAAAAAATTTTGTTTGTTATTTTCTTCTTTATTCCACAAAAATCCCATATAGTTAAAAGTTCCATGAATTCCTAGATGGATCATCGAAGTGGGAGCAGCCAGCGCTTTTTCCACAAATCTTTATAGGACTGAAATATTTGCAATACAATCCTGGTTATACATAAAGATTGGAGGATTGGAGGAGGGAGAGCAGCCCTACAGAAAGAGACCTGCAGTTTGGGTTGCTGGCAATTTGATAGGAGTCCACAGTGTCCCTTGGCAGCCAAAAGGGCCAGCTCTGTCCTGGGAGGCATCAGGCACCGCATCGCCAGCCAGGCAAGGGATGGGATTGTCCCGCTCTGCTCTGCAGTGCTGTAGCCCCACCTCGAGCACTGTGTGCAGTTCTGGGTGCCACAAAAAGGACATCAGACTATTGGAGCATGTCCACAGGAGGGTGACCAAGATGGTGAAAAGGTTTAAAGGCAAGAATTAGGAGGAGCAGCTGAGGTCACTTGTTTGTTGAGCCTGGAAAAGAGAAGGCTCAGGGGTGACCTCATCGCAGTTGACTCCCTCAAGGGCAGCGATGGATGCGGAGGTGCTGCTCTCCTCTCCTCTCTGGTGAGCAGTGACAGGACATGAAGTCACATTAGGGGAAGCTCAGGCTGGACATTAGGAAAGGGTCCTTCACTGAGACCGTTGCTGGTCACTGGAACAGGCTCTCCAGGGGAGATGTCATGGCACTGAGCCTCTCTGGACAATGCTCTAAGTTCTGTGGTTTAGGTTTAGGTAGTCCTGCGAGGAGCAGGGAGCTGGACTCAATGATCCTTATGGGTCCCTTCCAATTGGAGATAATCTAGGATTCTGTGATTGTGTGATTGTGTTCTTGGGTTTGCTCAATTTGCAGAATTATCAACATGTTCAAAATGGTATAAGATTGAAATTAATTAAATACTATTTTATGTATCATATATGCAAAATATTATACATAAAATGTTAATGTAAATGATATAGTAAGTGAATCAAGAAAGTATCTTGATTTTGTATAAACATGAATATGACTTTGAGAAAGATACAGTTGTTTTGAGTAATCACCTATGACGAGTTACAGCTATGTGTGGTGGTAGAAGGTCTTCACTATCAATTGAAAATTATTAATGTAATAAACAAGACTGATGCTTACTTGTGATGCAAAACATACATTTAGCTTATTATAGACTGCTGAATAATGATATTCCACAAGCCTCAAATTTATTAATTGTACTGGTGTTTCTAAAATTATTTTTTAGGAACAGTTAGACAGTGAGAGCATGAAATTGAAGCAACTTGAGGACAAAAGCAATCAAAAGGAAAGGAAGCTTTTATCTATTATTTCCAATCAAGATGATAAAATAAGAAATCTGGAAAGCAAATTGCAAGAATTAAATGAAGCACAAAAGGGTATACAGAAGCCAGCGTATAAAAGGGAGGTAAGATAAGAAACCAAGTAGAGATAAAATAAAGACAAACATTTGTAAATTATTACTGCTTTCAAACATGAAATGTTTGGAATTCATACTAATTATTCTGAAAAATTTATTTTAAATGTCATCATTCTATAATTACTAGGAAATTGTCAAATTATACAAAGCACATAGGGAACACCATTAAATACTTATTGGTTAGTTGGTATGTTAATTATTTTATGGTATGTATTGAAAATTATCATATTTGTCAAAACTCCAGATTAGCTCCCTATTTTTATTGCAGAATAGCATCCAGGGTGCTATTCTGTCCTTGTGGGATAGCTAGAGTGCAGTCATTGATGTGAATCTAACCACATATACACATATTAGCTGCCTAATTTAAAGTGAACACAGGTGAGCATAAGAGCGCAGCAACACAGAACTTGTTGCTATTAGACCTCCTAAGCATTGCTTAGTTTACTGTAGCAAGGACTTGTATCCTGTGTTGCTGGGTGTAAGGCAGCTCAAATGAATCTGCAGGAGCTGCAGCTGCACTTCAGCCTTACAGGTAAGACATGCCTGTGGTTATAGGCAATGGATCAGCTTATACAGATTTCTGAGCTTACACATCTTTGAAATCAGCTGATTTGGCAGGCGTGCTCAAGTTCGTGTCTGACTTGGAGCACATATGAACTACTCAGGCCATCTGGTAATGTAGCTCTAGTGGAACTGCAGCTTAGTGACTGGTTATTATGAAAACTTCCCTTAATGCCTGGCAGATGTAACACTATGTAATACTGGAGTGAACCACACGGTGGTAGTCAAAGTTAATAACTTATTTTAAAAACTGCTAGAACTCCTGACATATTAGCTTCCGATGTGTTCATTGAAATTTTCAGTGAATAAATTGATTTTTAAGAGGTAAAATAGCTTGGTAACAAGCTTATACAAAAGACTGAACCTTACCTTATACATGACTGAAAACTAATTACAATCAAGCAATATTCTTAGAACTAGTTCCATTTCAAGGGAGTATGAGCAGAGAAATGCCACACTGAGTTAATAAGTGAACCTAAAAGGAACTAGGAATTTCACACAAACTGCTTTTGTCATTTTGACAATGCTTTGAGAGCTTTCAACAGGACTAGGTGAAGGACTCCATGACATTTTTATTCATATCAAGGTGAAGCGCAAAATTAATACGCTAACGTGCTCAATATTTTCATCTTTTACTTCAAGGTGAAAAGTAAGAAAGTTGTTCCAGATAAGCCTGAATTATCTCTAGGGATCTCTGGTATTTCACCTGAAAGGTAAATACTTCTGCAGCATTTTTCAAATTTGCTTTTGGCTTTTCTGCAATTGAGTAAGGCCAGCTATTGCCCTCTTTTCTGCACAGTGCATTAAGAACTGGCTGGGCAGGGAGTAGGGAGGGGGCAGCATCGAAGGTCAAAGAGTTAATGCAGGAAGATAATAGAGCCAACAGCTATGTGGAAGCATAGCTGGGTCTTTACAAGTATGGAGGGCTAAGCTGGGAGGGAGGAAGATATCCACTCGGTTCAGCAGGAGGTTAAACTCCAGGAAACGGCAGTGGGTGTTAATGCTGGGGTTTGCATAAGCATTCACTGCCTTGCATTAACTCTTCGGGGCAGGAATGTACAGCCATTATGGATTAACTGATGGCAGCACAGCACAGAGCCTGCTGTGCTGCCAGGAAGCTCTCTGATAGGCAGCATGAAGAAATAATTCTTGGCCTGATCCATCCCAAATGGGATAGTTTGAAATGAAGTTTATCTGTAAGCCAAAGGCAGCAAGCCCCTGCTATGGCCAAGGCATCAAAAGCTGTAGATTTCCTCTTCTGCCAGTGATTTCAGAAAAATATTGAACAAAGTCTTAGGTTTGTATTTTTCATAGGATGGCCAGTAATGCCACTTTTAACAACTTTGCTGCAGTCAAATAGAAGATTCTCTAAGGTGATATTAGGGGAGTTATTAAGGGAAAGTATCAATTTCTTGCTTTCTTTTTATTCTCTTGCCTAGGCATCTGCTTTTGACCACTCCCATACTTAGGCTAGGTGAACCACATGGATCTTTAGTCTGGCTCACTACTCTTTTTATGATAAGAAAGAGAGGAAATAAGACTGTAATGTGAGAAAGACCTGTCTTTTTGATTTATATCTAAAAAATTAAAAACTTTTACCTGTCTTCTGTCCCTCTGCTCTCAAATAGCTTCCTTACTTTACTGTTTTCTTGGAAGGAGGTATGCGACTGGTAAGATTGCTAGTAATCTTATAGATTAAGATTATAGTATCACAAATGTCTAGCAAATTAAGACTGCTTCATCTAATCATAGCTATATTTTAAAGTTCTGAATAGAACCTTTATTTTTTTTTTCTATTTCTTATTTATCAAAACTTCTGGAAAATCATCAGAATGTGTTAACAGTAATAATTTTAACTACTTCTGTACATATTTTTTTCAAATGAGATACAAATAGACATTTGTGTCTTCAGAAAGAGAAACACAACAGAAGTAGGAATACAGTCAGATTGCTGTATGAATAAGCAATAAAAAACCAATTCACTGGATTAAAGAAAAATCCCTTTTGAGATCTTTTGATGAAAAGATGCAAAAGAGAAGACAACTTGACTTTTTCATCTTTGAAGTTCATTTTATAAAATCCATTATATTGTGTTTAAAAATATAAATTACTCAGCAAGTTTATCAAAATTCCACAGTGGAATTCTATGGAAGCATCAGTAACTAAATAACAGTGCCTTTGCAGAAACTCACACCAGCATGAACTATTTTTACCATTCTCAGTGCAGATAACTAAATATCACATTCCCATATGATACTCTGGAAAATACATAATACAATAAATGTCTCAGAATAAAAAGAAAAGTTATATCATATTGTATGAAACCAGAGGGCATGAGTTGACAAACTCCTCCCCAAAATGCCAGGTAGACAGAGAAGGAAAGAGCCATAACAAATGCTTGTGTGTTCCTTCTTCTGCAGTCTGGAGTGCACTGGCAATGACAGCAAACAATGTTCATAGTGGCAGCATCTTATTTTCCCTAGAACTGAGGCGGAAACAGTACCCTTGGGAAAGATAAACTCTTCCACAAAATACCTGAAAGACTAAAAGAACTGAAACGCTGGATTTTTGGGGGTGGTCCTTGCAGGGTCAGTTCCTATGTTCAGATATATATGTGTATGATATGACTAAACAACTCTTTGACAACATTTCCTTTTCTTTTTTTCTGCTTGCTTTTACTGAGGAGAACAAAAAATATGTATACATATGTTGAGGAGCAAGATATCCAAGAAAAGTAGCTTATACTATTGTTTTTCTCTCGTTTGTGGGTGTGACTAGATTAAAGGTCACAACAAGCTGAATTGGTTGACTCTTTAATTTACAATTTTGATCTTCCAGAGAGAATCTGGAGACTATTTTCCAGGACATGAAAGAAGAGTGTCATCGAATATGTATGCTAGCCAGAGAACAAACAGACCAACTGAGTATATTTAAGATAAAGCCAGAACCTGAAACTGGTAATATCATACTTAAGCTCTTATTGTGATTCAACTGTTTGAAAGCTTTGCTTTATATTTGAAAATACTGCAAATTACACATACATAGAAGTACTTCCACTGTTTACCATCTGCCTTTTTCAAGTCTGTTCACATGGTGCTCAGTATTTCACCAAGAAAACGCACCGCCAGTTTTGGCATTCTATGACGAATGCTCCAAATCACATGCTATAAAAGACAGTCATCACATCAATGGCTCTTGTAATTGTTTTGTCCCTTGGAGTGAGAGGCAGGCACTTACTACATGTGATATCCCATCATACTGTGTGAATGACAGCACTTGCTTGCTTTTAATTTAGCTGTCAGTTCAAAAGATGTCTGCTATGAATGCCTCTAGCCCCATATCTGTTAGAGGAAAACTGCAGGACTGAGGAGAGTCAGAGGACTTCGTTTCTAGACTTCCTTGTGCAGACTTTTAAATACTCTTTTCTTATATGGGACAAGAGCTTAATCCAATACTTCCTGAAGACATAGGGAAGGCTTGATATTTTTGAAACTGTGAGAGATCCCGAATGGCCAGTTCTGCTAATGCTTACCTTTAATACAATGTAAGCTCTGGGTAATACAATGTAATACTATGGGTATTCTCTACTAACTTTCCTTAATAGTAGGATCAGACTCAATATATTAAGTGATTTCAATAAACACCTGCCAAATGCACACAGCTGAAGCAAAAGGTGCTGATTTCAGCATTTGATTTTAATTTAGGTCATCCATTACTGAAGTTTTGTTACATGAAGCATTAGCAGGTATCTCCTTGCTTCAAATTGCTCTGAACTGTATTGTGGTAGTCTGATTGTATGCTAATAACGTTATTATTTGAGGGTGGGAATTTTGGGGGAAGTGTGTTTGGCAACTTACTTTACAAGAATGGTTTTGATTCCCAGCAAAGTGCCTAACTCAACTGTGTGATAATCCATACATTATGTAAGCATTATAGATAATAAAAAAAGTGCTTAAATCACCTGTGTGTAAAGGTATACATGACAAAAGCTATATAGATTTAATGTTTGATTTGTTACTTCCATGTTCCACTGCCAGAAGGCTGCTGTACAATCAGTTTTTTACCTAAGTTACTCTCTGACCTGGTTAGGAGTAACCATTACCGTTTTTATTAATATAGTGCCAAAAATGAAGGGTGAATTCTCAAAACAAAGGGAAAACATGGTCCCATTTCTGAATAGCTATTCAGTTTAAATATTTAACTAATTTGGAAACCAGTGGGAGTTGGGTACCTGAATACCTTCTAAAATCGTGCTCATGGTGCCTTGCATGTTCTTGGCACTGTGTGAAGTGGTTTGGGTTCCAGCTTCTATTTCTGCCAGAACACTTCAGTGAATATGCAAGTATGTGTTAAGAGTATGGGACAACATAATTTTCAATAAAATGAAAATGTTTATAGCCATGAATCAAAGAGAAATATAATTACTGGAAGGGAGTATTTCCTTCTATTTCTGTTCTGATAGTTTTTGTGTCAGAACTGATGTTTGTGAAAGAGAACTACAACTCAATCTGATTTTAAAGAGAAAATAAACAGTTAAAAAAGCAGGGAAGTAAGAAAAAAAATACATACACCAACACCACATTTTTAATGACTATATTTCAATGGACTGTTAAATATTTTCTCCATTCTTTCTTCACAGAAATACAGTTTTCCATGCCGATACAGTGCACAGATAAAACTGATGAACAAGCAGAAGAGCTTTTTAAGCCTCGGGTTATAAAGGATATAAATAGAGGTGCATCATGCATCACATCTATCACACCAAGAGGAGTGGGCCAAGATGAGGACAACAACTCTGTAGAATCACTTTCTAAATTTAATGTCAAGTTTCCACCTACAGACAATGACTCTGCTTTCTTGCAGAGCACTCAGGAAAAACCAACAGTTCCTTGTGCTGGTATATCTGAAAACATGCTTCAAGATCATCATTTTAACCTGGAGCACAGAGACCGTGCTGTTAACCTCAGTAAATTGGAACCTAACTCATTTGAAGCTCATGGCATTGATCTCATGGCCTCAGCTTTACACAGTTTAACCACTGTTGACAAAACAAACCTCTCAGATCATGCAAAGATGCCCATAGAAAATATCTGTGACAAACCATGTTTAAAAAAAACAGACAGTGGTTTCACATTTGTACCTAAGCACACAAACCAGGGTGTACCTGAAGTCATTTTTTCTTTAGAAGCTGCTGGAACAACTGTCAGAGGTCCTCATCAGGTATCTTTCTATAAATATTCTACATTTCAAAAAATTATAATGATTCAGACACATATTTTGCAAAGATCTTTGAGACTAGATTAATATATTCTCTAAGAAAGCTGATCAGTCTGTTTTTAAGACAATGTCTCTTGTCATTTCTTCTTCCTAATACTGCAGAATGTGTTCAAGATGCTTTCCCAGTGAAATATCAAGAATATAAGCAGACATAAGCACTGGATGTTTTTACAAATTTCAGTTCATCTAGATATTAATTGCTTCTATATCTATTTCAAAGCTGTTATTAATCCTAAATTGCCCCCTAGATTGCTTTCTTTCTACCCTTGATCTCAGTTGTATAGGGCACACATTTGTTTTAATTGTTTTTCATGTACAGCAGAGAATTGGAAAAATGAACCAATTAAAAAGCTAAACAGATAAATACTTCCACTATGAAAAAAAAGCTACTTTTTTCCTCAATATGAGGTATCAACAACATCCTATTCCTCTGCTCTAAGAAGCTTAAATTTTTGTCATTGTAGGAATTATTTTTTTGAATGAAGGAAAGATCACTAAAATACTTTATTATAGGTTTATGTATGTAATTTGGGCTTAAATTTCACTTACAGCCTGAAGTCCATGAGAGCTTCTGAAAACAAGGCCCAGTAGCTGTAATGCAGTAAAACATATTGGCGTGTTCTGACACTCGTGTCTCTGAATACTTTCCCTCTTTTGTGAAACATCCTGTCTCAGATGAAAGCTCGCAAAATTATGGAGCTTTATAGACTGATTTAGTGTTTGTTTGGTTTTTTATTTCTGTGGGTTTTCTAGTACCTTGTGAAAGGACAGATTTTCAAGAATAAGCAAATAGTGATAATTTGGAATTCTGTGAGGGTGGAATTCACCTATTTTAACCATTTACATGGATGAAGTTTATGTTCTTTCCTAATGACAAGGTACATGCAGCAGAAGAGCTTTACCTCTCCATTTGGTCACTGGATGACTTGCAAAACCAGCATTTAGAAAGTGTTGTAGGCCATTATAGCTTTAATGTTTTCTTCTACTAAAAATTTACCCAATCTAGTTTAATTTTCTATTGCAAACCACTTTTTGAGTGAAAATTTTAAAGCGTTGAAAGATTGCTGCTATAAGCTTGATTTTTCAAAAGCTATTTTAAATATCTATTTGTAATGTAGGAGATCTCAATTCTTTACCAACTTATTAATTACAGTTTTTATTGTATTTTTCATTGGATCCCCCGTTAAAGTTGTGACTAAGTTAAACAAATTACCACATTTATTTTACAGCTAGTAGAATTCCTGTGGAACTGCAAAGAATTCACTCCATTGCTTGTTACTATCCTCCTTTTTTGTATTCCCTCTCCAGCCTGTTCTTTTACTAGTTAGTCTGTGTATTCATTTTTCAATAGATGGCACCCTGCATTGTACATTACAGCAAGTGAAACAGCTGGTATGTGCTTATAAATTGATAGGGGAGTCTGCAGCTTAAAAAAGTACAGAACAGTGGTTGAATAGCAGCAAGCCCTTGACCACTGGTATTTCTGCAAAATAAGGAAATTAATTTGGAGCCAGCATTTAAAATGTGAGTGATCTGTTTTGTGGAGAAAAATGTACTAATGCTAGCACGCAGAGAAAAAGAAAGCTAATGGTGAACTGTTAAGTATTTGAAAGTCATATCTACAATAGCACTGCATTGATTAAAATGTTATTTCTTATTCAGAAGTTTGCTTAAAACAAGCCAGTATTGCTTGAGAATCTGTTAAATGTACATCTGTGTATATCAGTATATTTAAATATCCATCACCTTTATTCAGCGGCTTTCAAACTAGGTTTTAAGTATTTTTCCCAATTAATTGGACTCAGCTCTAGAGGTTTTCTCTGACTGTAAGTTTAGCTAAAGATTTGGTCACAGATAATATATATGTAGATTAAAAGAGTACTTTTTTTAAAGTTACTTGTATACATGCCCTTTTCACTGTGTTAACCTTAGCAAAATTTATGTATAAACTTGTTCTTAGTATTTTTACCACCTTTCTAGGGGGTGGTTATGCTGCTTACAGCTTCTATCATCCCTTCCAAAAATGAAGGAAAAGCCAAAAAGGAAAGAATTATATACCTCTTTTTTTTTTTCCTAGTGTAGATAAAACTTTCAAGTATTTACTACATATGTTAACTTATAAAATGGAAAACCCCATAAATGCAATAGATTTGGCAACAGCAAGTTCTTGGAACTGCTCTCAGTTGGTGTAATAAATTTAGCTCTTTCCTTCTATGTGGATACTAAATCTAAAAAATCAGTACTGTTTTCTTAGAATGTAATTTAAAAAAAAAACGTGACTGAAAAGAGCAGTAGATTAAAATAAACATGGATATTAGTGAACCTAGGATTTTACAGACTACATTTAGCTGAGACTTTCATATAGATGCACATGTTTATTGGTATTTGCAGTTTGAGGGAGTTGTTTCCACCAAAAATACTTCTAAGTCTGTTCATGATTTTAAAAGCAATTCAGTAGTCTATTAATCTCAATATTAATGTTTTTGAAATGGAATGTGTGTTTAAATAGATCTCTGTTCTGACAAGGATATTAAGCACAAGCTTAACGCTCAAGAAATGGAAGTTAAGTGCCTGCGTGTGTGGGTTGCTGGATGGGTACCTCCCCTTGTTATGTTTCCAAGATGCCAAATAGTTTTTACAATACTATTTTATCTTTTTTTCAAACGGGGCTTTACATCATATCAGAAACAAATAATTCTAAACACATTCATGGAGTGTGTTTAAGTGTGTTAACTTGTTTAAGTGTGTCAGTGTCTAGATAGATTTAATATGCAATTTACACCAACAACATACAATAAGTAGACTCTTTGAGCTGAAAAAAGTGGTGTGATTGCACTTAATTACTAATTAGTCAATTTAATTATATGGATTGCTGACCATAATGAAAGACAGTAAGTCTGCTATTGCTATGTGATAAGCTAAACACTGTTTAAATACAGAATGGGCCAGGAAATTGACTCCCAAGAAGTTCAGGGTGGTTTAAACAGAAGGTTTAAATGCTGTGAAAGTCGGCTTAGTTGTACAGTGGGTTGCTGTGGGAGAAATAAACAATAGATTCTAACTATTTGGCGTGATGAAATTTAAAGAAGTGCTGAAAATTAAAAATCTTGGGTATCAGTAGCAAGAAATTTAAAACTTCTAAAGAAATTACTTTGTATTCTTCCTTGCCTTCCAACCCATGTATGAGTGAAAAAAGAGGAAAAGACTGAGCCAAAAAAAACCCTGTAGGGCACACTCTCTTCTAAGTTCCATCCCCACATAGAGCTCACAGCAGCTTGCTGCCATTCTTTCTACTTCGTTCTCACCACAGGATGCATTTGGTTTTTATTTGACTCAAAACCTCATTGTCCGGGACATATAATGTAACTATTTGATCTTGGGTTGCTAATACTAAAGTTATGAAACTAAAGTTTTAACTTTGAAAACTGATAGAAGACTTTTTGATTCCTAGTTGGTACGATTCAAAATAGTATACACTTAGACTCTGGGCTCAAGTGCCTTGAATTCCAATGTTGAATAAACAGACTTGCTGGCTTGAAACTAACTAGCTCAGGGACCAAGAGCAGTGCAGCTGCTGAACCAAATCCAATGTAGTTTATATGGATAGAATGCATGGATAGATATTCAGAATGATTCCAGTGAGTTTGACACTGTCATAGCAGGAGGAATCCCAAACAAGATTATTTGTGACACATTTATACTAAAAGGCAGCCAGAGCAAATAAGTACCTTAAGCCATGACATGGTAGTTATTTTGGAAGTAAACTGAAAACAAGTTATATGTGAATAAGAATGGAAATAAAATATGAATCATATTAACTCTGTAGAAGAAACATTTTATTCTAAGGTAAAAATGTATTTTCTCATTTCTGCTAAATGGCTATTGTGTATTATGACTTCTTCAGTAAAATACTGAAAGAAAATCTTAAGTATGTACCAGACTGATATTACAGACTTCTGCTGATAGCAATATAGCAATATTTATCGTTAATAGATACCAAGATATTTTTAAATATTTGCAAGGATAGTGTGTTTATAGAACTTTTTAAAAAAACAAAGTCTTATCTTGCTTTTCTTAAATGAGAACTCTCTAGTTAACATCTCTGGCCAGACAGGTATAAAGCAATCCTAATTTAAAGAGGCAGATATTTTTTTAATATAAATATAAACTACAGCATATTGTATACCTCAGCAATAATAATTTTCTGTTTCTTTTAGCCCATTTGGCAGCCTCAAGACAATGATTTGCTGGCACAAGCATATGCAGACTCTGAACTGAATCAGTGTGGAATATGTGAATTCTGTCGAGAAGTTTTCCCACCATCTCTAACATCTAAGGAAGATTTTCTTCGGCATCTCAATTCCCACTTTAAAGTACAGTCTTAATGTATGAGAATTCAATGGTTCACTGTTTTTGCATACATTTATACATTTTTTTATTCAATAGATATGATAAGAGTTTAAGAATTAAGACTTCTTGTAAAAAGAACTCATGACTGAAATTGTTTGTCAGATAAGCACATTTTTAGTTGTTTTTTGACAAGGGAAAATGAAACTAAGTCACTCAGTACTGTAATTCACATTATTGCTTGTTATGCTTCACTATTAACTTTGAGAGTGATGTCAAACACTTTTTTTTTCCCAATTAATCTTTGCCTGAATAGGCCTGAAGTTGTGACTATATTTATGAATATAGACTTGCAGGATTAATGCCTTAATCTGGCTGGCAAAAATTGGAGTAATGCAAGGATTTTTTTGACAATATCCAGTGATGTGATTATGTTCTCCCTGAAGTAAACAGGAAGAGAAATAGGCCCTCATTTTTCATTTATATTATATAATTTCCAAATAGTGAACCTCTTAATTCAGATTCCTGTAAAATTATCATTATAGCTGAATCCAGGTGTGCCAGAATTAGGATAGGCTTGTACACTACTAAGTGGTAAATGAATGGTTGACTTTCCCAGATGAATTTTTTACTAAAGCAAGTAATCAAAAGTAACATATAAATGACCCATTTGCCAAAATGCAGCAGTAATGATTTTATGAATATCTGTTAGATGTTATAAAAAAATAATTATTATCTTGTTCATGTACCTTTGTAGCATTAATAATTACTAAAAATGCTTTCAGGGAACAAGTATGAAGGATAGAAAAGGTTAAATTTTCCCCAAAACTAATAATACCGAAGATTATTTGCCTTCCCTTCTGGTCTGCTATGATGGATTGCCCAAGTCTGGTACAGACTAGAAAGGAAAGGGGAAAACTTAATCATCCAAATCTCAGTGAATTTATTTTTATCCAAAATATAGTGGCTTTCTCAATGCAATTAAAATTTGTGTTTAGTTGAAACATTGAAGTCTGATAAAGTTTGCACATTTTCTGGATTAACTGATATCAAATTTATAAATAGGGGTGTTGCCAAGTATTTTAAATTAATGATAAAGGGTGCTTGCTTTTTGCATTTGAACTGAATATAGAGTTTAGCCCTGTTATTGATAATTAGCATTAATATTTTCATAGCAGCAAAGCACAACACCTTTTCTTTTTAAAGATTTGTTTGCAGGTGACAAATTTCTGGAAGAATTAACAGCTGCGTAATTTTTAGAAATGGGTTTTTCTGCAATTATTTTCTCTATTTTAAACATGTCGTGTTTGTGACGGGCTGTCAGCAGAGTGTAGTGTAATAAACAGCACTGTACAGAGCACGTCTGCTCCGTGACCTGGAGGGAGAGTTTGTTACCCCTCGGAGCTCTGGAGCGGCCGGTGCGCAGCGCCGGGGAGGCGATGCTCGGCCGGGCCGCGCCGTGCGGGGTGTGAAGCGCCTCCCCGGAGAGCGCGGCTGGGGGTGGTGCCCGGCAGAGGCGCAGGTTCCAGCCTCGGGAGGAGAGAGGGGATTCGCACATCTCCAGCCGGCCCGACACGCAGCACCGACCCGTGCTCTCAGCCGTGAAATTCGAGCTCAGAAGCTCGCGTTATTAAGGGATGCACAAACTGCGAATCACCTTTGAAGAAAATAAAGTCATCTGTTTGTGCCCCCCGCCCCCACGCGTGGATGCGGTTCCCCAGGAGCCCTTGAGCTGGCAGAGCCGGGAGCCCTGCGCCGAGCCCGAGTCCCCGCGCGGGGACAAGGCACAAGGCTCTTTGTTGCTGGAGGCAGCCTGGGGCAGCGGGGAGGGCGGCAGGAGGTGGGGGAAACACGGCTGCCCAAAGTCTCGCCGACCGGCGGAACCCATCCATCTCCCACTGTGAGGGCTCCTGCCTAGTGCTGCATTTTAGGAAGCTGTGTAATCCTGCGTGCGTAAAACTGTTGCTGCCTGAGGGCATCCAGATAGGCTCACCGATCAGACCACTGCGAGGAGCACTAGTTTAGTTTTTAAATAAACAATAAATAAATAAATAAATCTCACGCTAAGCAGTTGTGAGCGACTCGAAGTGGGAGGCGAGTGCGGTCCCTGAACGGGCCCCCCTTGTACAGCTTTCCTGGAGGCGGCTGCTGCTGCCAGCAGGGACATCTGCTTTATTACACTCACCAGAGGAGGCTCAGTATTCCTCCCCTTCCCTCCCTCTTCCACACAAGCTCAACCCGGCAGAGGAGGCTGAATCCAAATGGGAAGTAGAATGTCATTAAAAATCATAAATATGGTGGAAGGAACTTGAGAGGACAGGAAGAGCAGCAAACTCGTGCCAAGGTGTTCTACCGAATTCCAACTCCGCCAGGGCCAGCGGAGCGCTCGCCAGGGCAGCCCCGGGGCTGGAGCAGTTTCAGGGCTCCCGTACGAGTTCATTGTCACCCCGCCCCGCGCTGACGGTGCGCGACGCGTGAGCCCCCCGCGCTCACAGGCAGCGCTCGCAGGGAAACAAACCGCTCCCCGCTCCTATCGGGAGCTCTCTGAGGGACACTGCGGCTGCCTCAGCCTGCTGCGAGGGCTCGGTGCCGGCGGCCGGCTAGAACACATGTAGCTGCTCTGTCTATCCGGCTAACTCGACAGCTGCTCGTAGCTCCAGTAATTAGACTGTCACTGCTTGTTAGAGGAGAGGAAAACGCTCCTATGACAGATTCCACGAGTCCTCTGTTTTTTAAAAAAATCTCGCAGAAATCACCAGAGCATTAACTGAGATTTCTTATTTCTCTAGAATCAGAAGGAAAGTTCCCTCTCCGATCTCGCACTCCACTCCAATGAGATCTCTCTTCCGACTCCCATGAAACTGAATTCGCTCTAGGAGGCTGAGGAAGTTACCTTCCTTCCCCTGCCTACCCAGGAGGAAGAAGGAGCTTCCTGGCCTTGTGAACTTGCTTTTAAAATCCCTTCCCCGTATGGCTGTATCTAACCAGATAATAGAAATGCAGTCTTTTCTTCATTAACTGAGCGGAGGAGTCGCTCAACACACAACACGCTCAACACATCCTTCCCCATCCGAGATAATATTAATTCAGAGGATGCTCAGGAGAGGCTGTTACCCCTTACGAACAAAAGCAGTGGAGGATCAAGTCGAGATGCTGCTACCCCCACCCCATGGTTCTCTCAGCAGATGAGACTCAGAGGAGGCGATTTCTTCCCCTCCCTACCGTACACTCCCCTTTCCCCCGCAATCATACAAGGTTAACTCAACAGAGGAGTCTCAATCCAAATGGCAACTGGGATTGCATTAAAAAAAAAAAAGAAAAAAAAGAAAAAAAAAGAAAAAAAAAGAAGGAAGGGGGAGAAAAAAATCAGAAATAGGGAAAGAAAAGAGAAAAAGCAGCAGGCTGATTACGAGGTGTCAAAACTGCCAGGAGCAAGAAGGTGATAGCAATCAGGGGTGAGAAGAGTGCGCCATTCGTGCGGGGCAGCTAATTATCCGTCTCATTTGAGAAGAGCAGCATTCGAGGCAGCAGCGTTCGCCTGCTGAACGGTGACAGATTGGCGCGGAGGAGAGGGGAGGTGTTAAAACAATGGAGCCGGGCTTGCGAGCGCTGCTGCATGCTAATCAGCCCGGCCTCCTTCCTTCCTTCCCTCCGCCTGCCTGCCTGCCGCGATCCCTCCTTCTCGCTGGCCGCATGGCAAGCCGAACGCTACCCGGCCCCTCCGCAGCAGGCGGCACCGCACCCGGCATAGGTGGTAACCCAGAGAGAGTTCCGGCGGGGCCGCGCGGCGGGGCTGGCGGCACCCGGGGGACCTGGCAGGCTGCTGGGTATCAGTGGTACATTTCGGAGCTCGCCCTCGGCGCACGGGCTGGCAGTAGCCCGTCAGTGCGCTCCCGCAAGGGGCAGAGGCGAGGAGCTCTGCGTGCGAGTCCTGCGGGCTCTGCGGGCTGAGCTCCCGGCGCCCTCCCGCCAGAGGCCCGGCCACAGCCGGCAGCGCCGTGGGTTGCCCGGTCGGAGACCATCTATTGCCGCACCCCAGCCCAGGCCGCCGAGATGGGGGAAATGCAGAGCTGTGCCAATTACTGATGGGCTCCAGGGGCTCCAGTGGCCTCTCAGCTCTGCACGGGAACTAGAGACCAGAATGCTAAAACATGCAATAAGCAAGTGGCCTCTCTTCACCACTGCCTTTTGCCTCTCGGATTGCTTGGCCTTGCAAGCCTGACTGCACGTACACAGTGTATGCCTTGTGAGGAGGTACTAAAAGGTCTGGCCTTCTCTCAGATCAGGAACCATCATTCCCTTTCACAAACAGTGCACCAGGGTCTGCAGAGACAGCAGAAATGCCTCCTGGGGGATCTCTTGGCCCTAGCTTTCCCGGGAAGCCCATGCTCGGCAGGACTCGCAGGGCAAGCCCCGGGGCTGGAGCATTAGCAGCCCAGCTACTGTAAGTGCTCCACTCTGCCAGGGAGAAGCAGAGGAATGAGCGTTGGAATGTTTACTCTCCAATATTTCTCAGTTTCCATTCCATCCTGCCCTGAAAGATTTTTGATTACTATACACTTCAAAATAGTATTTATTACAGATTTACATAATCTGTATGTTTTATGTTAAGGCAATAACACATTGATGCTGTACTACTGAAAGGAGTTAATCTAAACTATGTAGTGTCTGTTATAACAGAGTTCCAACTAAAACATATCCTTGCTTTCTGGCACTGACAAGAAACACGTATCCAGAAGGACATTGCCCAGCACATTAGCTAAACTGCTAGGTGAAGCCATTGCTCAACTCCTGAACCTTCACTGGGTTATGGATCAGCACTTGGCCAAATTAAATCATGTAAGTCTGTGTGTAACCTCACATTTAATTAAACAAATGTTATTTCAAATAGTATGTGTCTGGTTTACAGCAGGATTCATGGGGATAAGAAAACACTGAAAGGGAATAAACTGGTTTAGGCCTGAGGTAAGCAGCATGATAACTCAGGTTGAATGCTATTTAAAGTAGATTTGAGTGTATGTACAGCTAGGCGGTAGTAATAGCGTTTAAATTTTGTTATTCTAAGTCTGTCGTTGAGTGTACTTGATGAGATTGTCCATGAGCATACAGATGGTGAGATTTTCATGCTTCTGTGGCATACTGACATCTCAGACTGTAAAAATAAATTCCCAGATCGCTGTAATACCTAAGAAATAGAAAATTGCAGTCCACCTTAATGCTCTACATTTGAGTCCTTTATGTTTTAAGAGATTTTATATACTAGATACATAAGTTTGTGCATATTAGGAAGGCATTTACAATATAAAGCAAAATTTGAGATAAACTCTGCACCCTTTTTTATGTGCTTCTGAATTTAGAGATATGGGGGATGGAGATAAAAACTTGCCTTTGCTATTATCTGTATTTTTTTTAAACTGTTGTCATGGTTTGTTTGTGGTCCCCTGCTACCAAAAAACCAGGCCGTGCCAAACAAATACATTTGTATGTAAGGATAAAAGGCAGAAATAAGTTTTCATTAGATCGAGTTTACTTTTCATTAAAAGATTCTTGGATTGTTTCTTGATTTCATATAATTTTTCAAGCTGGAAACAAACTGTTATATCTATTTGATGATTTACACTGCACCAAAAAGGTATTTGTATCAAAGACGAATGCCAAGATATTTTCTCTAATATAATAAGTTTTTCCCTGCCTAAGAAGACATAATGTGGAGCAACCCATGCATCAGCCTGTTCAGCCCAGAAACCAGCACTGATATTGCTCATAAATATCCAGGGTAAGGCATCCCTATTGGTTACTGCCTGGCCGCAGACAAGGTGCTGTGCTTATCCAGGTTTCTGAAGTGACCAAATTAAAATTTTAAATAAAAATATATAGCAGGGTGATAGGGTGCAAATGAGCTAAAAGAAAAACATTTTGCAGAGACAAGTACATAGTTTAAAAAGGTTTAAAATATGCAATTGGTGTAAAAAATAACTACTTGTAAAAACGTGTGTATTTTCATTATGCTTAATTTGCCATTCAAAACAAGTTTTTCTTAATAAGCTCTATTGTTTCTATCTGTTTTGTGAAATGTAATACGTGTGAGACAGAAAGCAGACTCGGAATGTGAATGAGTTTTGTTTTCTCTTTCTCTCTTTCTTTCGTTTTTGAAATACAACTTTATTCACATTCACAGGGATCTTTAAGTCGAGAAAAGGATTAATGGAAGTGGCATGACACTCCTGAGGTCACGATCTGAAAAGATGAAACATGAAACTCTATCTGCTAGTCTTTTCCTATATCTTATTTGCCTGCAATGGAAAAGTCTCCATAAGCAAAACACTCTATAGTTAATAGTTATGTTTTCGCTCTCAGCAATGACACAAGCTTTGCCAGGTTTTCACTGTTTGTATAGTTCATTAGAATACTTTAACAAATGACTCGTTGTTTTAAAAAATCACCACACGATCACCCGAGTAAAAACATCTATATCCTCCCAATTTCTGCAGTGTCAAAAGTACAGTCTCTGAGGGCAAGAGGTTATGGAGCCTTCATAAAGGTTTCCCATCTGTCATCAAGCACAACATCGAGCCCTCTAGGTGCTGTGAAAATGATTTTCTCCGGAATTCTCCAGCCCAAAGATGCCATCCTCTTAATTACAAGCTTTTGAGATAAGGAACGCCACTGAATTCCCTGGAGATTCACAGAAGATGTGCAAAAATAATCTCTTCTCTGGCTTGCCTGCCAGGGCTTCTGTACCTGCCCGCAAGCTAGTCGGCTCATTTGCTAGGTAATGATGGATGAACCCAGGCAGTACATCTGCACTGCTGCCCCTCCTATCCTTGCTGACATGCAGTCTTTCAAAGTTTCTTCTTTATAATTGACAAATAACCTTTGGGGTTTGTTTTTTGGTTTGGGCTTTTTTTCTTTTTGGTGAGGGGTGTAGTTTGTTGTGGGTTTTTGTTTGTTTGTTTGTTTTTAATTGATCAACTTCCTTTCTCACCATCACAAGGGTTACTCCACATACACAGGACAACAGAATAAAACAAGTCCTTGAGTTCATGGACTATAAGATGTTCTTATAAGAACATCTGCTTATAACAGTTGCCCTGAAAAAACCACAGAAACCACTCCCGAGGTCAATGTGCATGCAAAAGAATATACGGACAGACTGGGTGTGGATTAGAGGCTTTGTGCGACAAGCCCATGCCTGCACAGCAGAAACTGAGCCTCTGGTCAGGTCACAATCCTATCTACAAATGTCCATTAGCACTTTTCCAGCGGTGACAACCAGGTGAAAGGCCATCTGACCTACCAATTTATCAACAGTAGAGTGTTGGAGGTTTCTGTGGGGTTAAAGGGATTACAGCAATTGTAGGAGGAGGTACAGAACGTGAAGTGAACAGAAAAAAAATCACTGTAGTTTTATGCAAGTTCTCTGCCAGTACAGAACCAGCCCAGAGGAACTAGCTGGCTGGAATGGTACCGTTCAGAGTGTACATAGACCTGGTGATGGATATGTCTGGAGAGGCTTAGCGTTGTAAATCTGAGCAGTATAGACTGCATTTTTAATATGTGGAAACATGTACATAACTCTGGACATAAGGGTGGGGGCGTAGAAAAAGCCACGTCCAAGCTCAATAGGATCACGGGAGAGAAACCTCGGGCTCCATGCCATCCGAGATGTGAAAGCCCACAGAGACTCAGCAGCCAAAATCGCATACACTGATTTTTTAATAGAGTTCTTATCCATGTGTCCATTTAACTGCAGTTAATACAAATCAAATAAGCTTGTTACTTATAGATTCCCAGTTGCCTCAAGTGATACAAGACAGCAGCAACAGGAATATCCCTAATTAGAATGGATTCATCTGATTTCTTTATTCAGGGAGTTTAGTGTCCCTAAGTATTCAAAGAATGATAAAAATCTTCCAGATTAAAGCTGCTAGGTTTAGACCTCCTTCTGCCCAGGGAAGAGGAACAGCAGGTTTGCTCCTACCTTTAATTTACTTCTTCCATACTTCTACCATTACTTCTAACATACTTTGTGTCATTCCTATGTATCATTTCTGAAATCTCTTTCAGCACACTACTCCTTGCATTTTTCCAAAGTTTTTATTCCATATAATTCTATGCACACACAGAGGCATTTCAGCAAGTAATACTGAAGAAGAATACACAGCTGGAAAGTAATATGAAATGTTTTATCAGCTGGTTATGAAATATCATCCTACACCCTAGCAAGAAATTAAGAGTCATCATTTTAAAATTTACTTTGTGTAGTGATAACTTGGCATTATATGCCCTGACTGCAAGTGCAACTCTTTGAAGACGTGTAGTAACCTGTGAATGCCTCCTCTAGGAGAAGAAAATGCTGTATGCTTCACAAATTCTTTTAAAGTTAGTTCAGTTCTACTTTCTAAATTTTATTATTTAAGCATGTGTGTGTTACCCCTCTATGTGTCTCACTGACCTACCCATGAAAGAGGTGACCTAAACAGCACCCACACAGACAATCCCCAATGTTCCACACAAAGCTCTGTTATCGTAGCATGTGGGGTGATCGATGGTCAAGTGTGCAAAAAGACCAACATAGATGTCATTGGCAGAGAGTCTGTAGTCATCCATGCAAGCTCACAAACCCATTGAAACGTGACCAGGGCAACTGCAGCAACCATTTATAAGTTAGTCTTGTTTTTTTCTTTCCTGTAGAACAGCAGAATGCCAAGAAATGCCCATTGAACACTACAAACACAGAATGAAAAGGCAGTCCCCTCAGCCTTTTTCAACCTCACCATCCAGTGGAAAATGGAGACCTGTCAGATTTGTTATGGGCCTCAAAAGAATCACATGGCCACCAAGTTCAGCTTCACTTTGATTTAGTAGCCCATCACAGAGATCACCAGAAAAGACTATCACCAGAATGGCAGAACAGAAATTTCCTAGCCTTTGCGTGAGGGTAGCAAGATGATAAGGATTATAAGACTCCCACTGCATTTCAGAAGGTCCATATTTCCCATTGGGCCTAAGTGACTTTTCTATTAAAATAGTTATTATAAGAAAATGTGAAGAAAATGTTACTATGTAACAGGCTGGTTGCATCTTGTGATGAAGACTCTGGAGGAAAGAACACTGAGAATGAACTTGCCAGCTTGCTTTCTTCAAAACTGGTACCTTTCCTCAAAGCTGGTACAGAAGCTAAGAGGGCATTAGCTTTCCTTTAAAAAAAATACTCATGGCATGCATGGGTGGATTTGTGCTGGGAAGGAAAGTTTCTTTCTTTAAAAATAAAACTGTTCATTGGGTTGTGTTTTTTAGCCTAGGCTAAAGGACACATCCCTTTCTTTGTCTTCAGAAAGTTTGAACCTTCACGCTTTCTCTTCCCAAAATAAATGCCTTATTAAGATCAGATATATGATGCCCTAAAATAAATAAGCAACAGCTTCCAGGTCCAAGCACACACAAAACAAACAAACAAACAAACAAACAAAAAGAACAAAAAAACCCCAACCACCCCTTGTTCAAAATATTTTTTAAGAAATAGACTAATCTCAACCTTTATATTTACAGTTGCAAAGCTGTAGTGAAATTCCATTCAAGTGGGTTCTGAAGTTTTACTCGGTGGCATTTCCTGAGGTTAACTGTTCGTGGTGATGAGATGCTGTGAGCAATAACGCAGCTCCCAGAGGGACCCGTGCCTGAGAGCACTGGTGAATAGCTGAACTTCCATGTCTGCTATATCAGAGGCTGGGATGTACACTGGACTGATTTTACCATCTTATTTAAATGTGATGGTTTTCTCATTTGTTGCATTGTTTGTATTAATACGAATATCCTGTTATGTTTGTTTTGTCTCCTGGGAGCCAATAAAGCTGTGAAGTTTTTCTTTACACCAAATGCAGCTCTACGGGCGATCAATCAATGGGTAGTTTTTGGATAATCTGTGAGAGTGAGAAATCTAATAAAGCAAGAAACTAAAAAAGGAAAACAAAGTCTATTTTCTGTTAGGTTAGCTACATCAGGAGTCAGGCTTTCCACCATGCCTTTATAAGATATTTAAGCAGCTACATTTTACTATCAGGGTAGCACCTCACTAAATTAACTTTCTGACATATAAAGGAAAAAGTTTAGACATCATGACCTCGGCATCAATGTGGGTTACTTACTTGTAGAATTAGATTTACTTTGACACTTGCATTTCTCCCCACCTCCTCCTCCTCCACAGTGGTATATGAAAACACATTAATGCAAAATAAAGACTAATCATGTAGTGAGAAAACAAATAAGTGACATTTTAAAATTACTATTGCTTTGCTATACCAGACATAATGTTAAGAAATAGGTAGACAAAGATTATATAGTTGGTTTCTAGGTCCCAACAAGGTCCATAGGAAAACATGCCATTTAATTTCAAGGCAGCAGTTCTCTTATCACAACAAAATGAGTTATCAACAGATCAAAATAACAATCTGAATTATCTAGCATTAGTAGCTGAACTGAACAGCCCGAGATTACGTGATGAATTGTTAAATTGTGGTAGTATTGTTTTGGAATTGCTAATTAAAAAACAAGTAAACCCCCATGACTCTGGATATGACAACTGAAAATATCCACAAATTATTTAATAAATGAAGCGTCTAACAACTCTAACACTTCCTGCTCTCCTTGTTAATAAATGTAATTTGAGGTAGATTTAAAAAATCTCCCATCTAAACAGTGAATTCATTACGCGACGTTCAGATCTCCAGATGCCTATGGACTCCTCGGAATTAGGTGTTAAATAGACAAAAGTGAACCAAACTGCCTTTAAAAGCACAGCATGACCATGTAATTCTTTTTCCAGTTTGTGGTAAAAAATGATGAAACTTCTTTCCAAGTAGCTATCACCCAGATTTAGTGTGAAAAGTAGTGTAATTGTAATTCACGCCATCAGGGTCTATCACTGATAGACTATCAGCTGTTCTGTAGTTAGGAAGGCTTTCTTTTCAAATAGGAAAGCTGCCAAGTGCTCTGTGATACCTCCAGCAAGCTTATCGGATGGAAGATCGGAGCCAAAACAGCAGCTGCACACATATGCAAATTGGCAATTAATAGTATAACATTCTGGGGAGGGTTGGTTTGGGGTTTTTTTTTTGTTTTTTTTTGTTTTTTTTTTTTTTTTTTTTAAATATGGGAAAGTATAGCCGAGCTACCTTAATATTAACCTTAAGAGTGACAGGGAACTTCTTGCTTGAGCGGCCAAAGAATAATTACCCTCTGGAGAGACTTTCACTCTATTACTTTCTTTCTTCACACAAAGATCAAAGCTTTGTTGTCCTGCCGAGTTTTTCTCCATCATGAAAGTTAACTTCAGGGATTAAAAAAAAAAAAAAAAAAAAAAAAAAAGGGGGGGGATACCTTGTAGCTGCAACTCTCGAAAGCAGAGAATCGTGGCGATTCGTGCCTCCCTCCGCCACCCACCAAATGTCAAAAAAACCCTCCCAAAACCTTTGGTCGTTTTGGGTTTTGTTTAGGACGCTTGTCCTGTGCCTTGGAAAGATGTTCTGTGCTACATGGGACTCTTACATTTGTTATGGATACTCTAATCAGCGACAAAGTAATTGAAGGGTTAGTTTTATATATTTTCCCCAGGCTGCCGCAGCAAACCAGCTTGCTTTATTTAGCCCAGCATGTATGAATACAAGACTTCCAATTAATGCAGTTGCTTGCTTAAGTCAGAACATTGCCTTTCAAAGGATCCTCACATGATCCTTTTCTTGTAATAGCAGGCTGGAGCTAGAAAGACTTTGCAAGGCTGCTGCATTTCACACCAGCCCGTCCCCAGCGCTTTCCCCAACGTCTGTCTGTCTCTTCTAGGACAGGCGTGGGGTGATTAACTGATGTTTTCAATAATCTGTGAATTCTTAATAGTCTTTTTTTTTCACAATTAAATATCTCAGCGTCTTTAGGATTAGGATCCTCCACGAAGGCAGGCCAGAAAGTTTGCTCCTCTCTGGAGCAGGAGCCTCGGGAAGGGATTTGCGCGGCGCGGTTTGCGCGGCGCCCGCCGTGCGGCGGGAGCCTGCCTCCGAGCCGCGCCACTTCTGCCGTGTTTTCCCGCGGCCGCGAGCGCTCCCGGCCCGACCCCTCTCCGCTGCCTGGCTCGGTAATTCCCGCGGCAGCCGGGACTCGCCGCTCGGCCCCGCTCCGCTCCGCTCCGCCGGCCCCCGGCGCTGCTCGGCGGCCGCTCCGAGAGCCGCAAGCGGCGCCGCTCGAGCCGCGCGAGGGGCGCCCCAGCCCCGGCCCCGGCCCCGGCCCGGCTGCGCCTCCCTCCTTCCCTCCTTCCCTCCCTCCCTGCCTGCCTCCCTGCCTGCCTGCAGCCCTCCCGCCAGCCTCCTGCCCTGCCAGCTCCGCCGCGGATTTCCAGCAGCGCCCGGGCACTCCGACAAAGAGTGCACGTTTAGATTTAGACGCTAATTCTTCACCGTTCTCTTCCATTATCAACATCGCACACAACTTAGAGGAAAGCTGGGCTATAAAAAGATCCATACGTTCTGGTTTTCAGCAGGAACTGGAAAATATACCATTTATATTCACAGATCCTTAAAAAGTTAGATCTTTGAGAAGGACGATTTGCCCTGAAATACTAGGGTTCCAAAAGCAGAACGATACAAATCCTCACCTGAAGTCGACTACAGCAAAAGGAAGACTAGTTTGACTAAAACACCAATTCAATCGGACACAGACAGGAAAATCCGTGTGTAGGGTATTCATCAAGCAGTATTTTCTTTCAGATGGGTTACCATCTCCCTTCTTGTTTGGATTATCATTTGTGATGCCTTTTTCCAGATTGCAACACCTATGTCAATTCATTCCTTTATTTTCTCCAGTGTCTCACAAACACATAGAACATAGTCATCCTTCAAAAGTGCTTTAGTTTGTTTTAAAGTTTCCTACTATTAGGCATTAAGCCATGCCAATATGCCAAAGTTTATAAAAATTATAATAGTACCCAATACTTTCCCATAAAATAATTTGCTTTTCAAGTTTTAGATTGAATAAGGAATGGCCTTCAACTTTACTCATGAATATATATGGTTGTGTATATATAATTTTAAAATTTTGCCTTCACACAAATCCTTTTGCCTTCACAAATACTTTGCTGCTTCTGTTTTAATGATAAGATAAATCTCATTAATCAGCTAAATTTAAAACACAAGGCATAGATGATATTGAACACATAATTTCAAACCATTTAAAGAATAACCTAATAAAAATAATTCTGATGTTTACAGTGTCATGTTAATCTACTGCATACAGGAAATTCAGAAGAAAAATAATGTGGTTATTTTCATTGTTAAGGAGAACAGGGTTTGGACCTTCATCCTGTGTTCACTTAATTAAAACTGCATACTGGAAAACATGTGGTGCTGCACAACTGCATGAACTGCTTTGAGAGTTTGGTGACATCTGGACTTGCAGAATACAACCTCTCTCTCTCTCTCAACTTTGGGTATGGTTTCCACATAATTGGTATCTGGGAACACTTGCATCAGATATACACACACACAACAGTGCAAACAGGAATTTTAAAATAAAATTTCTGAGTACTCTTGTCATACACTTTTATATGTTCATTTATCTCATTTGAGGAGACAATGTTGTGGGGGTTTTTTTTAATTCTTGTCTCCAGATAAAAAAGGAAAAAGTGGGTTTATGGCCTATTGATTGATAATTTTAACATTTGTTAGCAAAGTTCAACCAATTGAAAAATACACATTAAGGTACTGATTTTTAAAAATTTATTTTTATAAATAAGAACAAGCTTTGTTGCTACTATGTGAAAGGTATAAAGAAGCCAACCTTTGTAAGCAACAGTTGATTGATCAAAAAACCTACATAAGCTCCTGGACCTGCCTCGCCATGTGATGTCTCTTACCTAGCTAGCAGGCCAGAATTCAAAACTAGAGGTTAAGGGAAAAGCCAGAAACATTCTGGTGATGTTCCATTAAAGGAACAGAACATGTCTTGGAGGTCTTAAGATACAGAACTAACCTAAGGATAACTTGGGATACTGAAGAGAGGGGAGTAGGTAGGGCAGTACAGGAAACAACTGTAACAAACCACTTTTAATGTTAATTGAACAGCTTTTCACTTTAAGTACTGTAATATTTCATTATTGGACTGTTTTCCATGGTCCTAAGACAACAGGAAAGAAAGAAATTCACAGTGAATTTCATAACTTTGTCCATCAAATTTTTGTGCTGTATCAATTTTTGTGCTGCAGAAAGCAATTCTTCAGCTTTTACAGCTGTTCATAGGGGCAGGAGAAAATTGGATGCACTTTTACAAATACATTCTCCAGACATTTCTAAACAGAAGCGGTGAAGAGCAAATATTGAAGAAGAAAATAAGTCCATTAAAAATGTGATGGTAAAAGAAGAGTCACAAGGCCAGTAGGCTCTTGTGCTGGCTATTTCCATTCAATATGAGAGACCAATGGAAAAGACTGTTTTCTTCCTTTTGCTTTTCTTAAAATATTTAAGCATTTTAGTAATATAATCTTCTAATGTTAAAAGGTGATGTTATATTGTTGCACTTGAAGGATATGATTTGAACACTGCAGACTAAATCACTTATTAAAGTTAAAACAAAAGAAAAACAGATGTGAGAATTCTGTTAAAGAAGAGCCACAAGGCATTCTCTAGGATATTGCCTTCTTGAAAGTCTGAGTTGCACTTCAGTGAGACAGAGTAAACTTCCGAATCGGATTTTTCTTGAGAAGGAGAGAAGAAAGGAAGAAAAGAAAGAAAGGAAGAAAAGAAAGAAAGGAAGAAAAGAAAGAAAGAAAGAAAGAAAGAAAGAAAGAAAGAAAGAAAGAAAGAAAGAAAGAAAGAAAGAAAGAAAGAAAGAAAGAAAGAAAGAAAGAAAGAAAGAAAGAAAGAAAGAAAGAAAGAAAGAAAGAAAGAAAGAAAGAAAGAAAGAAAGAAAGAAAGAAAGAAAGAAAGAAAGAAAGAAAGAAAGAAAATAAAGAAAATAAGAAAGAGAAATAAAGAAAATAAGAAAAAGAAAAAGAATAAACAAACTCTACAGGAAAGCAATTCAGGGGGACAGAACCAACATTTCTAAATAATATTTACAAAACTTTACTAACCCTGGCTAATCTGTGGCTATTCCAGCAACTGTAGTCATTTCACTGAAGATGCTTTTGCAAAAAGTGAAGAGATCACAGTGGAGATTGATAACTTCCATATTTGAGAGTTGAAGAAATCAATGTGCCCATGGATATAAACCACTACAGGGGGGGAAAAAAGTCCTCCATATACTAAGCAAATTAGATAATATAATATTAAAACATTAAAATTAATTCACTTGGTTTATATAAGTGATTTGCAATATTATTCACTCATACAGAACATTTTCAGAAATAATCCTAAGAAAATTTTGAATGTTCAATTCAATATATAAACCCACATCATCTGTACAAAACATTACTGACTATGAATCAATCCTCCAAGAATAAGTAATGGGAAATTAGGAAAAGGCATAATACAGCATACAGTACTTGGTAACTAAGAGGCAAGAACAATATTGTATTACTTGTAGGACTGCTACAGTTTGTGGCTGTCAGATTTAAAGGGACAGCTCCATATGAGAAAAACAGTATCATAAACATTTCATCTCAGAGAGACCTTAACTGATTGGGAAAGGTCACAGCAGGAAAAATCCACTTTTGTATAATCTGAAATACTGGAGCTGGTCAGATGTTCACAATATATTGCTCACCAAGAAACTGAGCCCAAGAACTATTAAGTTTTTTGGTGAATAACTTTGAATAATTAATCCTTCTGAGAAAATCACAATCTGTTCACCAAGAGTTCATGAAAAAAACAAGGTGAATAATTCATTATGAATTATTTGACCAGTTTTAGCAATGAGATTCTAAATCTGTCTTCTTATGGATATTAACCTCATTAATACTATTTAGATACAATGCTAAAGGATAATTTAAATGATGAAATACTGCACATCTAATACGATACAATTTAAGCTAGTGACTTTTCTATTTCTTTGGAAATAAGTCTTTAATAATTAAAATTTTAAAAGGCTCTGTGTATCACTTAGAAGCACTGTTAGTCTGGGAACAATTGATGCAATAACAGGACATTCTTAAATAAGAAGACAGCTTTGATGGAAGACAGATCTAAATGTTTAGAATCTGAGGGGGTATACTGCTATAACATATAGTTAGGTGTCTAGAGTGAGATGTTGTCACTCATGAGTTTTAGGGAATTTGTGAGTTTGTCTAATGCTACTCTGGGAAACACAACTTCCATGGATTTGATGGAAGACAGGTTCAGAGTTCCATTCTTAAATATTTACAAAACATTATTTACAATAATAGCGATTATTGTACAATAATTTAAAATCTGAATGATGTTACAACTGGTTTCAAATTGTTCTAATGCATCATCCTAAATTAACACACTTAAACATTACTACACTATTTCTGCTTAATTATAAACATGACATTGTTTTAAATTAAAAGCTAACATATCCTTTGCATGATGTAGCCAACTATACAATTTCATTAGTTAAAGCTGCAATTTCATGACACTTTGAGCTGCTCTGCATCTGAGCAGCCACTGTGCTTTGTGCCAAGTGCTTCTGGCTTCTCTCTTGTCACAGAGCATGGAGGCCACTGTCCCCCCACAGAGATGAGATGTTTCATGACAGAATTCTATTCAGGGTGAAGCCTGACAATACAACTAGGCTGGTTTAAAATCAATCCACTATAAAAAGAAATTATCCAGCTTCTGTTTCATTCTCAAACCTGGCTCCATCCTCCCTGGCAGAGGTAATGATCTGACCCCACAGAGAAGTCAAAGAGACATTAAAAAAACTTATAAAATATACTTCACTATACTAGAAGAAAGCCCCTGAGCTGCAAGACGTTCGGTTTAAAGTCAGATGAATGAAGGTGCCAGTGAAAATGCTGGAGAAGAGCACAGCAAAGAGAGCTCAAGGGAAAGCGGTGGTAACATATGGCCAAAAGTAGGGTTTGCAGCAATCAACATTTAGATTGGCTTCAGCTTCAGTGGAACCACAGGCTTGGATTTACTGTAAATAAGATCTAATTCTGAAGGAACTTCCTCAAAACAAACATAAGGCGAGTCATTTCATACTCCTCCTCCAAGAAAAAGAAACCCAACAAGCACATCATTTACAGTGATAGTAATAGTAATAGTAACTTACTTCCCATAATGTATTTTCAGCCACTTGGCATACAACATGTGAGTCTACCAGTTGATTATACTTGATGCTGAACTAAGTTTTACCTATGCAAGATTTAATCTGACCCTTCAAAGAATATTTTAAAAACATTAACTGTAAATGCAAAGCTATGCATTTTAAAAGTTTTTTACTCCTTACTATGTGTAAATATGCATCACATTACTTGGAAATGTCAGTAAAAGCCTCTTAAAAGAATAGCTCTCTCTGGAATAAATTTTCCATTTAAACAATTCTGAAAGAAATCCTCTGTTGGGGGTATGATGTTAAAATCAGTTTATACATTATAAAACTATTTACTATGTACTATTTATATACTTCATTAATGTTTTCAGTACTACTGTTTAATTTTAATATAGAATTTGAAATTATGTAAAGAGATAAAACTTTGAAGCTATTTTCTTTATATTGCATCAAAGTATACGCAATACATATATATATAGTAAATAGGAAAAACAATCCACTGTTTGACACTTTAAAATTATGCTAATAATTGTTAATATTAATAAATAAAGCAAAATTGTCATAGCAATATGTTGACAGAAGTCAGAAGTGTGTACAGGTGGGATTTGGCTACACTATTCCTATTTACACCAATCATTCAATTGCATATCAGTTCTAGGAATTTTCTGCTTATTAGCTGACTATTAGGTTTTTCATCTCTGTGCATTTTAAACAGGAATTAAAGCCTGACTGATCTCTGTCAGTTTTCTCAGATGTGGCATTCAGAAATGGAATCTTCCTAATTTAATTTTTTTCTCCTCTGTATTGAAACAGAACTATTACAAGACAGGACTGCAACTATTAAATACTAGTGGCTATGCAGTTATAGTTACTATTTCAGCTGTACTAATGTTTTAGTCTAATGTTCATTCATATGACACCATAATAATATAGTAATTTTGAAAGAAAAATTATTAATTCATAAATCAGAAGATTATGGATTGGATCAAAAAGATTCAATAGTAAGAAAATTTTAGAGGAAAATGTAATAAAAACCCTACTACTAGAAAAATGCTTATGGGAGAAACATTAGCAGTATTTGTATTCATCACTTCTTGCTAACTAATTTTCTCATAATTAGGTCTGGGAAAAACACTGAGCAGATCTCTCATAATTACATCTCCTTGCAGTACTGATGGGTTGCCGGATGGAGCTCTATTGCTCTGCCCAACCAAAGAACAAACTTTTCATCTTTGAGGTTATGTAGCTTTTATGAAAGGTTAGTTCTTTTCTTGCTGTTGGATGAGTTTCCTGGCCATGAATAGAGAGTGAGATGAAAGGTCCACAGAAATAAGTAGTCTAGGTGGGCATATCTTGTTGCCTTTCAGCATGAAAGAAAGGGGATCTAAATGTAAAAAAACCTGAACCGAGCCAAAACAAAACAAAACAAAACAAAACAAAACAAAACAAAACAAAAAAAAACCCATCAAAAACCTTGCTAAAACAATAGATTATCATCCATTTGTTTTGGTAAGAATGTAAGATGAGACCTCCTATCACCCACCAAGATATTCCACTTCAGCTTTAGTTCGCTAAGCTTTCAGCTGTTTGCTAACCCTCATGATTTTAGTGAAAATTTCTCAATATTGTGTGATGGATTTCATTGCGAATCTCAGCTTCCATTAAATCAAATCAAAACATGATTTTTCACACAAATAACTTAAACCTTACCTTTAAAAAATATCAGTGATTTAATAGTACAAATGTGACAACAGTAAGAACAAAAATGTATCCCTTTTTGGCACTTTATCTAATCTCTCTCTGATATTCTGTGAACTATCTAAAGGGGTAGATGAAAATATATCCATTTCAGACTTAATTCCATTAAGCAGCCTGATGTTTAATATATTTTTCAAAACTTTGTGGTATCTTTCCAGATCTTGTGGTTGAATTACAGTCTTCTGAATATTATTGTTCCAAAATGATCACATTAGTTATAAGGATAAGCAATTATTATATTTAGTCTCCCTCAGTTAGTAATTTCAAATGCTCAAAATACATACATATCAAATTTCAGAAGTTCTTTAACTTCAGGTACACAGTCTTCTTCTACTCTATTTAACCAGACTTGTACTAAGAACTAATATGTTATGTAATTTCCATAAAGTATAGACAGTTCACAACAAAGCCTATGATATGGTTTTTTTCCAGTACTGTGTTGTTCCCTCTAACATACTTTTTTTTTAAAGGATCAGATAAATATGGGCATTGTGTACTAAGTAATCAAGTTTGCAGCTAAAATACAGATTTATTGCTTTTGAGCTAAAAATATTACGTCTGCATTTTATTATTTTTAAGGTTCAAATTTTCTATTAGTTTATATAGGAACTATTTTAGTGTCTGTGATTGTGATTTAATTAGTAGTGCTTTAGAATGTCTACTATGGAGGAAAGAACAACACACAGCACGTAAAGGAGTGAGCTCAGAAAGTCTGTTGTTAACACAATGTGCTAATACAAGAGCAGGACTGAAAATTAGGCCATGCTGTTTCACACTGGGAGAAGCTATTGAACTGTTTAGATTTTAGAGGGAGATTATTTTCCTTATGAAGACAACAGTCTCCCTTTTGTTCTTCTTTCTCTTCTATTCCTTAAGGCCATGGCTAGATCATGCATTCCAGCATCCTGTTTTCTCAAAACAGCAATCTAACTCTTTCAACAATTCTCTTCTTGGAGGAGCAGACAAGAGAAAGTGGCTGCAAATGGCCAGAAAAGAAGACCTGTCAACTTCAGATAGCCACAAATAGGAGAATTCCATAAAAATTAATGGCAACAGCTGATCTGTAAGCAGCAAAACTAAGTTTTCTCCAGGTAAAAGTCTTGTTCAGGCACTCTAGTATTAACTAAATGATACCATTTAATTGATTTTTAAAAAAGTTTAGGGACTTGCAGGCATATTTAAATTAAACAAAAAATAAAATGTAGAAGTTTTGAGAAGTATCTAATTGAATATGTTTCATCTCCTCAGTTTACCCATCAAGTGCTCTATATTGTAAGAGTTTATATTCAAATATGTATCTTAGATTCTGCAAATTTAAAGATAGTCACTTTGGTGAAGATAGTCACCAAATTATTTTTAACAATGTCTTTAGTGTTTAGTTTAATATTAAGCAAGATGATTCACTAGTTAGCTCAGCAAAGAATTCCATAAATGGTAATAACTGTGAGATCACTCTTGCCCACCCTCCACTCAAGCAATCAGGACTCCCTGTAATGCAGTTTGGAAGCCGCTGTCCAGTTTAAATCTGTCATGCATTAGCGCTTCCATCCATCATCTTTCAAGTCTGAACGCGTAGCTCGGAATTAATGAAACTAGGCCTTAGTCTTATAAAACAACCAAACATTTCACTTTGAAAAGCAGATACTGGAAGCAGCCTGACTTAAAAATACAAGGAAATTCTGGATCCATAATTCACCCTCCACCTTCCGACCCCACCAACCGCCATATTAGTGTGCCCCTACCAAAATACCAGCTTGTGTTTACAGTTTCGTTTCTCCTGATGGTGGATGGGCGCGTGTACACGCACTCGCTCTATGTGCACTCAATAGGATCATGATCTGGAGAGCTGAAAATGTAAACACAAGCTGGTATTGTGGTGTGACTAGCGGTTTGTGGTTTCTTTGTTTGAATATTTCAAAAATGGCACACTGGCCAGAACTTAAGAAGAGAAAAGCAGAGCTGCTACTTAGACAAAAATTTGATGGTTCCAATGCTCAGATTTCCAATAGATAAAGTGGGCTGCACAGTACTTAGGTTTTTACATAGGTGACTATGCTCGAGGGCAGGAATTTTGTTTTCAGGGATAGAAAAAATACAGTTTTGTCCTTCACATAAGAAGGAATACCTTGCTTGTTCAAGTGCCCATCAAGTGATTTCTTCAGATTAGGAATGCTCTATTCTTCTGAAGCTGTCTGTAATCATGTGGCTGAAGTAGACAATATGGTCAAGGATTCACAGGATTAGCACACTTTAGGTGAGCTCATTCTTTTCACAAAAAAAAAAAAAAATGTTGCATCAGAGAGCTAGTAATTTTCTATTATTTAAGCTCAAACATGGATTCACACGTGAATCCCACAGAGAGCCCCAAAATTACATACCTATTGAGTTACAAGAGCACAAGCTTAAATTGGTGTAATTTCAGAATTTTTCTTACTTTTTGCTTCACTGAAATTAAGTGAAGCAGAATTACTTTATGAAATCACCATGAGTCCAAAAGCTCCTCTATTTCTTTCTAAGTATATCAGCCAGTCTCAATAAAACCTCATAATATCATTTTGCTACTGTTCTGAACATGGAGGCGAGGAAGGAGGGAGAACTGAAATTCATCTTACAAAGCACTGGATTATATCCAGCTACATTATATTTGTTATTTTTATACATTAAAAATGTTTTAATAAGCTTATCAGAAGTAGATGTTTGAAGTAATTTTCCCCCACAATAAATTATTTTCATCAGTTGAAGACTGGTTATAATACCTATTACACATGCTATATAAGCTCATCACTGGAAATTCAAACAAAAACTGAAAGCAAAATTTAAGAAAAGATAGAAAAAAGCAGGGTGGTCTTCTAAAAACAGTGGTAGAAGTCCAGAAATTTCACCAGTACTAATGCAACAACTCTTCATTCAAGAGAGGGGCAGTTCTAACATCTGTGTTCTCTATAAGAATAGTGGTGTTATTCTTGTAGTACTCACAACTCATGAAAAGAGCATCCAGTTTATAAATACTTATCAGTTCATTTGATTGGAACATATCTGTCCCATAAAAAGCAGGAAAATCTTTCTTAAAGTATTGAAGTATTAAATTACACACAAAACCATATAAAAATATTAATCAATTTTCCTCTTCAAATACTTTTCATGTGTGTTTTAGAAAGACTTGATTACTTTACACAAACTGCACAACTGCAATGCCATCATAAGGTAGAACATCTTGCCTCTTTTTAATACATTACTCTATATAAGCACCCTCACAAAGACAGCTTGTGAGCTTTTCACAAATTATAATAATGGAACCACCTACATGTATATCAGTGCTGACAGATCTGGATCATCTTATTTTCACCTGCAGTAAGTTCAGAGTCAGCTAAAAACTAAATTATACAATGAACAGCTTTGTTGTAGGAATATGCATGGCCTTATTTTCCACCAACATTTGCAGAACAAATGCATGCAGCTAGCATAGATATTTAATGTAAATGGTAATAAATACTAGTCAATTTGCAATCTCTTTTTTTTTTAATCCAAATTGAAGATAAAGTCCATCCCTTTGGGGTTTTTTATGTGCTGCTCTATAGATGGATGGTTTCGTCTATATAGATGCACACCTGCCCAACAGCCATTATCTGCAATAGATTAATGAATAAAAAGGAAAATGTATCCAAAAAGTTCTTGCTGTTAGTTGAAATGAGTAATTTCTTGATATGAAGAATGATGAAGAATTAACTAAAGATGAAGAATTAACTAAAGCAGAATTTTGTGTCCAGCTACTACACCAAATGCCATAAAATTCTGATGACCATTTGAAATCAAGACTTTACTGTGTGCTCTTCTGAAAGGCAGTGGCACTTCTGGTCTGAAATAAGAGGACTGCCAGCTGACATGATCATGCCACTCTGGAAGACCTAAGTTTTAAATACCAATAGTGACCAAATATAGTCTCATGTTATGCCAAGGAAGGTTTAGACAGGTCATCACTGAAAGCATGGCCAAGCACTGAAAGAGGATGCCCAGGGCATTGGTGGAATCACTGATGAAAATCATGTTGATGTAGCACTTGAGGACATGGTTTAGGGTTGAAGGTGTTAGGTTAGCTGTTGGGCTCAATATTAGGGGCCTTCTCCAACCTAAATGATTCTGCGATTCTTGTTCCTTGGGCATTGTAGAATGATTTGTGCAAGGATGGCTTCAGTCACATAGAACATGCTTGTAACTCAGAGGGAAAAGAAAGCACTCATTACTCACAGTGTTTCCTTGTGTTTGAAGAATGTACCTGAACAATTTTTTCTAAAGAAATGTAAATATATAATTCATGAAAACATGAAACAAATTTGTGTGCAATACTGTGTAATAATACATGCCTTCCCCTCCTACTGGCAATGCAAAAAAAACCCCCAAAACTATTGTTCTTCAGTAAGCTCCAGGAAAGAGTATATTTAGCACTCTTAGCTTCTGGAGAAAAAAAGCACCGTCTTTCATCAACTACACTAAGATGAAAAAGACTTCAAAAGGCAAAATAACTGAATGTCCAAATTTAGGTAGAGTGCATTCTTCCTCCATAAAAATACCACTTCATTCAAAATATTAGCGATAGCTCCTTCTTCTGTCACAAGAAAAACTTGATATTAAGATTTTTCTCTATTTGTGTAGTAAAAATGCTACAAGCAATGAAAAACAAAACTTAACCACACCATAACAGCACATAATTATAACAACACACGAGTTAAAAAAACCCTTACACCATTGTATTGATGACACAAATATAATCCACATCAGCCCAGTATATCTAAAACCAAGTTTCCATTACAAGAGAAGTATCTGAACTAGGTAGAACTCCACTGGTAAGCAGTGAAGAAATTTTAACAAATGTTCAGGAAATTAAGACCTGAAAGAAGCACCAAAAAATTAGAAGGCCTACACCACATTAATAATGTAAATAGCTCACCAGCTTTAAGTATAATGGTTGTTTGAAAACTAACTGCAATATCAAAAGTATTTTCAAGAAATTCAAACCACAATTACTTTTTACACAGTGAGAGACCCTATTCTTATGTTTCAAGACAGTTAGAATGGCTTGCATTTTTAAAATTGTTCCTTAAATATTTGTGTGCATAACAATATCAGTCATATAAGTAGAGATCTAGACTGGACAATTTCCATATTGTCAGCAAAATAAAAGTTATGGAAGCTGTTTTCTCAAAAATTAGAAGTAGAAAATGTTCCCTTAAAACTTGTGTCCCACGCAGGTGTTCAGAAGAAATTATTTAAAACACCTGGGCTTTAGACTCAATTTTTATGCTTATATGAATGCATTATTTGATAGTCTATATGTGATAATCATTACTGGTAATTATTTTTCTCTTACTTACTTGAGAAATAAAACCATAAAAGATTGCATGAAGAAAATTTGCATGAATTGGATTTGAATGTTTTTCAGTGGGATGAAGATCTTAAAAGGTTACTGCTTATGTACACCATTAACAGTTTATTTTGCTGTCTTCCATTACAAAGGAACAGAGCTGGTTTACCTACCACTTATTTAAACAATATTAACTATTTGTATATTACTGCTACTACAAAATCCCAGATCTATTACCGAGAACAAAGTCAATGGGTAAAGTGGAGCACAACATTTGACCTTTAAAAATATTTGTAAAGTTTTCCTCTTTTCTAGAGGGAGAGATATTTTGCTGAGTGGTTAATGAATTCAGACACTGACCATTTGACCTGGGTTTTTGAAAGTAATTAGCAGCTCCAGTTACCTGAAAGATGGAGCTAAGATGAGCAGGCAGTTTTAAACCAGCGCATTTCTAATTAAAAATGATGTTATTTACAGTCACTCGATAGACGTTGTAAGCATCTGTGCTCATAAAGAAATATGAAACAAAGGATTGATGATTTTTAGAGGCTATCCACAGTGCCTGAAAATAACAAGTGAAGGACGATGAATATAAAATTGTTATAAATATAAATAATAAATATATATGTAATTGTTAGCTAGAGGAGATTATGGCTCTTGCTTAAACATATTTTTCAGGTAAACTGGAAATGTGTAATTTAATTAATTTCTATATCCAAGTTTTGTAGAGAAAGGAAAGGTTCTCAACAATGAGTGCAAAATTAAGCTGAAAGGAGCAGATAGTTGTATTGGCTTGTTGGACTAATGCTGAGAAGGGTATCACAAAAGGACAACAGTGTAAGTTTTAAGTATACAAACACTACTCAAAAACTCCAAGCTCCAAAAATACACAAAAGTAGTATCAGGCTCTGTGGCAAGAGGTAGTTACTAGGGAGTATAATTGCTGTAACAAAACGATTCTCACATTCATCACCATTGCATTTATTCCACCTCAAATTCCCTACTGCAAATATGCCATATGGATAATCATATTATATTTCAGATATATTAAACATATGTGGAAACTAGTCAAATACTCCAAAGGATTTTTAAAGGGCTGACATTAACTTTGTGACCTGTGGACTATAGTAAAAAAGTGTCTGTGGAGTATTCTTTGTCCTCAAACTATGTTTCTGATGCAACTCCTTGTCCACTGAATTTTTTATGACTTTCCAACTCAAAAGAGATTGAAAACTACTGCCATGTACTGACATACATAGTGGGAACTAAAACAAGAGCCAAAGCAAACTTTAAGATTTGAGCTAGTATCAAGTTTGAATATGACCAAAACTAGGTAGCAGATCCTGAAGTAGTTTCTTGGATTTCAGTAATTGGCCATTCATGTTATTGGATTAAGTTATCTGGGTATTAAACCAGTTACATTGACTTAATCAGGTGGGTAGAAAAGTCAGTAGTCTCAAGACAATTTAAGATATTTCTCTACTATAATAATTCAAATCCACTTTATTCAAAATGAAAGAATGTGTATTGTATTACATTTTAACAACCCAGCAACCTAAATACCAGTAATACAATAGTTAAAAAGGCCTAATGAATACTCCTTTTTCATTATCTGGTTTCAATATTTTTATTTAATTACAACAAGCTTTTGTATTTACTTTTGCCTTGAATATTGTTCTTACTTGAATTTAGACTCATTTTTATCCATGAAATAAAGTACAATAACTTAGACAGTGCTGTGCAGATTAATAGTTAAACAGTAAGCATAAACAAGGAAAATGCACTTACTCTTTTTAACAGAGTAACTAAATATTAAATAAAAAATAAGATAAAGTTGAAATTTAATTTTAAAAAATTAATTAAATTCAATTTAATAAAGTATTCAGAGAACAAATCAATGATGCCTTAAGCACCTGATACTGACAGCTGCCTCATCAGTTCTCAGGAATTAGAAAAAAATTTGCAAATCATTTTATAAAACAAAAGCATGTGCAAGTGTAATATTTGCATCCACCTTTTCTGCATGGATAAAGTGTCTCACTCTTTCATCATGTTAGCAAAAAAATTCTGGAATGCATAGCATTTTTCACATCCTACCTTTGCAGAGAAAAGGCTTAGGTTCAACTGGTGCTTGAAATGATCTCTGGACCTGGAATAAGACAGGAAAAAAAGTATTTAGTAGTCAAACTAAAAGAACTATGACCTCCTAAATGAATAAAAAACCCTGGAGGCATATTAATTAAAAAAAAAAAAAAAGTTGAAATTAGAAATCTGGGCAGTACTAAAAGCTTCTCCACATCCTTTCTACAATGGAGACTAAAACTGCCACCACATGGACCCAAATATTTAGGTCTCCAAATACCAACTGTTACAGCATATAATTAAAGTCAGTTTATAGCCTTTAATCAACATAATCAAATAAGCTAGTGAGATGAGAAATCACTACTGTATTTATTTATGGCACATAGCCAATATAACTAAAATAAGGATGTAGCCTTACCTGAATAGTTTATTGCTAATTGCAGGTACTGTGCCTATCCAAATTACATTTCTCTCAGTGTTTGTAAGAAGCTTGTCTATCCAGTGTAATAAAGTCAGGAAGAACTACATTTCTGATAATTTGGGTACTACAAGAATGAAAGTAACCTTTTCTATCTACTCCTAGTATTTTTTTCTGTGAACAACACAGAGAAAAAGGCACAATCACAACTCCACAGACTGTGCACAGTCAAAAAACAATTATGTTATATTTTATTTTGCTTTTCCTTCTACCAATGCCTTGTGTTCCAGAAAGCTGAACTGGATGAAGTATAACATATATGTTTAATCAATAAAATAGCTGTTTTTCTAAACCAATCAAGGAGGAGAAATATATAATTTATCTTAGCTAGCTATTAATAATTTGTATTATCACAGAAAAATTCCAAATATAACTGTGCTCCATAATGACTTAATGTTTATAAGGACAGTAGAGAATTCTATAAAGGATGACAGAAAAAAGAGCCAGGATAATGAAGAGGAAAAAATGCCACTGTGTGTATTTTGAGGGGCTGCAAGAACTGAAACCATCCTAAAGAGAAGAGTCAATATATCTGATTGATAACTTTCATAATTATGAAGACTATATAGAAGTCACAAATTTAATATCTAAGTTAAATACATTATTTTGTATTTACCTCCAGTTTCTGTTTAAGTAGAGTACAGGTTTCTCACATCCCAAGTAACAGGGTAAATTACAAATGATGAACACACCTTATTTTGTAGAGGCACCAAGACTGCAAATACTTTATTCTCTGCTATATCTCTGTGATTAGTAGAGTAATGTAATCTCTAAATCTTAGATTGATTTGATTTATGTAGAATTCTGTAGAATGAAGCTATTAAGGAATTCTTCATTACTTTTGTATCATCAGAGAATTTTCAAAATCTGCAAAATGCAATCCTGTTTTTGAGGTAATTTCAAAGGGAAATGTTCTGCTTAGCAGAAAATCTGATCTTATAGAACAGCATCATGCCCACCATCCTTTAAATCAGCCATTGTAATCACCGTTGTCACCCGTTGTGTCCTCCAGCAAGCGCAGCCACAGATAGCTTTGCTTAGGCAGATCTTTATAAGTTGAGTTGAAAGCAATTTAATTTTGGCAAAATGGCTGCTTTCATTGTATACAGGACACCGAACCTCTTGTGTAGGACCTTTTCACCATGTTGTGATTGATTTTACATCTATTGAAAACAAGTCTGGTCTCTGCCATTTGTTTACCCTTGTATTCTCTCTTTATGCTTTGGTATGCATTTTTAATTAGATACACTCCAGTTCTTTCACCACTAGCTAACACTTTTATTTGGGAAGCAGTCTTTACTAGCCCTGCAAATATCCGCTGTTCTTTGCAATGTCAAGTCCTTTTCTCACCTTGCTTTGACTTGGTTATCACTTATATCACAAGTAATTCATCCATCTGTTAACTGCTCCAATTCACATTACTTGGCTTTATTTTAAAGATCTTAACAATGGTCAATGGTCTCATCTGGCAGCTGGTTTCTTGTAAAAAATGTGCCTTTCCCAAGTGACATTCTTGTGAGGATCAAAATATTCACTGAATGGGTTTTTATCTAGCAGTTTACAGGTCCCTCAGGCTCTCCATAGAACATATTGTATATACCCAGAGCTTTGGGCATGCCATGTGTAGCAATGTGGAGGACTTCACCTTCTTCAATTTTATTTCACTCTTCTCCAGCTTTCTGCCATGTTATCTTTACACATTGTTGGTTAATTCTTGTAAAAAAATTTATATGTATCATGCATCTACACGATTGTTTAGGTTTGCATCAAGAGTGTGCCTTTAAAGCAAAACCTTCCAAGAAGGAAACTAAAGTTTGGGAGTGCTGGAAGTAGATTCTCTCATTGAAAAATGGCAGAGCAGAAACGTGCTTCATACAATTTGGTTGTAAATGGGCATTCATCCTTGGGACACAAGTAGAGCTATCCAAAGTAGAAAATGCTAACAGAAATGTATCATGTCAATTTAGCCCCACACATTTACTCCTAGTCTGTACTAATCCCTAACACAGACATAACCACAGAAATAATTGAAATTGTCTTTGTTGGTTTACTCTCACTGCCTGAAATTGGTGAAAAGCATTATACCAATTACACAGCACTTCTATAAAAGTAATGTTTCAGCCCAATCAGAAATATCTTAAGTAATAAAGGAAGAACAAAATTAATTTTTATTGTGTCACAAATAAGGGGGAGATCACCCACTGAATAAAGGGGAGGGGAAAAAAAAAGGTGTAGTATTGTTCCATCCCACAGGAATCCAGAAAAAACCCACAGTATGTCCACTTTACATACCACCTTTCTCTTAATTTACAGTTTTCAATTTACAGTCTTCTACACAGTTATTTAAATAAACTGTCTCTCACAGAGTAGCACCTTTGCAATTGCCAGGGACACAAACCCACTTCTCTGTTTCCTCATAAAAATTTTCCATAGACACCCCCAACACAAGCATTTCCAGCAAGACTGATTTTTTTCTTGGCCTTGTCTTCTCCAGATGGTTTGTAGATAGTTCTCACAACTCAGCCATCACTTTAAATAGACTTAAAAAGACAAAAGTCCAGTTTCCTTTAGGACTGCATGTGCAACTTGTGGCTGGTGAAATTTCCAATATAAACAAGATCTTTTGGCACCAACTGGAGGGGGGCTGGGCCTGTGTATGGCTCACTGTAAGGAATGTTTGCTTTCTTAATATCCTCTCCCTTCTTAACTGGGATGGATTATATCCAAATACATTGCTACCATTCTTCTCACTCAAACTGACTTTATACTTGTCATACTTTAATGGGCAGGTCTGTGCTCTGAAAGAGATGCAAATAGTTTTGTTTGCAGGTTTTCAATAATCATATGTTTCATGATTAATGAAGCCTCTTTTGAGCCTCTAACAGCCTTCTGCAGCTGATTGTAGAATTGTTGAGAAGTCTAAAAAAAGTAATCTCACTCATATACTATCTTTAACTAATCCTGTAAAATTTTATTCATTGTTTGTGACAAGACTTGCTATTACTCTGCATGCAGCAAGGAGTTGATCAAGCATTGTACAAGCTGTTGGGGATGTCACAGAGGTCACCATCAGCACTTCTAACCGAGTGAGTGCTTGCCAAGGATAACAGAAGAAACCATTTCCCCATTTACAGGTTTGCCAAGACAGAGTTCCAGTCCATTCCCAGGGTGAAAGGCTGCAGTTTAAAACACTATTATTCCTTCATTACATTTGCAGTGTATAACTACCAAACATAATTCTAAATCAATCAATAAAATAGTGTGCTTCTGGCTCTACTACCCTCTCACAAACATGATCTCAGCTCTTCTACTCCTTGAAGTATAGTCATTTCCCATGTTCTGTTCTTCATGTTTAAACACAGAAAACAAAAATATCCACAAGTCCAACGTTTTGTTCAACCCACAGTGCATCAGGTATTCTAACACCAGGCTTTCTGAAACTGTATCTTCTGTTGAGTTTGTTTGGGATTTTTGGTGTTGATGATTTTGGTTTTTTTAATATTATAACTAAGTCCTGGAGAATTCCTCCTGTCCTAGCACAAACAGCACTCTCTACATAAATGATGTGCCAGAAAATTGTGTCCAATCTCTCAGTGCATTCTTCATGTTCTACACACCATTCTTAAATTTTGCCACTTAGCCATGTGAAATTGCATTATTTAATTACAGAGCCTCAGAAATATTGCTGCATTAATCCAATCAAAAACAGATTTGAAGGGAAAATTATATACCAGGAGATAGGAAAAAAATGACGTGATCTCTTAGCAAGTCTGATCTCTGTTGATCACTTCACTACAAACAAGGACAGGTTAGCATGTGGAAACCAGGAAAAATGTAAGGGTCCAATCAAAGCTAGTTTTTACCACTTATAAGAGCCATCCAAGTAATAAAAAAGGGAACAAACCTTGAACATTTTCTTGCACTGCATTACTGCAAATCAATAAATAAAATCTTCTATAGATTAGCACGGGTTAGACCAAAACAATGAGGGATTCGGTAGCATGCAAGAGAGTGCCCTTCAGATTAAATGACAATTTGGAAGTGTTTAACAACATATGGTCTCTTTTCTTTGACATATACGATTAAGAATATATCATTTTTATATAAAAATATAAAATACCATCTGTCATAAGTTCCAACCATGATACTGCCTCTATATATCCAATTAATTCACTATACTTTCTAGTGTAAATATTTCTCCTATTTTCTCATTTTTCTTTTTCTCTAACTATATTTATTTATAAAATTTCAATAAATGTATATATTTAAAAAGTCAATACTATGACTTGAAATGTAATTAGGAATAACAATGAAAGTCTGTTTCACTTTGTATTTCAAAGAAGGGCCAAATCTTCAAATGGTTTGAAATGCCATTGCTCATTTAAGTCAGTGGGTATAGGCGTAATATAAAGATTTAACTATGTTGGTTTTCTTTATTATACACATCAACCCAGAGAAATACTCACTTTTCACAAATAAATATTTGTGCTTCTTTCTTTTTTCAGAAATGCAGGGTACTTTAAACACACATGACTGCAGAATGAGAACCCAAATATAACGGGTATCGCTCCTTAAGGTGTCAGAATTCTAGTGAATATGGAGGAATAAATGGATTGCTCTCAAAATCATGGCAAAAACCAGCAAAACACATAATGCATTTCAATCCACTGAATTAATACTTCGTCTCATTAATTTAATCCAAAAGAAAAATCTTTGACCATACAATTATTATAATGACTTCTGAGAACATTAAGACATGCACAAGTCTCAAAATACAGTCTTAAGACTATAGGAGCTAAGTTTTGCCAGGGTAAAAGAGGAAGAACTGTAACAGCCTGTTTGAAGCAGGGTGCAAGATTTCTTCTGTTTGAGACAAGCAGACAAGCATGCCCAGATAAACATATACACAGACAGACACACATAGGTTTTACTCTTTGTTTCTGAGTAATTTGGCTGTGAGTGCACCAATAAATTACACTAATAGGTTTTAGTAACACGAGAAAGCAATTACTGACCCACAATTTAAACCACGTTTTAAATTTTTCGCTTTTAAAGAATCTTTTGGAAATTTTGTCTCTTGAGATTCCCTCATCTTAGCCCAAAAACAAAATGGAAGAGAAAATTATTTTGCTTTTCAAAAACATTGCCCCTCTTACACAGCAGAATACCATATAATGTTAATTCCCTTTCTCTTTCTTGGATTAATTTTATACTTCATAGTGTAAAAAAATTAAGATTTCTGTGTCTGCTGCCGTGCTGTGGAAGTGGTGACAATAGCTGAGGTTATTCCCATATAATTTACAACTTAGTACCTTTTTACCTGCTTCTTGTAGTGGGTCTATGAGCAGAAAATGCTGATCATCTTCTAATATTACATTCTTGGTCTTTAAAGGAGCTTTCAAATAAACCATGATGCTCTTCTTGGTCATTCATGGCAGAAACTCTGTATAGAGTCCTAACAAATTGCTTGTGTAGGTTCTTAAGCTGTCCCAATACTTCCTAAAATACTTGCAGTATTTCAGTAACTACGTATTAATCAACTTCTAAGAATTTTTATTTTGTTAGGCATAATAAGTTCACAAGGGATACTGAGATCTCTGACTTGTTCACGTGCTGTCAGGTAACGTACTCCTTTGGCTTTGTGTTTTCCTCTTGTAATTTACAACAGAGTTTTTGCTCCAGGGTTAACATAAGGGTAATAGAAATTCCGATTTACTTCTCTGTTTGCACCAGAAACGTTTGCACCATTCATCAGCATGCATGCTTTAATGTGATTACGTGCCTATTGTTTGGCCACAATTCCCATGCTTCTCCACTTCTGCTTGTGCTGATTTTACACATATGGTCACTCATATTTCTCTTCTCTAAATCCTCGTATATTCTCTAACACTGTTTTTGAGAGGACTGCATGTGATACTGTTCCTATAACAGTAATCATTGTTTTCTTGATTTGATGACTCAGTTGTTGGTTCTGCCATCCCATGGCGTCGTTGTTCCAGCACTGGTGACACTGGGCTGCAAGGGGACGCAGCTAACCCACAGCACTTTACAGCAGAGCACTTCACAGCCTTCCACTTCGGCCCGTTCTACCCGGAGGCCGCGCCCCTCGCCGCTCTCCACGCTCAGAAGCTCCTCCCTGCCGGCCGCGGGGCCGGAAGCCGCTGCCGGGTGCCCTGTGAACCGGGAAGGGCTCGGTTTGAATGAGATCCGGCTGATTCACCGCGGCCCGGGCGGCTCCGGCCCAGGTGAGGGCCCGGCCGCCTCCGCGCCAGGGCGCTGAGGGGCCCCGCGGCGGCCTCTGCGCGGCGGCGGCGGGAGCGCGGCCTGGCAGTCGGCCCGAGCGTCGGGCAGGGCCGCGGGGGGTGCGGACGGGAGCGGGACGGGACGGGACGGGGCGGGTCTGGCGAGCCGGGATCGCGCTGGGCCCTGGCCTTTCCGCTGGGAAGTCCGAGCGCTTCGGGCAGCGGGGACAGCTGCGAACGGGCTGGGGTGAGGCGGCGAGAGGGGCCGGGGAGCGGCGCAGGGCGGGGGCCCAGCCGCTGGAGCCGGACGGGCCTCGGCGCCGCACGGGCCCCAGGGCCCGGCCGCCTCCGCCCGGCCCGCTGCGGCCGCCCTTGTTCGGCAGCGCCCGGCGCGGGTTCGAGCTGCGGGCAGAGCGGGGCTCTGTGCCCTGTGCCCTGTCAGAGGCACCTCACGGCCGGCAGCGCTGCTGCTCCCGGGGTGCAGCGCTGCCCCGGTCCCCGGCAGTGCAGCTGAAGTTAGAGGGGCACAGGGGAAAGTGGAGGCAAAGCACTGGCTGGGATACCTGAAGGGGGAAGAAGCAGAATTAAGTAGAGAAGAAGCAATAATCAGAAATTAACGGCGCTATTTCTAGTATGCAGCTGACTTAAGTAATGTTTCTGTAACAAATTTGTGTCATGTAGTTGGATACTTGTAAACACGGTGGTGGCGTCATGCCTTAAAGTTGCAGTTGTTTTCGGTATGCCGTGGAAAAACAGAAAGCCAACAGGGATTGAGATTTACTTTTTAAAAAGAACTTTTTTGTAAATATATCTCAAAGTTATATAGAACTGAAATGGTACTAGGCAAGCTGGAAATCTGATTTGTGTTCATCTAAAAGCTGTCAGCCCTGGGAGTCCAAGATGTCCTGTATGCCTCAGGTGGGGACTAAACTGGGAAGAAGATTCTGTGAAACAGAGCATTCACTGTGACCATATTGAGACAATGAAAAATATCTGTTTGTGAAGAAATTCAGAAATTGGCTAGCATATAAATTGCTTCTGAATCACTAAGTGTGACTTTCAATGGCAGGGTTTAACCTGTAGCTTAGTGGGAAATTTTGAGTTCCATGATCTGTTGTAACACGCCATTTCAGTGATACTCATTTGAAAACTATGATTTAGAACATTTTAAGTTAGAGAATACTTTAAAACTAGTATTAAATAATACCAGTATATAAATTAGTTTGTACATGATACCAAGATATAAATTAGTTTGTCAACTTTCTTGGAAGCGATTCACTCCTGACAAAAATTATGGCGTATAAACTAATGGTACCTGTAAGTACCTTGTAACATTTAGGATGATGGGAAAGGGCGGGTGTTAAGGACACTGAATAATAGAGAGCTGGTATGATGAGTGCTTGCTGGACTGCTGCATAGTTCCACAATAGTTGTGTGTCTTCTTGGCTTTCTGCAGAAATTCAGAGAAGGCCATTACTTCATGTACTACATAAAATGAAAATGAATTCTGTTGGTTTCTGTGGTGGTGCAGCTTGTTAATGAATCTTTGCTTATCTGTAAGTTTTATGTGAATGTACTTCAGTAGCTTTAAAGCAGTCTGTTTGAATCTGTGTTACTGAAGTAACTCCAGCTCAGCAATGAATGGAGTAGAGTTAGGTTTGCTGTACTTCTGGAAGTCAGAAAGCAGAGCCTGGGAAGCTGACCTGCCAACTACCTAGTCCAGCTCGGGTCTATTGAGATTCAGGTCTGTGTGAAACAAGGCCTGGGTTTACAGAACTGAGCACGTTGTGGAAGCAAAGCAAGAGTCATGTAACTCTGGACTTGCACTACTGAGACTGCATTCATGCATGACATGATTAAACTCAAGCTTTAATGAACAGATTACTTAGAATTGTATATTTTTTTCTTCTTTTCATACAAAATATATAGGAAGATAGACTAGTCTACCCCCTCTCCCACCTTTTCACATGTGAAGTCTCTGTTCAGGTTTGATGACTTTAACTGCAATGAGTTTCTTTTCTTGGTGAAATAATGTTTTTCTGCACTGTGCACTTTCTCAGCTGATTTACCTCTCCAGCTGTTTATCGTCCCAAGTGAAGCTGAAATGGTTGCAGTTGCACCAAAAACCTTGAGCCACTTCTGAGCACTGTTAATAAAATTGTTGATCATCTGCTGTGTGTAACTCCTCAACAGGAGATGTGGAAGTGCTTGTACAAAGCTTGTTATGTAGTCTCAGGTGGAGAAACTGAGTTACCGAAGATGAAATGATTTGCATCAAGTCTCTCAGTGTACAAATTGCAAAGTAAATTGCTGTCACCTGTGTGTAGCCTGATACTCCCTCCACTAATAGGGCAGTTTAGTAGCCATTGTTTTCTATGTATGTCAAAGCTGATTTTGATATTTATTTCTCTACTAACTCAAAAGTTGCCAAACCAGGAGAACCCTCTTTCATTGAGGGATCACATTGTGGAGTGTTAATGCTAGATAAAAATAGTGCACTGTAGTGTGAAACTCATGTGTCGCATGCAAGGAGATAGAGTAATTTAAGACTGTTTCAAGTTGATTTCAAAATACATGCTGCAACATGCCAAGTATAAACACAGTGGCTGTTGGTTTATACCTGTATGTGCATCCACATTTGTGCATGATCCTTTTATATAACTTCATCCCTATGCTACCTAAGAAAAAATGTTTTCATTATTTAAAGCCAGAATTTAAGTGACTAGAAAATACCAATGAACAGCTGAGTAGTGAACCAGAGCTCTCCAAATGGGCAACTCTTTCCAATTATTACAGTTACCTAACAGTTGTACTAGGAGCAAATGTTAGATGTGGGTTTTAAAATTTCTGTTTTCAGAACAGTTTTGAGATGCTTTGTGTATACTCTCACTGCATTATTAATATTAACTATTTTTCCCTTTTGAGGTAAGGGCAATTAAATAAAAATTGCTGTAATGGAAGTTCAGATTTTTAAAAAACATTTGATGACCAAGCTTATTTTAGTTATGGTGTTTCAAATCATGGACACACATACACAGAGAAGCTATTTAATTCTTTTTTTTAACCATTAGCTACTGTATTAATTTCAGTGATGAGTGCATGTCATCCAAATTCCACAATGCACCAAAATGCAAGTTTATTATGATAATTGTCCTTCTGTATTTTTTCTGATACAGAACTATTTGATACAGTTACTTCCATAAAGTTACACTTTATAACAGAGACTGTTAACTCTTCCTTGCAGACAGAAAGAAACAATCAAAATACCTTTTGCCAACTTTGGAAGGAAAATAGGTGAGATTTACTGTGAACTGTTTGTTTACTTTTCTGGCTTTTATTTATATGTATATATAATGTAAGTGTGTGTGTGTGCGCGAATATAGGGTAAAAACAACAGAGAAGTTGCTAATCAGCCCAGCTTTTTGCACTTTGTAGCACAGGTAAGATTCTCAGCTGTAGGTTACCTTTTGTGCCTCACTGGGGAGCAAACCAAGCTCACAGAGATTTGTTTCTTTCATTTCTTTGTAGTAAGTGGGGAAGGGAATGCAAGGCCACTGGGTGGTCAGGTGGCTAAAGGTGAATAACTCAGGCCCAGTTGAAGAAGAAGCTGCAGTTCTGTTGTAGCCTGTGCTGCTGGCTCTTGTGGTCTCTCCTGGATCATTTCCTTCTGCAAAGCTGGCAGGAGGATTAGTAACTTTCCATTCAACTTGTCAGTGATTTCCACCCCAGCCTGTCAGCACTGAGAAACTCTGACTTGCTATTTCTCTTCCAACTTTATGGGAAGGTGAATACATGCTCCTTTGCTCTTGTGCTACTTTGAGATAAGCTTCAAAAGGATCTCTGTTAAATTGCCTCAGTTACTAAAAAACAAAACAAAAACCCCCCACCCAAACAAAAACCTGAAACAAACCCCCAAAACCCAGAGATATTCTTTGAGCAGCTTTAGCTTAAAGAATGATTTGACAGAAATGTCTTCTGGAGCCTGTATTAGTGTTAAAAGCAATCAGCTTTTCCAAGACCTCTTTTTCTGCTATGCCAAGACAACTATTTCTGGGATGCAGCGTGAAGCCTCTCAGAGAAGTGAGCAGGGTTAAACCCAGCGTTTTTGATAGCCTCTCAGTTTGCTGCAGGGCTGCACAAATGGCTGTCCTGGCAGTACTGAGAAAGCAGCATCAAGTTGGTGAGCAGCAGCAGCTTCCTCATTGCTCCTTATGTTAACACTGACATTGAAAAAAAGTCTTATCAAATCACAGCCACAGATCATTTCACAGATCTGTTTCAAAACACTGCTCTATGAATGATTGAGTGGAGGCAATTAATGGGCAGCGTTCTCAGTGAGGAGGATAAAATGAATTTAACTCCTAAATTGAATGTGAAGCAGCCTTTCTCTACCGGAATTCAGGCAAACCTAAAGATCTTTGTCACTTTTCCAGTCACGCCAACCACTTTTGCAGAAATAAACAGGAAAGTTTTCTGTACCCACAGACTGCTCTTACCCTTGGTGCTTAGGGCATCTTAGCTACAGCAAGAGCTTCTAAAATAGTAAAAAACCACCATGGTTTCAGTTTCTAACAGCATTTAAAATGATCAATTAACTTTAAATTGCTTAAATGAATTATTAAAATATTTTGAGAATTTAATATCAAAAATGTTGAGAAAATTGGAAGCTTCTTGCAGCATTATGGTTACTTGAGTGAGACATGGCATGTACCACTTGTAGGAATTGTATGGTAAAGGGAAAAAAAAAGCCCAGTAAACATTCTTTGGGTTATTCTTCAATGGTGCCTTGTCCTTTTTCAGCTTATCAATGTAACATTTCTTTTTTACATGTGCCATGATTTCTAAATTTTAAAAGGTTTCTGCCTTTCTCCTTTCTATTTCCTTCTGCAGCAAAGAGACCTACTGGTGTCATCTTTACAGTCAAAAAGTGGGAGCTGCAGCCAAGTTTGTTCTGTGAGCACCTCTTGCTGAGCACCAGGTTAGAAATGTATAGTTGTTTTATTTGTAAAGGCTTAAGTTAGCTTCATTACTATCTAGAAATTTCCCTTAAGCTGTTGTAAAACTTACAAAAGCATTGTTGGAGAAATGGCTGAAATAATATTTAGATGGTTTAATAAAAATTAAAATCTGTTTTGGTGAATGTATTCCATTAACTTACATTTTTCAGATGTTTATACATCTCAGTAAACATGTTTAGATCCATATAGACTATAGGCTACTAAAGCATATTCAGTTACAAATAGGCAAGTAAAGCATTAGCTGCCAAAACTGTAACCAGAATCATGTCATGGAGCTAGTGAAATAATTTGAGTGCATCTAGAACTGTGTTTTGGAGATTTTATGTCTGTGCTGCTGTCTTGAAAATCTGAATATCTCAGTTCAATGACGGTTCTGTGGGAAATGTTAGGTGTCTGTAATACAGTGAGATTTTGTTGTAAAGTTATGCTGATAAGTAGTCAGTTTGTTTAACGCTTTAATCTAATCCAGCTCTGATATGGCAAAATATATGGCTTTTATAAATGATGTACTATACTGTTGGGTTAGAAACTGGAATAAACTGTAAATGAAATATTAATTAGTATGAGCTATTGCTTTTCCCTTCTTTTATAGGATTTATTTGTTTATTATTTCTTAAATGTACAAAGGTAATGTACCTCATCAGTTGATGGAAGTTGCTGTAGTTGTCAGAACTATCAGTTTTAGGGTTACCAGTGTAGAGACCAGAAGTTTCTTAAAATAAATGAACAGCCATGATGGATTAAAATAAAAGTTTTAGGAGCTTAAATATACTTCTCAGTTACTCTTCAGCCCTCTTTAGTGACACAGACGATGAATCATTGTGGGTTTCAATGGAGGAGTATCTACCACAGAGGGGTAACATGAACTGTAGTTGGCGTTAATTTGTGGTAACATTGTGACTGTTTTATTGAAGCCATTTAACATATGCTTACATAATATCTTTAAACGGCAACTTAACCTTTCCAAGGAAATCCTCCAACTTGATTTGGAATTTATTGTAGTTCAGGATAGAAGAGCATATACACTGTGTGCAGCTTTTGCCTCTAAAAAAGAAGCTTGGTGTCAATGACTTACTGAAGAAGTTAAGCATAACCACTGACCCTTTAATAAGCTCCTTTTTCATTTATATGGTGCCAGTGGAGCTTTAAGAAAGTGCTTACTGCTAGCTGAGGCTGCACTTGTTGGATTTGCAGGTTCTACAAAATCAAGAGAGTGAATCATATTAAATGAATAGCCTGATAGTTCACTGAACTGGGAAAGTGAATTTAACAAGTCGGGCAGGTATTTCTGGTCAATGTATCTTGGCTATTGTTAAGTATTGAAGTAGGAAGTAAAATGCTGCTTCTTTATGTGTTTAGAAGCTTAAACTATTTTTTAACCTTATACTGAAATAAAACTTGTTAGTCTTTAGCCAGTAAGAATTCTAGCAAATTTCAGAAGAAATTATGAGAATGATGATGACATTCACCTTCAGCATGAAGATTTTTTCATGTACAAAGCAAATATATTTTTCAAGTTCTTTTGCATAATTATTGCAAAAGAAGGCTATTAAATAAGTATTGTTAATGTAATCTGAAATCATGTATGTAATTATGTGTAATGTGACATCTGCTTGGAGGATGTATGTATTTTGGAAATCATATTTGGTGTTCTCAATTGCTTTCAAAGCCTAAACAAACTTTGTTGTGTTGTATTAAAACTTGTCCAGTTAAGACCAAAATTTTTGATGCTGTGCTTTGTATCTTCTATTTCATAAATAAAATAAGCCAGTAAAATTTTCTGATTTTGGCTACAAATGCACCTTGGAAATTGCTTGATTTGATGAAAACAGCTGTTTAAAAATTAATATTCAGCACGCCTTTTTTAAATTTTATGCATAAGTTTTGTTGTACAGAGCTAAGAAGTTGAGGAAGCCAAGTGGTAAAGTTCTGTTAAAGCTGGGGCAGAACCTGTACCTAAGTATCCACCATAAAATTATAGATGTCTTTTCAACAACAGAAAGTGAAGAAACTGTAGACAAAGAAACAGCAGTGTAATTTTTTTGGTTGGGCATCTTAGCAGCCTTTATTCCTGGGGACCACCCCCTTGAAAGTTACAAGACACAAAAACTGATGCTTTTAATTTTTTTTTAAGGAAGCTGTTTCATTGATTGGAATAATCTTGCACTAAAGCACTGGCACATGCAAGACTGGGAATGTATGAAATGACTGTACTGTCACTACTCTTCTAACTATATACACATTAAATGTTTACTTTACAGTATTTCTTTTAGTATAATGAGTTCATTAAAAAAAAGCTTTTGATGCTAATTCAGAGATCCATAATCTGCTTAGTGTCTTTCACATGTAGTTTTGATGATAACTGACAAGCTGTAAGTTAATTAGCGCGGAACTTACTAATGAGGATGCTAAAATCCTTACTTTAAGATTTTTATTGATGATTTCTGAGCAAACAAAAGTAAATTCAATTGTATATCTAATAAGTTTTAGGAACTTTCTGGCTGTAGGTACTGATCATAAGTAAGAAAAATCCCCCAATTAATTGACTGATGGGAAAGTTTTGAGAAGTTTGACAAGTGTTCATCTTCAGAAATGGGGATAACCCAAAACCAAAGCAATAAAGCAAAGTCTGTTAATTAGCATGGAAGACAGCTTCTTGAATTAATATGTGGTGTTAATTAACAGGAAGTCTGATGTTGTGTTGTAATTACCACCAATATTTTTGACATACTGAGTGACTGAAGGTGAATTATATAGATAACAATTTAGTAAACATTTCGAGCTTGGGAACATTTTTCCTTTGTTTCTGTTTTTCTAGAAATATGGATAGACTTCTGCGACTGGGAGGAGGTATGCCTGGGCTGGGACAGGTTAGTATATAGCTTGTCAATCTTTTCTTTAAAATTAATAATTTCTGGAGTATTTCTTCTATTATGCTATCATATTTTAAAGCAGCATCAAAAAAACATTGTTCATGGTAATAATCCTTGACTCAAGAGATTTTATATGTGTATCTTTGTTACAACCTGGCCTTTTTTTTGTGAATGACTATGTGTGTAAGTTTACAGAATGTTTATAAACCTTTCTTTTTTTGTCTGAGCATTTAAAAATTTATATTGGAAAGCATTGGAAACACATAATACATTTTTTAAAAACCAGTTTCCAATAATATGAATTTTCAGTACATGAAGGGTATTTATTGTAAATGGCCAAGCACATCCACCGCTCTTTCATAAATTACATATTTCAGTTCTTGGATCACATTGGGAATGGGGCATTATAAGATACTGAAGTATATGTAAATTTCAAGAGGTAATTTGAATTGAGTTTATCACTTGTGGGTTGTAGCTTCCTGTATGTGTGTTTTATTGTGTCTCCTCTTGTCGATTGTTCTCACTTCTGTTACCACTCACAGCAAGAAGGCCTCCCTGGCAGCTGTCCTGTTCCAGTGAGACAACTATTCACATTGTATGGCTTCTCCTACCTCTACAGCAAGTCCTAGTTCTTTTTTCCTTGATCAACTGACATGGCCAGCAGTCTTCAAAAATAAAATCAAGTTGATCTTGTTACATTGTGCTGATCGCTGTGGATACAGGGGAAAAAATAATTAGGAATCTTTGTTTGAGGTCTGTAAGAAGAATTATATCCTTAAGGAATGGGCTCCAGTGTAAATTCCTTTGTGGTCCTTTCCTGTGGTTGGCTGCAGTAGCTTCCTGGTCTCTTTCTAAGTCGAGAATCCAGACTCTTGTACTGGAGGAATCAATTCTGTATGTCTTGGGCTTCAGGATGTGTGTCCAGGGTTTCTTGTGGGATAGTTGAAATTGCTAAACCCAAAGCTTCTTTTGGTTGTGTATAGTGTGTTTGTGTCCAGTATAACTACAGGAGGAGTTTAATACTGAAGCATTTGGTGAAATATTGTAGGCTGATCTACAGACTCTAAATGTTTTGCCAAATAAGCTGTAACTTTTGGTGCATAATTTTTTTCCCCCTTTTTATAGCTAAAATTCTATTCACGTTCTCTTAGTGAATCTTCAAGCCGCCCTCAGTTATTTTTAGTTTCACTTTCTTAAACAGTTATTTCTCTTGTTCCTCTGAGCTGCCAGCCTGCTTCATGACTCTTCATTTTTTTAACATCTGTGCAGTCTAATCTCTCAAGCTTTCACTTCTTAGTCCTCTCTGAACTTGACGCTTATCAAAGCTGTTTTTCAAATTTACTGTTAACTCTCTGCTGTTTTCTGAATTTTTCGTCTTTAGCTTGAAGCTTGCTAGAAAATTGTGGCAGACAATAGAACATAACATTCAGAGGAAGCTTGCTGAACTCCTCTGGTAGCTTTGGCCTGCAAAGCTGCTCTGTGTTTGTTTAAATATGGAATTGTCTCTTAAATTAGTTGATGAGTATATGTTAGTTTGAAAAAAAAGCATAAAACTGAATTGCTCTTTACTCAAGTTGCTGCTTGCACTGGATGTCTTGACTACATTTGTAGTCATTTGGTTTATTGAATCATCAGGAAGGCTTTTCAAATAGACTATTTTTATGTCCTTAAAATAATGTGTTTCAAAGGACCTTGAAAAGTCACTTTATATTCTGAGTATCTATTGATGATAATTGAGATTGAGAGACAATCCAGAGTGAATCAGATGTCTTTGAGATAGAAGAGAGGAAGAAGGTATTTCTTGGATATATTTTGTAATGCTAGAAAGCAAAATTATTACCATTTGCTTGCACTAGAGTGTTTTAAGCAACAGAACTTTCTGTTCTTATTGCTGTGTCACAGTTGTTGTAAAGGTTGAACATAGTAAAAACATCTGACTGAGCCAATCTTGCCAGCCTAAGTATCATCTGTATATATAGTCTGGTAGAAAAAGAGGCATTTTCAAAGTAATTTTATCACATAGTTTGGAGATTGCTTTTTCTTGTAGCTTGGGGTCTGCTTAGCAAGAGGAATGCATCACATAAAGTCTGCTAAGGGTCTGTTTGATTTGCTTGGTAACTGATGTTAAAGTACTGGCAGATGCTTGGTGAGCACAGTTTCTGTTTGATCTCTGCCAAGGCATTCTTTCTCAGTGACCTGCTTGAGCTTCTTCAGCAGCAGTTACTTGGCTCTTTCCCCTTAGCAAAATTACCTCTTCTGGTTATTGTCTCATTTAGGTTTTCTTGGTCTTCTTAATTTCCAAACTCAGATATGTTGTCCCAAATGCATTTTAAATTCACGTATTTGCAATATGTTTTTCAAGTCTTTTGGTGTAGTGTATTACACTTGAGAACTGCTGTCACTGAGTTTGCAGTTCTCTTTCCTTACTTCTTGCTCCTTCAGGATGCTATTGAGGGGTTGATTGGCCTTCAGGTGTCCAGAGGTGGTCAGCACTGAATCCATCTACCTTAAGCCTGTCTTCAAATGGCTAATAAACAAATCTTTAAGGAAGTAATCTTAAACTGATACTTCAACAATAAACTTTCCTTCCAGTGACATGTGGCTTAGAAATCTTGAGGCATTTCTTCTCTTTTAACCATAGGTGGACAATGGACTGTCTTAGTAGAACAGGAGATGGACAAGAGACAAGAAGGGAAGAGGCTCTTAGAACTTTTGGCATCACATAAGCCATTTTTTTCTGTCAGAATGCTTGGTCATTAACTGTGTGTTCTTTTTATGGCAAGGTACCTGTGTTTAGTTTTGAACTTGATGCCAGAAGTATGATGTCCTTTGGAAACTGCTTCATGCAGAAATTGTGTCTTACATGACTGGTGTTGTACCTGGTCCATAAGTTTGTTTTGTCTTGAGTTTAGGTTCTCGTGATAAATGCATAAGATGAGGGAATAAATGAATGAATGAGGCCTTTTAGAAAAGATGTAAAAAATTGAAAGGGATGTCTCAAAGAAAAACTTATGACTTCAGTGTTGCTCCTGTAGTTCATGGGAATTAAGATTTTGGCAATACCCTTGTTCTTCTTCACTTACATAGTCTCCTTTCTCTCTCCTTCTGCCCCTTGTCGTGTTGGGTTTTTCTACTTATCTTCTTTTTCCTGAATCATTCTTTTCAGTTTGTCCCTCTGGAATACTGCCTACCACAGAATTTCACTGGTGGTTTAGTACTTTGATTTGCATTGTACATTTGCTGCAGACAAATGAACAGGTTTGTGGGGTACGTAAAAGCATTCTGCTTATGTAGCAGGCAGGAATTTGGAGCAACACTCCTTCATTTTGTATGCTGAACTATTGTTTGCTGGTGGAATCAATTCCACATATGCCTCTATTAGGCAATCCCACTGCAAAGGGTGTGAGCAAATTAGGTGCATTTGTAGCCAAGCTTTTCTCTCCATCACTTACAGACTAGTAATTCAAGTTGAGCAAGTTCTTGTCCACACTAGCACATGCTGTCTGTTTTTCTGAATCCAGATGTGATAGAAAGCAGTGAAATAATGACACTTTTTAAAAGAGGCTTTAAAAGTAATTTTTCATCGCTTGTTAGATTTTTGAAAATATTCATTTACACTGCTCTGTTAGTGGAGACAACTGTTCTAGTACAATAAATGAAAAATAAAACTGATTCTGTAATTTTGAATAAACATATATGATGACAGAGGGGAAGAGGAAAAATTCCAATGGGAAGGGAGGGGGAGACAGAGAATTGACCTGTGTCTTGTAAGGAGTGTTTACACCTTGACTTGGAATATAGAAAAAGAAGTGCAGATAGCTATTTTATTTGAATCATGGACTTGCCAATTAGCCATCAAGTGCTTCCATCTGTGAAATAGTTGATCAGATGGGTTAGCTGGGATGTTTCCAGATTAGGGCATTGTAAATGGCACTTGAAAACTGTCACTTTGATTAGGAGGTTTCAAATACTGCACTGCTTGGTGCTGTGGAACCTTTTTCCCCTCATAGGATCTTGGGTTTTTTAGAACATGCTTTTCCTGTTTAGTAAATCTGTGGCACCATTGGAACTTGGGAGACCTGCTGCTGATCTAAAGTTCTGCTTTGTGTGCTCATCTAGTCAGGGTGCTTGTTGGAGGAGAGCACAGTGCATTCTTTTGTGGGGCTTCCAAAGAGGAGTTGATGGTCTGGCAGACAGAGGAGGGTCAAGCTCTGTGTAGATCATCCCCAATTAACAATTAGATGCAAATTTCCTGGAGTTACTTCATTAAGCTGGTGTGTCATTTGAGTACATGACTTTTTCTTGCATCTTGCATCTTCCATATGTAAACAAAAACATCCACCAACAATAAAATCCTCAAACCCAAAACAAACCCAGACACCCCCATCCCTCCTCTCCAAAAAACCCAAAACCATGCCAACAACCCAAACAGGAAAAACTGCAGCACCTTACCATCTTTCTGAAAATTATTTTGGTTCGTTGATTCTTGAAACAGCTTGTGTTTTAATTTGAAGGGTGTAAATGTGTTGTCTTTAAGTACCTTTTTCATTGTAAAGCTGTAGAGTGTTTGGGTATCTCAGTATCTGTTTAGCTTATGACTTTCTCCTTTCTGTGTCTCCTGGGTATGTATGCTTTATGTGGTTTGAATTGTGGTGGTACACTGTTGTCTGCTTCTCATAAGTATTTGAAGCTTCAGATACACCTTTGGAGAATATTTTGCCAGGGGAATAAGTCTGAATTATAGCTCATAAAACTGTGCATCGTTTCTGTGCCATTGCTTCTGAGACGTTTCCCGGCAAAGTTCTCAAGTACGAAGAGTGTTACTATTTCTAGAACTCAAATGTAATTCCCAGTAGATGAGGTGGTGTACAATTTGGATGGGTTATTCCAGTTCTACTTTTTTTCCCTGGAAGCTGTCAACCCATTTAAGGAATAAGAAAAAATTCTCAATGACAAACATTTTTCATTTCATCCATTAAAAATATCCAACATGAAATCCCATAGGAAGTTCAGAAGACTTAATTGCCCGCATTATCTTCCATAGAAAGTCTCAGCATCAGTTTTTCTATACAAAATATATGATTTTGTTTTCAGGAGAAGAAAACCACCTTAGAGATAATAAACTGTGCTGTTTCACTTACTTTCACTGTCTGGGATGAATGTTTTACTGCATTGATTAGTGTTTTACTACAGGGCTGTTCAGTGAAAGCTTCATATCAAATTTAGGATCCAGGTGTGGCCAGGGTCACAGGCCAGGGTCTGGTTTTGCTGGAGATGGCAACTCCATGGGTCATGTTAGGCTTGTTTGAAAGTTACTGGGGATGGCAAAGCAGAGTATAATTCTCATACATTTGAAGTACATTTGAGTCATTGTAATGTGATTTGTCTCCTAAGGAGCTAATTGGAAGAGGAGAAGAGAAATCTGCTAGAATTGGTTTAGGAGAAGCCATAATTTTAAACCCTTAAACCCTCTGTGTAATTTGTGTTATAAAGGCTGTTTTGAAGTAGGATGGCTGCACTACAGACATGTCTTACATATTAATCACAAACAAATATAAAACTAAAACTAAAAAAGCCAGTGGGTTGTGTCTGAGCATTACAGTTTCCTCTGATCTGCTGTTTTCCTCTGGAGAACATTTTTAGCTGCCTCTTCTTGGCCTCAGATCTTAAACTTCCATATTTCTAATAATTAGGCAATTAGATTCTCTCTCCTCAATTTAATTGCCAGTGTAGTCCAGCTGACTTTTGACTTTCTCCAAAAGAGACAAAGGAGCTTGGACAAGGAAATGAGTGTAACCATAATGAGAAAGAACATAGGGAAGAAAGGGTAAAGAAAAAGAAATATATTTGTGCATTTGTCATTTCACCTATTCACTTGTAATGTTCCTTTCTGCAAGCAGGAAACAGCCACCCTATAGCAATCAATTTTATTTATTTCTCTTGGAAATTGTATCTTCTTTCTGAAATCCCATGCAATTGAATATTAAGTTGCAATGCTACTATGCAGCACCTTTGAGTGAGGGTTTCTCTTTTCTTCCTGCTGTGTAGAAGAGTCCTCTGTTTTCCTATGAAGCTGGAAGTGTTTTTGTGTTATAGGTGTGGTTTGGGGGGCTGGTGGCTGTTGGCTGATTGGTTGTTTTTTCAAGTGTTGCAAACAATTGACCTTGCTGCATCTTACCATTGAGTCTCCCAGTTCACCTGCTTGTATCCAGAGGACCAGCTCTTCTCAACACTCAACCTACAGAGATCTAGAACCCAGTGCATTCTTCCTTATACTGAGGAGATATCTTCAACTGCTTTGTCTACAAAGTGTACTTTAGGGTGAGCTTAGGCAGAACCTACTGAGGGCTATCCTGCCTTCTTGGCAGAACTGTCTTTAGAATAAGGTAATTAAAAATCTACATTGAAGCAAGACTACAAGAGTCAGACAAAATTAGAGATGCTGACTCGTCATCTGCCTTGAGGCTCTCAGTTCTAAATCCCAATACTTTCTGTAATGCTGATGGGAGTAGATAACAGGTTAATCCTGGCTTTTTTCTGGAATGAAATTTACCTCTGTATTTTCTTTTTATTTCCAGTAGATTGAGGCTGTGAAAAACAATAGCTCTTTTCAAAAAGATATACAGTGTTAGTGAGAACTTGTTTTATGTCCCTAATCTTACGGCTTTCTTCTATGACATTGTCATAGAATCATAGAATGGTTTGTGTAAAGAACATTTAGTCCAAATTGTCCTCATGCATGATAAGGAATTTTAACTTGAATTAATGTGCAGTAATAAAGCACACCTACCCCTTTGAGTTTTGTGTCTCAATGAATGTGCAGATTAAATGGGGTAAAGATAAATGAAACACTGACCCAGGGAAGATTACACTTAAGCAGCCATTTCATGTAACAGTTGTGTTGGGAACATTGTGGGAAGTCTGAGTATTGCAAATTGCATCAAGGTTATATATATATGTAAGTAATTTTACATCATGAATACATGTTATTATTGAGTAGTAAATGTTTATTTCTAATAATAATGTTCTGTAAGTGTCTCATTAAACTAGAGACTATTTTTGTTTGAAGTTCTTCTTAGTTAAAAACAATCAAATAACAAACTGCAACAAACCAACAAAAAAACCCCAAAAAAAGCAAAAAGATAACCAATCAACCAAAAAAGCCAGAAACACCCCCCCCCCCCGCCAAAACCATAGCAAAAAACCAAACCAAACCGCACCTCACACACCCTAAAAAAGAAAACCACAGAACACCACCCCACAGAAACTAAAATCCTAAATAAGCAGAAAGCTAAGCAGTGAAATTCTGGCTCTGCACCAAAGAGGTGTTGGCAAATTTATGATCCCAACCCGTTTAACCAACTGCTCAAAGCTATACAAAGTTCTGTGTTTTGTAATTTTGGTTTTGAAGAGGAAGGGAGATGGGAAATGTTATATATTTCAAGTCCATCTATATTGCTGTTCATGGAGTTCTGTTGTAAATGTGAACCTGGGTAAGCTTTTTTTAGGAGACAGAATTTTGTAAAACATACTGAGAGAGTTTTTATCTAGCCTGTTAAGGTGAGGTTTTTCTCAGAGATTTTTCAATTTAAGGTAGCAGTTGATGCCACAATACTTCCTTAGTATCCCTACTCCATTTTGGAATCTCTGAGACTAAACATATTACTGCAATTTTTATTTCATCTGACATATGGTGTAACAAGACAATATGATCCTTCGAGAAATCTAGGCTGTTTGTTGAGGCTTACGGTATTTTGTGGTCTGTTATGCTTGCTTGTTTATAATTGGTATAAAAATGGACCTAAACACACAAACTGTTTAGACATAATGGTGGCTTCAAAATCTAATCCTGTTGATGTGGAACTAACCACAAAATTGTGTGTAATAGCTTGAAAATAGCAATAAAATTTCAAATTGCTACTAATTTTAGTGTGTGGTTCACAATGTAAGTAATATATTTTTCCCTTTTTTATTGAGCTCACTGATTTTTTAATATTTTTGTATGATTGCAATAATTTTCTTTGTCATGACTGATCATGTTAACTTCCTGTACTGCAGAAAATGCAATACATGTTTCCTAGTGCTTGTCAGGACAAAGTTGTTGGAACCAGTGAGATCCCAGAATATGCCTCACTCTCTTTGTACTTCCACTGATGGAACATGAGTTGGTAATTTCCAGAAGTGTATTGTCTCAGTACAGGAAGAAAATGATTCCACAATCCCAACTCTGCTTAGATTTTTAGGTTTAGCAATGTGTAAAAAACACTGTGCTGATCTAAGAAATTTCTTATTCTTTATATCCATATATCAGCAGGTTGTACCACTTACTGGCAAAAAGTAGAGAAGAGCAGTGGTACTCTGAACTTTTAAGGCCTTGCTATCATTAACACCTGCAACTCCTTTGCACACTTGCTCATGTTTGTCCTCTCTGCAGCTAGTATTTTGTAGGTTTATTTCCCTTGTACCAAGTTATACACACAAAATTGCATTTACCTCCACAAAATAGAACATTTAAGCTCACTTTAGGTGCCTCATCCTTCCATGCATCTTTTAATATGATAAATTATTATTTTATAATGATTGTCATTGCATTTATACCTCAGTTGCCTTTCTCCCCCTTACCTTTATAATAAAATGTCATCTTTACCTGGAACACTTGTTCTGGAGGAGGTAGAGAAGGGTAATGAAGAAAAATGGTGGGATTAATAAATTCAAAAGTAATCCAAGGGGGGTCTTGTATTTTTTTTTTTTTTTAGCTAATCTTTCTCAATTGTCTTTGGATATAACAGCTGAAAATATGTAGTGAAAGGGTTAAGTCGGCATGAAAGAATTCATTTCCACTTTAATGACCTAGCCTTGCTGGGTTAGGACGATGGGGAACATGCTTCTGACTTGTACTCCTATTGCCAATTAACACCTCCTATAACAGGTTGCCTCAGCTAGTCATTGAAGCAGAGGCAGTAGAAATAGTTTACATGCAGCTTGTTTTTCACACTAGTTGTTTAATACTCACAAAATTAAACTATTAAAAGGTTCTTTCTTAGCTTACTGGGAAAGAAATAAAACATGATAGCAATCATTGTTTGCTTGTGTGTCCTATGTTTGTGCTTAAATTGTTCCAGTTTCAAAAATAAATAGAAATAGTAATGATTCTTTTATTTTACACTGTAATATGTCGTTTGGTGCATTAAAGCTGAGATGTGCTTTACAGCACTTAAGTTCACTGCTTTTGGATTTTTATTACTGCAAAACTGGGTTTTCTTTGAAACAGATATGATGTATTTCAAAATCATCTTTTGTGCTATTAGCATGAAACCAGAGCAGTGTTTGAGATCCATTTAAACAATGGAAAGTGTATCCATTTGTGGAATATTTCTCAGTTCCTTGTGTAATTAATCAAGTCTGCTTCCTCTTAACTATTTGAATAATTCTAAAATAGTACAAATAAAGAGCAGTGCTCTAAAATGACACTTTAGTTCACATTTAATAATAAAATTGGCTAAATAATTTCTATCTGTTCACACTAAGAGAAAGGTGAAGTAATATACCTAAAAGTGTTAAAAAATTTGCTAAAAGGCCTGAGTAGGTAACACTTCAAGGTGTTAGTTTTTATCCTGTAAGAATGGCAAATGCCTTTAACACTTCGTCAACAAGGGTTACCCAAGTAAAGGTCTGCTTTTTATATTGGATCATCTCTTTAACTATTTGAAACAAAAATAGTAACATGCATAATTTAATATTACAATGTAATTTTCTGTCCATAACTTGCATGCAATTCTTTTTCCCTTACTAATCTTACTAAAAAAAAAAATATTTGAATAGTGATAACCTAATTTTATCAAGTATTATTGACCTTGGAATTCTGCCATTCTAAACAAAAACAATCCTAAAGCTTGGTTGGGTTTTATGAGGTGGCCATCAGGCAGCTCATTTCAGAAGCATCAATTTTTCAGTAACACATAACAGTATTTTTTACAGCAGTTATTTAATTTTAATAATTACTGTATCCAGCTTATACATGCATGGTTGGGAAAAAGAATGTTCAGTATTCCTTGCAGTTTCCAAATCTAATTTTTCTCTAGTTCTCCAAGAAAGAATCCAATAAAGCTGTAGGTATGCAATATTCGCTGCTTTGAAGTGAGATGGACAGTCTTCTAAAACTATGTAATGACATAGCTGTCCTTTGAATATGATAATGTAACCAAAAACACCAGTAGCTCTTTTGCATTGCAGACACAAACGCTTTCTTTTCTGGGTTCCTGATACCAGTTAATTTAATTTGGTGCTCTGCTTCATAAGGCTGGTGCTTCTTTGTTAAAGTTGGCAGGCAGTGAAGTTTATGAACAGTGGTAATAGCACATGCTGTGGAGGGTCAGTGTAAAATATTTGCCTCCATGTAGAGATTAGCTAATAAAATCTTTCTTCTTCTTTGCTTGATGAAAGAAATGCGTAAACTTTTGTGAAAGACTACCAGAAACAGGCCAAAGAGATCTCAAAACACATAACTCATAGGTGGCTCCCACATACTGTGTATCTAACATGCAGAAGCTGGGGCTGGCACTCCAGGGCTGTGTTACATTATCAGCCATTTGTGGAAATGGAGGTGATCAGAGATGGAACAAATTGGTTCCAGTTTCCAAACGTCTCTGTTTTCAAATCATCTGAAGTCAAGTAAACTACTTGGAAGACTCAAGTTCCATTTGGCTTTATCTGTTAAATCTTTGAAGGTTTTATGATAAGAATTTGATGAACTTTGGTTCCATTTCTGTAGAAATACTAATGTACTAATGCATTCTATCTTTGATAGAAAAATAATGTGAGACTTGACCTATGGATCATGTCCTCCTCAGAATTCCTGAATTTCAGTACTCTTTTGAGTAGTTCATTGTAATTGATATTAAAAACAAAAGAAGGAACATTAACATGAAAATGAATACACATAATTGGTATGGTCCAATGAGGACTTAAGTTTTCCCATAATCTAGCTGGTAATTAAAATCTATAAGAGGAACAGAGCAGATGGAAAGGAGATAGTGAGGTCACACAAAGAAGCATCAATGACCAAGGAAATACTTGGTATGTGCTGTGTATTTATAAGATGACTGAGAGTTAACAAACCTGCCTTGTGTACTACCATTAGCTAATTTTTACAAGTTCAGGTAAATTGGTTGAACTGCACAGTAAGAGTGGAAACTCGTGTTTGATATTTTTACTATGTCTTGCATGTGCTTAATATGAAGCAGCAAAGTATGCTGTTAGGATCCTCCTAATCCTTAATGTAGTAACTTCTGTATCTATTTAAACACATTTAGCATGTAAAATCTTTCACAGTGAATACTATGGCTTTTGAAAAAACAGCAAAAGTTAAGCACGTTGGCTTGCACCAATGAAGAATTCCTTTATGAATTAGCAGAGTTTCCTATGCTGAAAATAAATTGTTGACTGTGGGTGCTGGCAATGGGAATTCAATGTAAGTTTTGAAAAAAACCCCTATTTTATCTCATAGAATGCCTAAAGATTTGATAAAGTATCATATTAGATATGCACTCTTCTGCACCATCATCACAGTAAAAGAGCATTTGGATGCTCCAAGGAATATAGAAATCATAAGGAAATATAAGGAACGCCCTGCTTTAGTTCCTACCTTCACTTAAACTAAAGGTGATTAATCTGCCTTGTTACAGAAACAAAATGTATTAATATTTGTTTCCTCCCTGTAAGTGATGAATCTACTGACTGATCTCTAAAATGAGAAAAATTTTGAATAATAAGTTCTTATAAGTTGAGGACACGGGCAGCTATATAGAGGACAGAGCTTTGATTAATGCCTCAGCTGCAGGACAGGTGTCAGTGTGATTTTAACAAACACTGGAAATTTCATAGAGGAGGGCTCATCTGAGAGCCACAGTCTGTGGAATAAGCTTCAGTTCAAGCCTCCTGATTTTTGAGAAGCTAGTCTCAGTCAAAGAACAAGATTAGCCTTCCAGAAATCATGGAACTGTTTGTGCTAATCTGGGGGAGATTTTTATTACTCTATTCTTTATTTTAAAAATTACTGAATGGTGTAATGGGATGGTTGCTTACAGTGAAATGTTAAACAAAATCTGGAACAAATGTAGAATGCATTTCTACACACCATGGATATTAGGGCTCTTCTAAAGAGCAAGCTTACTAGTTATTTTTATCTTCCCTTCAGACCTCTGGTCTACAACTGGTGGAAAATTGGGAGAGCATTATGTATGAAAAAAGGGTTTGGTTAACAAGCTAGTAAGTTACTTTTAAAATTAAAACTCAGGTTACCTAGGCTTTTTTCTTTGCATTGAGTAAGTGGAAACATGAGTCTTTGTGCTTTCCAAATTCTAAGCGAACACTTCTAAGTGAATAGACTTAAAGTAGAAGAGATAGAGTTTAGAAAGTAAACTGACATGTTTATGGAGAAAAAAACATGGGAACAGCATTGCAAAATGTTTGGGCATTTGAAGCTTTGCCAGTCAATTTAATTGCAGAAAATTCGGGATAAGTGATGCAGGTGCTCTGTCCATCTGGTTCTGGGCAATGTTCTAAAGAGCTGCTTTCAGTGTGTTTCAGTGTGGATGCTAGAGGAGCACATCTCAACTGGAGCATCTTACTTTTGGGCTGGGGCTAGGCCAGGGAAATACTTGATAAAGGGGTGAGCTTGATGAAAAATGGACCTTTGGTGAGAATACTATGGAAGATGAAAAGCAGGGAAACCTGCTGGAAGCTTGCTGATGAAAAGACTAGAGTGACAGAAGAAGTAGGAGTGAGTAGTAAGAAGTGAGGAAAGGCAAATACAGAGAGATGATGATCAGCAGTATCAAAGTTGGAAATAGAGGTTTGAAGCTTTTAGGAAGTGGGTATGGTTGACAGATCCATGCATATATGTGAGTTTCAAAATACAAAGATTGGATTTACAATACAAAGAGTGGATATAGAACTCATAGATTAATTGACTTTAAGGGGGAAAACCCCCACAACTGAATTTTCTTACTGTCTTTAAGGCTTTATTCTGAAGACTGATGTTTTTCTGTGTGTGTGAAAATCAGAGTATGCAGAAAGGATAATTCCTGTACAAATGTAATGTGTTGATTACTTAAGTATCCAGTTTTATCTTCAGGAAGTAATGGATTGTGTTGATCGCAGTGTCTTGTTTGATGTCATGAGGATGCATGTTGTGTTGAATTTTTTCACTTGAAGTGAAAAATTAAGAATTTATTCAAAAGATTTTTTCCCCCAGTTTTTCTTATAACTGTGGACTCAAATTTCTAAATCTTTAAAGGGTTCAGTAAAGGCACCATTTTTCCTCTTATAACTTGATAATGGAGTATCTTTTTTTTTTCCCATAGTTGCTTTGTTGCCCCTCTAAGTTTGCATCACCTCATGCAGAAGTAAGCTATGTCTTTTCAGTGGAAATTTGGTAATAAAGTAATGAATGTGCTGTTAATTGGATGTAATGAGGGACGCTCATGTGGAATTCTGTATATAACAGCAATATTTCTCTTGTTCCTCAAGAAAAGGACATTTAAACTGCTGCCTCTTGTGTTTTTCAATTTCAACAGTACACAGAACCTGTTTCAACCAATCATTCACACCTGGGACAGTTGTGCTAATTTTTGAATAACTACTCATAAGGCAAAGAGCAAAGTATTTTGTTCACAGCTTTTCCACCTAGGGATCAGAGGTCCGTTTTTTCTCTCACTGTACCAGTGTATCTGCAAAGTACTCCCATAGCCTTTAACTGCAAGTCCTCTTTAGCTGAAAGCTGATGAAGCAAAGGGAAATTGCTGTTTGTGTTGGTGCCAGTTAATCATGCTAGCCCAGCAGCATTTACATTCACACCACTGTAAGAAACACATAGTTAATTGGAGAACTGGCCATATTTTACAGCTGACGAAGGTTAGCATTGCAGCAAGGCTGACTAATGGAAACTTATCTGAGACTTAGTCTGAATGCCTTGTAACAGGTTTGTATCCAGTGTAACACTTGCCTGCTTTATATTTGACTGGCTCTGGTAAGAGTGCTCTTTAGACTGTGTTGTTTGGGTGGGGATGACAGGATGATGGCTGGGTGACCTATTACAAAATAATGTTAGTGACAGAAAGTGCTGTAAACAAGGGTTTGGAGATTGGGTGTGCAATTTTTTGTTTTGTTTGTAGCAACTACATCTAACTCAATAAGTCAATTGCATATGCATTTTTCTACAAGTTTTGCAATATGCAAAACAAAAGGAAATATTTAGAAACTGCAGAATAACAATGATGATAACAATAATTGTTTGTTCTTTTTATAGGGGCCACCAACAGATGCTCCTGCGGTCGATACAGCGGAACAGGTTTATATCTCTTCCCTTGCACTGCTGAAAGTAAGTGTTCTGTGTACATACATGTCTGGATATAATGCTGGAGTTTGAGCACCTGGCAGCAGTCCAGAGTTAATGGACTTGTGATGCCTAAGTGCTGGCCAGACTTATTTTAAAAATAAATTAATACTGATTGGAACCCTCAGAAACTTACTTTAATTAGTTCTCTTTTGTTGGGTTTGTTTTTACTATTTTACAGTTTGTTACAGTTTCCAAAAGTGCTACAAGTTGCAAATTAGCTAGAGATCAACAAAGGCTGAAAAAACTACCTCAAATCAGACTTGAACCTTCGTTTAAACATATGGTGTCATTTGGTCTTAATTCCAGATGTTGAAGCATGGTCGTGCTGGTGTCCCTATGGAAGTTATGGGTCTGATGCTTGGGGAATTTGTTGATGATTATACTGTGAGAGTGATTGATGTTTTTGCAATGCCACAGTCTGGAACGGTGAGTTTTTCGCATCTAGACCTTGATAATTTTATTTGCTTGTTTGTTTTTTTCCTTAAGGTAAATATATATTTTAAAAGGTTTTTGTGCTTTGCCTCGTTGAAGCAATCTGAAGGTGTAGGCTGTGAGTTATAATACAAACAAGTCCAATGGTTAAAGGATTTCAGTAAAAAGAAATGTAGTCAAAACTTCTTTTTGAGCAAAGGCTAGTACTTAAATGTGTATAGCAATATATGCAGATATTGTGTCCTTTTTTATGTATAAATATAGTGTATTACATGACTTATAAGACTTATAAATTGATAACTTTCAAAACTCATGTAGTATGAGCCAGCAGAAATATTCAAAATGTAAGAGGTTACATTGTGATGGTTCTATATACTTCAAACTTGCTCTCTTTGACAGATCTTAGTTGCGTGTCTCTTAAATGATAGTTCTGTGATATGAAAAAAAAAGTGTTTAAATTTTGAGTAAGAATATCCATTTTATGAACAGATTAAAGAGGTGAAGAATCAAGGGGCATAATTGGAATTTATGGTGCTTTATTTCGTGTAACTGGAATGAAATGTGCTTGAAACAGGCATGGGATAATTCCTTTGTTACTCAGAGCTGCACTCCATGAAATTTTTAAATTCTTTTGTCCTGAGTTTACTCATGTGCATAATATAAAAATCTACAAAAAGTCAATATGTGATATTTATCTTGAATAAAACGTGTAGAGCTGAACTTGGGACAAACAACAGGCCACCGTTTGCAGACTAAACAGAGGAGAGAAAAGTGATTTCCTACACCTATTTAATCATGTTTACTTATAGTGAAGATTACTTAAATAGCAATTCACAATATTCCTTCAGCATTTAAAAAATCACATTGAAATACATTTCTAAAAATTATATTTTGCGTTTAAGGGTGTTCTGTCATGTAGTACTAAAGTATTCAGGTTGTCTTTTTAAACAGATGCTTATGAATATTTTTGTTTGTGTGAAGTTACAAGTTAAAAGATAATACTGCTTCATGTACAGCTACTATGATTTTTGTCTGTCTTTTAATAATAATGCTTCACGTACAGCTACTATGGTTTTTCTGTTTTTTAAATCAGGGTGTCAGTGTGGAGGCAGTTGATCCTGTATTTCAAGCAAAAATGTTGGATATGCTGAAACAGACGGGAAGGTAAGGCACTGTAAAGAGGGCTGACAGCCACAAGTACTCTCTGCACGGTTTTTAGAAGAAACGGCTGGCTTTCTGCAAAACTTGTGATCTGAGAGCTATTAATAATGTTTAAAAATAAGTAATTGCCCCAAAAATTAGGTGAGTAGCATAGCATGTAATACAGTCCCCCTCATGCATTTCAATTGTCAGGAGATTGTCACTCCTGTTAAATCTACAGCTTTGATTATCACCCAGAAAGATTAGAATGCTGCTCAGTTTAGCATTGGCGATTACTACACAACACCTGCTTAAAAGATTGATTTTTTGATGTAACCCTTGAAATAAAATTTTTTAAATTTTTGAAGTTATAGCTTACTCATGAACAATTTTAATTAAAAGAAATGGAAAATAATTTTGCAAAAGATCCTAGTATTTAAGCAAATTTTTATTTCACTCCTACCTCTCAACAGTTGTCGTCTGCTTGCTCAAATTCTTTTACTGTGGGAAAAACTTCAAAATTAATGTTAGCAAAAGGCTCAGCAGCTGAACAGAACAGTGCAAATTGCTTTTTGACTGAGTTCCTAGTTCTACTGCTGGTTTAATTGATATTTAATCCTTTCCCACCGTTGGTTCCCGTTGTCCATGTCTGAAATGGACTTTCTGCCGTGAAAATTCAACCTTCGATGCCAAGGAGTTAAAGAGTAGATATTTACTCAAGTGCTGAAAGGGTAAAAACTGGTTCAGGGAAGGTGTGGTAACAGGGTGAAAAACTGAAAGCATGATCTACCACTGCTAATGTGTATCATTAATGATAGCCCTCTTTTGTCTCATTTATTCATGTCCATGTTTTCACCATACTATGGTGAGTAATTTAAATATTACTAATGGTGTTTTTTTCACAGCTCATCATAATTTATGCCCTGATATGTTCCTGTTTCTTCTTGTGATAAGTGTTTATGTTTTTAAAAATCTCAATGTCCTCTTTGTTTCAGACCTGAGATGGTAGTTGGTTGGTATCATAGTCATCCTGGCTTTGGCTGTTGGTTGTCTGGTGTAGATATCAATACTCAGCAGAGCTTTGAAGCCTTATCAGAAAGAGCTGTTGCTGTGGTGGTGGATCCCATTCAGAGTGTAAAAGGAAAGGTATAGTAGGCTTGCTTTTTATTTTTAAGGTACTTCAGTAAGATTTAATACAGAAGCACTGTAAATATATGTAAGTACTTGATTTTTGGAGGCCCATAGCAAAAAAAAAAATTAAAACAAAAATTTCATTGTAAATAAAAAGATCACTTCCAGTTTGTTCTGCAGCTTAGATAAGTAGTCCTTAAACAGGCTGGAAGTCTTTGATATTGTCAGTACACATAAACAATCATAATCCTCTCATAATATTTTGCTATTCAGGTATCACTCAACAGGTTTACAACTAATAATCCAAATATACATTGTTTTATATATTAAATTTTAGCTACAAATTCTGAGATCAATTACTAACAGATTGGAATAGGTTCAGCCCCTTAACACGAGTACTAAGAATGCATTGATTTGCAGGCATTGCATATGATGATTTTTATTAAAACTTCTATTCCAAATGCTTTGGGCAATAAAACTTTATAGAGAAGTTGATATCAAGCATTTGAATTTTTGAGAAGCGTGCAGATGAATGATTAAGTACGTTAAATTATTATGAAAAGAGATTTTAACTTGCAAAGCATATTGGGTTATAGTTGTCCTTTGTTGAAATCTCTTTTGTTCTTGTTTAGTTCTCTTTTTATTTCTTTCTAGCCCCATATGCCATTTTCCTATTTCCTGCCTCATGACAGCAGGGAGCAGCTCTATTATCACCTTCACAGAGCTGTCTGCAAATGTGAGAGGCAATTCGATTTTGCTCAACCACAGGGAGAGTGGATTAGAAAAACTACAGAATGTACAGAAATTGGCTAGGTGGTTTACTGCTTTAAAATACTGCTGAGGTGTTTTGTTTGAGCATGCACTCCCATTGTACTGTAGAATAATTATTGAAATGCGTCATGGTATATATGAATGATACTCATGTAAATTTATAAATATTTCAAAACTGTTCATCTTCTATAAAACTGTACTATCATATTTCCTGTGAGGCAGATCTTATTAAAGATACCAAACACTGTGAGTTCACTTAATTTCATAGCAGAATGTTCTGAAGCTACAGTTGCTGTTTTGGTTGTTTTGTTTATTTTTTTTTTAATTCTGAATTTTATAGCAAATACGTTTATGTAACAGGCAATTGAAAAATTGTTAACTTCTGGTTGTTTGGAAGATATTAGACATGTGTAGAAATTTTGTTCCTTTTTAAATTGCTTGAAGAGTAGAAGAAAATACAGGTAGTCTGGGGGGCGGGGGGGTAAGATGCAGTAGAACACTTAATTATTCCTAACTTATTTTTCCTAGAACTTTTATTTTCCCACTGCAATAGAATGTTGAAATAGGATTCTTTTTGTTTTGTCAAAAAATAATGTCAAGAGTATTACTAGTAATTAATTTAGACCTCACTAGCTATTAAATCCATTGAGAAGAAAAGCCTCCTAATAAGTCACACTGCATGCTTGCTCACTAAGTGCTTCTATTTATAATAATTTTACTGCCACTGTTGTTTGACATAGTTGTCTAGATTTGAGATCTTTGAGATCTTCAATAAAGTAATCTTTGGCATATTTATTTTGAATGTGAATAAATTTTTGTCCATCTAAGCATTTCTCAGTTACAGCTGCTCTTATGGCATTGCTGCCAGGACTTGAGATTACTGGAAGTCTTGTAATGTTTGTTTTTCATACACATTTTTAGCTGCTACAGTCAGATTAAATTACGTTCTCAGGTTTCATGTTAAAAAAAATTTACATCTGTCATGTTTCTGGCAAGTGCATCCTTTAAAGCTTAGAAATAAAAAGAATCTCCTAAATTATGAATACCACTTGTAATTAACTTCCTGATTTGGAAGATGTGGAATGTGTTCGAGTTTTATGATCCTGGTTGGCAAGATGACTTACACTGAAAAGTGTTTGGATTGTCAATGAACTGAGAGAAGAGCAGATATGTTATGGTTCAAGGGGGGTTTCTCAGGTGAGGTTCCAGTGCTTCATGTGCCTGGGTAACTTATCATGGCACCCAGAGCCTCTTTGTGTGCTACAGAGCCCGAGCTCAGCCTATTTCAGGAAAGTATCTGCATTTGCCAGCATGAAGAGCCACTTGCAGAGGTAATTTTGCTGGTGTAGTAACCATTATACTGGTGAGCTTTAGCTACGTGAGTCTGAGATCATTACTCATTATACCTTGTACTAGCAGCACTGTCTGGCAAAAAAATATAGTGAACATGTGGCATAGAAGATTTTAATATGGCATGTTTTGTCTGAGATTAGATGTATTTAAAAGCAAAGCCCAAAATAGCACATTAGCTAATTTTAAAGCTGCCTCAGGGCAGGTCCATGCCCATATAAATTGCCATAGTTTATGGTCAGTGAAGCAGTCATGGCTGTGCTAGTGAAGAATAACTGGGGCAGAGGTTATTTTCATGTGTCAGGAAGTTGCAGTGAATTCTGATGAGGAATCTCAGGTTCACCCTGACTAGCTAAAACATTAAAAAGCACTTTGCCCTGTTACTGTAGAAAATGAAAACTTGTTAACTTCTTTGTTAACTGCCTTGTCTCCATACACATTTTCTACGTAGCACAGGGATGTATGATTGCAGTTTAAAAATAAATATACCTGTAATTCTCATCAGTTAAAAAAACAAACCAGTCATTTTATGTCTTAAAGCCAATGAGCAAAAATAAAAAGTCATATAAAATCCTTATATAAAAATAAACCCCCTCATATAGATCTGTGGATTAAATGCCAACTGCTTTAATGACCATTTTAGGTCTGGGATATTTTTGCATAAATGTAGTAGGACACATGAAGGACAAGTAATTCCAAATTGCTTACATACATATTCTAGCATACAAATTAGGTTTTTTTCATGTCTGTGCACCCTATTTTGCGATATTTAGGCTAATAGTGCTCTAGTTGTCTGTAAAATAAACTCGCAACGGTGCAGTGAGTTTTAACTGAAGGTCAGTGGTCTCAGAACCCAGAAAGGAAAAGCATTGTTTTGACTTTTATTTTAGCTTGATTTCTTTGAATGAAGTCACAGTAAGCATGCTGAAATATGGCCAGTGGGGCAACCTGGCTATCTGTTGTTTCATTTTATACTTATTAATAAACTTTTCTTTTATCCCCTACAGTTTTCCAATCTGTGCAATGGAAGCTGTAATATATATTTAGAAGTAATACATATTTCACAGAAGCAGTAATTTCATTAAAGATCTGGAATAAAGCTAAATATTGACATTTCATATTTATTTCCAACATACACTTTGAAATGTCTGTACAGAGAACCATAAACCTTTGCCAAATGTTAAAAATAAATGTGATTTTTTAGACCTTAACTTAGCAGCTGTTCATCACCTCTTAAGGAAAATATAACTATACTAAACCCAGTGTAACATAGTAGCTTTAACTCCAAAAGCATTAACTTACTGCATTGCACTCACTGTATTGTTAAATTAATATTAAAAAAAAAAAAGGGTGGTGTTTTCTTTTTTGACCTGTTTAAAAGTTGGGATCTTTATTATAACAAAGCCACCATTTAAAATGTGTTGTTCTTCTGAGAGAGTTAACCATTTTCCCTTGATTAATAATTGCTTCATAAGGATCGATAAAATATCCAAAATTGTCAGAAGTCCATTTTGTACATCTGAGAAACTTGTTGGCACTTGTGGTGTTTAGCAGGGTTGGTAGCAAAATCTCCTACTCATACAGCAAACTTTCATTTCTGTTAAACCATATTTTTTTTCCAGCAAGGCACTATATGTAATATTTGTAGGAAGATCTGTTGTTTTATGGCAAAATTATTTTTTTAATTGTTTGCTGAGGAAAATAGTTGTCTTTCCAATAACTTTTTTATAAATTCTGTTTCGGTCACCTCAGACAGATAGAAACAAAAATGCTATGCATCTTAATCTTGTGCTTAAAACCAGATCCTGCCACATTCATAAGAGGATTTTGCTGTGGTACTTTATCCTTATCTTAAATTCATTCAGATGGTAAAAGAAAATAAATATGTACATATGGGTAGCCTGGTAAATCAAAGTAATTCTAGTTGATCTCTATAGATCATCTAGCCCAAATTTGTGGTGAGCACAGTTTCAACGTTGAGTTCAGATCAGCTCTCTTAGTGTTTTGTCCACTTGGGTCTTGAGATTCAACAGCCTCATGCCAATTCCTGTTCCAATATTTTATTTTTCTTGCAGTTGGTTTTTTCCCTTTGTATGCATATGGTCCGCAGCTGCTCTTTTCAGTTTATTACTACTGTCTCCTGCCACATTCATCATTGAAGAACCTTGTCCTGTGGTCCAAGCAACCCCTTCAGGCAGTGGAAGATTTTTTACTTCAAAGAGACAGAATGTGGGCTGTACTCTGAAACCATTTTGTGCAGGCAGTTTCTTTTTATTGGTAGTTGAAAATTGCTTTCTTTTGTTCAGCTTATGAGATCTTTAGAATTTTATTCAAAAAGGAGTAAAAAATGTGCTGAACTTTATAATTTGTTATTTTACTAATTTTTGAAGTATGAAAAAAGTTACTCTTACCGTGCTGGAGGGAGAGAAAGATACATGCTTGTTTTATCCTCCTTTACAAATGAAAACCCTGAGGAGAGCTGGAGGACTTATTTCAGCAATCTCTCCCCTTTTTTGTCCATTGGTACTTGTAAATCTAAGTGGCAACCTGTGCATAATTAGTGATGTGTATGAGCATTACAGGTCTGTTAATACCTGGTTTCAGGTTTATTTCTCTTCGGAGTAATAGATGGTCATTCTGCTGCATGCTGACCATAAAAATGGTGATTTCCAAGTAGTTTTGATCTCTTGCTACTTTTATGTTCCAGTTGAGATTAAATTGCCTGTGTATTCACTGTTTCAGATTGGTGACTTCTGTTTTTGTGCTGCAAATCTTCCCAGTTTATCAAGACAAATGTGTGTGTGAATGGTTTCATAATTTGGTAATTACTTGTTAGTCTAAAATACTGAAACCAGTAGCAGACAGCAATTTAACAATTAATTTCCTGAATATTGCAATTACCATCTAGCTACAAGATTTTCTTCAGCTGAACATGTTTTACACCAGTTTTTTGAAACATTGCATGGCTTTAAAACTCCACTTTTTTATCAAAGTGCTGTTCTTTTTCCTTTGAACTTGTCTTTTTCCTTTCTTTGTTTGAATTAACCACAGGATTTAAAGAGGCTTTGTTTTTTAAGAAGGCAGAAAAAGAGCAATCCTTGAAACAAGATGTGTGGAGACACTAGTGTAATGCCTGAAATTTAAAATATCTCATTAAGAATAAAGTTTGTGAGAAGTGTAAGCATATTGGAGCCACCTAACAAGACTTTATTTTAATATACCTAACTCCTCCTCCCCACTTCATGCACTTGTCTTGATCTTTAGTTTGACTTAGTCTTCCCTAGACACAAATGAATTCAACAGTCTTCAGGATATAGTTAAAAATAAGTAACACAGTTGAATTAGTAATTAAAAGCAACTAAACAAAACAGTGAATTGACTGTATTGTCACTACTTTGGGGACATGTCTATTAATTGTGAACCATTATGCAGATAGCATGTAGAGGAAAATGTGTTTTAAAACATGATACCTACAATTTTGTCAGAATCTTTTATACCTGGAACAACTTCCATTGTTGGAACTGGATTTGCTAATACTTTCCTATTGTAAATGGAAGAATTCTAAAATGGATAACCTAACTTTGCAGTATGTAACTTTGATTGATGTATCAAGAGTACCTTTCTGGACATTATGCACAGTGTGTAGTATATTTAGGCCCTCTCACAGTAATGTGCTATTTCTTCCCATTGACTGGACAGAAACATTGTGGTTTGCTCTAGCCAAGAGCTGAGTTTCCATAGGAGCCTGGTTTGGAGAGTAAGGAGGTTGTATGTTTGTGCTGGGTTTGATCACTGTTGATTCAGTAAAGATTGTTGTTCCTTTGCTTGGAGAATCATATTTGTGGGAGATGAATTGTGTCTGCATCACAGTGTGGGCCACTTGGCGTTTTCAGTTCAGGCTGTGTAAACCTAGGCATAAACTACATAGTGTTATTACTGCCAGTGCACCACTGTTTTCTTACATTTTCTAGAGTAGTGATGCATATCCAGATTCACATATTTTGCATATTTTATCTCCTGTTTTTCTAATGGAGTGCTGAGATTGTTAGTATCAATCCTAGTGTTCCAAAATTTGTTCTGTAATGTCCTTTGGACTTCTGATTTAATTAAGTCGTGTATGTTTACCTGTTAAACCATTTACATAGGTTACTTGAGTTCATGCCCTTCCCTAAAACAGAAAGTTCTAAGACTTAATTGAAAAGTATTAAATGTTTAATTTCCTTTTGCTGTGGTGGATGTAGAATTGTCCATTTATCTTCATTAAAGCATATAGCTTTAAAACTTGTTTCTCAGCTACATGGGAGTTATGGATGCGTGCCCTCACTTGTCAAGATAAATGTATTATGCTGTAGTTCTCTTCCCCTTCCAGTATGGATATTGAAGTTGTACTGCAGATTTGACCACAAGTAAATAATTCTCCAAGGATAGAGAAGGAAAATGCACATACTCCTAGGAATATGTTTTCCAGAGCTAAAATTGACATTTTATAAATAATTTCCATGTTGCAAACTTCAAACTCACAATCACAGCAATTCAGTGATATGCATTTGGCATGAGTCAGTTTCAGTTCTTAGTGCTTTTCATTGGAAATGGCATAAAAAGTACGATTTCTTTGAATTTTTTATGTTGTGGGCTTGCAGGGGACAGAAGATGTTCTTCACTTGTAGTTGTCTAACAGTGCATGGCAGCATAAATAACGAAATGGTCATAAACCTGAGCTGCACTTCTCTGGTCACGTGTTCCATTTCATTTTTAAAGAATCTAGAAACAAACTAAGCAGTTGATAACAGGTCAGTTGCAGGTGATAAAAGAGATTTTAGATGGGACATTACTTCTTTTTCCACACCTGGCAGAACCACACTATATCCTTTGCAGTTGTCTTTAAGCACTGGTGTGTTTGTTCATAAACATATGGCATAAACAATACATCACTATTTGAATTCCAAGGATACAATGCATTTTTAAAGATAGTCACCATATGCCATAGATTCTTCACTGGAAAAATATTGATGTTAGATTTTTTTTTTTAATTTAAACAATAAAGGCTGACTTATGCCTAACTGAAGTTTACCACTAAAATATAGTGGGACTTGAAAAACAAAGCTATTTCGTTCAGTATTGTTTGGATATTTAATATTGGAGGGATTTAAGAATAAAGTGTGTAAAGTACTCCTCAATTAATCTTTTTTTTTAAATGCCCCACAAAGTTATGACAACTGTTTTAGAGTAACTGATAATATTCAAGTATTATCAGTATCTGATAGTAAGAAACTAAAGAGTGACAGCATTCACACTTTCAGGAGAAGCTAAAAAAAATCTGGCTACTAAATACTCTAAATTTTCATCAAGCCATTATTTTTAATAACTGTGGAAACTATAAGAGGCCAGATTTTTGTCTAGCTATCAATTGAGGTGTCCAGTGCTCATCTTATGTTGTGAGTAAATTTTAATCATATTAATTATAGCTGTCCTGAAATTTACACAGGACATAACTGTATATTTTCTTCCTAAAAATAGATTCTATGGACTCTAGTGTGGGCTGTTGACCCCAGGCAAATGCTAAAAAAAAATGCTGTATAGTTATTGTTTTTTAGATTATTATGCATTTTGAAACTAAGACAGATGTACAAAAAGATGCAGTTTTTATTTTGTATTGGCAGCTTCCAAATATTTAGTATCTATTTCCAAGAACTGCAATTAGTAAAGCATCCATGGTACTGAAATCCACACATCCCACAAGCTAATTATATTTGCAAGGTCAGATTGAATACATATTTTCAGAAAAATAAAGGGTTATATAAATGTGTCTTCTACTTGGCTGTTATATCACAGTTTGTTGATCTGGAGTATAATGTGTACAATTCACAAATTTGTCTGATAACAGAAAGTGGTGTGTGATTGTGTTTATTTTACTAACCAGTATATTCACAGCAATCACTTCCAAATATCTCTCCAGTAAAGATGTGTTAATTACAAAACAGACAAGGTCTTCTATTATATTAAAGCTACTAACAAGAAGACAGCAGGAATCACACATGTAAATAGCATCATCAACCCCTATTTTAGTCCTCTGTTTTGATCTGTGAGTTGCGCATAGACCAAAGGTGCTATTAAAGACTCAGTATATGAAATAGGCAGCATTATATGAACAAAATTTATTCAACAAGAAAACAGACCTTTAACATGAATTTAACAAGCCTGAGAAATTATAAACTCTCATATGCTGCAGATTCATGCAGTGATAATAAACAAAAAAGGAAAGTAAGAGGTTTCCTTAAGCTAGCCAAACTGCTAATGGTTTTGTTATAAGCTGTCTGCTGTTGAAATGACCTCTGAAAAGTCTGGAGACACTTACACAAGGAAAAATTAAATGGTCAGAGTGGTGAAAGAGTTGCACTACGGAAGTGCATTTAAAAAAAAAATTACCTTCAAATTTCTGGAAAGCATCCCACTAACATAGACTTCTGGTTAACTTTTTAATGTCTTTTTAGGAAAGGAATTTATCATGAAGCTTGGAAACAAATTTTTACTATAAGAATACATGCTGTATTATATTATATAGGTAATTTAAGTACAATGAAAGCTTAAATTTTTTGGTTGGGAAATACTGACATTTTGCAACAAAAATGTAAGCAACGGAGTAGTGGTTTGTGCTGGGTTTAATTAATCCTTAGAAGTTCTTTGTTCAAAATACTGTGTCTAAAGTTTCCATCATAGAATAGGGGGTGACCATGTTTCTGTCATCAGTCTGCATCATTCTGTACTTCGAAATACACAAACCTAGAGGGGAGACTTCAACTTGTACACACCTCCAAGTGCTCACTGGGGCTTTTTTCTTGGATCTTACTGTGGCATAATTAACACCTACTTCACCCATTGCTCATTAGTACACTGGACATTAATGAGTCTATTTATTTTTATGTAATCCTCTAAAGGCAGGACTGCTTTATGCTCACTATGAAAAAAGCAACTACATTTCATAGAAATGAATATGTAGAATTTATTGTGGTATTTATGTTTTTATTGTGTATTAGGTCTAAATTTAGCCTCCAGGTTGCTGAGCATGTTAGTTTCTTTAAGATGGTTGCTATAGTGATAGCAGCAAATTCCTTTAATCTTAGTGTAGTTAAAGTATTTAGTTATTATTGGTCATCAGAGTGCCACTAAGATGAAAAATAGCATTTGCACATCTACTTTTTGTACCCCTCTGAGATTGTAGGAATTGTAATTTTGTCCCTTTTAAAAGCATAATATTTGGTATTTGTGATTTCAGATTTTCATACTGCTTTCTGTTAGATTTATATTTGTTCTACTTAGGAAATACTTGCATGTCATTCCTTCAGGAAGAGAAATAAAGAGTGCAGTGTATTCCCATGCTGCTTGTACCCAAAACATAATGAGCGTTAGTTCAGAATTAGTCAAAATCAAGATGTTTGAGCAATATTCAGTATCACTCATAACTAATTCAGGAACTTGTACGTATATTTTAATGTGAAATTTAACTAATCTGAGAACTCTAACCAAAATCTTGAATTTTCTTGTAAAAAAAGTTCAATAATATTTTTATTTTACATGGCTCAAGTGGCAAAACAAATCTATGCTGGACAATGCCATTCTTTCTGGATAAGCTCAACATTGTCTAGTAAAGTTCTCAGTTAAATTCAGGTCTAAGAAGCGGGGCTGTTAGTAAGCTACAAAGCAACTCCTTGTCATTCTGGTATACTTCCTAGTTCATGTTTCTTGCTCCTCAGGGTAAATTTTTGCTTGCTTAGGTTTTTTTCCATTATCTAGCTAGTCTCTGGAGAACTGCTGGTGTGCTTTTTTGGGGTTTTTTTACCTTGCTTTGCTTGACTTTTAATTTATACTGTTTGTTATGGTTGGGCATTTCCAGATGTTGATATATTAGAGCATCTGGTTAAAATGGAATACGAAGATACATACAAAAGCTTGTCACAAGTGTTCTAAGATAGAGAAAAATTGTAAAAAATGAAAAAAAACCAATTACTTCTTATGTTATGAGAAGTAATGTATAGATATATAATGACTTTTAAATATTTTTGAGAATTATTCTAAATGTAATTCCTTTTTCTGTAGCATTGGCATCAGATAGCATACTTCTGCTGCATTCTAAATCTGAATTGTGTTTTTTTTGTTGTCAAGAAAAAAAATCACTGGTAACTCACTTTAATTGGGTCACAACTGAACATTGTTAATAAAGAAGATCTTTTTGGAAGGATTTCTGCAATCAGTTTGAAAACATGGCATATGCAGGTGGATCTGGCCAGCAGCTGAGAGACCAAGCAATAGCCCTTAGTGGCACTCAGTCAACACCACTGTCTCACTTGGGTCTCAAAAGTAAATCACAACTGGTGATAAGTTTGTGGTTTTTTTCTGTTTACACCTGATTTTTTTTTTTTGTTATAAATATTTGCCAATTAATTTCATTTCCACATGAAGGACCTCAATGTTTTTTCTTCTAGTCCTAAAAACTACACAATATTTAGTTATTAATATTTGTGTAAATGGAGAGGAAAATGCTGGAACAAGGTGGGAGACTGTGTCACTTTCTCTGCAGATTTCTGTGACAGTGGTTGATTTCTTGTTTGTTCAGCATAAACAAGGTCCAAGTCTAATTCCTCAAAATATCAAACCAGCCATGTAAATGCTTCTGTTGTCCAACTCATGGTACAGAGAGGAAAAGAATAAAAATTATTATAGAAAAGCTGTTAAAAGGAGATTTAAGTTAATAACTCTCTAAAGATATGCAGACAAGATGCCTGCAAAGTCTGCCTGGCACTGTTTTAGTGGATGTGCAAGGCTGTACCTGCACTGGTCCAGTTAAAAGACTGGAACCTAAACAAGAATTATTCTTGCAGTTACAAACCTGTGCTGGTCAGCACACAGTAAGAGTGGGTGTGAGTGTATTGTTGGTAGATTCTTAGGTCTGTCTCAGCTCCTATAGGTTTTGGACAGGAGTGGGGGTTTTATTGCATGGGACCATGAATTTCTCTTTGCAAAAATTTTTATAGACAAATTTAGCACAGGGCAGAGTAAGAATCAGTGATGGGTTTACATTATTTGCAATCAAATAGCACTGAATACTGCCTACCGTGTACCTTTAAATCATAAATGACCTTGGTTTTCTTTTACTCTATTTTTTACTCCTGAGCATGACACTGACAAGGACTTTTTAATCCATCAGACAGTTTATAGACCCTTTCGTAGTCACAAGAAGCAAAAAGCATCTGACTAGAAGGGAATACATGGGGCAAGTTCCTTGCTGGCTATAATTTTGTTGTCATTTCAAGTATTGTGGTAGTATAATTGATGTGACAGGACTGGGCTTTAGACTTGGTCCCTTAGCTTGTGCTCACTTTCAGTTTTAGTCTCTCTCTGTCATTCATTTTGATTGGATAAGATTTAGGTGACAAACATATGCATAGTTTTGAGGCTTAGAGTAAGTGCACATAAAATTCAATATTATATGGTGATATAATGTATATAAAACTTACAGTTCCATGGAAAAGGTAATAATTGGTGTCACCTTACAATACAAGGCAGTGTAGTGTGCTGATCACATAGCCAGCAGGAGGTTCTTTTTTATTAATATTATAATTAAATGATTTTCTGGATAAAGGCCAAAAACAGATGAGAGTTGATTGTGCCTTGTCCACTGTTGCTTGGCTCTATTAGTTGCATTTTCTAAAAAGAATTGACTTGACATCTTGTTTTTACAGGTTGTTATTGATGCCTTCAGATTGATCAATGCTAATATGATGGTCTTAGGACATGAACCACGACAAACAACTTCAAATCTGGGTCACCTAAACAAGCCATCTATCCAGGTAAACCTAGTGCTGCTAGTCCTGTAAATTGCAAGATTTATTTATCAATTTTTGGGAAAGGTACTTAAAACAGTAGGTTACAAATTATTTATTGTTCACTCTGTTGCATTTTTCCACATGCATTTATAATGGATGTGATTCATCAATGGACATGTGTATGTGAGGGGTTTAAAATTGAGCCCTAAATTACCTACCCAAGTGTGAATGCAGGTATTTAATGTGTACAGCAAAGATTGAAGTATAAATTTATGGAAATGCAAACTTTTTAAAGTGACAATAGATGACATAACATGTGATGCAAGACAAGTGCTGTTTTCAGTCCTGCTGAAAAACTGCTGCTTATCAACATCTCATCTTTCTTCAAGTTAAGTTACTCACAAATAAATTATGGAAAAAGTTCTCTCTTTTCTTTTTACTGTAAGTTTCTAGAGGTTATTACTTATTATGTAATCTAGATTAAACCTTGTGTCTTAAATAATTAATCCCTGATTTTTATGTAATGCAGTAATTTGCTGAAAAAATGGTGGAGGAGGATATTCAATGGATAAAATGGATGCTTGATTGGCTTCTGCTGTAATGTTTCTTTTGAATACTCATTTGTGAAACCTAAATATTCAAAGTTTGATTTCTGAAGTTGACTTTCACTAAAAAGACAAAAGTTTTGGTTATCACTGAAGTAAGCCTTTATTTTGAGAAATACCTTCTATCCTGAAATAAGTATCCTCTGGAGTGATTAATGCTTTTATCTCTGTCCTTCTTCTGCCTCACTGTTTTTTCCTTTAAAAACTCTTCCCCCTTACTATGGATTCTGAAGGCATGTGTCCTCGAAACCATGAAGCCCAGTTCCTGCTTTTGTTTCCATTACTTGAACAATAAAAGTAATATCTTGCTAGGTAAACATCCAAGAAAAAGACCATCCACTAGTCAGAGCAGAACTGAAATAATGGCTGAATTTGTGCTCTGAGAGAGCCATTCTTTGAGAGGTCCTAGACCACCATACGCTTATCTGGTGAAAGATAAATTGTTTGGTTTTTTTTTTTTTTTTTTTACTACTACATTGGAACTCTTTGCTGTTAATAAAAATGCTGGCAAAAAGGCATCTTAAAATTAAAAATTGGTCAAAACTGCAGACAATAATGAGTATGAAATAAGCAGCTAATACTCTTGATTGGATGTAGGCAAGCCCATGCTTGCATGTTTCAGGGCTTTTCTAACTGGGCTTTTCTAGACCCTGTGTAATGCTTTCCCTTGGAAACCCCTGCAGTATTGTTCAGCTTCATTATTTTAAGATCACTGTCACTACAGCATGGCATATTTTGGCCGTGGGATTTTGGGTTTCTGTTATTAAAATGGATAGTTTTTGTTTGTGTTGATTTTTTGCAAGCTGGCAATGAGCTGTTGCAAATGTCACTGTTATGATAAAAATCATAATTTTAAATGGTACTCTGTTCCTAAAGCTGCAGGAGCTCTTGCAGTGTTGTTTTACTTTTATTTGAAGCCTTGAATAAAATTCTGACTCAGTTGAGGACAGAAGCAAACTAACTACTGATTTCAGCTGGGCTAGAAGCAAGAATTACTTAGAAGACCTTACTTAAAATCTCAGGAAGAAGAATAATAGAGTAGTACATGCCTTGGCTTCACTCCCTTTTTCTGTGTTTTTTTCTTGAGTTCCCTTATCAACATCCTTTTTTACAGTTGTTTACCTTTTACATTTGCCCACTCTTTTAAAGGGTAGTTTCTGGAAGGGGGGAGGAAAGGGAGAGGATAGTGGGAGAAGGCAAACCTGTTTGTCAAACTTTAAGAACTTGAGGAAACTTCCTAAATATCAACACATGAGTTTATGCACAAACACCAAAACCTCATATGCAGTCGTTTTGAGTGGGATAAGAAAATGGCAGTGGAAATTACTTACAGTTAATAGTTAAAACTATAAATTCTGTTATTGATAATAAAATCTGTATTTTACAAGCTTAATTAAAATAAGTTGCACAAGTAATGGTTTTATGTAAGTGCTAATTCTCGTAACTTTTCAAGTAGTTTTTTATCCTTGTATATGTGTTTGCAATAGAAATCTATTTAAAATGTATGTATGAAAACATTTTCAGCTTTCATAGAGATAATTTTGTAATGCTAAAATATTAAGTTGCACAGGATGCAAATACACATTCATTTTGTGTAGCTGTAAATAGATATTAAATTTAAATAGATGGAATGCTTGAAACAGAAAATTTATCACTAATTCAGCATATTTATGTATGATTTATTCTATCTTGTTCATAAATGTAAACTTCATATGTGAAATTCTATTTGAAAGTAGACTCTATTAGTTGTGATGAAGATTGATCATAGAATTTTACCTCCCCAAATATTAATACAATTCACCCTTAAGTCATAAATGTAAAAGGAAATATCTAATGCAAGTGAGCAAAACAGAAAATACGTGCATACAGCTACCATTAAAACTAATCTCAGTTGATCCGATTGTATTTGCAGAGGGCATACTTGTAATGAAAAAGGTGGGAGTTTTTTCCTTCATTTACAGTTAAAAAATAAAATTAGTGTCAATATCCAAGGTTAATTTGATACACATTGTCTAACTGAGGTTTTTGCTTGCTTCAGTTAATCCCTCTTCATTCACCCTGGAGAATGAACTTGGGGATGTTGACAGTGGTTATAGTCTTTTGTTTGTAACAGAATATTTTAATAGGAGTGATAACCAAATTTATTGAGAGAGGAAGGATTTGAGAGAAATATGTTTGTGCATATGTATCGGTCAAATGTTTGAAGGCAGTTACCATTTTTTCTTATTATAGTTGCTACTGTGTGAAAAAAAAAATCTGTGGTTTAGAAATAGAAAACATAACTGTCAGTTAATGAACACAAAAAGAGAAATAGAACCAGGTATATTTACTTCATATCTCCTTGTAATTTCTGCATTTTTTTTCTTGGTGTTTTTCCCTTTATTTGAGTAATCTTTAAGGGTGTTTATATTGAAATGAGCTTTCTCCTTCTGATATTTCTTCATTTCAGCAGTGGGTGATTTTAATCCAGTTTCTCCCCTAAATTTTGCAGGCACTAATCCATGGACTAAACAGACATTACTATTCCATCACCATCAACTACAGGAAGAATGAACTAGAACAGAAGGTAATTGTTTCAGCTTTAATTCAGAGTACCACAAGCATTATACAAAATGTTGTGGCAGTATTCTGATTTCAATGGCTGTTACTTTCAGTAATTGTTTAAACTCTCCAGGAATAGGTGGCTTCTCTTCCAGAAAGCACTTGAATGAACAGTCATTGAGATAAAACTTTCCAAAACCACATTCTGTAGTTTGACAACATTTTTGTCCACCTCATTGAAAGCTGTCATTCTGTTCTCTGTACCTAAGTTTGTACAAAGTTTCAAGTTTTCAGTGATGAAGCTGAAAAGCATACTAGCTGCCTTCAGTTTTCACAGGCTGGAATTCCTGAAGCTAGGAGAATTTTTAACTGTGTTTTCCAAAATGGAATGCATAACCAAGGGATGTTGGGGTTTTCCTTGCTGTGATCACTTTGACAGAAGGTACTTCCAGTTGGTATGATTGCAACTCCCCAAGACGTCACTGAATATCAGGAAGTAGTGATGTCCTGCATTTACAAGAAGAAATATTTTGGAGTTACTGACAACAATCATTTTTTGCTACTTTTGCGTCAAATGTCTTCAGGTTACATACAAAATCTAGCTTGAGAGTCTCAACCAGGAAAACAAAAAGGAAGAAAAAAAGCTTATGTATCATCTACAGAAGTTAATTCTTGAAAAGCCAGATTCTATCCTCTGCATATGTTCTCTGATATGTCTGTGCATTTTCATGGCCTTGTTAGGGTTATAAATTGATCTCAAAGCTTATGATGAAATGATCAGAATAGTTTTTTACAGAATTCAGACTTTCTGAGTTACAAGTAATAAGAAAAAAAACCAGTTTCAAATAGTGGAGGAATAAGTGTGCAAATTAAGGAGTTGGAAAGAATGTGTGAAATGCACAACCATTTTTAGTGCAGTATCAGACTTCCAAGACCTCACTGTTACTGAAATGAGTAACTGATTGAACATAACCAGCTCTCTCAGGAAATGTCCATGAGGCTTCCAGAGGGTTATTGTTTCCAGTCAAATGCAACAGTTGGCCAAATCCAGTCTTGTCTGAAGTTCCAAGTGTGTATTTTCATCAATGGCTTCATAAAAGTGAGTTATATTACCTTTGCAAGTAGGAGAATAATCTTGAGCAAGTTAGAAAGACTTTAATCTGTGAGGTAACAACTCTCTCTCACATCTTTCATGAGGCAGCTTCATACATATCTCAAACCCCCCTCATGATGGTGGTGATCTGTTATCTCCATCTGTAGTAACAAAAGTACATGCTTCATGTATTAGATTAGGAGCTCATCACACCAAACCTTAATTTTAAAATCAAGATAGCCTAGCTAAACTGTCCATATGCAGTTTGCCTACGACTCCTTCTGTCAGCAGCTAAGATCTTGCTAACACAAATTATGACACAAACTTTCTTCTCAGTTCACATGTTCCAAAGCCAGGTTGCTTTGGAAGCTCTACAGAGGATGAAACAGGTACTTTTATTCAGGTGATAGCAATTACAGGGATTACCACTTCTCAGAAATGTCTAGTAAATGTTCACAAATTGAAGACAAGCTGAAACTGTTTGCTGAAGGGGTCCTCCCTATAGTCATCAAGTGTGCAGGAGATCCACAAAATACACTTCCTTTATTCATGAAAATAAAGAAATTGCTATTGTAGCTGTTCCTGTGCTCTTTCAAGATGACATGAAAGTGTCAAGTAAAACCTTTCAAATATATGTATTAGTGCCTGCCTTTATCACCATCTAATCTCTGCACATTTTATCCTATGGTTTTTATGCTTGCTTATTCTTTATGAGGCAAAGACATACAAGTCATGCTTTGGTCACTTTCAAAGTCTGTTTTACTGTCAGTTGCTTGCGTACAGATCAGATAATCAGTGAAGCCTGTGTAACTACTTTATGAATTTAATCCAAGCATTAAAATATTTTTCAACTTCGTCAGAGGCCAAAAGCTTCAGCTATTCAACTATATGGCGGCTAAAGTATTCACTTTTATCTTAGCTCTGCTACAAGGCAATTGTGCACTCTTAACCTGCAGCAAAAGTAACAAATCACAGAAAACAAATCTATGTATTCCTGTCAAAGTAAATGTGACCCATGTTTTCATGTCTCATTTTCATATTTAGGATTCAAGAAGTTCGATATTTTAAAAGTATGCAAATCTATCTTCTAATTTGGTAGAGCACTCTAGTAGTTTATCATTGTATTTCCTTTATTTAAACACTGATATTTTAAGATCGATTTTTTTTAATATTCTTCTTACTATAAATCAGTTGGCTGTCAAAGAGATCTTCATAGTATTCTGAAAGTCTTTTGTGGTGAATGCTCTAAAGAGGTTTTGTTTTGCAGATGCTGCTAAATTTGCATAAGAAGAGTTGGATGGAAGGTTTGACACTTCAGGACTACAGTGAACATTGCAAACTCAATGAAACAGTAGTGAAGGAGATGTTAGAATTAGCTAAGAATTATAACAAGGTATTCATATCCCATAATGATAGTATAAGTGTAGCTGTGTTTATGAAGTGAAGAAATTAGTTACCTAATTTCAGAACAAATTGGTTATCACAAGCTTTGTTCAGAATGACTGTAGTTTGTACTAATCAGCTAGGTATGGTTTCTGTGGGAAGTTGCCAGATTAGCTCCTTGGGCACTGCCACCAGACTTTTGCCCTAAACTTTTGTCAAAGTGTTTAGTTACATGCTTTGCTTTGAAATGTGAGTAATCATATTGATTTTCTGTTTTTACTTAGTGACAAGAATATAAGATTTCTGTAGATCAAAATGAGCAGTCAATTTTTTCAATCCTTCAGTCAAGGATAGTTTGATCACTGTGGCAAAGGTTATTTATCTGTGTCAGTCTAGTAGATAGGCTATAAGTATTTAGAATGCATCCCAGAGCCCAATTCAATGTTCTGTTTAGATAAGAATTTTGTTATTGGTGTTGTAAGAGGAATCACAGTTGCTTGTACTGTTTTAATACTGACACACTTAGAAATATTTCTTACAAATACTAGATATCCACAAGCATTCTGTGAGTAGTAATCATGTCAGTATTTGTTAACAAGTGTTATTTTTTTAACTCCTCAGAAGTCCTTACAACCAAAATTCAGTATCACATTCACTAGTTAAGTTAGTGGATGAACTTTATGAAGACACTGTATTTGAAGGCAACATAACAGTATCAAAATATATTAAAATAAATTACTTTAAACAGTACAAAAATTGAGATCAAATCTCCAGTAGTTGAAACCATATAGAAATGCTGGGTTCAGTTCTGTTTTATTATTTTAACTGCTTTCAACTATCTTTAACTATTGATACTGCTCATTTAAGAATTTTGCTTACTAACCTTTTGGTAAATGTGTGACAATAAAACCATTCATAAGTATTTGCCTTGATCTTTTGCACTAACACTCAGTAATTAAAACCACGTCTGCTGAAAACCTGAAGTACCTTTCCTTTTGACTTTCTGAAATGTGTTGCTGTTTGATTTTTTTTTTCTTTTTCTTTTTTTTTTTTTTAAGGAACAGAATTGTATTTTGAGAATCTGTGGCTTGGGGGAAAAGTAAATGAAATCTGAAACACTGACCTTTTCTGTGTTTCTTTCACAGGCTGTTGAAGAAGAAGATAAGATGACACCTGAACAGCTGGCAATAAAAAATGTTGGCAAGCAGGTGAGGTGTGATGAATTAGAGTGAGGTGGAATGATATGCCTCGTTCATTCTAAATACTAATTCTTTACATGTGTGGAGGTGATTTTAGTTCTACATGCATGATATTCTCAGTGCTTCAAATAATAAATTTATTTTTCTTGGAGGTCATACAATGAACAGGTCTTTGACTGTAGGTAATTGGCAGAATATCTGCAGCCGTATTCTATATGTGTTTTTATTACAAGCTGAGGAACAGTGTTGAAATTTAGTAGTTTTCCCTTTTCCATCTTCATTTGTTTTAACTTCTACTAAGAGACATAAAGATATCCAAGTCTGTGTCAGAGAGACCCAAACTGTGGAGACACTTAAAAATGGTGATCATGGAAACAGAGGTGAGGGTGGTGTGTTTGTACATTATCATCTACATTGCCATGTAAAGAGCCAGCTGACCCCTGTCTTCAGTTCATGAACACACTGTCAGTGCTTAGCTCTCAGACACACTTGGCAGGTAGGCTGAGTTCCTTTGTATTGGTGTTTGAGGAAAACTGTTTAGGACCACAGCTGAAACTGAAAACACCCACTCAATTCATTCCATCCCTTTGCAATGTTAGGATGTAATGTCTTTTTGAAGACTCAACAAAAAACTATTTCTACATTTGATTTCAACATAAAGGTTGAGGAAATGTGCCCTTCTGAGCAAGGGGAGAGCAAAGGAAATTTGTAAGAGCTTGTGTTCAAGAAGGGCAATGAAAGCAAGAAATAGCTTTTAAAATACCTAGTGTGTCCTTAAAGAACCAGTACTTACTGTATTGCTAGTAGCAGTAGAAGAATTTAAAAGATTCTGGATTGCTCTTATGTGTCAGCTTCTAGCAGCAATGTCATAACACATCTGCACTATTGTTCAGTCACTCATGTATTTCTGTAGCATTCAGAACAATGGAGTTTATGCACACCTACACATACATAAATATACACACATAAAATATGTAAGAAGGGTTGTATTTTAAGGGTTATGATGTCATCTCAAACAGAACTTGAGCTTCACTAGTTGTTACGCATACGTGAAAAAAACTCTATTTTGGAGCAGTTCTTCAAAAAGAAAAGAATTTTTTTCCTGATAAAATGTTTAAGTTTCCTTTAAATTAAAAAATGGTTCTGTGAAGTAATTGTCAAATGGAATTTTTTATGCAACTTAGATTAAAAGCTTTGTAAACAAGCAGCCACTCACACTATAGGGATATTATGTTACTAGGTGTATAATTTGTTAGGAACCAAAAGAATGTTGGACAACTGTCTGATCTTTGAAAAGGAGTTATTTAAGGAGGGCAGCATACACAGATTCAGTAGCACTCTTCTATATAAATTTAGATGGGTTCATTACATTTTGACATAATTCCATCTTTAAAGAAGTTACAATTCCCATGCATTATTGTCTTCCATATTTTAATTTCTTTACACACAAGAATTACTACAATAATACTATAATAAAATTTAGACATCTTTTTGAGGCATGACTGATATTTTTGCAGTATTTGGAGGTTAATTATTTCATATCAGTGGTGAAACTGAAGAAGTGCATGTGTATGATTTTCAACCAGAAATAATCTTATTGTTGCATGCAGATGCCCACAAATGCCTACATCAGTTGAGTAATAGTGTGTAAAAATATGTATTTTCAGAAAACTGCTCAGGCTTAACATTCAATTCCTAAGAGCATTTGACAGGGCATTGTTCATGTTTCATGTTTCTGTGGGTATAGATACACTCATTTTCTTGCAGTCAATGCAACTATTCAAAGACTGTGTTAAATGATGCCTGAATCTTCACAGGATTAGAACACACATTTGCAAAGATCTGAAAACAAATTGCAACATACCAGAACTAAGATTAAAACATTGGCCTTAGTGAGATGTATAGTAAAATTTACACGTTGTGTGTTGTCCTTAAACCATGTCACAGCTGCCCATGGTTACTCTTGATATGCTGGATAGAAATTTACTTCCTAAGCCTATCCTCAACTTAATTGTTAGTACAGTCATTTGCTAGGTCTTCCTAGAATGGAAAATTTACAAGCATTACTGGCCTGTGTTCATTAACTCACAGACATCTTAAATAGACTTGAAGTAAATGAAATCTTTCAGAGACATGTTTCAGTCATCCCTCTCATGGCATCCTTTGTATTTCAGGACCCTAAACGTCATTTAGAAGAGCATGTGGATGTGCTGATGACCTCAAACATTGTCCAGTGTTTAGCTGCTATGTTGGATACAGTTGTATTTAAATAACTGATTTACCGTTGGTGATACTTTCTGTGTATATTTGTTTATTGTTTCTAATACAAAACAGAGACTGGTGAGGCTCTATTTGATTAAATGGAGAGAGACATGTGACTTCATTTGCAATGTAAGTGCAGCACTATAACACCTCTCAGCCTCTAATTGTGCATTTGCTTCAGTTTCTTTATGTCAAGGTCCTCACAGATTCCAAGGCATTCAAGAACACGATGTGGGGAAAAAATTGAGTACCTTTTCATTTAATATTTGGGGGGAGGGGGAGGAAATCAGTAAAACATATATATTTTGATTGTTGCAACATAATAAAAATACATTTACAAATCTGTCTTAAGTTCTCGACAATGTTTTTTGAGAAAGGACAGCGGGAATTAACAAACTAGAAAAAGTGTTAGTAAACATTTGTTTCCCTTCACTGTAAAACTACTGAGATACTAATTGCTAGGAAAGCAAAAATTCTCTCATGAACATTAAAACAAAAAAATCATAGTGCTGGATTCTGAGGATGTACAAAACCAAAAATGCTGAAAATTCCCCTGTCAGTTCCCTTTGAATATTATTCAAACCCTAATATCTACACAAGACAACTGACCTTAAGGAAATTAATTCAGTTGCTGATAACTGAATCACAGAACTCTCACAAGCGGTGTCATAAATAGCAGTATTCTGAGAATAAACATTAAAGTGACAGAGGCTGTTCTAGGTTACATGAACCCACCCTCCTGTGAGAGAACATGCATGAGACGTCCATATATATAAATATGTGGAAAGAGTCCCAACTAGAATATGACATTTTAAACCATTTCTACTGGCTGGAGAGGGAACCACTTGCAGGAAGGCAGGTGGGTTGCTTGGTTTGAAGCAGGCAAAGCCAAATATCTGGGTTTGGGGAGTGACTCTGGGTTTTGGGCAAGGACTGATTGGAATTTTTCATTAGGGTTCTTTTTTCAAGTGTTGGATGTTGTTTAGGTTGATTTGGTTCTTTTGTCTGGGCAGAAGTTTTCTTTTTCTCTTTACTGTTGCTTTGGGGCTTTTTTTAATAAAGAGCAACAGTAGTGGCAGGCTATCTGCAAAACTATCTCAGGTGGAAGATAATTTTTTAAAAATTGACTTCTTATTTGCATACTAAGCAATAACACTTAAATTGTCTTATTTTCTGGCTTATGCCCATATTTTCTTACACTTTACCATTCAAAGATTTTTCTTTTGTTTGAAATTTCTTATTGAGGCCTTTTAATTTACTATTTTAGACTAACTCTCTCTCAAAGTATATTTAGCGTGCACTTACTTCAGAGGGAAACATGCAGATTTTTGCAGCTGCCCTCCTTATGGCCTTCCCTCTGCCCCCACAGTAGGCAGTGGAATATCAGACTGGGAAAATGGAGACATACCAAACCACATTTGCCTGCGTGTAGTTAAAGGGAAGTTCTTTCTGGAGATTGCCACTGCAAACCCGCGGGTGGTTGGGGAGGGCTGCAGTCAGGCCTCGCGTTGCCGGCTGCGCGCCCGGGGTGAGACGGGGCAGGAGCTGATCGAGGAGCCTGCCCCGGGGCTCGTCTGCCGGGGGGCTCTGCATCCCTGCCGCTCTCTACTCCCACACACACGTGTAACACCACGAGGGAGACAGAGTTTGGCAGGTCGTGGGTAACATGGCACTGCAGAACAGGAGAGGAGCTAGCGCAGTGCTGCAGTGTATACATGCATGAGAGGCTGGTGTAAGCAGGGAGACAAACCAGTGAGTCTTACATATTCTAAATTAATTTTGACAAATGTACATCTTGCAGAGGGTAGCTAAAGAGAGTCTGTTGGAGACGCAGATCTCCCGTAGTATAAGCTTGTGCTGTGGTACCCTGCTTTCTTTTCACTCCTCAGTTTAACTTGGAGACACAATTTTCCATTTACCAAGATGTTACATGAATAATAAAAAGGCAGGTTTTTGGGGCATCCTTCCTTATTTTTGTCCAGTGCTTCAGGAGCTACACAGCGGATTTGGTAGAATTGTGTGTGTATGCCGTAACCTGAAAAGCAGCAGCCCATATATGATTTTGGAGGAAGAAAGAGATTTTCAAGCAGGCACCTTCTGAGCCTCCAGCCGCAATGGAGCAGACCTTCATTAGCAGCATGACCCCTTGTCACCTGTCAGCGTGAAGGACGGGCATATTGTATTAGCAAACCTCACTCCATTCTATGACGATTCTGTAACGCCACCTGCCATTGCATATCCCCCCTATTATACCAGTTTAGGAGTTGTGCGCTGAAGATTTTTGGCATATATTAGCACTTCCATGTGATTGGCAGTATACCACTGAATTCATTGCAGCTCTGCATCTATATGGCTGTAGCTCTGCAATTCAGGGCAGCGTTTCCGAGGGTTTATCTGCATTTCGGTCCATCTCCTGCCTGTATAAGTCCATTAATGTTCTGTTGTTGCAAACAGGGAAAGGGAAGGGTGAGCACTGGTGAAGCAAGTGTTGGAAACATTAGTTAGAACTGATAATAATGAAACCGTTTTCTTAACACTGAAAGAAGGTGTGTGTGGAAAGTTGCATGCGCTGAACCACTCGAGTAGAACAGTGAACTGCTTGCTTTTTGCTTCATAAATTGTCTTATTAGAATAATTTCCTTGGAGAGAGTGCGTGTATGTCGGCATCTATGAAACACCAAATAACCAAAGTAGCTCACAGTTAAGAAACAGAAAAATAAATGGCCACGGGATTTAAAAGCATTGAAATACACATTCTGTCAAGTCATCCTGGTTCTGGTCTTCTCTGGATTTGAGTTTGCAAAGTTTCAGTCTGGCTTCAGGCAGTTATGCCGTGGTTCGGTTTATTATGTGGTGGTTCAGGCTGCATTATCTGTCAGTGAAATTTGAAGCTGGCTGCTGATGTCACCTGGGAAGAGACGTGGTCTGTAAAATACCTGAAGTCCAAACCACTAAGGGGACAACACTAAGAAAAATGGAACAGGAGAGCTCCTGCCCGGTCCAAAAAACCAAAACCCCAAATGCACAAAAAAACCCCAAAAACAAACCCCATGCTTTTAAACTCTCGGGCAGGCTTTCCTAGGAAGAGAAACTGGTACTGGTGCTTGGCCAAGGCGGGGTGGCGAGCGGGCCCCCTGAACTCTTCGGACGCATCTTTGCGCCTTGGAGGGTCCCGCTCTCAATAGCGGGGTGCTCGGCCGCGCACCCCGCGGGACCCGGGCCGGTCCCTGCGGTCACCGGGAGCCCCCGCCCGCCTGGGAGCGCAGCCCGGGCCGCGGACACCCCTGGGCAGAGGGTGCCGGCGGCTCCTGCCGCAGCACCACCGAGGTTTGGGTTTCTCAGCTCCGATCGACCCCGAGGCCGGGGCGGGCCGCGGCCCCTGGCAAGGGCGCTGCCAGAAATGTGCCCCTCCCGAGAGCTGCCCGCGGGACTGAGTCACTGAGGGAAAGCAGGCGCCGAGAGGAAAGAAATCCGGACACGGATGGGGAGGTGGACGCTTCCCGCGCTGTTTTGCTGATAATCTCAGGCACTACGGCTCCCAGATAAAATATTTATTTACTAAAGAACCCGTAAACATCGCGGCAAATACATTAGGGCACTTCGGCTGCGGGGCTTATGATTATTTCAGAAGTTAAAAGAGATGATACGCGGCCGCTGTCAGCGGGGACGGAGGGTGTATTTTCCCCCGCGAAACAGGCACGGGTGGGAAGGGTGGGGGCGATGCGCCGGGGATCGCTCAGAAGAGCCGGGGGAGAGGGACTGCGCCCCGCTGGGGACAAACCGCGGGGGTGAGCTGAGGGCAGCGGCCGCCGAGCCCCGCGCTCCCCTCGCCATCGCTCCCCAAAGCGCCCAGGACCCGCTCCTCTCCCTGACGCACAAAGGGGGGGTACACGCGCGCAATATTTGGGGAATCGCAGGGTTCGGATTTATTTTCCAGCCGTAGTCAAAAAAAAAAAAAACAAAAAAAAAAAAGCTAGAAAGGTCACATAATAATGAGCTCTCACAGCAAACACACTATTCCCTTCCCCCTTTCCCTTCCTTCTATCTCACAATAAAATCATCTCCTTCAATTTGCCATGATCGTCGCGACCAGGAGCCAGGTGATTATCCTAATTAATGTCTATCTAATTAAATTACTGTCAGCGGTTAACCAATGGCAGAAGCCGTTTCATCCTCTCCACAAGCAGCAAGATCAAAAGTGAGTCTTTCCTGATTGCTGCATAGTGTCAATTGGCCAATCTCTTCTCCCTGGGAAGGGAGGAAAAAAAAAAAAAAAAAAAAAAAAAAAAAAAAAAAAAAAAAAAAAAAAGTAAATCAAACGTTTGGGAAGCATTTGGTAGATGAAGTGCTTTCTGCCTAGTGTGGGTCCCAGGATGTCTAGCTTCTGATACTAGGAAGCCCTTTCAGATCCAGGGACTGAAGGGTTATTACTGTGGTGCTAGAGCTATGCAGCTGGAGCATTGTCTTTCTCCCTCTATCATGCTCTCCAAGAAATTTCTCAATGTGAGCAGCAGTTACCCACATGCAGGCGGATCTGAGCTTGCCTTGCATGATCATCCCATTATCTCGACCACTGACAACCTGGAGAGAAGTTCACCTTTGAAAAAAATTACCAGGGGGATGACGAATCAGTCAGATACAGACAATTTTCCTGACTCCAAGGACACACCAGGGGACGTCCAGAGAAATAAACTCTCTCCCGTCTTGGACGGGGTCTCTGAGCTTCGTCACAGTTTCGATGGATCTGCTGCAGATCGCTATCTGCTCTCTCAGTCCAGCCAGCCCCAGTCTGCTGCCTCTGCTCCTAGTACCATGTTCCCTTATCCCAGCCAGCATGGACCTGCTCACCCAGCCTTCTCCATCGCCAGCCCCAGCCGCTACATGGCTCATCATCCTGTGATCACCAACGGAGCTTATAACAGCCTCCTGTCCAACTCTTCTCCGCAAGGCTACCCCACGGCGGGCTACCCGTACCCCCAGCAGTATGGCCATTCCTACCAAGGGGCACCTTTCTACCAGTTCTCCTCCACCCAGCCGGGGCTGGTTCCCGGCAAGGCTCAGGTCTACCTGTGCAACAGGCCACTCTGGCTGAAATTTCACCGGCACCAGACGGAGATGATCATCACCAAGCAGGGAAGGTAAGCCTCCGCGCGGACCTTTCTGGGTGTCGGGGCTGAGCCGCGGACATCGCCGGGGGAGCCGCCCGGAGCCTCCGCGCCCCGGCGGAGCCGTCCCCCGCCACCGGGGCCGCTGCCCTGGCCGCCGGGAGCTCCGGTGCGGGTCCCCGCCGGAGCCGTTCCCGCCGCAGCCGGTCCCTGCCCGGGCAGCCCTCTCTGCCTCCCCGCGAGTTCCCGCGCCCGCTGCGCTCAGCCCTTCCCCGCGGAAAGCTCGGCACTCCGGGAGGGGGCTGCTTTGGATTTTTATTTCCCAGTCGCTATCGGGAGCCGTGAGGATAAAGCACAACGGCTGGGTGCTCCGCGTGTGCCTGTCGCTGCCGATGGCTTGCTTTCCTTCTTCCCTTTATTTTTCTTTTTTTTTTTCCCTTTTCTTTTTTTCCTTTTTTTTTTTTTTTTTTTTTTTTTTTTTTTTTTTTTATATAGGCGCATGTTCCCTTTCCTAAGCTTTAATATTTCTGGTCTCGACCCTACGGCTCACTACAATATTTTTGTGGATGTAATTTTGGCGGACCCCAATCACTGGAGATTTCAGGGAGGCAAATGGGTTCCTTGCGGCAAGGCGGACACCAATGTACAAGGCAAGTTCCTCCAATTAACACTTTTCCTGACACATATGTAGGTGAGAATGATTAATTAATGCCTTTGCCGACTGGCTCTGGCGACTTCTAAACGCAAATGGGCCAACGATGTTTTTAAAAAAAAATTGAATAAAAGGAGGGTGGAGGAGAAAGTAAAAGGTGTTCGTAAAAAGCTGTTTTAATCCTTTTAGTTTAAAATTAAGGGAGTTTTGGCAGTAAAATATTGTACACTTAACGGGGTTCTTCACCCTCGTGTGCGGATGCAGCAGCAGAACGGGGGTACAGGCTAGAACTGTGATGTGGTTGTGTTTTTTGTTGTTTTGCTTAGGAAACCGGGTGTATATGCATCCCGACTCCCCCAACACGGGAGCCCACTGGATGCGTCAGGAAATCTCCTTTGGGAAACTAAAACTTACAAACAATAAAGGAGCATCAAACAACAACGGGCAGGTCAGTGGGGAAACGCAGACGCTGCCAGAATTATTTGTATTTCTTCAGTTAAAATCCTACCGTTTCCGAAAGGACCTGTATTTTTTTTTTTTTTTTTAGATCGTGTCGTTAGGTGAAAATAAAAGGGGGGTGGTGGTGAGAAAGCCCTAAGCCCTGCCATTTCATTTTGCCACGGGCCTCGCCGGCCCTGAGCGCGTTGCCCAAGCTGACAGCGCTGTCCGGTGCGGCCGGGGAAGTCCGCAAGCGTCCCGGGGAGGCGGCGGCCAGCGGGCATCGTTCTCCTCGTCCTTCTCGCTCTAATTTCTTCTTTCTCTCCGCGTCCCCCTCCCTCCTTTTGCCATGCCTGACAGATGGTGGTTTTGCAGTCCCTTCACAAGTACCAACCTCGCTTGCATGTGGTGGAGGTGAACGAAGACGGGACGGAGGATACCAACCAGCCGGGCAGAGTGCAGACATTCACGTTCCCCGAGACGCAGTTCATTGCCGTCACCGCCTACCAAAACACCGATGTAAAGAGCTCCCTGGTTTATTCCCCTCGCGGTCCTCCCGCTCCCCGCGAGGCAGCCCACCGGGGATGGCCCGGCTGCTGCCCACCCTACCCCGGGTCTCCGGCGCCGGGAGATGGGGCTCCCGGTTCCCCACTTTGTGCCAGCCCTCCCGGGCCATCCCCAGGGCGGCCGCAGCCGCTCGGGCCGCCTTCGGCCCAGGAGTCCCCTCCGGGTGTCCGCAGCGGCATCGCCCTACCGCCAGGATGGGCGCGATCCTGCCCCTCCGCCCGGGGCTGGGCGCTGGCCCGCAGCGTTTATCTCCCAGTCGGAAACAGCTTAGTTAGCTGTTAAGCTGTTAGCTTAAGCTTTAAGTCTGCAAAGATCAATTAACATCCTCATTGATTGCGCCGGGGGTGACGGAGCAACTTCCTCAAATTAAAAGCTCGTTAATGCCTGGATGCGTTTCGGAGTGGTCTGGCTTTGCTACAGACTGGTGCCCCCTTTTCAAATGACATATGTTCAGTCCACATTCTCGCTTTAATTATTTTGCTCTATGCAAATGCAAACTCCTAGTTACCGTTCTGCGGTACGTTTTGCCTAATTTCTGGATTTCAGCATATTCATACCCATGCACTAGGAATGCTGAACACGTCTCAAAATATGGGGTTAAATATTGATTTTTCCGTACTTTTTCCAACAACGTAAATCTTAAAATTAGACTGTGCTGTCTATAAGCATGCCAGAGCTGATTTTTCACGGTTTAAAGGCAGTATGATTGACTAGAGTAAAGCTTGGTCCTTTAAAAACATGTTGGCTGCACTGGGGTATATTTTTCAGGCTTTCACAACGTGTGCTCTGCTTCTCTCTTTCCCTAGATCACACAGCTGAAAATAGATCACAACCCTTTCGCAAAAGGATTCCGAGATAATTATGACACGTAAGTAAACCGGATTTTTACTACCCTTCTGCCGGCTGCACACACATGTCAAAGGGGGGGAGATTTAGGATGAGGGCTGGCTCATTTCACACCGAGATGTGTAATGTCAGGCTTTCCTAGAGCCCTCCGGGAGGGAAGCACACGCCCGCTGCCGCGCGGGGGCTGTCCCTGCGGCGAGGCCCTGCGCAGCCCTGAGGCCGGGGCCGCGCTGCCCGCGCCCGAGTCCGCATCTCGCTTTGGCACTTGCGGCGGTTCTGTTGTTGGTTTTTCCTGGCACGTATCTTGGCGCCTCTTTCCAAGCTTCCGTTTCACTTGTGCGTAAGGGCTCCGAAAGAAGCACCGGAGCAGCAGGGGCTCGGTCCCCGGCAACCCGCCGGGTCTGCATCATTCTGAGGTCCGCAGAGCCGGGGTCCGGAAGGAAATGTCTTCGTCTCGTTTTATTCTTCACCGGGGTTGAAATTTTTTTCTCCTTCTCCCTTCTGGGTGGAGCTAAAGCCTCGGAAGTTTTAATCGCGCTGTGTCCCTGTTCTGCCTCTGCCCGTCGGGCTCCGAGGCGGTCTGACCCCGGCCCTGACGCCCGGTGTCCCTCCGGCTGCGGCTGCGGGGCGGCATCAACGCTCGGCCCCGCCGCCGCCTTTCGCGGCCCTCGGGACAAAAATGGGGCAATCCCGGCCTGCAGGCCCTGCAGGCAGCCTTCCCTTGGCCCGGGGTGCGACCCGCCCGGCATCCCCCTGCTCAGCCTGGGGCACTGCCCGTGCACCGGCAGGAGCAGACGGCAGGAATTCACCTGTACTGCAAGCTCTGGTCTGTGGGACAGGCCCCCGGCTTTGAGGAGGAAAACCTTTTCCTCTCTAAACTGTGGCGGGGAGCGGCCTCGCTTGGCCTCGAGCGCCTCACCCCGTCCGTATCTTGAGCGCCCGCTTGAGCCTCTGCTCGGACCGCGGTCCGGCCGCCGCCAGCAGCAGTTTTGCTGGGCGAGGGTGCAAACGGCGCCCAGAGCCGAACTAGGGGGAGAGGGGCCCGGGGCCGAGCTCCAGCGCTCCCCAGGGAGCCGCTTGTGGTGCGGCCGCTTTCCCCAGGGGGCAGGGGTCGCCGAGGCTGTGGCGGAGAGCAGGTCCGCCACCGGGAGGGCAGCGGCGGTCCCCGCTGCCGCAGAGGGCGGCAGCCGAGCCTGGCTGCTCTCCGGGAGCTCTGCGAGAGTATGTGCGGCCTTGGGAAAGGCCTTCGGCCCCAGCCAAAAGTGCTTTTCCCTTTTTGATAGGAAAAAACTTTATAGGGCGTCACTTGAAAGGAGACGGGGGGGAGGGGGAAGCTTCAATGTTGTCTAGCACGTTGGATTTGTTTAAGGGCCAAGTTTATTTTGGATAAGAAATTCCAGGAGGCGTGGAGGGTTAATTAAAGCACAGTTTTAGCCTGAATTAAATACAGATAGTAGTTATTCATCCATTAAAGTTTTTATAATCGCAAATTGCAGCCCAGCATGGGAGAATTATATATAGGCCAAGCAGGGAACACTGGAAGTGTCTGGCTTTACATTTCCTACAGTAGGTGTTTAAAGATTAGCTTAATTTAAACTCAGTAAAATGTTGATGGTTCGTCTGTGACTCCCAATAATAAGTGTTAAACAGCCGACAGAATTCCGTAGTCTGCCACTCATGCTGCTCGCGGCAAATGACCGGGCTAGCTGCCTGTTGCATGCGTGGTGTGGTGGGTCCGGTCAGCGTGTCACAGCGCGGGATCCCACGCTTTTGGGCTGTGGGTTCGGACCGGAGAGAGGGATCTCAGCCCCGTCAAGGAGTGGCCAACCGGTTCCGAAAGATTTGCTCTCCATGCTTGCCCCTGTCTTTCCTCTTCCCCGTTAAAGGCCCTCGGCGCTGCTGATGCCAGAGGCCAAGCCCGGAGAGGAGCTCAGGCTCCCGGGCAGGGCCGGAGCGCGCTGGGACGGCGCCGTCCCGTTCGTCCCCCGAGGGCCGCGTTCGGCCGGGCGCCGCGCCGAGGAGGGCGCCGGGCTGCGGCGGACACCCAGCTCTCTCCCCTTCTCTTGGGCAGGATCTACACGGGCTGCGACATGGACCGGCTGACGCCTTCCCCCAACGACTCGCCCCGCTCGCAGATCGTGCCCGGGGCCCGCTATGCCATGGCCGGCTCCTTCCTCCAGGACCAGTTCGTGAGTAACTACGCCAAGTCCCGCTTCCATCCCGGGGCAGGAGCCGGCCCGGGGCCCGGCGCCGACCGCAGCGTGCCCCACACCAACGGGCTGCTCTCCCCACAGCAAGCCGAGGACCCGGGGGCCCCCTCGCCGCAGCGCTGGTTCGTCGCCCCCGCCAACAACCGCCTCGACTTCGCCGCCTCCGCCTACGACACGGCCACCGACTTCGCCGGCAACGCGGCCACGCTGCTGTCCTACGCGGCCGCGGGCGTCAAGGCGCTGCCGCTGCAGGCGGCCGGCTGCGCGGGGCGGCCGCTGGGCTACTACGCCGACCCGTCGGGCTGGGGGGCCCGCAGTCCCCCGCAGTACTGCAGCAAGTCGGGCTCGGTGCTCTCCTGCTGGCCCAACAGCGCGGCGGCGGCGCGCATGGCCGCCGGCAACCCCTACCTGGGGGAGGAGGCGGAGAGCCTGGCCCCCGAGCGGTCCCCCTTGCCGGGCGCTGAGGACTCCAAGCCCAAAGATTTGTCCGACTCCAGCTGGATCGAGACGCCGTCGTCCATTAAGTCCATCGACTCCTCCGATTCTGGGATTTACGAGCAGGCCAAAAGGAGGCGGATCTCCCCCTCGGACACCCCGGTGTCCGAGAGCTCCTCGCCCCTCAAGAGCGAGGTGCTTACTCAGCGGGACTGCGAAAAGACCTGCGCCAAGGACATCGGCTATTACGGCTTCTACTCGCACAGCTAGGCGCGGCCGCCGGCCCGCCGTCCTTTTGCACAATAACTCCTCCGCGTTAGCGCACTGACCCCCGCCCCTAGCTGCCCCATCCGTGCCCCGGCCCGGCAGGGAGGCAGGCAGGCGGGCTGAGCCGCGGCCGCCGCCGCCGCCTCCCCGCCCCGCTCCCCGCCCGGCCCCGTCCGGTCCGGCGGCGCCCCGGGGGCGCGGGGGGCACTGCCGCACCGAAACCCACTGATCAGTAGGATGCTTAGACTCTCAAACCGTACAGCGCTTCCTTCCTTTTACCACGGATGGATTCTAGGGGAAACAGTAATAGTGGGGAAAACAGCCTGTGAAATGCCTGTACATAGTATTTATTTTATTGTAACAGATTACTTTCCTTTGGTTCGGTTTATTTATTTGTTTGGATTTTTTTTTGTTTTGTTTTCATTGTTCAGTCACAGAACTTAGATCCTGTTTAAATTTCTTTACCCCTTTCCCCGCTCTTTGCTCCCTCTTCCTCGTGCCCCTCCCCAGGTAAACACTCTTCCTAAATGCCTCTGGAAATGTCAGTGGTCCATAGCTGTAGCAGCGGGTAATGGGTTTCTCACTTTGTCTCCAATTCCTCGCATGAAATAATTACGTGGTGCCCTGGGCTAACACAGCTAAGGAATAGCTCAGCTTTCCCTTCAAAAGAACAGAAATACGTCTCATAGGAAAGTCGATTAAAGGGGCATAACGCCTTCCGGAACCAAAATTAACTGCCTCTTATTTTTTCTTTGAAAGGAATAGCTCGAGATCAGCAATATTATTATTTTTGTGGAATCCCCTTTCCCCTGCCCCCAAGTGCCAAATCCATTACTGGTCCCTGCAGGTGCCAAATATGCTAACAAACTATTTTCAAATTTCTTTGCAGTTCCCCCGTCTTTCTTTATATTGCTGTAAATCTTTGTAATGAATAATCTAAAAAAAAGAAAAAAAAAAAGAAAAAAAAAAGAAAAAACGATATAGACGACTGAATTGTTGGTAACCATAGTGTAGTCCAGTGAAGATGAGTTGTGAGTTGTATATTTTACTGCATTTAGTTTTGGAATTGACTTTTTCATAAAGTAGCTAATCGAGATCTGACTTCCTGGGGAATCAAATGCACATCGAAAGAGTGATCATTCTTGTAAATCTCTTATTATACTATTGAAGGAGAAGTAATATCCCTCCAGGACTCCCTCCCCGGCGAAGCAGAATAATAAGTCTTCGAATTTTGAGTAGCAAATCTATACAATTAACGCATTTTTATATGAAAGGAAAAAAAAACCAATTACGAACTGAAATATGCATCGGGCTAAATATTCAGTCTAGATTACACTCGACGGGGAAATTTCCTAATAGAAATTCAGGGTCATAAACGTGTGTATATTTTTGACTCTTCTGTAAATCGAATGTTGTGATTTTTATATTTGTTCTGTTACGTCTGTGGAACTGAATAATTTATACCAGTACATGCTCCATTGAGAAATGTTTCGGTTTTTGCCCGTTTGTATCGTCTGTGTATAACAAGTAAAATAAACCTGGCAAAACGTTAACGTCGTGTTGGAAAAAGCGCTTCGCCGATTTGCAAGGAAGGGCTCGGGTGGGAGCAGGGGGAAGAGGCCGGGGGGCTCTCTCGCTCTGGGCCCGCCGCGGGGCTCTGGGGCGGGAGTCCCGCCCTGCTCTCCCTGACGGAGCCGCTCCGCTCGCCCCGCGTTTGTCCTTTTTTCGGGGGGGTGGAAGAGCGTAGGGGACAGCGCTTATACCGCGTGGCCAAGCGTGGAGGTTTGCAGTGGGTGAAAGAGGGAGATGAAACCCCGTCGGTTTTCAGAGGTTTATAATTATCCCTGTGTTTGACGCCTAAAAACCCTGACAGCACTTTGCAGGCGGGAGAGGTGCCTGGCGCGGGGCGGGGGTGCCATCGCTGGCGGAGCAGAGGCGAGGGACGCCGCGCTGCCCGCCTGCAGCCTCCCCTCGCCTTCCCGGGCGGGGGCTGCCCTGGCGGAGCCCCTCAGTGCCCCCAAGGCGGGGCCCCTTTCGGGGAGCAGCTTGCCCTGTGCGGGGGAGAGGAGCCTGCAGCGCTACCGCTCCCTCTGCCACCTTCCCGGGACCCTGCCCCTGTAGGGACAGCCACCTGCGGGCTTTAGGACAGGCGCTGGGCCGCCACCTGCGTGGCCGAGTCCGCAGGGGCTGGGGGTAACACGCCGGGCTCGCTCTCGGTTCCGCGGTGGGGTGAGCGCCGTGTGGAGCCGCCAGAGGCATTCTGTCCTGCCGCGGTATTGACGGGGGCACCTGAGCGCCCCAATTAGGTTCCGTCCCCTCCATCCCCGCCACGGAGCGGGCCCCGAGCGTGGCCCTGAGCTCCCAGCGCCTCCGCCGCCCTCGAGGGCCCGGGCGGCCGCCGGCCTGTGCCAGCTGCGGGGACCGGTGCCCGCCGCGGTGCCGTCGGGCTCAGGGCCCTGCCCCGGGACCTCACCCGAGAGGGGCCGTGAGGGCAGTGCCCCCGGACCGCCCCTCGGAGCAGCACGGGCGGTGCGCGCCTTTCCCCGGCCGCCTCTTCCCCGGCGGCGGGGGCCGGGGCGCCCACGCGTCCCCCCGCGCAGCGCCCGCTCCTCTCCGCCTCCCGCGGGCCCAGCTGCCCCTCGGCCGCTCCGTGAGGGCTGTCCCGGCGCCCTGCCCGGGGCTTCCCGCACCCTAAATAACCCACGGCGAGCTCCCGACCCTCCTTCCCCGCTCTCGGCCAGCAAAAGCCGCCCCTGCTCCCCCGGCCGCCGCCAGTCCCGCTGCGCTGCCCCCGAGAGGGCAGAGGGAGCGGCCCGAGGCACCGCGGCGCTCCTGCCCGCGTCCCCTCTGCTGCCGCCGGGCCGGGGCTGCTCCCGCCGGGCAGTCACCCCGGACACACCGCTCGCTCTTCAGGGAGCCGCCGCCAGGTTTTATTTAGCGGGGGTTATCCAGCGGGTCTGGAATAAACACGTAACGTGTGACAGGTCTGAACAAAATTCTTTCCTGTGCGTGAGTGGCTGATGTTATTCCATAACTATTTCGACAGCATAATTCCATAACTATTTGTGCAAGAGACTGGAAGAGATAAGGGCTGCAGAAGTTAAACAGGCTGTTTCCTGTCGGTAGGTCACTTTATTACTATTATAATTTTTTAGAATAACAATTTTAGAGGGGCACCTGCTACACATATGTTTATCAACCCGTTAAATTGTTTGCGTTCACTGAGGAGTGAATGCGCAGGTTTTGACCCGGCATGTTTAAATTGAAGCATGTGTAGTTTAGTTGAAGCAAAGCCCCGTGTATGAATTTGTTAGAACAGCAATTAATTGCACGAATTTTATGTGTAGTTTGTATTATTATTCTAGGCATGTTGAATGGGTTTTAATTTAATTATTGTGCAAAATAATCTATTCAATTGCCCTTCCTTTATTTAACATAACACAAAATCAAGCTTCAATCTGTAGAAAGTAATTCAAAGTTCCTATTGGTAATACTTTCTATGATGTTTCACATTAATACTATATCAAATGTAATACAGTGATTTACTCTCTACAGATTTTGCACGAGTACGCTATGCATATTTGATGACACATTGCATATTTTAACAAGGTTTTTAATGACTGATTGAAATGTTTGCTAAGATATTTTTTAAGAGCTGGAGGAGAAATGGTTGTGGAAAAAGTGTGTAATAGAATAGCGATAAGGATGGGAGGGTTTTGATTGACAGTATGAGGAAGCAGATGGATGACTAGGTAGGTCAGAGGTAAAGATGCCTTTGACAGCTTTTTAAGTTCCTTTGGCCATTTTGGTCCAATGAATCATGCAAAACATGTGTACATTACCAAACTGATGTCTCTGCATCGTTTACTGTTGGAATCCTCATCTTTTCAAACCCACCCTAACCTTCTTTCATCACCACTTGACGTGCTATGTCTAAACTAGATTGCAAGATCCTAAGAAGGCAAGAATCTGTCTTGTATTACTTGTCAGCATAAAAAAAAGAAAAAAAGAAAAAAAAAAAAAGAAAAAATTAGGGAAAAAATAATGTAAACCTATGGAGCCAGAAGAACAACTGAGACAGATTGGCAGAATAGGCGTAAGGTGGGACACGTTCTTCTTAATTTTCACTGTCTGGTCATCACTTTCCTCCTCTAGGTAGTGCTGAAGGGAGATGTGGTGAACAATGATTTTTCTTTTTTTTTTCCCCCCAAATGGCATAGTCTGAATTTTCATAAGTCTGATAAGAGACCTAATTGCATAATTTTCCTTTTAACATTATGCAGTGAGTGCTGTTGCTATAGTTAAAATGTTTTTCATTGCAGTCTGTTTTTTCAGGTGCTTTGCATGGCCCTCACAAATTACTTTGTCAACTGGAAATGCTCTGATTTTTCCCTATAAAAAAGGTTACTGTTTTTGGAAATCTTATTTAAATTGCATAAGACAATTTTAAAATCTCCGTGATGCAAAAAAAGAATGTGTGTGTATTGGGACAAGCAGAAAGAAAGGATTCTGCATGGAAGTACACTTTCCAGGTACTTTCTGTGCAGAATGGACACAGGTTTTCATTCCAAGTATTAAAACTTGTCATAAATGTGGTTTTCAGTAGGGAATGTGTCACTTGCTAAGATATAGGGGCAAAGTCAAAGAAAAAATATTGAAACAGCAGAGTCATAAGTATAGGGAAGGCAGCAGACTGTTAGCATTCAGTACCCAGCTCCTTCCAGATAATATATTTGTGGTAGGTCTGGAGAGCCACACAGCTTACTGGTAACGTTTCATGCTTTTCTCAGAATGGGTATTAATCTGGAAATGCAAACAAAAGCATCGCTTATTTCAGAGCATGGTCCCTTGAAGCCCATTTGTTCAAATATTTATGCCTGAAAAAGCCAGATATTGTTTGAAATACATATATATTTAACTCTAAATTTTTGAGCATATGTAATATTTTACTTCTTGGATGTAGGATAATTATGAATCTATTAGAATCCAAGGCTGCCATTGCTGATTAGGTGTATTTTGTTCTTATAAAATATATTAGACAATAAAACCAGTGATGTTTTATTCATGCTATCACTGTGATTTTTCATAGTTGGAGTGTTTCTAATTCTAAGGGGCTGATATGAGTATGAATGATCTTCTTGGTCTTAAGATGACTTTTTAGGCCAATTTTTTTTTTTTTTTTAAATTTTGAAACCGAAGGCAAAAAGGACGAAAAACTTCAGATACTTCTGTGTAAAACTGTCTATACTAGTACACAGATATTAAGCTTTAAATAAGAAACAGCTGGTAATGACTTTGAATCTGTTTTAAGAGACATTTGAGGTAAAATGTTGATAGCTTGTAAATGTGTATTTCTGCTTTAGTCTCTGATCGTGCATACGAGTTCATATGTGTGAACAACGTAAAGTAAGAGGTCAGTCCTACAAAGACTATTCACTTGTCTAAAAATTCACAGACATAAATGTTTTCAGGATCAAGGCCTTTTTCAATAATTGTGATAGTTGTGTACCTTGAAGTGACTGAGTGATTCAGGATACACTTAATAATTTGATTTTTTTTTTAATATAGTAGAAACATTGATGAGTTACCAAAGCACATCATCCAAGCTCCCACTTCAGTCATTTGAAATATAATTTTTTGGCTTGTTTGAGTAATTTTTTTTAAACTGATGGCACTGGCACATAAATTAAACTTTCTAAAAGCCATGTCAATTTCTGTGGGCCATGATATGAAATTCAGTTCTGTAAGTAAGCTTCTTTCTTTAACCATATTTGGTTACACATTGGCTGCTTTTGTTTATCCAGAAAGCAGATAGTGGCCTGGGACTGAAGGGTGAAAGAGCAACACGGATATTTTGAGTTGAGAGAAATTTTATGCTGCTGAAATGTGTCCTAGTTTAGATGAAGACACCCACCCACCCACTAAGAATTAAACTGAAATCATAAATGTAAGCTAAAAGATGTATTTTATGATTGATCAACACCCTGATTAAAGCTTACTTCCCTTTGTGGAAATGTTTGCTCTCACATTTTTGACTTCCAACTCAAAAATCTCGGTGTTGCTCTCTCACCCTGCAGTCCCAGACCTCCTGCTGGAGACGCTGCAGGGATATGGTGGCTGCTCTGCTCTCTGGCCCTGGGGAAAGCTGTGGCTCACCCTGCATGGTCTGGGAAGGGCACTCGAGGGCCTGGCAGAGCAGCTCCTGTTGCTCTGTGGTCGGTGGTGCCTGCACATCACAGCTGAGTGACAGAGACAGAGCCGCTCCCGCTCGCACCGCAGCCCCCTCGCAAACCCTCGGGGCATCTCCCCTCTCCCCACGTTCCCACTGTGCTTCTAAAGCATGAGGGGCTTGTACATAGGTGTTACTCTAAGCTTTGTGTGAACCCTCTCCTGGAAGCTCAGTTTGCTCTTACATTAGGAGAAGGAACCTTTCCCTTGAATTAGATCCAGGGTATTGAGGAAGAGGGAAAGGGTTTTGCTTTCTATTATTGGTTCCTGACTTTCCTATGGAACCTATCATGCATGAGTGATGAGGGTGGGGACATTTTCAAAAACCTCCAAGTGGTTTAGTCACCTGTGTTTAGAAATTATGAAAATCTCACTGAAAACTCTCCAGTGCTTGTGGTTCTAAATGGCTATTCTTGGGCACATCGTTGAGCAGTTATTTCAGTTATGCATTGAGCATGGCGTTTGTTGCGGAGTTAGGGTCAGAATAGCATGGATTAAATCCTCATCTGGTGCATAGTTATGTTCCTTCATGGGCTTCAGTGGTTCAATACTGCTTTGTATTGAAACAATCTGATTGTCTCCTCTTGTGGTTTAGGTACTAACCAAAGCAGGTGCTGCTTGATGGAAAGAATAGGACCAAGTACTAATTGATAAACAACCTGATATACAAATTTGTTTCTCCCATGGTAACACAATTATGAAATCATCAACAGATATCTTACTCTACTTACATTTTTGTTTTTCACTGTTTAGATTGTAAGAATAATTGAAGCTTCCTTTCTGCTTATTGTCGAGGTCGATTCTGATGATTTAATTGTCTTAATTATTGAATCAAAAGCAAATTGTTTGGTGTGTGTAATACAAGAACTTGCCTCCTTTTGGGGACAATATTAGGCCAGCTATATTCTTTTAAAAGTGTTGCTCAAGAAATTGAGTGGAAAGGAGTTAACCAGATATTTCAATTCTTCTTCTAAGTGTTTAGGATTTTGTAATGACCAAATCCTTTTCACCTTCTTTGCTATCTGGTGTAGCTCAGTTTTGCTTTGTGTTTAATACTAAAAATCTTCTGATGTTAACATTTAGCATTGTATTTTTAAATATTTCAGTGTTTCAGTTGCTGTATTTCTATATACTCTTCACTTATAACTTCTTTCTCATCACTATATAAATAAAAATTAGTTAAAAATAAATTTTTTAAAAAATTGCAAATGGATTCATTTGTATAAGCAGATATAAACTAAAGTAATGTGAAATGTAATGGCAGAAATAAAATATGGGCCTATAAAAATGAATGTAATTTATTTTAATGACATGTGTGGGTAAGATTTCTTCAGGACTATATTGCCCTATAAGCCATTGAGTCAGATGTACCCTAAAAGGCCAAACCCCAAAGCAGTCCATTACTGATATTTTTCAAATACATTGTAACTGGAGAAACAACACAAATGACTGTCCTGTAACAGTGTAAAGTTTAGTGTATATGTGCACATAAGTTTTTGTAGGATCAGGGCCCGAGTCTCTTCTGCTTTGGCAGTACTCTCTGTTGTGGGTTTTGGGGCTTTTTTTTCCTCCCGGTAATTAAAATGCAGTTCTGTCACTGCGGTCACATTTCCCAGTTATAGAGGGACAAGGGCAATGCCTGTGCTAAATACACAATGTGCTAAACAGTAGCTATATTTAATTTTGACTTTGTTTTAATATCTACAGTTGCCTCAGGATAAGGATCTAGGAGATTTCAAGTGTAGTTCTGTGTACTCAACCCTTTTCATGAGGGTTGTTTTGCTGTCAGCTCAGCTCTCTGAAGTCACTTGGATGGTGACGGTGCTATTGCATGGGAAAGGCTGCCAGGCTGGTGGGTGCAAGGGCAGGACAGCAGGAAGCTGGTGATCCCTTTCACAGGCAGGTAGGAGACGGGCTTGTCGCTAACCCCAGACCTGCTCTCCAGAGCTGCTCAGGATAACGCATGCGGTCGCTGAGTTCCTGCGCGGGGAAGCAGCAGAGCTCCAAGCTGATGCACTGCACCAGTAGTCCCCAGGCAGCCTCTGGTCTCTTCCCCTGCTCGATCTCCAAAGCTTCCCAGGGGCTCCAGACCCTGCCTTTCTCCCCACCATCCTTTTCCTTACTAGGGGCACTGCACTGGCTCTTCTGTGCTTGCTGTGTTTAGAACCAGGGCGTGCAGACGAGTGCTTTCTCCTGCAACTCCTTCTGTGGAGGATGCTCAAACCAGGAAAGCCTTGCTCAGGATTACTGAAGAGGAGGAGATCCATGCAAGGCTGCTTTCTTTTGCACCCAAACTTCTAAATTTACATTTACAGACAATTTTTTTGTGATTGTAAAGGGTTTACCTCATATAAGATATTTAACATGACATGTTTAATAAGAATCTACAATGTAAAAACATTTTTAGCATTTTTAGTTGTATTATCAATATTATCAATGTCCGTTTTTGAGTTTTTTCTTCAGCAGCATGTTACAGTTGAAGTCCTATTTTTATGGATGTTGCATAATAATTTATGGGGCCTCTGCTGATCTAACTTTGATTTGTAATAGCTTTTTGACTAAAAAAAAATTAGAATTTTAACACCATTTTCAAAAAGGTTACTGGCAAGATAATATCTTAAAATAACCTACTTAAAATTTATTATTTTATAAAAATGTTTAAACTTGTGAAAAATTGTCATCCGCTCTGTAATTGCAAGGAAAGCGTGTCATGTTAAGGCAATATAGAACCCATCTATAGGATTAAATATTGTCTCAAATAATATTATTTCTGAATGATAGAAGAACATTCTATCACTATTATGCATATTTTTTTGGTTACACATATGTGCTGTTTTGCCTGAGAAACACTGAGATTCAAGTTTTTTGGTTTGGTTTTTTTTCCCATAGAAAAACAGCATAACGCAGCTTTTTCTTCTGTATTTTTCCCAACTTGGTGTCCTCTTATTATTCATCAGAGATTTAGGAGAAACTCAGCTAGTGCTTTTATTCCATGCCATCATGTTTTTCTTCCTTTTTATTTTGTGCAAGATTAGGTTGCTATTATTATATTTGCAATGTCCTTTGCAGAGTTTAATCTTGTATTACAATGCCTGCAATGACAAACCACAGCTAGTCTGAGACTGGGAATATTTTTCTTGAGTGTCTCCACCATCAGTCTATGGTGTGTGTATGTCAGTTTTACCGAAAGCTTGGATAGGGTATCAGCTGTCACTGAATCTTGTCTAGATTTATATTCTAGCTGTAAACCTCACAACTGTGTGAAGACTAGCCTCTGCAATCTAGGCGATGAAAATTCGAAATTCTTCCTCGCGGCTGTTACTAGTGGCTTTGTTTCTGACAGCTTCTAATTTTCTGTACATAATAAAATCAATTATTTTGCATGTATATGCTAAAGCTAGAGGCTGTTTTTTGACTGTGCATGCTACAATTAGTTATGTAAATAGCAGCATATGCTACAAGTTTTCAGTGCTCACCCTGTCTTTACAGAAGTGTTGGCTCAGGCTCTGCTTCGAAGTTAGTTGGCAGAGGTGTTTGGTTCTCCATGGCTCAGGCTTTGAAGACATTGCTTTCTTCGGCAGCTCCCTCTCATGTTTAGTGTTTCAGTCTATAGTACCTGGGTGTGCACCAAAGCCAATGCATGCCTTGAATGCACAAGGGATTTTGGTAGTCAGACTTTTAACCTTCCCCATATTTTCCTTAATTCATAATAGAGGTGGGCTGGTAACTGTGTGCTATTGAACATCTCCTGTTTGTGTACATCCATCTTCTCCCTATCTCACTCAGACTATTTCTTCAAGTTTGAACTTACATTTCTGCTTAATGACTTCTAAACCAGACCTTTCCAGAGATTCTGGGGTATTTAATGAAGTTAAATTCTAATTTATTCCCATATGAAACCCTTATTATTGCTGTCTTTTCAATATCATCAAACATAATTTTTGTTTATATTTGCAAAATACTTCATCTGCAGAGTACAATCCAAAAGGCAGGTTGCTCTCTACAGCTGCTTGAAAGGAGGTGGTAGTGAGATGGGGGTTGGCCTTTTTTGTCATGTCCCAAGCAAAAGGATGAGTGGAAATGGCCTTCCTTTGCACTGGGGAAAGTCCAGATTAGATATTGGAAAAGAAAAAATCACTGAAAGAGTGGTTAGGCATTGGAATAAGTTTCCCAGAGAGGTGGTGGAATTCTTTTTGGAAACGTTCAAGGGGATTCTGGATGTGGGATATGGTTGAGGGGTGATTACGGTGGTGCTGGGTTGGTGGTTGCAGCAGATGATCTTGAAGGTGTCTTATAAGCTTGATGATTCTGTGGTTCTGTAGAGCAGGATGTTCCAAGTGGTGTTTAAAATGTGCTCACGTGCAATTGGCTTTCTCTGGAAGATTCTTCTGGAGCACTGATAAAGCACCCAGTGTGGAGCAGGTTTTGACCTCTGAATCTTAAATTATGGACTTTATTAGTATGAATCAGAAATCCAGACAATTTTGTTAAAGTCTATTGCTTACCATTTTTCTGGTAGCTCCTTATATAGGGGTGATGCTATTTAAAGACAATTTCGGTTAAGAGTTTATGTTGTGGCACCTACTAATAGAGGATATTTGTTAGATACGCACATTCCTCCAGAATTCATTAATAAGGTCAACTTATCTCTGAAGTTAGCTCTGTGCTAGGATTTTTGAGAATTATGTATCTTTTGCATTTATGTGATAACACCTTACTGCTGAGGGCATATGACAGTAAATCCACTCTGCAATAGTAAACAGGAGCTTCATGGCTGGTGTCAGACTGAATTTAGGTGCTGTGAAAAGCCTCTGAAAAAAATAATTCCAACAAGATGTGGGAGAAGCCAAGCCCCTACTGTGGATTGACCAAAGAAGTCATTAGATATTTTGAAGACTAATTGATATGCTCATATCTAAGGAGTAAATTATTCAGAGTCTGCTGGGGGCATAAGACTGAAAATATGCTGAGTCAATATATGTCATCACAGGTGAGGAAAGATCCTAAATCTAACACAGCAAAATAATAAAATTCTTTTTCTAATGAAAGGAGCTGGCATAGTCTGAAATGTGAGAAAGAAAATGCTATAGCACAGTTTAATTGATGAGCTGGGTTAGTAGAATTGCAAAAGGAGAGACCAATAACCAGTACAAGCCACTGTCTTCCATCAAAATCCTTCATCTGCTGTCTTCTACCAGGGGCATTAGCTAATGATTGTATGCATGGGACCTCATATTTTAGAGAAAGACAAGGGTTGCTCCTTGAGCTGAAGATTTTAATTCCTGCAAACTGCTAAATTGTTGCATTTCTCTCTTCTTTGAGGGAGGGTTTGTTAGCACACGCCTTCTACTTTGTCATATGTAAAGTATTCACATCTTTCTGTTTCTGAATGTGTTTGGTGGGTTTTGAAAGAGGAAATTCCAGTGACAAAGTGATCTGTTGGTCTAATAGCAGCTACTTACAAATCACAGAACCATAGAATATCCTCAGTTGGAGGGGACCCACAACAACTCTTGAGCCCAAATCCTGAACCCAAATCCCAAATCCAGGACAATCCCAAAACACACATCATTACCTAAGATGTTGATAACTACACTTCTTAAAATTCCTTTTTTAGGCCTTTGTTCAACTTAAATTTATCTTTTAAAAGCCATACCATTAAACATGCAGAACATCTATGCATATGCAAATACTTAGAAACCAACTATAATTATGTTAATTATATTATTGATAAGGTAAATGATAAATGTAGAAGCCAGTACATTAATTTTGTCTGATTAATGGCTCGAAATGCTGCTTTTGTAAGTATTTTATTTCTCTGAAAGCAAACCTATTCTCCAAATGTATTTAAAATGTTAATAAACTATTAAATGAACAAGTAACACTATATTCAACATTTTTACACCATTTCTACAGTGGGTAAAATTGTAGTATAAAGTTGGTGTATACTCGATAACAATTTACATGTTTATTTTACCATCTGGTAAATGTGTAAACGATATTTTGAGAAGCACATTTCAAATTCACTTTAACAACTTATCCCCGACAATATGTATCCTATCTCATGTACTGACTGGAAGGATTTTGAAAACCTCTCAGAGAGAAATGCAGTAACAAAACATTTATTTTTTTTAGTGATGAGTAAGATCAAGCTTAGCATCAAGTTGGAGGTCTTTCAATATTTAGGAAGGATTTTAGTGCATTACTGGTGTCAAAGAGAGATTTCAGACTGTTTTACACACTATGGTATAAAGATATCATATCATCTTCCCTAAAGAAACCATAGGGTGCATAGGTAGTAATAACAAAACAAATACAGTTTGCTATGTTGTTGTATAACTGTATTGTATCCTTTCCAGGGGGTTTGAATTTGCTATCTCTTGTGTCTAAATATGGGAAGCTCATTATTAGAAGTGTTACATTGAACCCCAAGTGAATTGCTTTTCTCATGTACTTTAACAGCACTTTGACACTGCAGCCTTCTGCCTTTTTATTTTAGTCTTCTGTTTATTGGTCTCTCTGGATTAAATTGCAAGCACTTTCTTAAATACACCAAACTAGAGAATACACTGTTGTAGCTCAGATTTTATTCACCCTTTCCTAGCTGTTACTAATCTTAACTGAAAAACAAAAACTCAACAACCCTCCCCCCCAAATGAAAAAAAAATCCAAACCCCAAAAAAGATTTCCTTTCCTGCTTCCCCAACCCCCTCCAAAATTTAAAAAATCCTGCCCTGAAAGCAAGTCTGCCTGGAGAACACCTCCACACTAATGACCATCTGGCCAATCTGCAAATGAGGTTTGAGAGCAGATTTCAAATGTAGGCACCAGCTAGTCTGTGCCTTGCATTAGTCCATTAGAATTTAAAAGATTTGAAAGCATTTATGCAGCTAGAGAGCAGGCAGGTACCCTAACTTTGGGGAATCAAATCAGGCACCTCTTTGTTCCTTCCAGGGCCTAAATGCCTGGTACCTGATCAGCAATGCTCCTTCAGAGTTTGTGCCAGCCCACGTTATAATGGGCAGCAGTCTTTGAAAAGCACTGGTGAAAAAACCCATAAAAATTATTTGTACAATTTCTAATTAACATCTGTACCAAAGTTAATGAATTACAACTGTCATATATTTTTATTTATATGTTGTTAAGAATCCTGAATAGTGCAGTCTAATCCAGTCCTGGTCTTGAGTAATCTGAGAAACCTGTGAGCTGCTCTGATTTTATGTAAAGTCAGGTTTTAGCCCAATAATAATAATAAAACCAGGTTGTCATTAAACAACAACTTTAAACTTGAAAAGATGTTTCTATTTTTGAGGTTAATTAAGCCCACTGAATTTAACATTACTGTTTTGTTTCATTTGGTATTAAATATTTCACTAATGAATTTTAGGCTTAGCATGTATTTTCTTTTTGCTTGCAGATATTAGACAGGACCTTTCCCATTTGTAAATGAGCACAATCAAAGACAATCTACTTCTTACCAGACTGTTAACGAAATATTTTTACTGTTTACTTCTCTTCCCTTTGCTGGCTTCTTGTTTTGTCTCAGGTCTTTGATAAGTACTGTCAACCTTATGTAAAGAATAATTTGTTACTGTGTTTCCAATGCTAAAAAAATGGATCCACAAACCCTTTAAAGAAAAGAGCAGTGGTTGTTAAGGACACCTACTGCTACAAAAGAAGTTACTACAGGAGCTAATAATTCGATAGGTAAAGCCTGAGCTGAGAGCACCTGGAAACATGCAGAACTGAATCTGGGGTTTGTAGGACCAATAGAAGTTTTAAATATGTACTGAAATTGTCTTTCTTTTAAGATTGGCTGCTGGTGTCTATACTGCAGAAGCAGGTGTTCACAAAATTACTCAGATGCTTAAAATGGTGCATAACTGGAATCACCTGGAAAAAATGAACAACTCTTGGAAAATCTACTTGACAGAGATCTGGAGAGGCATCCTGAAATGATACAAGTTTGAAGGTAGGCAGTAAATGGACAAAGCTTTGAATAGTGGGTAACATTGCTTCTATTGTTCTGTATTAGAATTTTAATATTGCGAGTTGTAAAATGGAAAATAGTTTAGTCTGTAGCTATTTACTGTCAAACATGGTGCTTGCAGCCAGGAGTGCCAACACTAGCAAGGAATCTGCCCCTTATCCCATCATCACACTTATCATGGTGCATTTCAAGATAAAGGTCTCCTGGCTTGCTAAATGTAAGCTGTTTCCCTTTAAGTGAAAAAATATCCAAGCCTACTTAAGAATGATTTAATAAAAAATGACCTTTTAAAAAAGTAAGTTAAAATTAATATTTAGTTCTTGTATTGTTAATATCTGGTATTCGTTTGCCTCAGATAATCCCCTTTCCCATGCTTTTCTGTGTGTCTGCTTATTTTAAAAAAATTGCAAATATCAAACTATATATTCGGTGCTCAAACTCTTTTAATTACAATTTTAAAATTAAATGTGACATTTTATAGATTTTGATATTGACTAAAATGGACCTTTTAAAGTGACATAAATACATAAATTGAGATTGATAAATTTATTTCAGACTACCATATGGGAAGGCTGATTACAAGGGCATGTGGAGCACAAAGCCAATTAAAGATATTCTTACTTCTTACTGTGGACCATTGCTGCCCATGTTCCTTGGAAGCCAAACTGAATAGCATTTGCAAAAAATATTAAGCTAAAGGTATCATAATAAATTCTTCCTTTATGTAGTCCTGTTCTCTATTGACAGTCAGATTTGCATCAAAGAACATGACACCAGTGACTTGCTGGCAGCTTAAGTAATTGGGGAAAAAAGTGGTTATTCATATGGAAACAGGAGTTGGCTCATTACAGCCAATCACCTGAATAGCAAATGGTATGGTTGCCAATAGATGGAGAAAAAGGCAAGTCTAGTGGAAAATAGGAGCATTTAAAGGCCAAGAAAAGACATATGGTCTGTCTATGCTTGCCTTATACGCCTGGAAATTATAAATTAAGCTACAATATAGCCGACCACCTTAATGTGAAAATTTTCCATTTTTTCCCATCTTAATCTTAAGAAATTGATCAGATTTGGCTAGTAAGATTGACTGTCTCTTGTGTCAGCATTTAAGTTCCATATGAAAATAATAGTTGAATTGATACTTATCTTGTATTTAATTATGTTATGACATAAAGGATGTACTCTTGAAATAAACTCTTTCATGGCAATTGTAATTGTGGATCTGTTTTGTCCTTTACAGATGTCTATATTTCCATGAGGGTAGGCAAGAAAAAAAGAGTGAATAGTTCTTGGCAGCCACTTTTTGTAAGGTAAATACTGTGGAGATGACTGGAAATTTGTCTTCAGGCACTGTAAACACTTCAATGTCTATCTTTCTCGTTCCTTGTTGGTTGTGGCAATAATTTATATTTATTGTTCTAATGCTCTCCTGTACTCTGTTATTCCTATAATGAAATAGGAGCCCAAGTTTAAGGAACACTGTCAAGGTGGCTACCTGACTGCTTTTCTGGTAAAGCATTAGTAAATGTTGAGAGTACTAAAGCTTCTTAAATGTGCTTCTAAGGACACATTTCACTTGAGACATCAAGTTCTTGAACATCTCAGGGCAGTCTGAGTTTTAACAAGATTTTATATGGCCTCAAGACTGTGAAGGCTTATAGTCTTTTTTTATATATTTTTTTTTTTAATAGATTCCTTATTCTAAACCATCCCATGATATTCTAAACCATCCCATCTCACGTGGAGAACAGATGCTGAATTCTGCCCTTTTTTAAGTGCCATGCTCTGAAACTCTGATGGTTTCTCCTTTTCACTTAGAAATAGTGACAAACAACCAACACAGGACCGTGACATGACCTTCCTGGCCCTTATTTCTCCATTTAATGTACCTGAAGGACTTACTGAAATTTTATTTCTGGTTTCCATTCATGGGCTCTGAAAACTTAGCATATTTTACATATTCCAAAGTTTCTTTGATTGTGGCTGAAAAAAATACAAACTTCTGCTTAGCTGTTAAGTAATTTCTGCCTTCATTGTAGCGCTATAGGAGCAATGAAGTTTAAAATTCTCTTTTGAAAAAACTTCAGATTTAATGGAGGAAGAGTGGACAGCAAAATTATTATAACTAACATGCATTTAAGATTTTTTATGTGATTGGTCTTCCAAAGCCATGGAATTTGGAGCTGCATAAAAATACATATAAGCTTACCTGAAGTAATTGCATCTACAGTTTCTAAAATGGGTCCATTGGTGACAGAGCACACTTGGAGTTCTTACCCCACCCTCACCAGTGTTGGGTCCCTTCACAGGTGCCTCTGTTCTCCTCTTTCTTGCTCTTTCTCGCAGGTGAGTGGCCTGATGGCTTCATTTCAGCACAGGCACAATCAAATCATCCCAACTGGTGACCCTTCTGACAAGCAGCTGCAGAAATGAAGACTTTTAATGCACTTTAAACCTGACACATGTCTCACACAGTTATTTTGGGCTTTTTGAGGTGCAGGGCAGAGTAAATGTTTGCACAATTCTGAAAAAACATGTCTAGGGAAAAGTTCTTAAGAAAATATCTCATTATTCTGGGATCACCCTGCGCTCAAAGCAGTAGAAATTTTTATTTCTACAAACTCCGTTTTGGTGACTTTTTTCATTTATATCCATAAATTATCCCATAACTCTTCAATGAGCCCTTACCAGGTAAGACCAGACTAGGTAACAAGAGTCTTTCCCCACCAGTGTGCACTGGCATCACTCATTTACTGTAGCTCCAATTAATGGTAGTAGAAGTTACACTTGTAAATTCCCCCACGCATTAATGAGTGAACAGACCCCCTCTGTTTAGTTAACCATCTTCCAGTTACCTGGCACTTTCCCCATCCCTTGTGAGATCTCAAATATTTAATTAAAGCCTTTCCTTTTTTTCCCCCTTTTTCTTTTTTTTCCTCCCCCCACTCTCCTTCATTCAGTTTGTTGAGTTGTAATTCTTGTTGGCCTGATGCCTTGGCAACATTCAGCACTTCTAATTGCCTGTATAGTCTGGCCTAGTCATGGAGCCTTTTAACTTTCATTCAGGCTTCCAGCAGTATCAGCCTCACTGGTCACAAGCTTCCCACTCAGGTTCCGTTCACAGCCCTTTTGCTGATTACTTGTTATGTATTTAAAGAGCTCCATACTGTTTATTTCATTTCCTGTTTGAGATAGTCTGTTTGCTTAATTTTTTTCTATGCTAATTTAATTTTAAACATATAGGGCTGTCTTCCTGGTCAAACAAGCCAGAATTTTTCATCCATATGTTACATTAAATAATAATAAAACAACAAATAATAGTCAATGCTTTCTACTTCTATAATGTCTACCATTCAATGATCTCATAGCATTCTTATTTTACAAGTGGTAAAATGGTGTCAAGAGACATGAACTACTTGTTAAACAATATGTATGACATCTGTTACAGAGCCAGACACAGGATTGAATAGTTGGGATTTCACTAATAGCAGTTAGTCTAAAAATTGCAATATGCTATAGGAATTATTAGGTTAAAATATGCTTCAGAGTGGGCTGTACCCTGGTGGAGACACGTATTGTAGAGACTTTTGTTCTCAGAATATCATCTTTATTGGCATATAGGGTGCAGAATGGACAGGGGAATCCAATGGATATTCATGTGGACTCTGGAAAGGTTAGTAACCCATGTAATTATAATTCATGCTGATTTTAGCAGCACTATTATTAATCACAAACAGCCTGATGCATTTTTGTTTCATTTTGTTGTCTGTGTGAAGATCTATTATGTTGTCTGTGTGAAGATCTATGTCTCTGCAGACATAATATGCTTACGTTGTGACATATGATATTATTTTCTGAATCTGTCCTTTTTCAATGCCAAACACAGATGAATTGAAAATGGTCACTGTAATTCTTGGTTTTTAAGGTTGCCCATGTCCAGCAGCTGATCGTGGCTCTGTGCTGCGAGGGCTGCTAGGACCTCACCTCTGGCAAGGTCAAATTCCTTTGATCACTCTGCAGGAGTCAATCAATAGCTGATTTAATGCCTGCACTTCGTGTTCAAAAAGTGCATATTTGTATTCATTGTTTAAGTGCACTTAAAGGAAGATATTACATATGTATGTTCTTCTTCCCAAGGTCAGAATGCGAGGTCAAAGAAGAACCAGCACAATTGTATCTGTAGCAAGTGTGAGTGGAGGCCAGGCTGGAAAAGAAGAAGGAACATTCCCTGCTGGCTGGGGTGGGTTCCCTAACACGATGGTAAGCACGGTGAAATGATCTTCCATAGTTTTCAGGAGTGAAATCAGATTAGTTCTTCTGGTGACACAAAGTTTACCAGGGGCTCCATAGAAATAACAAGGTGGACTAGAAAGCTTAACAGCTGAGATAAGTGGAAGTAAAAAATCTTCAAATGTTTAAATGAAATCTGATTGTTTCCTTAAGAACAACTCAAATTGTGATCATGTCTGAAAAGCAGCAATATACCAAACAGCTTGCTCCAAATTAAAAAGGATTTAATTTGTAACACAAATGTATGTCCAATTATTTATATATTTCTACTTGTTTGACCAGCATGTATTCTGAGCTAAATGCTAAGCATAACTTGGTGCCCATGGCTTCCTTTGGATAAGGACTGTGTGGGCTTCTGAACAATAGTGTGCCAAGCTGTTGTGGTGTGCTGTAATGTCCCATTTTGGCCTTCCAGGTCACTTTCCCAGGTGTGCCTATACTCTCTCCCTTCCCCCTTACCCCCATGCTGAGTGAGTCCTGTCACTCAGACTTAGCATTCCAGCAAGGCATCGTGTGGTTGGTCAAGTTCAAAGGATGCCACTCAGGCCCAGGGGTCATTGGCCTGTCTGGGTGTCATCTTCCACTGGGCCCCTGCCCCTCTCACCTGGTTGGTGGCTCACCTGTACCTCCCCTCCCCCTGTCCCTGAGCTTAAAAAGGTCATCAGACCATGCGGTCGAGATTCTGTTGGAGCAGTTGCTCACGTTCAGACCTCTGTAACCATGGAATAAACCTCTGGACATTAAACCCTCCAGCGGAATCCTCTCCTTTTTCTCTTCACCATCGCCTGAAGCTATTCCTCCTGAGGTGAACGGGGTTCCAACAAGCCTGGACTTGTTCAGTGCCCAGCTGCAACCACCAGCTAGCCAAGGTATCTCTGGGGTGACACGCCGCAGTTGCTGCCTTTGGCCCAGCAGCGAGGGTCAGACTGGCCCAGGCACAATCTAACTGGTAATATTGGGAGCCTTTTTTCCAATACCAAGCAATGTATCACGAATCCTAATTGTTTTAGAAAACAGTTGTTCTTTTTCTTCAGCAAACACTGTTGTATCCACATTATTAACATAGATATATATAATAGTTTTGAAAATCATTCTGGGTTTGAAGAATTCTAATGCTTCACACAGTGATTATGCAAAAGTCTCATGTATAAGCAATACCGATGTTACTGGAAGCGCCTCTTACAGAGTCCAAATATAGCAGATCAAATCAAAACTGTGCTACATCTTAAGCAACTGTTGACCCATTTCCATATCAAATTGGTTTCTGTTATAGAAGACTTTGCTTTTTCTTTTGGAGATATTTACTTGTGCTGCTCTAGCTCAAGTATAGTAACAGCACATTTTATTCTAAGGTCATGCAATAGTCAGTCAATTGTTTTGTTGCTTTTAACTCGGTTTATTAACAACTTACTAATTAGGAGACTGTCATAATAAAAAGCTTGTTTCTGCTCTGTGGTATATGAATGTACCACCGGCTCCTGTAAATTCAGTTGCCATGATTCAGCACACGCAGGAAGCTGGTGCTAGGTGCTATGCCATGTGCAGGATGCCCACCAGTTGGCTTGATAAGCTCAGTCCTAAATATCTAACTTAAATAAACTGAGGCGAGGAAATTCTATTTTAAAATTTTCACTTTGCCCCTTGTTTATCCTGCTTTTTTTTCTGGGAGGCGAGGGGTGGGGGGATCAGCACAATTAATAGACTATGGTATATCAGTCAAATTTGAGAGATTGCTATAAATACCTAGAGTAGGAAGAAGGTGAGTTGTTAGAGGTGTAACTTGTTTGTGTCACTTTGTTAGAACATTAGCAGTACCTCAACATAGATTTCTTTTTTGGCTTCTAATGGTCTATTCATCTCACCAGGGAGAGGCTGGGGGGAATGTGCTGCTGCTGTTTCTCTGGCATGAGCTGCCATTCCCTTTGGTGGCTCCTGGAGTGTCCCTGGGCAGCAGCAGTCCCTCGGGCAGGGATTGCTGCCAGGGCTGGCTCTCTCTGCTGCCCTGTTTCCTGCAGCTGTGCCATTGTGGGTGGACATTGGTGTAGGTGACATTGCTGAATAGTAAATCTCAGGCCCAAGTAATGTTTTAAAGCAGATTTACTTCTTGCACGAAAAATTTATAGCCCAGGCAGCAGGCCAGCTGGGACTGCAGCAGGCTTGCCAGTGCCTGAGCTCCAAATAGTCTATTATGTTTTAGATGATCAAGCCACACCTACAGAATTAATTACATAGTATGAATAATATTTCAATGTTACTAGTAAATTTTTCTTTTTCCAACGGTTGGTATTTTTTTTATTTTTATGTGTGCATAAAAGTCTAAGCATCTTAGACAACAAGATGCTTGTTTAACATGTGAGTGTTATTCACACTATAAATACTACAGTAAATAATATTATTTGAAGAATAAATGTAATAGATTATTTAGGTGATTTTGACACCTTAACAGTTGTTCTTTGCTGAGGTAATGGATTTTTTTGTCATCAGTGACCGTGCAAATATACAAGAATAATTTCTAAACTTAGTATATTTGTACTTTTGCAGTCTTTCCTTTGAAAAGTGTTTTCTAGTAATTTGGGAGAGCAGTGCTAGCATCAGAGTTTTTAGCAATAACTAAACATCTTTTCTGGGGATATGGTTTTACATGCCACCTCTCAAAAGACATTTCTGATCTATGTTAGCAGAAGCTATTCTTTCCTCCCCAAGCTCCACATCGGTATGTTAAATATAGAAATGACAAACATGTGTGGTTTCATGTCTCATGTCAGAGATGATGCCTTCAGAAAGCACAGCCGTTTCCATCACAATGCCAGGGCAGGGCGCAGTATTAGCTGACAGGCATGAGAATCTCCTACAGGGTCTGTCCTCATGGCAGAGCTGGCAGGTTACAGCCTGCTCCAGCCTCCCTGCAGCTCCTGCTCCTCGCTGGGCTGAGCTCTGTGTCCCCACCTCTGCAGGGGGCCTCCAGGAGCATGGTGGGCCATGAGGAAAACTGGCAATTGTCCTGACAATAATCTGTAAGGGAATATTTTCATATCAGAGAATGCAGATTTTTTGGAAATGGCTTTTTAAATGGAGGAAGTTTGATTGAAGAAGCAAGCAGTGTTAAGAAATGTAGCTGATTCCTGAAGGTTGCTTTCCAGGCTGGCATTCCAGCTTTATGTTATGTATGTCTATCAGGTTGCTCTCATAACTGGACAGTTTTAGACCCTCTCTGTCTTACTGATAAGCCTTTTAAGGCAGAAGGACTCAAGTTTGTTGTTGAATTGTTCCTGTTAGAAATCCAAACATCCTGATGGAAACTCAAAACCCGTGAGGCTTTGAAGTTACTGTGCAAGCCAGGGCTTATTATCTCCAAGTTTCTCAGAGTAAGTGGCCTATTATAATTCCCTTCACCACTGATTATCAGGCCTATTGTAACTATGAATGGCCATGATTAATTACAGTATTGAAACTGTAATTTTACAGTGCCAGAGAAACAAAACCCACCTTTGTAATCATGCTTTAGGTTATCTCTGGCTGCAGACTGTGAGTATGCTAGATGAATTTGGGAATTTTAGGGCAAATGCCACCTAAGGGGAACCTGAGTCTAGGCTTAGGTATCCAGCATTTTGTCTCTGTGGATAAAAAATCTATCTTAAAGCAGGGAAAGAGAAACAAATGCTTTTGTAAATCAAAAGTGGTATTCTCCAGCTGGAATCCTGTTATACATCATCAGACACTAAAAATACTATTTTTAGTGAACTCCTCAAATTAATGTTTTTTTTTTAAATGTTCCACTGCAATTGGCAAAATGAAGAAAAGAATCCCATGTAATTGAAAATTCTTTGGAATAAATAAAGCAGCTGTTATTAGCATTTAGCTTTGTATATCATAAAACATATTTATGTTCAGGTTTGGTGATTATGCAACTTGAGTCATTCTTAAATCAGAGACATGGGTCTGAATCATAACTAAACAACTCACTTTTGTTTTCCTTCGGGGATCTTCAGCCTGGCTTTGTTCAATGAAACTGAATATGCCACATTAGAGCACAAGCAGATGATTACCAACAATGTTTATTGATGCTACCACTAAGAGAAAATGGCAGACTGATATAAAATAAAGAGACTTAGCAGATGGGATATTGGCATTTGAATTGGTTGAAATAGATTACTGATTTTACCCCAAACCTGCCCTTTTATGAGCACTACTGTATCATCGCTTGTTGTAGAACTGTAAATCATATTCCTCATACAATTATTTCCTCAGAGTATTTATTATTATAAATGCAAACAAGATTTTATTATCAGGGGAATCTAATGCAAGGTTCCTTGTTAGAGCTCCTGTCAGCACTGACTTGAGACATCAGCTGCCAGCAGAGAAAGTTAGATTAAAAGAAACGTTTATTGTTTCTAGGCATTCCCTTAATATAAAACCAGCAAAAACGGATCTGCAAACATAATTAGACACATGGCTCTGATTGAAATAAATGGGAATTAGAAGCAACATCAAGGAGCCTGCCTTTCAGTAAGCTTCTGTGACTGAGCTGTGCTGAGAACCACATGAGTCTGAAAAGGGATTCAGACAGCCCAGCTCAGGGGCAGAGCTGAGACCTGCCTTGAGTCTGCTAGAAAAAAAATGCAGATGTAGCATAGGCTAGGATAATTGTAAGAAATTAGGGAGTTTAGGTTCTCTGAGTGTGGCTCTAGATGCCTAAATAAGGCTGTAAGGTCTTGAGTATGGTAATCCTCATGGACTCCAAGCTTGTGTGAGGAGCCATGTGATGATTGATTAGAATTTTGGTTTTAATACTGAGCATTTTGTGCTATGAACATCCAGCAAGCCCTGCAGGCTTCATTATCCTTTGTTGTGGGTCAAGACATGTTCTTTACGTGTAGGTCACCAAAACAGTCCAGACTCATCAATATTTGTTCTGGAGGCTTTTTGCACAGGATATGGCTCTTGATGTATTTGAATTAACAATGACCCTTAGTACCCAGGATGATTCATCACAATTGCCAATGCATATTTATAGCAGCAAAAATTCATTCAGTGCTAGTCAAGGAAATCGTGTGTGAATTTAAGTCCAGTTGGCAAGGTAGTACAGTATCTGAAATGTTGGCTGTGCAGCAGCTGTCATTCTATGCCAATCTATTCTATCATACAGTAAGCAGGTGGCTCACACATATTGTTTTTACTACATATCATTTTAATTTTGCAATGTCTCACTGAAATAGGAAATGTGTGCTACTGATTTCAATAAGATTTTCTTTATTGAAGCCAGGAGAGCATGTTAATAGCATGCAGCAATTTACAGTGTAGTTAAAGTAATACAGCAGCTGGTGAACCTGTTTATTCCCTATGGCTGTAGTTGTATATCAGTCTTAAGTGTAGCTAATTAACTTCTATTCATTAGAGATTTTACATAAATTCAAGCAGAAAAGAGAATACAAGGGTCAAACAGTTTGTGTTCCTGCAGCACCCTTTTGTGATGCCATACTGCAGCAGCCCATCTCCTCTGGCAGACATGTGATGTCCTCAGGCCAGCCGAGGGGGACTTTGTGCTCTTCCGTGTTTCTGGGGCTGGTAATTTTTTGAGGGCTTAATCTGCTAAAGGAACTGTCTTTATTGTGGTGCTGCATGCTAGCTGCTGTGTGTGATGATGGTGTCTCCACGTATTATAAAAAACATTTCTCACAACGCAGCCCTTGGGTGATTTGCCACTTGCCAGCATTAGTGCTGGTGCAGGTCAGGTGAGGCTGGCAGGGCAGTGTGTGACAGCATCCCACCATGGGCAGTCTGAGCAGCCCTGTGCAAAATGTTTCTGGGATTTTATGGTCACCTTGGCTTGCTTGATTCTCAGGACATTTCTTAGCCTCATCTTATTTTGTTTGGACAAATAATGTTTTTCTTTTGCAATAAGCAGGAACTCCTACTCAGCTTTAGTTTCTGTTCGTGATTTTAGCTTTTGGATATTTATTGGCCTAGAAGAAAATATTTTTTTGTCTGATTGTAACTTCTATTTATGTTATGGAAACTTCTTGTAAGACATTTCTTTTTGTGGAAATTACTGTTGCTTGAACTGATAATTTTTTTCTTGGCTAGTTGTTGGTTGGCTTTTTATTTAGAAAGGATATTGATAGCAGAGCCCTTATTTTGGCAAGGTGTTTAAAAAGTGTATTATCTAAGAAGGTTTTTAGGTTAAAAAAGAGAAAATACCCATCCTAAAATAACAAAAATAATTAATGTGAATCAGGAAGGAGAAAGGGGCAGAATAAAGAAATATACTATATGGGATTGCTTCCATATCTTAGGTTAAATTCAAGACATATATTTTGGCAAATATGAGTTTTTGCCCAGGTGAGCCACAAAGCAGTAATAGCTTACCTGACTTCTCCTAATAGTTTTTTTACATTGTCCCATTCTCTTTGTGTTCACTTGGTCCTTCTCCTGCTGGCATGTGTTTGCTGAATGCCTCTTCTTGCTTCCTCCGACTTTGTCTTGTCTCCTGTGTCCTGCAAACTTCTATCACTCTCCCCTCCTCTCTGCTGCCAATTTCCTTACTATTCATGGCCGTGACCCGCCATTTCAGGCTGAATGCCCATTTCCTCTGAAAATCCCACTGCGGCTTTTAAACAGAAGCACTGAGGCTAAAGATGCGATCAGAGGAAGGCTCAGCATCAGCCTCATTTCTAAAATCCGCTGTTCTCCATGAATCAGTCGAGTTACCATTCCTCTCGGTGCCGAGCGGCCGGGTGCCCTGGCGGAGCGGCTCCTGCAGTTGCGCCGTTTGAACGCTGGGTGGCGCTAAAGCCCACGGCACGGGCAGCGCAGGGCAGCCCGGAGCGGCTCTCACGCTCAGGAGCGCGCAAAGGACGCGGTAACAGCTGAGAGCGATTTTTGTACCACTGGGAAGGGAGGTTTTGTGGATGCAAACTTGTAACAGGCACATCCTACATATCTTAGACATGTTGCTTCTCAAGCAACTTTTGAGGAGAAATTTATCTTCAGCTTTGCTAAGGGGTCATTCTGGAACTGCTGAAGAATTCTTCTAAATTTTTTTTTTTTTAATTTGTTGACCTTAATTCTTAGCTTCAGGCACATGCAGCATATTAAAACAAGCCATTCTTCTGGGAATATTATATCAATGTGAAATTAAAATACAATTTCTCAGTTTAGCTCAGGAAAAACATGGAGAAAAGCCTAATGCTGTAAGTGCTGTCGAACAACCAATATGCTGTTTTTAAAAATTACTTGTGGTCAACAATTCATGCAATACCCCATGGTTCTGGGGAAATTTGGTACTATTTAAAGTTATCTGAGACCCAGCTCCTATCTGCTTTAAAGGTACAGTTTGATCAAAGGCTTTTAATCTTCCTTCAAAAAGAAATAGCTCCTGCTTTTCTTGTAGGAACCCTGTTTTTTTGACTAGGCCATGACATGAATGTTACATTCCATTTTCTTGAGGTCAAGATCATCTGTGCTTTACTTGAACAAAACATCTGGGACTTGACCTTAGACAGCTGCATTTTGTGTTTGACAGTTTTCACTGGCACTTAAGACACGGCTGGATTTGGCACTTGGCCCTCAATCACTGTGCTGAGGGCAAGACTAAATTCCCAGCTCTGACCTGAAATTCTGGAGGTGTAGTTGCAGCATGTGCTTAAAAGTGTGACTCTGGGGAAAACCATCAGTTTTAGGCATAGTGTGATGGTCTTATTTCAAGGTGTGACTTAGATGCAGCAAACATATGAGGCAAATGAAACTAACTATAGAAATTGCTTCTATCCCTCCTTTTATTTTCCATCTTTCCCTATGATACTGCAGCCATTCAAACTTATTTAATCTTAGTGCACTTAATCAGTTTCTGAGTGTCACATAGAATTGGCTTTGTCTTCTAATCCTGTCTGAAGGGGGACAGGACACACGGTAATATCAGTATGTTACTGTTTTTCTTACTCCATCAAACTTCAGGTATTTATTTGTGTACACAAGTGCCACTCGCTATTCATTTAGTTACTAATCAGACTGTGTATTACTAATTGGAGTGCTACCTCATTTCTCTTCATGGCTGGCAGATAGTTGTTAGCTACAGAAGGATTTTAATTGGGCAGAGAGTGATGGTTGGTGGCACGCATTACTTTTTGTCACCTTTCACTGCCTTGCTTCACTGCCTTCCTTCTTCACACTACTTTGAGGCAGGTAAGAACTTCTTCCATTTAAGTGAAACTGGGTCAGCTGGATAAGGTCTGGCATCACCTGGAAAAGTTAACAGTTTCCATAATTATCTACACCCACTTTGAGAGGAAAACCCTTAAGTTTATGTCTAAGTTTGAGGTGACTCATTAAAAAATATTACTGTGTCTTGGTTTGATTTTTATCAGGGAAGGGTAAACCAACTTCAGCATTCTGCGGGGTCTTTCAGCTCTGTGTTTCTGGTTACCTTTGTCACAGTCTCTGTGTTTGAAATAGGGGAAGGTGAGACTTCAGAATTCTGCACCCTGTTCAGCAGTATGGAAGGAGCCTGCTGACACCTCCTTTGCTGGGTCTGGCCACAAGCACAACCAGTGACCAATATGTTTTCTGTTGGAAACCTCCCATAATAATGCCATGGAAGAACAACAGCTAATCTGACCTCTTGCATTCATGCACTGCAAAGATTGCATGTTTTTACTGCATTTTGCAGTAATGAAAGAAAAAGCTGTATATATAGATATATATATCTATAAAAATAAATAGTTATTAAAATAATCTCGACTGTATGCAATGGCAGATGAGATTTACTGCAAGTACCCTTTTGTCAAGTGTTCTGAACCTGTCAGGCCTCCATCTGTGGTTACACAACCAACTTATTCTGGTAGCTCCAAATGTCATGTTTCAGATAATTCACCAATATATAGACTTTCAGACAAATATGGAATTGCCTTTTGACATGACTCTAAAGCTCTAAAGTTCATGGCTTTGCACAGTTACCAAAAATTGTGGAAAGTACGTTTTGTGAATTGAGACAAGCTGCTTTTGTGATGTAATCATTATTGTGTTAAATGACTGTAGATGGTGGCCGTATCCCTGTGTCTCAGAGTTCTTCGTGCTTTTTCTACAGATAAAATTTGGATAGTGGATTATTTTTTTTTTTTTTTGACAGCAAATTCATTAGTAGTTGGAAAATCTTCCTTACCTCCTTCTATTTAATATCCCCAGCAGGCATTTACTACAGTGTGGAAGGTTTTCATGTATTTAAGCCAGCCTGGTGATCTGTTCCTGAATGGTCCTGCCTGGAAAATGGGCAATTTATTACAGCACTTCACAAGGGAGAGAAAAATGTCTTCCATTAAATTGTTTTTTACTACCTGTAGGCATTAAATTATATTCTCTTTTTATTGATGGTAGCCTTGTGATTTGGACAAACAGGAGCAATTGGCTAAGGTGAAAATGTACTCACCCGAGGGTTTGTGCACAAATGAAAAGAAATGGCAGAACTTGTGACAATTACTCACAAGGGTATCTTGGGCTGGATTTACCTTTTTATACAAGCTGTTTTCCTTGTTATCTATTAGAAAATCTGTTTAAATTTTGTTATTCAAATTCAGTATTGAATAAAATATTACAATATGGGACTACATATTGCCACACCCTTATAATTTTTTTCATCATAGGCAAATGTCAAAGCTTCCATGTTGAATTTGCTAAAACCCTTTTCAATAATTTTTTGAAATTTTTGAAGATGACCTACAGAATCGTATGGAAATGCATTGATGTGATCTTCATTGTGTTTGCTCCTTTTGAATGTTCCCAAAACATAAATAATCATGGAAGGTCTTACAGGAAGTTGCTCATCAGTTGGCTGTCATGGCAGCTGTCAGGGAAATGGAAATTAGACTAATTCCTCCAGAGAGGTATGGTTTACAGTGTGCTTGGTGCTACTGCAGTTCCCTGCCATGTTAGTAATTTAGGTGTGGATCAGATATGATTGAGTGTGCTGCAGTGATAGAAAATAGAGTTATACTTGCTGATATTACACCAAGAACAACATAAACATAAACATAAACTATCTCCAATGCTAGGAGCACTGGCATACAAAAAACTGCTCTTCCCCTAAACATGTCAACCTCCTGCAAATCCTGAATGTGATTCAAGTTGTGTAGTTGGACAGAAAACACCTCTTAGTGTGGTAGGCAAAAGTCTTCACCGCTGCACATGTTCTCTTTTCATGAGGCCTTGCAAAAGGCAGCAAACTTCAAGCAAAATACAAGTTTTGTGAAAGTGTTCCAGGTGTGTTGCCAGACATTAGAGATGTGATTATTTTACAGCTGAGACCTGCAGGGTTATCCTGATGACCATTGATTCTTAGGGTAGGGCAAAACAATTTGTTCTCCTGAGAAGACTGTGACTTCCATGCACTTTCCAGTCTCTCTGTTATGAGTGCTTCTTGAGGTAACTGAGATCAAGACCCGCACTCTTGGTGTCCCTCTTCTCTTGCCTGTGATGCACTACAGCTTCCCCATGACAGTTTCCTCTTTTTGGGAACGAGGACACCGGGGGCAAATTGTGCCATGATCTTGTTTTGATATGGATCTCTCAGAGTGGGAACCAGAGGAGATGACAAGCTATCTTTGTTCCTTTAGCCAGTTTAGATACTTGTGTCCCACAGTCTGTTTGAGATGTTAAGGACAGTTTATGTCATAATTTTGGTCAAGGCTTTAATCAGTCCCTCCCTGTTTTCTCAACATGCAGCCTGACACCAAGGCTGAATTATGAGGCTGAATTATGTGGCAGTGCCTCAAGGCATGTTTGCAACAGTGTAGTTGTCTCAGCGTGATATTTATGTTTGATGCTTCAGGTGGTCCTGATAACCTCACACTTACACTTTAATGAGTTTTCATGTCTGTAGTGGGAGTATTAGAGGAATTCTGGAAGCTTTGATGGCTTCTGGTCCTGCTGGCAGGTGGTAAAATATTTCACCTGTGTCCACGCATTGGCCATGAGTTTTAGGAACAGGCAATGATTTCTCAGATTAGAGCATTGCTGGTGTAATGCAATGGCTACAGAGTGGATTTGCGGCTGGGTCCTGACAGTTACAAATCTACTAATAATGGGGTATTTGCAGAAATGTAAAGAGATTGCATCTGTCTTTTTTAAAAAATCTATTAATGGTTTTAAACACCATAAATAAATAAGATACAGAAACCCTAAGCTCACTGTCCTAGAAGTCCATAGACATGCAGATAAGATTTCTCAGAACTTAGATAGGAATTCTCTACTGCTCTGGTAGAAGTTCATATAAACAATTTTGTCTATACTTTTAATGTCACAAAAATAATTCCTGAATATTGTTAGTACTCCTCAGTTTTCTTTTTATAACTGGAATTTTAATATTATATTTTTTCATCTCAAGGAGGAAAGTACAGGGGTACTTGAATTTAAACCTTCTTATCATAAGCACAAGTTTTGAACTCAGTTCTGTGGTTGATGTGTTCACCTTTGGTCAAAATTGGATAAACATTTGGAGTTCAGATGTTATGCTGCTATTTACTTTGTAAGTAATCTCTCTTTTTTCATGTATAAGGCAAGGCAGCTTGAAGCGGGTTACTCTGACAGTGTTAGACGACTCAAATGTGGCTAAAGGTATCTAGAAAAATTTGTGTGAAATCCTTTTGAAGTCTTTGGAGAGGAACAAGTACTCCTAGGTCATGAATCATTTTAAATGTTTACCTTAGGGAGATGCGAGTTATTATAGCTGAGAAATGCCTTTTTCTGTATATAAAATATATATTGTTCTTGTAAATTTAGGCTGTAAGTGTATAATTTGAACAGAAGTTTGTTGATCTTCCTCTGTGTACTGGGGGCCCAAAACCAGAACATTCTTATTTCAGATGTGGCTTTATGAGTGCCAAGGGGAATGATCCCATTCCTGAACTTGCTGGCTGTGATTTTACTAATTCACCCCATAGAGCTGGCCCATCCCAGGTACAGGACTCTCCACTTCTTACTAAACTTCATGAGGTTCCTGTCAGCCCACTTCTCCAGTTTGCCATGAACTCTCCATGGGCATCAGGAGGGCTCATTCTGTCCCATCATGGAGGTCATCAGTGTTAAAAACTTGAAGCATTAGACACAGGATCCATCCGAAAATTGACTGGCTGGAAATGAGAGTCACACACTGTCTGCAGTTAGGTTTCATTATTCTTTAGGCCAAAAGTGTCTTCTTAATGCGGCAAAATTCTTACAAAACCAAGGAATTGGTATCACTGGCTTCCATGAGGCGAGTAATTCGATGAAGATTTCACTTTCTGTGTCCCCACTACTTGCCTACTGGGGAACATGGGTGAATTTGTTCTCTTTGCACAATCTTAAAGCTCAGCTTTACAGTATTTATCTTTAAAAAGAATAGTTACTTCTTTGTAGCTATTCTTTTCAAATAGTTCCTTTTTAAATTCCTGCTTTTGAATTGAGTTGGCTACTTCAGTAAGGAAAGCACTTTCATCTCATAAACCCCATTTGACTGTATTGGAGCTCTGCCAGTTTATGCCAGCTGCTGCTCTTGTGAAATGGCAAGCCAGTCAAGATCCTGGATTCTGGATTTCAGGTAAGATTTTTTTTGTCTGGAAATGTAGCATGTGGAAAATTAAGAAGGACATGTATTTCTATTTCATTAGCAGGTCAGTATAAACATAGCAAAGGTTTTCTCCTCTATGTAGGGGGTTTGAGCAGGAAAACTGACAAAGGTGGTATTTTGAAACAAAAGAAGCATTTGTAAAGCAAACACTGTCATCTTTATTAGTAATGCACTACATGTGGATCTAGTTTTTGTAAAAATCTAGTACAGCACTGCAAATTATGAAAATAGTAAAACATGCTTACAAAGAACAATTGTCATGTTTTAAAAATTTTAAAATCTTATGCATGGCAAAAAGGCTTTTCATGAACAGTAATATTTTGGGTGTAATGAATGTGTGCTTAGCAAGTGTGGTAAGTATAGTTAATTTAATTTTATTTGGTATCTCAGAGATGCTCCCAAAAGAAGAGACAATGATCTCACCTCCTAAGCAAACTTCATGATACCAGGTTTGGGTTCCTATCAAAGGTGATGGATAGAGAGGGAACTGTATTGTCAGCTCCCTAAATTACCTGTAGCACTGCTTTGATTTACTGAGGAACTTCAGGGTTATATGCAGTCTAGACTGGGATTTTTATTGAAATATTTGTAATTTTTGTAGCTTTGTTTTCAAAATTGTATTTAAAAGATAATTTTCCATGCAGTTTTTTTCCTCTCTCCTTTTTATCTATTTAGATTTGAGGTGATTTGAATGAACTTTGTATTTGGAAAACCTGAGGAGGAGGTGGGTGCTTTTTCTGTCAGGAGCAATTGATTTAGCTGAAGTAAGAGATAGTTGCAAACAATCTCTTCAGTTGCCTGCAATTCAAGACAAATTTGAAAATCCCAGCAGCTGGGGTAATGTATCTTACCCAAGACGTAATGAGAAAAATGGGTACAGCATGACAAAGCTTAGTGCTTCTGTTTCTGGGACTAGCACAGATATCTTTGCTGTCTTAGGTATATGTGCAAAATATTACTGTTCATGAATTTCATATAGTTATTTCTATAGTTCAATGAATACCTACGGAAGAGCTTCTGTCTGAAGTTTTGTGCCTTTGGCTCAATCACAGTAAGGCCACATGATCAGTCTGGTCTGCCATGGAGGCTGATAAACTCTGTGCTGAAGTGATTACAGTCCAAGGCAAGCACCAGACAGAGAGTATGACTAGGACTGAAAAGCTGAAAGTAGATATTTGCACTTTGTAACCCTTACTGTAGTGTGTACTCACAAATTTCAGATATTGCAAACAAACAAAACCGCAGCCAGCCTCATCCATCTCTCCCAGTAGCCATCATCTGACCATGCAGATGCCCCAGTCAGGAGCTCTCCTCGTGCTCAAGGGAGCAATCACGGCTCATGAAGTGGAAAACAGGGAATGATCCGGAGGTCAGAGGCGCACGGTCTGCCTTCTTGATGCTGCTCTGTCAGGCCAAGCTTTGCAATGCTGCGGGGCCCCTGTGCAAATTGGAAGCTCCAGAGGAGCCCTGACAGTGGTGCAGAGGATTTTAGGAGCAGAGAATTAGGAGCCCCATAAAGGAAGAGAAGTATTTACACAGCCCGCACCTATAAAAGGAAACCATTCCTCATGCAAGAGGACTTGGCTTCAAAGTAAGACTTGGGGGAAAATCCAACCACTTGAAGCTTAATCTAGATAAATGTTGTCTTACATCTAAAAGATATATGTTTAGTTGTAGTTTACTGTTAGAGTAACTGAGCAAGAAACAATTTATTGTCCCCCCTTGCAGGTTTTAAATTAAGATAGCTTAATCTTTTTGAAGGATTATTTAGGTCAGTGACTAATCAGGGCCTGATTCAACACATTTTATTTACAAAGCAGGATTAAATGGATGATATGTCTGAGGAATTTCTTTCACTTGAAAAAGAAGCCTAGAAAGAGTGGCTATCTTAATAATTAGCAAAATAATATTATGATTAATTACATGTATTATTTTAAGAGTCTCCAACACATCTTAATTTTAGTTTAGATTTTAAAATGGTATTCTCTAATATTGACCTTATAGCAAAAGTCAGAGGCCTAGCTTAGAGTCAGAATGCCATAAAATTCATGGCCTTTGGTAGAGGATCCATTTTGGGGAAAATTAAGAAAGTAACAAATATTTGGTGCTCTTTACCAACACAGATTGTCTCCCTGTGTCATAGGAGCTGTAGGATTGGGCTGTGGACACAGACATATTTCATTGGCATTACTTCTTTTGGCTGAACAATGTGAGAAGTTATATTAGTGAAACAATTATTAGAGTACTCTTTTCTAATTTGAATGCAAATAGAAAAAAGAGATTACGTTGCAACTGAAGAATGCATCCCAATAGCACTGAATCTTTTTGGATCATATTTCAAATGAATTAACTTAGAGTAAATTATTTCAGGCAGAGTATATTAGCAAAGGAAAGAGCTGCTAAAGAGCCATTACCGCTTTCCAATCAAATGAGAAACATAACTGAGTACCACCTGTCACAAAGGCAGTACAATGATCCAGATGGTTATTTATCTTCACTTAGGGAGGAAGAATGGAGAGAGGAAACACTGCTGCCAGAATTTGTGTTTTTCCCCTCCCCTTTTTTACCTTTTTGTCAGAATAGTTTCTCTAATTGCAGAGAAAAAATGCATTAGGAATAGTTTATATTGGTGGGCTGTTCCTCTCCATATGTAAGGGTAGTTCACCTCTCTATTTTAGTAGTATGAAATGCAGTTTGAGAGGTCCACCCATTACTATTTCATCTTCTACGTTCATTAGGACAAAAATAGAATGAAAAGGATTCTGACTGCTTGATAGTTATTTTGTTTCCCCCAGAAGCTTAGGAATTAATTTGTTGATTTACTTGAAATAGGAATAACCTGTAACAAGCTGAAAATAATTCGCAGTTTTTAAAAAGGTTTCCCTTCATTAATGAAATATGTTTATGATAAATATGCACAGTATGAGCATTCAAATTAATGTGTATTGTGCATGCATTTTATTTACCAGTGTATCTGAGGCTTGAGCTTAGGCAGGAATCAAGAGAGGGCAAGCTGATCTAAGCCCAGTCCTTTCTGATTCTGAATATTGTGTGAAATTGTTCACAATGTTGCTAAAATCTACTGGCAACCACATTAGGTCTGACAGAGTGCAGGTTCTTTTTGGAATTAAGAACATGCTGAGACTATTGGACATATATGTAAACGAATGAATTAGGCTTCAAGCATATTTCTGCTATGGGGACATTTAAAAGTAAATAGTTCTCATGTTCAGGTTTGTAACTAACAGCTCTGTGGAGTTCACTCTTGCTTAGTAGCAGTTCCTACCCCCCTCCATCCTGGTAGAGTGACATATTTTATGGCTAAACTGGGAGATGAGCCAATACTCCCAGGATGTCTTCCTAGAACAGGAATTGTATTCAGAGAAATGGTTTAAATAAAGAATTTCTTTTAAATTATAGCTATATATTGATCACAAAACGAAAACTGACAGAAAGGTATGACAGAAAAAATGTGAGTGGTACTGGGCTAGTAAGTGATGCTAGGACTCTGTGACAGCTTTTATGAGCATATAAAAATACACCCATATATATAGCATCACTTACTGTATCAGAATACCTTCTAAGGACTTAGGTAGAGGAAGTGATAATTCCTCCACCCTCCTGATAGTTTGGAAGTGCTCTTTAGGCAAGAAAATCTCTCATGGGCTTGAACTCTGTGATTTCTAGGCCTTCATTATTGTTTCTTACCACAAATCTATTTTTGTATAAACAGGGCTATGTCAGTGATGCTCAAGACAGTGGGAATTATTTACACCCCTGTCAAGCCCACATAGATGGGTACATGCCTACTAAATCTATGCTATATGCCTACAAAGTACTTTGAGAGTGTTCTGAGCCTTTTGAATGTAATTCAGCTTATACACAAAACATACCCCTTGTGAACAGCTTCTGAGGATCAGAACCTCTGTTCAGTGGGGTTTAACACATTGACTGTGACTTGGGAGAACATCTGAGCTATTGCCTTGCTGCAGGCCGAAGGGGCAAAAGGCAGCTTGAGGAAGGAGAACAAAATTCAACTTTTACTTTCTTTAATTTCTTATGAAAGCTGACACCAGGCAGGGATCAGGTCAGTTTCTGACATAAACTGAGAATGTTATTGAACAAGAACAATATTTCCCCTTTTTTCCATTGATGTTTGCTTTAGGAGCTTTATCACTGTAAAAGTAAATGTAGAAACACTCACTATTTTGTTTATCCAATGCACTAGAAATATATATATAAAGGAAAAAAAATCAGTCTGGCATAAATATGCCACAAAATTATTTCTTTTTATAGCAAATCCTAAGTATTCTTTATCTTACAGCTGAAGTGGATCTGCATGTCATGATTTCACACCTGCTTTTGTGATGAAGCTTCTCCAATTGTTGATGATTTGAGAATTATTTTTTTACCCTTCATGTACAAAAGCTTGAAAATAACACCTAGTTGTGTACTAAAAGCTGAAACTGGAAGCTAAGGCTGCTCTATTTTAAAATTTCACAAATTTAAAGCTTATTCTTTTGGGATGAGAAATGAAATTACTACTGTAATAGAGTAATACTAACATAATTGCTGGACATGGAAGTATGGCTTACAATCAAATTCAATAGTGAAAGAAGCCAACTTGAAGTAAGGGAAAACAGAATTCAAATTCAATTATGAATCAACTAGAGAATAAATACTACTTTCTCTTAATACTCTTTTTGGTGTGATATACTGCTGTAATGTTCCAAAAATAGCTTAGTTATATTTGATTAAAAAAATTTTCAGACAAGTCCTTTATGTCCTTCCACTTCTGTATATGCCAAGTCCTTGGCTTTGGAATTTTGGATTCATCATTTTGGAGCTTCATACTGAAGCAAAAGAATGACTTGCACTTTGGCTGTCAAAGTGTGGCTTCGTAGCTATGGAAGTCTGTGGTGTTTTTATGTGTGTGAAGCAGGACAATACAGAATAATTTGGAGAGGTTTGTTGTTTAACCAACTTTTTCCATATTTCATCTATTATTCCATAATGGTGAACTCCTGACTGTAAAGCACTCTGACAAAAAACTTTTGGAAAAACAATTACATGGCTGGTCCTAACTCTCTTTTGATGGTCCATTCCGTAAGTCGCTTGCAACTCCTGAGTGTGGTGCTTGTGGTGTTGATCCTGTTTTTCCCTGTGAAGTGTTGGGGAGCAGTGTCATGTACACAGTGTCTGAGTTGGTTCTGGGCTTTACATTTATTAGATGTGTCTATGTGCAAGTGTGTTTTGAGGGAATATTTTGGGGAGTGAAAGATGTATGAATGCCATTGAGCTTGAGGAATTGCAGTATCTATTGAAAAAATGCTCTTGGACAAGCTTGAGATATTTAGGCAGAGAAGACTAAGGTGATGAAAAAGATTGAAGCTAATGAATATTATACTAACATTCATTGAAATAGCTATCTGTAGACCGAAAGCTTTTGGTCTTCCTGATTTCACAGGTGGCATATTCACTTTAAATCCATTTTCCTTAAAGGAGGAAAATCACTTTTAAACACACTCTTTCCCAGCTTCATCATGACTTTCATAGCTTAATTATAAGCTCCTACAAATAGGGTTTTACTGCGCAAATGCTGACACAGCCTTACCTCTAGTGACCTGAATGGCCTCCTGTGTTAATTACTGAGATCTGTAATCATGTTATGAAAAATACACATCTTGCCTTTGTCCCAGAACCTGGACCGTACCTGTTGTCTGTCTTTCTGTACAGTGTTAAATGTATGTGTCACTTTAAAGAACAAACTCTCACTTGTAACTCAGAAAAATAGTCCCCTTCTTTGTAAGAATCAGCTTTGACTCCCCTTTCCTTCATACTGCTCCCCCAGCTTTGTGTTTTGCTTGGCTGATGTACAAGTAATTCAGCCTGGAAGATCTCTGGGAGACTTGAAGAACATGTCCCATGGCAGAGGAAATTAATCAGATTTAGTGAAGCTGTTTATTGATCTACTTTTAGACTGCAAAGGATATCCAAAATGTAGGGCATGGCCTGCTGCTTTGGCAAGGAAATTAATTTAACAGGGAGAGAGAAGTTATTTGCTAGTTCATTTTTCATAATCAAATCTCTGGCAACTTTGATTTTTATGCACACAAGTTTGAATGGGCTTGGTCTTTTTTTTGAAGATACAGTGGGAAGTGATGAAAATATAAACTTCTCTAGATCAGTTGTTTTGGTAGGCAGTGTCACGCTTGTTCTTAGTAGTACAAGTATTGTGGGGACTCAACTTCTTATTCCCATTTGTACAGCAAATTTAGGCTTTGACAACCATTTGTGGAGCTTGATGGGGTTTTGGTATAGCTGAATGTAACCACTGAGATGCAGAGCCAGACAGACAAATGTGTATCAGGCTTGAGTGATAAAATTGCGTGAAAAAGAGGGTAAGAGTCTTATACCAAAAATATGATATTCTGATATGTTTGTGATTTGCAGGTAGAAGAGGATGGTGGGATTATGGTAGTGGGGAGAGGGGCAGAACTCTCTTTTGAAGGTGCTGTCTGTAACTAAGGGCCAAAGTCGGGCAGGACCGAGTGAGCGGTCACTGTTTCTGGTACTCTTCTGGTGTTGGCTAATCAAATCTTGGCCCAATACTGCCCTGAAGCAGCCGTGCTGGGGAGCCTGCGGCTGAAACTTGGTGTGAAGCGCTAAACTTCTGAGCCGTGTGTGGTGTTTTCCACAGTCTCACCCGGCGCTCAGCGGGGCCCTGTCCCTCCGCTCCCCGCTCCCGTTGCAGCGCCCGCGGGGTGCCGGTGTGCAGGGCAAGGCGGGCCCGGCATCATCCCTCATCCCGCATTCCTCATCCCGCATTCCTCATCCCTCATCCCGCATCCCTCATCCCTCATCCCTCATCCCGCATCCCGCATCCCTTATCCCTCATCCCTCATCCCTCATCCCGCATCCCGCATCCCTCATCCCGCATCCCTCATCCCTCATCCCGCATCCCGCATCCCTCATCCCGCATCCCTCATCCCTCATCCCTCATCCCGCATCCCTCATCCCGCAGGTGGCTCCGGTTCTGCCCCCCCGCGCGGGGCCGGCGGTGCGCGCGGCCATGTGACTGGCGCGCGCTTCCTGCCTGCGCGCCGCCTGATCCGCGCCGGGAGCGCGGAGCCGGGAGCGCGGAGCCGGGAGCGCGGAGCCGGGAGCGCGGAGCCGGGAGCGCGGAGCCGGGAGCGCGGAGCCGGGAGCGCGGAGCCGGGGAGCCCCGAGCCCGGCGCAGCCCAGCGGCTCCCGCAGCGCCCGGGGAGCGCCCCGGCCCGCGGGCGGCGGGGAGGGGGCGCCGCCGCAGCCCCGCCGCCGCCGCATGGAGACTCAGGACCAAGGGGCGCAGATGGAGCCGCTGCTGCCCACGGTACGGCTGCCGCAGCGCGGCCCCGGCCGGGGGGATGCGACGCGCCCCGCGGGGAGGCAGCCGGGGAGGGGGCGCGGGGGCCCGTGCCGGGCACCGCAGCCGGTTCTCGGTGCGGGGGACACAGGTTGGCTCGCTCCGGTGCCGGGCGGCGGGAGTGTCTGGCGCCAGGAGGCTCGGGGATGGAGCGGCGTGTGTTTGTGCGTGTGTGTACGTGTGTCCCTGCGGGGCAAGCACCCTGCCCTCCCGGCCCAGGCATCCCCTTGCTCTCGCTACCCCCTCTCTTCGTGTCCCCCTGCCTCCCACATCTCCTCCCTCAGGCTCTCCCGCCCCCTGCTCCCCGCGGTGGGGCAGCGCAGGGCAGCTGGCACCTGTGGGCAGCCCCGCGGGGATCCCGCTCCGGGCCCGGGGCAGTGTCCGGGGGTCCCCGGCCCTCCTCGCTTGCAGAGCGCAGAGGAATCTGCTGAGGGCTGGCTCTGGCACGGCAGGGGCTGCCTCCCGCCGGATCCCGGGCTGTGCTCCGTGCTGCCGTGTCGCAGTCCCTTGCGCTCTGCCGTGGAGCTGCTGATCCGGGGTTATTGTTGGCTGAGGGGGACGCGGTGCCCCCTCTCCTCAGAGCACCGTGTGGCTGCACAGCTACGGCTGGGCAGCCTTTTCCGTGCAAGAAGGAAAGAGATCAGGTCGGGGGCTTTTAGATCTGTAGGGACCCTTTTTCCTGCCAGGCCTTCCCCAAACACAGGGCTGCAGACACACAGAAGGTTTAATTATGGGTGTCGATCTGGATCTCATACTGAGATTCTGTTTGTGAATGGTGGTTCCTGCCTGGCACAGCAAATCTGTCTGGGGCAAGGAAAAGTCTCTTATGTACATACACAAGTGTCTGACTGCGCGTACACATCCCTGTCAACACACTGCATAGGTCTGTGGAGGCTTTGCTGCTCCTGAAATGGCTGTGTGTTAGCACGGCGAGCTGCACAACATTGACAAAGCTTGAAAGAGACAAGTCTCAGCTGCTGCAGGTTGATGAGATGCGCTCGTGGCAAGCCCGTTTTTCATAGGGTCTGTTCCCATCATCTGTTGACGTGGTCCATTTTGCAATCAGGTGGCAGGTTGCTACACAGTGTGAGGTTATCTCTTCTTTCTCTTTGTGGCAGGGACAGTTTTTTCCCATTGCTTTCTGGATCCCTTTTATGAATCTTACATTCTATTACTGGCTGCTCTCTCAGTTTCTGACAGTGGAGTAGAAGGTCCTGTTGCTTTCACTGACAGTCTGGCTGCTGAGTTCCTTTCTGTAGAGAGACAATTAAGTGTAAACCAAGTTTCCTTCTGTAGTTCATGACAGTGATTCCATGGAAGGTTTAGTCCTTGGTGTTCACAGGAATGCAGCAGTCAGTAGCAGTTTTGCTGTGGCTCATACCTTGCTGGGCTGAGTGCAAGTCTCACTTTGTCACCGTGTGCTGTCCCTGAGCGATGGCCACTGCGCAGGGAGCCAGCTTTCAGAAGGCACAACGTGCAGGATTGCCTTGGGCTGTCTGGCTTTAAATTTTGTTTCTCTGGGCTGTGCCCAGAAAAAACTGCTATTGCTGCGATTGAGAGCACCTAAGAAGATAATATTTCTTGTGTGCTGATGAGGGGACAATTGTCCCTTGTTCCCTCAGGAGCCCTGCCCTGGTGCAGTACCTCTCTGCAGAGCTGCAGGTCCCTGTCCATAGAGCTGCAGATCAGTGCTTGCTACCTTTGTGTCCTCTTTCCCACCTCCATTTACTACAGCTAATTAATTCAGTTGTATTTGCTTCAAGTGGGGGCAGGAGACATGTAATATATATATATATATATATATATATATATACTGTGGCATGTACCCCTGTCCCCTCTTGTGGTTTCTGAGTGGGCCTGTGCACCTCAACAATGCAACATTGATTTCTTGTCACAATCACGGCAAAAGGCACAGCTCCTTCAGGATTTTTGTTTCTGGTGATGTTTTCTCTGTGTGTCAGGCAGTAAAGCGTGTGTTTGTGCTGTGGCAGTCTCAGCCTGGCTGCTCTCTGGGGCCCTATAAGGCAGAAATGCCTTTTGCATGCTGGGAGTCTTGTACCTGGGGTCATGGCAGAGTTTGGGGAGCAGCAATAGGTGAGAACTGACCGGTGCCAAGGTCTGTTAGGCTGGGAGGTGATGTTGTGACACAGCTTTAGAGGGCTTCTGTTCTGGGGATCCATCCTCATCTTGACTGGAAACAAGCAGAGCAAGAATGCAAGCTGTAAGATGAATACAGGTCTGTTCCCAAGCGTTGTCCCAGTCCAGTGGGCTCTGGCTATGAAGAAAAGGCTTCTAGCAGAGCTTTTTCCCTGCAGGGGTTAGTCTGGGGACTTTGCTATATGCAACAGAGTTAATTTTTTTCTTTTTTGTGAAACTGTAACATACTATATAGTTTAATTGTTATTTCTAGTAAGGTTGAGAATGTAGTCCTTTATTAATTTTATTTGCTAATGGTGCTCAAAGATAGTGAAGCCTCAGTGAAATTTCCCACCAAAATCCCACAGTCTGTACAAAGTGGAATCTACTTTTATTCTAGTGTTAGTCATGTGTTATTTATTTATTATGCAAGCTTTTAATTGAAAACCCCAATTCCTAGCAATTTGAAAACTAATAAAGCACATTGTTATCTGTGGTTCTGGGGAACTAAATAATTTCCTTGTAAATTACCTGTCACTTGTTTTCGAAAACAGGTCTTATACAGAGACAATAGCTTTGTTAGCAGTTATGCTAATGTGTTTTTTTTTTTTTTTTTTTTGCAGCATGGACAAGTTTTGGTGAAAATTATTAGAAATCTATTGCTAATTTACCATAAGTGCAATACTGTATATATAAACAGCAAATTGTTGAAGCTGCTCTTGGAAATGCAAATATAGTCTTAATTTGTATTGTTCAGTAGCTATACTAATATGGTAACAAAATGTAGTTGTATGCTTTCAGAATCATCTGGTGATTTATGTATCAGTCATCAAGTATGTTTTTTTCAGTGATTATTCAGAATGCTTTAAATAGTTGTGAGTAATTGAAAGATTTCTGAGGAGTCATAATTTGTTTACAGAACAGGGGAAACAATCTGCAGACCTCCACAAAGATCTTCTGTTGATTTCCTAACAAAGAACTAAATATTGCGAGTTTGTTGTGTACATGTATACCTGATTGCATGGAAATTATTTTGAAAATTGTTGCTTTATTGTGACTTTCTTGGCAATTTATTCATAGCACAAGTTGTTCATATTTGTTCCTGTAGATTCTGGGTATCTCTCATACACAAATCAGAATTGGTTTTTAAAATAGGGTTGTAATTCAGTGGAAGTTTGATATTTTGGATAAAAGGAGGATATATAGATAAGGTGCAGATATTTTTGCTAACTATTTTTATGTTTGGCATGTTGTTTTCCTGTGTTTTCTGAAGGTAGCAGTAAAACTAAAAAAAAAAAAAAAGTGAAATTAACTTTTTCCTTTCCACACTTGTGTTCTCTCACCCTCCTCGTTCAGTCTTAAAATTAAAGAGCTATTTTGTTGTATTTATTTGTTTATTTATTTTTAAATGTCTTGCTCCAATCTGGTAGATACAAGGCCTTAAAGCATGATGTTGCTGAGCTATATGTGGGCGCTGCATATGCACACACTACAGTGTATGGTGTGTGTGCTCTAGGTAAGACAGTGTTTGTATCAAGAGCACTCTGGTGCTGCTGCAAATGGCACGCAGTTATTGCTGCTCGGCACTCTGTATGTGGGAGAATGGTATAGCAAGATCTTGGGAAGTAACTATTTTTGATGTAGCAGGTGAGTGTGGGAAGCTGCTCACACTAACAGGCCAAATTCTTTTGCTTTTGTTAAAGCTGAGTGGGCCCTTGGATGAGACGTGCAGATGAAATGCATTGCTCATTGTGAGGAGGGGTGTCAGAGCCTGACCCCGCGGTTGGTGTAACAGTGCTCGTTCCCAGTTCCCTTCCCAGAGCACAGCATTGTAGCAACACTCAAGGCAAGTTTGTAGAGACTGCAGGAATGCTGAGATTCTTTTGGAAAAATACAGAGGCAGTATTACATTTTCAAGACAAGAGTGCTGAGATAATGGCAACATTGAAATTAAAACCCTGAAGCTTAATTGGAAGTATAAATTTAGGACTGAATTTCTGCTCTTGGTATTTTCTTTATTATTGCCCGATTCTGAGATCTAAATAAAAGGAAAAAAGAAAACTTTCCCCAGAAAATGCTAGAAAGAAATGAAGTAACAATCACAACCATATATTTATTTGAGTCCCCCCAAATTCTCCTTTATATTTGCCAGTGTCACAGTTAAAAAAATACATCTGGATCACATGGTGTCCTCTGGTGTTTCTGTTTAAAAATAAATGACAGCCTGAGATATATTTGCAGAAAAAAAGTACTGTGTGGAAAGCATCCCACCTTAATGCAGCTATAACTTGTTTGATTTCTTCCTACAAATTCTACTTATTAAATGTATGCTTTCGATTTCCTCTGTTGATAATTGTATCTTCTCGCTACTTTTTCCTTTGGAAAAAATATAGAATGAATTCTAAAACAAAATGCTTCCACTGACATCTTTTAATGCTTCTTAAATAAGTAATGTTTACAGTTTCAATGGTTGAGAGGATTTAAGTAGGTGAGGGAATACTTAATCCACTGTGAAGTGTCTTAGACAATTAGTTGTGTGTCTGATATGAGGGAAAGCCATAGCCATTGCACGTTCCTTTCCTAGGTTCAGGTCTGCCTTGTAAAAAGCCCAGATATTGAAGAATTGCTTCTATCTGACTCCTTTTGCAATAATAACGCCATTTTGATGTCATACAAATGTGTTCACAAATTTTCAGTGTTGGTGCAGTTTAAAAGTTCTTCTCATGAAATGAAAAAAAGAGCGTAGCATACTTAAAGATAATTAAAATCCACCCTTGTTCTACAAGGTTGTTTATTAGGATAGGCAAGGTGAAAGTTGGAATAGATGATAAAGGCTATTGCTAAATATAGAAGAAATATCTTGGGGAAAAAAGAAGTTGCAGGGTGAAATGAGGGTAAATGAGGTGTGGAGTTTTGTGCAAACTTGGAGAATCGAGGGCATTATGGCTGACTGGTATGAAAGGCAAAAGGGAGCTGACTAAATTTCATGAGCAAAGTCTAGGAACAGAAGCAGGAAAACCAGGGCCTTTGCCTCCTTGTACAGCAGGCACAAAATAGTATCTTGAATTCTGTCTTTGCCAATTTCCCTGGTTTCCTACTTAGAACCTTTCCACGTTGTTTAATTCAGTATTTATGAGACATCACAAAGTTTATAAATAAATACATATGGAAATTTAGTGGAAATGTGAAAGATAAGGTCAAGATTTGCAAGATCTCAATTTTAATCAAACTGACCAGGAACTTTCTGCAAGAAAACTGGCGCAGTAATGTCACATATTTAGGAGAAATTCGGTGTGCTAGTTACATGAGCTAATATTTGGCATTTGTAAGGTATTAGTTGATCAGTGCAGTACTATATGTGTGTTTTGAGAAAAGAGTAGCAATTGTAGAACAATTCAAGAACAACAAAAATTAGCGCGGGCCTAAAAATGTGTAAGAGCGTTTGAAGAAACTGGGATTCCTTAGCATGGACACACACGTTTGGTATGTAATACTGATGCAAAAAGGATCAAGCAAGGGAAGGGATCCCTAACCAAGAGAAAGGTTATAGGACAATTTTAAAAGCATGTTAAGGAAAGCTGTCTGATGCTAAGAGTGGTGTAGTAATGGGACAAATTGTCTGGTATGTTTGTGGAGTCTGTTACCCATCTGTAGGAATAGGTCAGACAGTTATTGCTGCTTTAGAGCTGAGTAATGGACAAGAAGACCTCATGAGATCTCTTTCAGTCCTATCATTCTGTGAAAAGAGCTCACTTTTGTCTTTTTGGCACAAGAATGTTATAAATGGATGATAGACTAAGTGCAAACTAAAGAGAAAAAAGTAATTTATCTGGATTACAAATGTTGATGCCCTCAGTTAAGTCCACCTAAATAGTGAATTTACTATAAACATTTACATTTGCTGTAAACATATTCAAAGAGTATCTTGCAATGATAAATGCTCACTGTTGATCTATTTTGTTTCAAGCAGGTTTTAAAACCATAAAATGCAACATTATTTATTAATTTGTGTCTGCAAAATGCCAATCTGAAATGTAGATTTTTAAGCCTTTTGGATTCCTCTTGACTTTTTAAAGAGTGTAGGACTCTGTCTGCATCAGTGAGGCTGCAAGAAGTTCCAAGACAAATTTCCCTGGGAGCAATTACTGTCACAGCAATTAGATGTGACACTCAAAAATGACAGAAAATATTGCATGTTTGTGAAGCTTTTGGAAAGAGATTAAAAATTCTGTACCTTTTTCTGGAAACTTTTATTAATAGTAGTTAAAATGCTATAAATTCAAAATACCCTTGATCTGAAGCCACTATTTTGAAGAATAGTTCCAGATACCAGTCACTAGCAATTGTGCTAGGTTATCTCTAGAGACATTCATAGTCACTGAAACTATGTAAGGATGGAAAAAAGACCCAACCCTGCTATTAGATCCTGGCAAGAATGAAAAATGGGTACTTTAACTGTAATTAGTCTGGCAAAAAATGCCATTAAAGTCGAAAGCAAAATGCCATGTCTTTTCCAGAGAGAAGATGGTAGGTACATATAAACTTCCCTCTCGTAGGAATGTGCACAGGGGTAGTAAGCATGCAAAAGCAAGAATGTGACTTCATGTCACATCTGAAAATTTTGAATTCTGAATACCACTGAAAACTTTGTGGTGGTTGTGTGGTATCAAGGATATTCATAGTGTTGTAAATATGATTAGGAAATAAAGGCACAATGAGACAGATTGTGTGTAAATTTTAAGCGCTTTAGATGTTTTTTTTCTATAGTACTGACTAGTTGTCTTGAAGATTTTATTTATAAAGTCAAAGAAGAGCATACACAGGGAAATAAAATTATTCTCCTGCTATACTCTATAATATGAAGAATGTAACAAAAATTAGAATTTCCTGTTGCCTGTGGAAGAGTGGGCATTTGTCTACCTTTGAATTAATGAAAATGGGATAACCTGTATCCATTTTCCTAAAATGCATTAAGCATTTCTTTTAATCATTTTTATGACCTATTTAAGTAGCTACCAAAATAGAACCAGAGTGTCCCAGAACAGTACATTATCATGTCAGCAGAAGGGATATTAAATGTATTGGTATTTTAAAAGAATTTATAGAATAAAATTAGTTCCCTTCTGCCCCCTCATCCCCCAGTCTGTGCAGCAGTTGCTGCCAGCCTTCTTAATGCTGTTCCTCAGAAACAACTTAGCTTCCAGTTCTTTTGAGACTATTGCTACTTCATTTGAAGCTTGTACATGTTTCCAAGGTACCATCACCATGGCAAATCTTCATGCAGTATCTGCAAATCTGCTCTGGGCTGAGATTTTGACATACTTTACTTTTTTCAGTAAATTTCATAACTTGGATTGTAACTCATGTTATCCATCTCCTTCAATTGGTGTTATCCTTTCCCTTTATTTGAAGAGAAGATAGAAATGCTCAAACATAAGACTTCACTGACTGTATAATTGTCTTTTAGAAAACTTCCACTTTATTATGTTTTTCCTCTTTATGACTGTGCTATAGTGAAATATTTAACTATGTCCACTTGTTTTTATTGCAATCTTATAATAGCTTTTGAAATTAAATGTAGTAATGAGCTGTAAAAGCACTCATAAAGCTGTGTTTCGTACTCATCTGAGAGTCTTCTCATGAAAATTCTGATAATGAGTGAATTCCTTGTTTTGGGAGAAGCAGCTGAATGATTTCAGATCAGGTGAATATGCTCTCAGAAAATAGCATTGAGAAGTGCAGAAACCTTCATGCTTATCCTCACCAATTTCAGAAGAAGGAGTTTTTTCTGTAGTGATCTGTCTGGATTTCCCCATCAGCATCAAATGTGTCTCTTGCTTTTGGAATAACCCCTCACCCTCAGTCCTCCTCTTGTAGGGGAATAGATTGAGAAAAACCCTGCTGTGGAGTATACACTGAAAACTCATGTAACTGATGTGATTTTGTCTAAAACAACATAGGCAGAAAAAGGCTTTTAATGAATCTTTTAAAGAAAAAGCCACATTCAGCTTTAGAGAGGATGAAATGTTTTTTTAGTGATCTATAATTTGTGCCATTTGATTGTGTTCATTTCAGATCGTCTTACCAGAAAGTTCAGGGCTTTGTGTCTGCTGTATCTGAATTGATTTACTTTGGCCAGCAAATATGTGAATTTTTTTTTCTATTTGCCCAGCCCCAGGTAGATGAGAGGTTTCTAAATGTTAGCCAGTAGGGCCCAGAGCAACACAACTGCAGTTGCCTCTGGAGTGAAGACCATTTGAAAAGAAGCAAGTAACTCTCCACTGAATATTTGTGAATTATGATTTTTTCTCTCCAATTCTCTGTCCAGTGCTGGCCAAATTTGGGCAAAAATAACAGAAGCAGCAAAGCCCTTTTTTGCCTTGAAAAATATCAAACTGCTGAAGAATGTGCATGCTTTACAGGAGGGCTGCTGACAAGCCAGCTTTGGAGGACAAGAGATGTTTTTGAGAACTGGATGTAGGATTTGCCTTGGTCTAACTTCTGCTACAGGAACTGTGTTCCCATAAGCAGATATTGTGTACATGGTAACAGAATTAGAGATTGCAAACCCCAGTAAATTATAGCCAAAACCCACCAAATCCCAAAGATATCTTACCCTGTCTTCCTCCCCCTAATTTCTCCACAAATGTGAAACTTGTTAATATATGTATGCCTATGAAAAATGTTAAGATAGAAAGTACAAATTGAACTATGTAAAATAATCTTTTGAAGAAAAATATGAAAATATTTAAGCTAACTAATGAAAGTTATTATCAAAACATGTGAGATATGTAAAACCTGACTAAATTGTTTTGTTTATTCTTCTTTGAGTGATTCAGACTTATACAATCCAGTCTGTTACACATTCATATGACTAATGTGTCTCGGGTAGCTCAGCACAAAGGATGTAGGTTTGGATGATGCATCCAATGCAGGATCTGAGAAACTCTGCTGGGAAAGTAGCATTCTTGCTCTGAAATAACTGTTTTGAAATCTAAACCAGTAGAAATTATGATTCCAAAAGTGGTCTGATATTAAGATCAGCTCATCATATAAAAATTCTGAGTAGTGTTTCAGTGGCAATATTAGAAACAGCTATCTCTGCAAACCAATTCTGTGTGACTCTTAGACTACTAAAATTGCTAACTATGACACTCATCAAAAGTTATTAACTCTTTAATATTTATTTGCTTGTGTCTGTCTCTCTTGGATTGCATATAAAGGATGGCTGTACAGAAACACTGCTGCAAGGCAGACAGAATCAGAGCCTTCTCTTCCAGTCCCTTAGTTGTGTGAGCTGACCTTGCATAAATGCCATGTTTACCCTTGAGAAAAATTGGGCTAATCTGCTTTGTGCTTGGCATCCCACAGGAATAAACATGGTAAGAAGAAAGAATATTAAAGCATGGCTAAGATGGTGTAAAAACTTTAGGTGGTTATATTTTTTGTTTATTTGTTTGGGAAAAAAGTGGTGTGAACTTTTTGGGATGCAGACTGTGTGGGTGCAGGGTCTGTCACTCACTGGTCCTGGTCTGTGACACGGGCTAGGACAGCACACATATGAGTAACAAGCCTGCTTAGTAACGTGATTGCAAACAAATTCATCTCTGGCAATACAAAAATCTACTTATTTTCTCTAAGTTTGTTACTCTCCAGACTGCTCGTGGAAATTACTGAACTACTGTAGCATAATAATTTTGACTGTAATCACATAAAGTGCTTGCTCTAAGAGTTCAAAATAATAATGGTTATAAATTGTGAATGGACGGAGTTTACCTCTCAGTTTGTATTTTTTCTTTTTAGAATAAGAAAACTTCCAATTTTCATCCACAACAAATATAAAATTTTATGGAATAGGGCAAATGCTTTTTTATGGATATAAAATAATAAGAAATTATAAAACCCAAAGCAAATTTAGTAGCAAATCATTATTAACTTTTTTGTTTCTGCTATAATCTTGCAATCTTATAACTTTGACACCAAGAGCACTCCCATATTCTAGTTATTTATTTGGAAGTTAAATAAAAAAATAGGCAAGATTTTGGCTCTCATGGTAGAGATTAAAAATGTGAAAGCATCAATCTTGATAATCCAGAAGGCAAAAAACATCCTATGTGTGCTTCTTTCTGTATCTCATTTTTTGAGGCAATATCTTGATTTTTAGGTGCTACTGCTGGCTGTCAATATGCTGTGTCTGGAACAAACTTGCTTTTCCCCTGGAGTGGTTTTCTCTCTTCTGTCCAGCGTGTTCATTGTCCAGGATATGCCTCTTTCCAGTGCTGTGCTGTACTCAGGCATTTCTTCCTGCTCTTCTGTTTCTTGTGCTGCACACAAGTGTGTGAGTGTGTGTCTGAAAGTTAAGTGGCTGCTGATAGGAACTCAATATAAATAGATATTTCAGACAGCTTTCTTCACATTATTTTTTAATTTCTTCAAGAAAAAAAAAAGGAGAATACTAGATGTTATCTGACCTGTCTGCAGCTTTCATGGGGTAGAGACAGTTACCATCTGGCATGGTCTCAGATAATGTCATTGATGGTAGCCCTGAGGGCTGGCAACTTGAGACTGAGCTTTCAATTTCAGGGCTCTAAAGTCTGGATCATATTTTGGTGTTACATGAATCAGGATTTCTTGGATAGTGGGGAAATAAATTCTGTTCAAATTGAAGCTCTTTAGATTAGGAGTTCTGGAAATGAGGCAATTCAGGAGACAGAGGATGTGATACTGTGAAAAACAAAGAATTAAAAGTCAATACAGAATAAATCCAAATTATTTCATTATGGCAGAAATAGTAAATTTCATTAACATTTATCAATTGCTAAGTTAAAAATGAGAGAAACATTTTTGAGGAAGTATAGAGTTCAAGTGCAGAAATTACAGTGTTGAAGGGTATTGTGGAGGCCATGCAAGTAAATAGGTTAAAAAGGAATTAGGTAATTGAGCACAATGATCCTAATTCAGCAGATGCAATCACCAGCTTAGGAAAACTTTAAACTGCTGATCACCAGAATGAGGGACTGAATACCAGAGGAAAGACCATTTACTAGTTCCCTTTTTCCCCTTGTGCAATAAGAACCAAATAGTGGGGTAACCTGAGGGAAGATACTGGATTTCAGAGATTTCTTTGGTTCTGGTTTTGTTTTCCTTACTGGGGTCTTTGAAATAGCTTTGCAGGGATGGGGTATCTCTCAGATGGTTCTGTGTAAAAGGAAATAATTCTCTTTGGTCTTACCAATTACTCATTCACCTGTAGATGACATAATTTGAAAATAGCAGGTTATCCAAAATGAGCCTTTCTTGTGCCAAAGAGTTAATTTTCGTTCTGATCAGTTAAATTTTTTTGTTGGATTGGATATTTCAGGAGAAAGTTCCTGTTTGAGAGGTCCCAAACATAGGAGAATGCAGAACCTGCAGAGCCTCAGATGTTTTACTAATGAGCAGCAGTGACCTGGGAGAGGCCAGTCAGACTGTGTTCTTGCTCAGTTCAGTAGCAAAGGGAGGAGAACACCGGTCTGCTCTTCCTGTGCATTCTCATTTTCACACAAGCAAATGAGACATCTATATGGGGATGTCTTCCTGGGCTTGTGAACTGCTGTCCTTCCCCAAAGCACCTCCCTTTGCTGAATTTTGGGGGTTTTCTTGAAGCCATAGCTCTGGTTGTTATCATGGATCCGATTTTTGAAAAATCCACATTGCTTGCCAGAAGGTTCTATGATCATTGAGAACGAGCTGCCCAGCAATTTATAGGCTTCATCTGTGACAAGACTTGCTTTGTATAATAAATAAAATACTTGGTTTTTACAATGGGCAAATAGTTGTACATTGTTTTGCAGATTCAGGTGTGAGCTTCAGAGGAGGGCACAAGGCTGCCCCTGAGCCAGGCAGAGCCCTTGAAGGCGCTGCTGATGGATGCCAAGAGCTTTCAGTGTAATTGCATTAATGTCAGTTTGCGGCCCTGGGTGTTGCTGGGACCAGCTGTGTGTAATTCAGCGGCTGGGCCCTAGATGGTGTCAGCCTTGGCTCTGCTGCTCGCTGCTCTTCCCTCCAGTGTTCATCGGGAGCTTTGCTTGGTAAATGAGGAGAGCAGAGCGCATTGCAGGCGTGTGACAGCACATGGCTCTTGAAATGTGAAACCAACGCGGAAGAGTTTCCAGGAGTTAGGAAATCTCTTAGTTTCAAAGAACCCCACTAATTTTGGTGCTTCAGTATTTGGATACTGAAACAGCTGAGTTTTTGGTCTCCTGTTACTCTGCAGTTTCACATCAGAGCATCCTGGTCAGTAATACCAAGCAATATGGTCATGCATGCTCTCAGAAAGATCTGTTTTTCAGATGCATAAACACTTAATATGTTGGAAAACCAGCAATTGTTTTTATGTATCATTGTACATAAACACTCAGTAACACTCCATGCAAAAATCCTGTATCTTCAGATGGATCAGAATAGACAAAAAACCAGGTTTCTAATTTACACCATGGCAAATACTAAATAAATTAAAATTATTTAAAATATTTAAATTATTTAAATCAATGTTCAGAAGTGCTAGACTAAAAATACAATGCTCACATCTGTAGTAAAGTGATGTTCATGAAATGCTTTTCTTGCAGGACTAGAAACTAGATGCTGTGTTGAAACATTCATAAAGAAATCTAACAGAATACTTTCTGTGTCAGGATTAAGGAATTATGTTTTCAGTTTTGGATTATATTTTGCTGAGAAATAAAATTAAATTCTATTTTAAATATTAATTTTTCAGGTTTGAAAGTTTGGGCTTAAAAAATCTCAAATATTTTACCAATATTTTAGTCTCAATCTCTAGTTTTGAACTTGACCTATAATAAAGAAATAACCACATACAGAAGGTTCTCCATACATAATTTTTTTTATGAGACTATAAGACTTTATTTAGGAAGGTGCAATGCATTGTAACTTGATTGAAACTGATGAAGTTGCCCAAGATTAGTATTAGAAACTAAAAAAGAATTTCTCTCTCAAGTATTTCTGTAGTACTTTTACAGTCTACACAAACATATTTTAGCATCTTGTTTTCATATGCAAACATCTTCATACTTTTACCTTTGTTTTCTTTTTTTTCTCCATTTCTTTGGTTCTCTCTTTATCCATTGTGCCCCACCATCAGGAGGAGATTACAACGTGATTGTGTATATGGCTCTGTACAGAACCGGTTTTTGAATCCTGTCAGCTGAGAGCTACAGTGGCAGCAACCTGAAATTAACTTAGAGACTCAGGATCCTAATCACTGGGTTTTGTGCTGCTTCAGCTGTCTGCGTTTTCAGCCAGCTAAACCAAGTCTGTGTTACTTGCAGATGTGTGATAGAGCAGATGGGTGGGTCAGCTCAGGATTCATTCAAAGTTGAGAACCCAGCTGGGAGTAGAAAAGGCAAGAAAGCCTTTCTTCCACATAGTACATGGAGTACTAGAGAAGATGGGTTCTAACTTTTGAAATTTAAAGGATACGTACACAAAGTTTCAAAGAAGTTCAAACATCAAAAATCCTCCTGAGATTTCAAAAAAAGACATGTAACTAGGTTTTGTGTTGTGTTTGCACTGAATTGGACTCTTGGGAAACTTACCTGATTAAAAGCCCCACAGAAACAAAACAAACAAACAGAAACCCAGCCATCCTTCAAATGCTGTAATTTTCTGACAAAATAGTGCAAAATTGACAATGATCAATATGTTCGTGCACATACAGCCACCAGATCTAATACATCTTGCTTTCCTCTTCAGTATACCTGCATTGTTAAACTAACAATTGTGAATAGATCTCTCTTTTTTATTTTGAAAATATCTAAACACCTAGCAGTAAAGCAAGGTTCAAAATAGACTATTTAACTAAAATAGCCTAAAAGCTAATTTAAATAACGTTTGTATGATTTTTGTTTTAAATTGTTCTGCTTTGCTTAGGGCACGGTACAAAGGGGCAGAACCTGGAGACAGAGAGCTAGGCAGGCAAGATGCCGGTGGCAAAGTCTGCTGTACATTTGCTTTGTCAAATGCTTAAGGTTGTTTATTTCTCTAGGTGCCTTTTAGCTTTCATCCCCTTCAGCAATGCTGAACCTGTTCTCAAACTGTGTTTTCCTTGTGAGCTCTCTAATGGGATTCTTTCTGCTACTGGTTTTCTTTTGGAGGAGACAAAAAACCCCCCTGTTCTCTCATTTACTTCTTTCTGTTACAGATGAGCATAGACTAAAATAGGAGTGCAGTCTCAACAGTCCATTTGTGGCTTGAGAACATCTTCTGGATCACTATAGCATGAATAGACTAATATGATATACCTAAGGTTCTAGGTAATCAGTCTCTGTATTTCATAATTTGGATTCTTTGCAGAGTGTAGGGAGTTTTCAGGTCATATTGCTTGAAACATAATATCTGAATTGCTGCTATGATTTGTGCTGGCTTCCAAAATCTTCTTGTTTTCTAAAACTAGCAGGGAAAAAAAGTAGAGGGACTCTATTTTTTTACCTCTCAGTATTCCCATAAAGCATTGGTGATACAGCTGCAGTTTCTCTCCAGCATCTGTGAAAGCACTTGTTTTTTATTTATATATCTATCTATCTATCTATCTATCTATCTATCTATCTATCTATCTATCTATCTATCTATATATATCTGATATATATATATAACTGATATATATATATCTGATATATAGATACTAACTGATATATTAATAACTGATCCACCCCAGTGAATTGCAGCTGGATCTCTTAGTGGGCCTTTGACAGGATTGTGCAGAAAATAGGGATTGCTAGTGCTTTGCAGAGGTTTCATAAGGCTTCATGAGGCTTCATGTTGCATTTGCTGAAGTTCATGTTGTTGCATAATTTATTGAAAAAGTTATTTTCTTCTTAATTTGCATAATTGGTTCCTTTTTAACATATGAAACTTCATCTGATTCCTATAGTAATTGGAATCTTTATTTTTTACATGTTTAACCTTATTTTTTAACTGATTTTTTTTTTTTTTGCTGTTAAGAATTTGACAACAGTTTATTTGCTGTTGTTTCAAAATAGGAATGAAATTTTGGTTTGATTATTATTTACATAGGGGAAATGTGGTCATTTTGGTGGCAGATATAGCAAGACTTTAAAGGTAAAAAATCTTTGCATACTGAAGGAGTTTTTCACTTAAGGAGAAAGAATTTTCTCCAACTAGTTATGATCATAAAATGGATTCAATAATCTTTTTCTCCCTCTGGAAAAGATTTTTTTAAGGTTGAATGATATAAAGTTTCTGAAAATAGGGCAACTGTTATTAGAATAAATGACAAAAAATGTAGTAAAAGATTTATCATGTGAATAATGTATTTTTGCTTGGAGGCTTACTTATATTTAGTCTGTGTTATAAATATCACAGTTGTAGTAATTTTTGTGGTAGAAGAATCACAGCAGTAATAGTTCTTATACATAAGTAACACAGTTCTGGGCATATTTCCTAGCAACTTGTTATAAAATTTAGATGACTAAATATAAAGATAGACATTTTCATGATGTTGCTGAAGTAATTTTGCTGCTCATTGAGTTTTACTGACATCTGATAATCACCTGAGTATGTATCTTTATCCCCTTGTTTCTAAATGTTATGTCCATTCAAAAATGCTTCCAAATTTAATTTTGTTGTGAAGTTGTAAAGCCTCATATAAATCCCTGCAGTAATGTTTTATGATTTTTATTTTCTTATTGTCTTACTGACAAGATCAATTGTTTTTTCTAAGTTAAGTCAACTATCAGGAAGATTTTTCTCTCCTCATGTGTTGTCTCTTGCTACTAAGGAATGAACAAAAACTTGATTAGTATGTGATTAGGTCTCTGTACCTGATTCCTTTAGGCCAGAAATGTTCTTACCCTTTACAGTTAAAAGCTAATTTATCTGTGAGCCATTATCTGGGAAATGGCTAAGATCAGCAAGGGTATTTACCTCCTGACAATGCAAATAATTTCATTATTGTTTCTAGCAATTGTACTAAGAAAAAGCCTGTTACCTTGTGTTTTTTCGGTCTAGCACTTCTGGGTGTCTGGAAAGTTGCATATTTAATTTGATTCAATTTTTTGAGTTCTAAGGGCTTTAATAATCTCACTTTTAAAAGGATCTTCAAGCTTAACTTGAATTTTACAGTGGAAAACTAACACCTGTTCATTTGAATTATGCCTTCCTAAACGATCCTAAACAATTCACCTCAATGGTCAGTTTAAGTAACACCTTGTTATCATATCTTCTTAAACCATTTAAGCTTTATGTTCTTGATCTCTTTTCTAAGTGAACAAACTTGTTGACAACTTTATGGATTTCATGAAGCTTTTGGGAAATACACCTCTATCTCCTTGGTTAGATTTTTTTCAAGTCAAACCCAAAAGAAGAATTTTAAGAAATTAAATCCTGGTGTACAACCTAAATGATTCAGACTTGTAAAATGCACTTAGTACAGTTAGAAATAGTTAGCTATTAAAGCACAGGTAGTGGTAAAATATGAACAGAATGGGAATGATCTGTTCTTTACTGGAAAGATTATTTGCCACATTTCTAAATTTTTAATGCATATTATAATGCTTATTATCTTTGTACCTGTGCTCCTCAGACACTAAAAATGGTGATGTTACATCATTGTCTGTCAAAAGCAGGAGCAGCATTGTTCTTTCATCTATTTGACTTATTCCAGAAAGGATGCTGTGTGATTCTGTTGAGAGACTCTTGAATTTCTTGGAGTCTTGATGTTTAAGGTGATTTTGAAAATTAAACCAAAAATCTTTTGCTGTTATTTTGCACTGCTGAGCAGTCAAATCATCACTCACTGTTTTTTAATTTATATGTAATGGAAAATCCATTGGGGAAACACATCCTGTGGAATTGGTTCAAGTTCTGCTGTTCGTGAATCTACAGGGCTTCATTAAATCAATACCCTTGTTTAAAATAACTATATGCATAATTGGACTCACTTATGATAAATCCCTTGCAGATAACTGTGTGAAGCATGGAGTAAAAGGACTGGAAAGGAGGGTGCATGTGCCAAGGGAAATACTCAGCCAGCAGAGATATGTGAACTCTGGTTAGAGCAGTTAATTGCAATTGATGCCATTCATGTGTTGCAGGAATGTTGCAACTTTCTCCTGACAAAAGCTCTGTGGTTCCAATGCTGTGTTATTCTGGAGAACAAATCATAACAAAAACACAAAAACAGAACAAAACAAGCTGTTTCTTTAGACACCTTAGTGAATTTTTAGGATAAGAAACTTTACACAATAGTTCTGGTTCTTGTGAATTTGAGTGCTGCTTGTGTTAATGTGGTCTGCCCTGCATACTTAGTGTGTTATCCTCTCTAAGTAGGTATTTGTTAGTGCTGGGCAGTGGCATGGTATGTTCTTGAAGGAACTTGCGACCACATTTTCTCACAGAGGTCATTACTAGGTAGAGGTGAAAGACCTTGCAACTGAGCGCTCAGAAGTTGTTTTTAATGAGCTTAGGGTTAAGCAGGGAGCATTAGGGATAATAATGTTTGTGAACCTTGTGGGCCATTGTGAGTTTGAGCTGGTTCCAGCAGTTCTCTTCCGGCCTGGCATGAAGCATGGCTGCCATCTTGATGACGGAAAACTTTTTGCACTATGGCAAAATTTGAGAACCTGGTTCACATGTTTTTGACCTTGTGTGGATAAAATAAACCCAGAAGTGGAGGCAGTTCTGCCACAGCAGCATGGCACTGTGCCTCTGCTCTAGCTACGTCTGTCCAGGGGAGCGCCCGGTCAGCCTGACCACAGCAGGACACGCGTGTGGCTGTGCTGCCTCAGGGCTGGCAGCTGATGCACTGCTGTGCCTTTGCACCACTCACCTGAGATTACCCACACGTCTGACATTTGACAGGACTAAAGCTTCTGAGTTTCCTGGTCATTTATGAAGGTTTTAGCCTTATTTTCAATAGAGTCTCCTGAACTTGGTGCAGGTGTTGGTGCTCAGTGTGAGGGTCTGGGTTAGGTGCCTCGACAGGGTGTTGGGTGTTGATCTACTCCCACAGCTCCCTGAGCTTCTCTGTGGGCAAATGGTGGCTGTGCTCATGGCTGTGTGTCAGTGGTTCAGTGATTAGTGTAATTATGCAGGACATGAGACATGACTTCAACTCCTTTTGCTTTTTTGGAAGGATAACCCACTGTTTCTGTTGTCTCAGGCTCTGGCTGCTGTTGGGCTCTGGTGAGACCTCAAGTTTCTTGGCCCTGTGAAGACTGATGTGTCTCACAGCAGAATTTTAGCCCTAAATGAAACTTTAATATTAGAAAGCGCAAACAGAATGGCCTCTAGGCCAGGTGGATGCAGGTCTTTCTGAATCGTTTTTCACCTCATAAGCTTGTATGTGGTGTGCTTTTTGTTTAAGCTTAAGACTTGCTTTGAATTTATCTACGTTCTCTCCAGATTTCATTGTGAGCTTTTTCTCAATCTGTCTTTCTTAGTCTTTTATACTAGGATTCACTTTTTAATGACTGCCTAATGATATCCAAAATGTATGCTGCTGAGCATAAGAAAGAACTTAAGTACTTTGCTTTTATCCTGGGTAGTTTGAGATCACCAACATCTGTCCTCTTTGTTACTGTCATTATTCCAGTCATCTTCTGAAGACAGTATAGGCCATTGTTTTACTGAGAGCACTAACTGGATTTTTTTTCTTTCCAGTAACATACTTCAAGAGGCTTTCTAGATGTGATTAAGCCTTTTCAAATCAAGTGAAAAGTAGGGAAATAAGATATGGAATGAGAAAAAAAATGTTTTAATATAAGCCCAGAGTATTTTTTAATTGCATGTAGAGCATTACATGGGCTTTTTTTTTTCAGTGCCAGACATATGCATTTATATTTCCCACCAACATTTGCCTGGTGTGAGTAGGAGTTTAATCAATAAATTCTTTCTTTTATTTTTTTTTTCTCCTAGCTAGAGGATTTTATATGAAAGCCTTACTCTGAATTACCATAAAGCAAATGTGAATCTAAGAAAAACTGGGGAAAATGTTTACACTGTACAGGGAGAACAGATAACTTTTGCAAATAAAATCAGATTTTTGTCTTTTTATTAACATCAGCAATTAAGTATTACTTCCTAGAATCTGATTATGTAAAATTCCCAGTGACAGCATGTTGTTTATGAGTTTTGAAATGATACTTTCTTTGTTAGAGTGCCAATTCCTTTGGTACGTATTTCCTCTGTCACCTGAGGCTATTTTTCCAACACATAACACATGTGATTTTTTTTCTGCTTTCTGAATAATCAGCTTTTCCTTTTGCTCATTAAGCATAAAATTACAGCCAAGGTATTAATGCAGTACAATACACACTGTATTAAAATTGACCAGTCTCTACCACATACTAAGTTCTTTTTGTCTATTACCTAATTAACATTAATTAGTTCACTACATTTAATGAATGTTATGTAAAACTCAACATTTTTTACCTTTAGGATAACTGTGACATACAATCTAATGTGTCAGACTGGGCTGAATGATTATGCACTCATATGAATAATTAATGCACTCTATATTTAATATTTTAGTGTACGGACTACCTTGACAGACTGGGTGCAGCCACGGTGCTGGATGTGGGGGCTCTGCTGGGAAAGGAGCAGCAGGAGCCCCCTGTGAGAGCTCTGCTTGGGGAGAAAGGAAAGGATGAACCTGAACAAATATCAGAGCCTTGCTGATACCAGGTACCCCTCAGCCTGAGTTCCCAGCTGGAACAGAGAAAAAGAGATGCTTGGCTCTGACTTCTGCTTTTTGCACCTTTCACCTCCTTTCACTGCTTTGCTGGTAGTCCTGGTTCAAATCAGAAGTGCTAAATACTACTATTCCTGCTAATGTTGATGATGAGAATTAGTATAAAATAAAATAAGTGTATTTCTTAAGAAGAACCTTGCACTTGGGCTATGAAAATCAGGAAGATAATGGTTGAATTCTAATTTCTTAAGTTGCTTGAAAAATCGGTTTTACCAAGATCCTGCTGTTTTAGACTAATTCTGTTTTAATACTTGTGATAGCTGCCCTAACTTCGTTATGTCTTGGGTTAAGAGAAATGCAATTACATATAAGAAAGATTATGGACCTGCAGAAAAGGTCAAGTTGAGTGGAGATCAACCTTTCTCTTGCAATCAAGTATTTTCAAAGTGTTTTCTGTGACCTGTTGTGCTTTGGTAGCATATGAGAATTTTTGTCTTCCTGAGTATGGGAGAGGCTGGTGGTCAGCCTTTGGCATTGCCTTGTGCACCATCTGGGGGGAGTGCCCAGTGCTCCACACCTTCCTCTGTGATTGACACACATGAAGATATTTTTACAAAGATTAATATTGTTAAAAACTTCTTTTTAGAAGACCCAAAGTCTTTGCTTACCTCACCAGTACAAAAATAATAGACAGTTTAAGTTTCCATGTGGGCATAATGCCATCCAGCTATAAATCCCACTGGCTGCAAGGCTTTGCACAAGGTCACACTGATGACCTGGAAAATAGGCTTAGATGTAGGAATGTCAACTTGGTAGAGTGGCTTTGAGAGCGTGAGTGAGAGAAAGCAAAACGCATTTTTCTTGGAATGGATTATGAAGGTGCTAGGAATTACAGATTCAGAATTTTACTTACTGTGTGGTGTTAGTCATTGTATTCTTGGGAGAGGTAATAAAGTGAGTAAATGGAGCATCTGTTTGAGTAGAGAACTCATTGATTCTAGTTAGACTAATTCTGTTTTTTTCTGATGGTGGAAGACATGTTTTGGTTTTCAAAGTGAGAAAGAGGCAACAGGCCCAGATACAATAGTAACTTAAATTCAAGCTCTGATTTGGCTTCCCTTGCTTGCCTAGTTTTGTTTTCCTTGGCAAGTGATTGAGTAGTTTCTGAAGTTAGAATAGGCTATAGAAAAGCCTATGGTCTATCGACTGCTGGAGGCTAAGTGAGGTAAGAAAGTAATTTAAAAAAAATGAAACATTTATGAGAATTTTCTTTTTATGACATGGTCTGAATTGCTTTTCTTGGCTTATAATGCTCAGTACTGTCTTTTAAATTAATATGAATTATTTCTATTGCATTTAATTACTTCTCCTGTTATCATTGAGTGATTTTTTAAATCTTTTGTTGCTAATTAATTTCTTGGATGAGTTATTTATAGTGATTCATGTTACAGCTTTAATATTTAAAGTGAGTTATGGTAAACTTGGTTTTTGTATGAGTTGTATGAATAAGAGCCTTAGTGATGGGAAGAATTGATGAAATAATAGATAGAGGTCTCCGTTCACCTTGTTACTAAGTGTGTGCTGGCTGCCATATGTTTGTTTTCAAAGGAAGTTTGTTTTCTTTGTAGTGTAGGAAGAAGGCTGCATTTGAGATTTACATTGCCTCTGGCCAGCCATAGCAAAACACTGTAGATAGTTGAAATATTCAAAACTTTTACTAGTAGTGTGTCAGGTGCCACATTTGAATTATTCTTTTCATGGTTCTCCTTTTGCACACTGTTCTCCTTTAGGCTGGCGCACAACAAAACATGCTAAACTGTAGAATTCATCCTTGAAGGCAAAAATTGGGTTGATGACTTGAAGTGAATCATTATGTATAATGATAATACTATAAAAAGTAAGTACTATATATGAACTTGAGAATAGCCAGACTATTGAAATAATGCATATGTTATTATAGCAATAACAATAATAAATTGTTCTTGGATTATATCTGAGGTAGATTTTTTGGTGTAATACATTACATTGAAAGGTAGTCAAGAACTAACTAACAAAAATATTATTCCTTACATGTACTTAATGAAGTCAGAATCCCAGTTATTTAAAACTAACTGAAATCTTAATGTATTTTTAAAAAAATATCTGCTGCTTCACTTCAGAAAATCCTAACTTTTAGTAATTAATCTTAAAATCCATCAAATTAATGGATATGTTCTATAACATTTCATTACCTTTTGTTTTTACATAATAAAAGTAGAAGGGAATCCAGGACTTGGAGGTCATCCATTAGAATGTAAAATGAAATCAAGCTTGACAATTGCAATTCCAGTACTACGGCAAATGATGTCTCTGTGGTGTTACCTCATTTCAAAATTGCAAGCAGCTGGCAGTTAAAACTTGTATCAGTTTCCTACAAGTGTTTTCATAGTAAACTACATTTATTCTTTTTACTTAAAAGACTCTTAAGCCAACCCACGGACCAAAATAACTTAAAGAGTTGTCTAGGTTGATGTCATTAACTGTGATCACAGAATCACAGAATGTGCCCAGTTACAAGGATGTGGTCTCATATTCATATGAGGTATTTAAATTATCTGGTACTTGTGACTTCAGTGTATGGCATGGTGCAGCTAAACAAGCCATGAAGTGTGACACTAAGTAGATTTTTTTTAGTGCATTGATAACAGAGAGTGAATCTGTGTAGGACATTTACAGCATTTTATCCAGCTGAGTTTTGAAAGCACCATACCAAATGTAGCACTGTTTCCTGTATGAGACTGTTCTACAGGTGACATATTTCAAAGTCAGTTTTTAACTAGTTCCTATCATGAATTTCATGGTATTAAATGTCAAATTTCTTCTACAAAGAGGAGGCAGCACAACATTTTTGTATCAAATTTGGAAACAGTTTTTTCTGAATTTTTTTTTATCAATACTTTAATGTTTCTCCAGTCCTTCATTTTGTTCCTGAGTCTGGTCTGAGAACCCAGTGATCAGGCTTTAGTTCAAGAACATATGTGGTGTCTTTCAGGACACTGGAGATAGTGCAGAATGAAGCCATGTAGTTTCTGAGGAGGAGACTGCTGGACAGCTGTTTTGTGAGGAGAATGCCCTTGCTTTATAATTACCCTTTTCTCTGAAATTTCCGTGGAAATGGCTCACAGTTGTAATTCAAGAAGAATCCTAAGAAAGGGCGTTGAGTAGGAGAGATTTTCTTTCTCGCCTAGCTTTCTATTTGTTTCCAGACTCTCCTGACTTTTTTTCTCGTCAGCTTTGAAAACGGTAGCACTTGAGGAGAGCAGGAAGGCCTGGAATAGGGCTGTGCTGGTGGTGGATGTGTGGTGGTTCCACTGATGTTCATGGGGTGCAGGTGAGAGCAGGAAAGAATTGTCCAGGTTGGGAACCTTGTGTCTGCCATCCTCACCCTCTGGGGAGCTGGTCCCAGCACTGTTTTTCTTCCTGATGGAGAGAGAGGAAAACGGTGAAATTGGCTGCTGCTGGCTTTCTCTTTCAGGACAAAGGGGAAGGTTTATTAGCCTGGGTATATTTAGTCATAATAGATTTGATCATTTACGTTTTGGATTCTCAAACAGGAGCTCTATTTTTGTATGTAATGCACAAAAAATCTTTTATGCTGTCCAGGTTGATGTGATAATTTAGCATGACAAGTGATAAGCTTTCCTCATGTCTGTCTGTATGGTGTGTATGTATAAACTGGAAGGCAAATGACTGCTATTCATAGGAGTGGACCTTTTTGCTTTGTTTTAGCTGCTGCTTATCATCATAACACAAGCAGTTATGAAAGCACCAACTCCCCTTCAAAACCGGGAGAGTCTCCATGATGGGAATGCATCTAAGTTTTACATATTCTTCATTTTAGTATTCTTGTATCTTTCATTGTCCTCTACACCTTTACACTTTTGCAAGTATCTTCTACCTAAGTAGGTAGCTGAAAGGCAGTTTAAATAGAAAAGCAGGCAATGTCTGACTTTTTAAGCTCCTGTGGGAGACTCTGTAGGTTCCAATGACCATTTTGTCCCAGTTTTCTATCTTTGAAACAATCATTGGCTTTTTTTTTTTTTCCTTGAGGTCTTAACATTTTTATCTCTGTCCTTGTGCTATTGAGCATAAAATTTGCTTTTAAATATTCAGAAAACCCCATATGGGCAATTTAAAACATTTTGAATTGTCCCTGGAAATTATACCATTTCTCCCATTTTAATCCAAATATATATATATGAATTTGTCTTGTTTAGATAGTTTGTGTCTCTGATTTCATAATTTATTCCAGAATGTCCCAACATCAGCTTTATGCCTTGCTTCTGGCTTTGAGGGGGGCGCTGTTCTTTCTTCTCTCCTTTCATTATTCTTACCTAAACCAGAGGAGGGCTGCCCCCAGCCCAGTGCCTGTTTAGGCTGTGGATGCCTCACCTTGCACCATCATAAATAAGAAGTTGAGCTATAAGTGAAGTGTGTGCTGCTTGAACAGCTTTTCTGTGTCCCCTCACAGAGAAAAGATGGCAAAATGGATCAGGTGCAATCTTAGCTTGTTTAATCTCCATGTGAAATCCTTTGCTAACTTTGTGAGAAAGCAAATGTTTGTGTCAGAGATCACATTTTAGAATTGATTTTGGAATAAACTACTTGTTAACTTTATTTTGGGAGCTATAAGTGTGATAAAATTAGGTACTAGTCTTTCTGACAAATGACATATTTTTGTGATAAATTGAATTCATAAAGCATTTTTTACTGTCTTGCATTTTCCTGTTGTATGGCTTTCTGTCGAAACGAACCTAATCCTAAATTATACTCTAGTAATAGCTCCTTTCTCCCATTGCCTTCTTTCCAAGCAGTGACCTTGCCTCCCAATCCTTGCAATTCTCATCCCACATTAGTCTTTTAAGATTCCAGAGGCTATTTTACATAGGAACACTATTAGGTTTGTGCTCCAATATTTAAACAAACAAACCCACTTGTTTCACATGGCTGAAATAAACAGTTAAAACAGCCTGGAAATTTTGGTGCTAACTGATATATCCAGCAATTTTCTTTTTGGATGAGCTTTGACTGAGGAATATTTTCTAAAATCAATCTTTATTTATTGCCATTTTCTTCAGAATCAGTATACTTTACAGGAAATGAGAATTTTTGAAATCTTTGCATTGATAGATGAGTTTTTAAAATATCTGTATCTATATTTTATTGATAAAAGTAAAGCTTTCAAAGGAGCATGATGTAAAAATGATATGCAAATAATCTGGTATCTGGGGTTTTGCAGAGATATTCAGACATTTTGATTGCCTCAAAGTATAGGTGAACTAATGAGTAGTGCAAAGCTGAGTTTGTATTCAGATTATGCCAATATGTTTTTAAACCGTGAAGAAACTAGACTGAACCTGTGCCTTTCCCCCCTTTGTTTGAACTGAAGCAGAGGTTTTTTTCTGATTTAGAGCTAGTGCTGAATATGTTGTAGTTGGACATAACCTTTATAGAGCTCTTCCTTTAGAAAATGTCTGGGTTCTCTGCTCACGATGGGTGTACTGCTGCCACGGCTCTGCAGTGTGTCAGGGTAATTCTCTCAAGCTCTACACAGATCAAAAAGATTATTGAAGAATGCACAGGCACTTTTCTTTTTGCTAAGTCTGAAATAGAAGGGGCTAAATCCCCAGGGGATTGAAGTTATATAATTTGGTGATGCTATGCTGATTTATGCCTCTTGAGAGTTTGCCTGCAGCAGAAGCTGGAGGTGATGAGAAGAGATTGGATGAGAGAAAGACCATCCAGGAAAAATTCATCAAATTTGTCATTCTTGAAAGGACCATCATAACATATGGTAAGGCATATCATTTACCTCAGGCTCGGAGGAAAATGATTTCTTCTAGGAGAATATTAATTTTATTTCTTAGAGGATCAGCTGACAGGGTAGGCTTTCTCCTGGCTGGTCTTCCCCTTCTGTTTTCTCTGAAGGGAAGGATGGAAGCTTGGAAATGTCTTATCTGTAGCAGACAAGCAAGTTGGCATTTTGCCATCATTTTCTGCTAGCAGAGAGGGTAATGGTAATCATATGTCAAAATTTAACATTTCTCTTCTTTGAAAGAGAACTTTTTAATGCAAAATATTTAGGAAAGTCAGATCTATTCTGAGGCAGATAAGGAGCTAGGATTAGTGAGCTGACAAATTTTTCTTATGCAAAAGGAGTTTTTCTTCCTCTTCAGGCACAAGGGGAAGATGAAAAAGGATCAAAAGAAACAAACATATGAGGTGTGTAATGTAACTAGGCTGCAACTTCAGTATTGTGTAATATCTGGGAGACACCCAGAGCAACATCGCCTCTCCTGCTGCTCCTTCTGTGGGAAGGCTGTTAGAACTTGCTTTGCTAATGACTTCCAGCCTGTTTAATTAAATTGGTGTTTCTTTGTTACCAGGAAAGCAAATTTCTCTTGTGCTATACAACATTGAGTCCAAATTCCATCAGCACCTTTTTGAGGAAGGGAAAGTGTTTTCCTATAATCAATTCCTCTAATCAACATCCCCAGTGGTTGCAAGTTAAGCCCTTGGTCAGCCATGTCTTAGTTAATAAAGGTAGAAAGGTTTTCCCAGGCTGTGGCACGAGTTACCATACTGGTGAGACGCTTAAAAATGTGGAAGGCTTTGCTTTCTTTTTAGTCAGAAAAGGAAGATATGGTTATTTTAGATAGAACATATTCACCTTCTATTCACACATTTAAAATTGGCCATTTCAGTCTGATTTTACAGATAATTTTCTAGAATACACGATTTATATAAATATAATTTTGCTTAGAAAATAAATGTATGATTTCAAGCTTTGAGATTTGTATTCTTTATTTTCTGTATTTTTCCAAGAACAAGTGTAAGCAACCATCTGTTATATACATTATAAGATTGCTCCTCAGCAGTCTGAGAGAAAGGAGATGTCAGCCTTCTCCTACATTATCTTCTGGGAAATGGGATGCCAGACATTTTAAAATAGTTTTTGAAGGTAAAATGTTGGAAAGAAATCTTGGTTTGAGGCTGTTTTTAATAAATTTATTCGAATTGGTCAATAATATATAACGTAGTGGTCTGGATCATCAGGGACTGGCCAGAGGTACAGGCTTGGGTTTCAAATTTAGGATTCAGCCACACGACCAGTGGGATATTTGGGAAGGCAGGTTTAAATACAGCTGCATTATCTGCTAGGCAGATTTGGAACCAGGCAGTTAATTTGCAAATTTTGACTATGCATCCACAGTTCAGGTCTGCCTCTACTTGTTTCTTATTTTGTTTTATAAATGTTTTGAGTTTTCTTTGACCACAGTCATGGTTGTCCACAGATGAGCTGATTAGACTTATATAATGCCTGCTGACATAATCCCAGGAGAGTCTTTGGACAGTATCTCATTTGAGATGTCCATAAAGTAAAACAAGTTTAAACTGAGTTAATAAAAATAAACCTCAATTTCCTAATGATCTTCCTTTTTCCCTAAAGAAGGATATTAATACTTTATCCAAACCCCAGTAATATAATGGGAGAATTGAATAAGAGAGACATATGTAGACTAAAGAAAGTCAATAGATATAGGCTTATCATCAGGATTAAAGGAGAATGGCTATCATTAATTACTTTTCAGCTTACTCCACTCAACTGCAAAGATAAAATTTTAACCTGATCTAAGCAATCAGCTAAAACTTTGAATTCTTTATTTATTTTGGTTAAGAGAAATTGCTGAGCTTTTTTATATTGTTAATACCATTCTATGTATCGAGATGAAAGTTTGGTGTCTTTAGTACATGAGAAACCAACTGTTATCTTGTCTCTTTTTTTTTTTTTTTAATTCAGGTTTCTAAACCAATTAGTGTTGAGTCTCATTGCAATCTGTGCATTTTCCATTAGGTCCCGTCCTTGATACCAATTCTGCTGTAACTTAAATTTCTGCATTTTTCATTTGTCAGTGTTTTCATATCTTTTAGAAATAGAGGTGTGCAAGATACACTTTTGTGTGTTTTCTAATTTTGATTTCCTCCACTTTTCAGGCTTCCAGCCTCTGATAGTTAAACCACCCAAAATTATTAATGCTGTAGTATGGATTTGTGCTTGTTACAAATCTGTACTGGAGTTTCTTTTTCCTTGGCACTTCTTTCTTGACACACCTATGCAGATCTCTCTTTTAGTCTTTTGTGTGTTAAACTAAACAAAGTAAATGTTTTCAGTTTCTTCTCAAATTTTCCCTGACCATTGTAGAAATCTTTCTCTTCCAGACAATAGATGATCAAAATCAAGAACAATAGAATTTTAATATAATTTATTTTGCATTAATGTTGATATCTATGTACTAGAAATATATTACCTGATAAATTAAAAATTTCATTTCATTTCCATAGGGTCATCATTTTGATAGCTCATAATTATTTGTGATCTACTTTGTACCCAAAATTTCACCCACTGCCGAGGTCTCAATTTTCAGCAGAAACTTAATAATCATCAAGTTCACGTATTTTCATTTTGCACTGTTAAATTTCACCTCAGTTTGATTCTTGTGGTCCTAGAGGTAATCCATGTCTTCCTGGTACTGTTCCAGTCTTCATATATATTAGCAGTGCTTTCCCATATCAGAAATTTCTCAACTATGATTTTTTGGCTGTAATTCATCCTATGCTCTGGTAATTTATAAAAATATGTAGTAAAACTGATCCCTCAAATTACTGCTGAGAAATATGCATTTGTGTTGTTCTTCTAGCTCTTTTGGTGCAGAACTACATAATTTCACCTTTCACAGTCTCCAGTATCTTGCACTGATTTCAGATGTTTTTATCATGATCATTAGTACTAGCAAACACAGCTTACACTTAATTTAAAAAGCTGAGTGACAGAGCTTCTGTTGCTTGCTCCCTCGCTGCTTAGGTCAGCTCTGTTTGGTATGAAACTGATTTGTGGTGGATTCAAAGTGACCATTATCTCACCTTGCGTAACTGACAAGAAATGAATTTTCTTTCTTTTTGTCCTGTGAAGAAGAATTAAATAAAAGCAAACTATATTTGTGAGTAATTTTTTGGATGACATAAAGTGGTACTTTTTGATAATCTAAAGGGGATGGGTTACAAGACTTTTGCTTTAACATCTCAGAATAAATATCTATATTTTTTTAAATGTTACTGTATTTCTACTCTCCATCTGCTTTAAAATTGTTAATGAAATGTTAAAATTTTCACTTTTGCAAAAAGGTAATGGCATTGACATGAGGAAAAGCATGGAGTAAGTTCAATGAAAGTATTCCATAAGCTGGGATAATTTACACAAAGAAATAATATTGTATTTCTGAGTGCATTTATCATTTGTACCGAGATCTTAACCAAACTCGGGAAAATAGTCTTCTACCTTGTGTTTTGCTAGTTTTTGAATTCTTCATGTGTCCAGCTGTAGGAGAGACCATGTGCTCTTTGTGGGCAGAAACTCTGCAGCGATGTGTTTGACAGCTGTGGGGAGAGCCCTGGCTGTGTATTTTTCACTTTCTGAGTGGGAATCTTCATGCAGTACAAGATTTGCACAGGGAGATCCCACATAATATTTATGAAAGGTTGCTTGGCAACCTACATTTTTATATCACTTCTTACCATCTTTCTGGCCTTTGTATCCCAGCAAGCAGCTTTTGGGGACTTGGAAGTGGCAACTTAGAGATGTGGGGTTGTACTGCCTTACATAGTTGTGAGTAGATACTGGACAGAATGAATTCAGAGCTCAGGGTTTGTACAGGAAAAAGTAACCTAATATATAGTGCCGGTGTATCATTATTTTTGTAAATTACCTTTGGAAATAAGAATATTACTGTTGGGGATATTCCTATTCCATACTGGTGTGGGGAAAGCTGTTTTCTCCTTTTATTGCTAAATTGCTCTTTGTCTTCTGAAGGTCCTTTTGTCTTCTTGTGCATATGCATTTATTTTTGTGTGTGTAGATTTAGTAATATTTCTGGTTTGAAAGTGAATTAATGAGTTAATCTGGAGCAAGTTGAAAAGTGGCAGCTTTTGAGAACATTCCCAATGTTCAGAAGTGCCTCCCTGACTGCCACTGCCAGCAGCAGTAAAAAGACAGTGTCAGGTTGTTGGACATCAGGATTAACTCTCAGAGAATATGAAGAGCAGCATCAAGTTGGGCCTTATCTGGTTCTCTGCTGCACTTCAAAGCTTCCCTGACTGGCTCTGCCAGGCTGCTGGACACTCCACTGGAGACCCTGTACCAGTGTGTGGCAGGCAGTTCCCCTTCCCTGGAAATGTAGCATCCTTATGTTGAGGCAGTTGCACACTGGAAAAAGTGGAACCAGTTAAAAATGGTAGCAGGTAGCTTCTCCCTCTAAAGGGGAATATATGGTATTAATGGATGAGACCAGTTTGCTTTTATCAGTGCCATAATGTGAATTACTGTAAACTAAATTTGATTAACTCTTCAGCTACACAAAGGAGCGATTACCACAACTGTACAATAATAATGCTTAACAGGATAGGATCTGGGTGAATTAATTTAGAACTATTAGCTTCTACTTTCAGCTTCTGCTTATATTTTAAAGTAAAGAAGGACATCCAAATTAATTTGAATAACACTTGAAGCAAGCTGAAGTTAAATTAGGGTAGAGTTTTTTCTTCCAAGTTTTATTTGTCAGTAAAATTCAGTTGGTAGCAAAGTGTTTCAATATGTCTTGAGAGAAAATTCCTGCGTGTTTAAGTAGCTGAACTGAATGCCTCAAAATTAGTATCTCACTAAGTGAACACAAATAATTGTTCTATGGGTCTGGAATTCAGAGAAATTGCAAAATGATACTTTTACCAGTTTGGTGGCACTGTTTCATCTTAGGTCTGTGAAATTTTTTTTTTGTTTGTTTGTGTGTTTGCTGCCATAATACTAGCAACAGCAAATATAAATAATGGTTTATAATAATAAATTCCACTAGGAAATTTCACTTTGTGTAAAACATATGTTTTAATTAAAAAAAAATCCAGTTATTACTTTGTAGTTCTAATAATTTTAAAATTATTAAGGAGGTTGCTGTACATTGTTTGCTTGTAAGGTCTCTCTTATCAGAAGAAATTCATGCATGATTGTTTTGTTTGATATCAAACCACATTTTTGCTGTCATAACACTGGCACATTTTCAAGTCATGCTGTTTTCTGGCTGCTAGCAGGGAGTAATGGAAACAATGCAGTGATCATGCAATTTATTAAAAATAGACAATAAAATACTAGGGAAGTGATGCTTCTATTTTATTAGGGACTAGGATTCATAAGGCTTCATAAAAATAGCTATTTCAGTATCACAGAGGAATTAAGATACCTTGCTGCCTGTGAGTTGTTTATAATTTATTTCTGGTGATTTTCCTTTAGATCAGATTGTGATGCTTCTTGTGAATGGTGACTGTGCTTGCTGAGGAGTGGTCATGCAAGCAAAATCTGATAACCTCGATATGTCGCTTCATCTGCTGTTTTTCTTTCGTTAATGCAAAGCTGGTTACATAATATCTAATTTCTCCTTTAGCTGACCAGAGATGAAAACAAAATCTATAATGGCAGTGCTAGGTTTTATAAAAAACGCGAGTGAGGAGTTGAAGGATGTGGCTTGTTCTGTTTGGACGCTGCAGGATTGCTTTAAGCAGTAAGCTTACTGTTTTCAGATGGCATTAGCAGCATCAGTGATATAGCTGTGTCAGCCTCCTCGACTGCTGGATGTCTGTAATCACACCGAGGAAACTATATTTAAGGTCTGATATCTTGAGGGTAATGACTCCAGCACTTATTGATGGACAGAATGGCTGTTAATGCTTTCTTCACTAGCCCAGAAGATTTTGAAAGATAGATAAGTCTGTGATGTACTTTGATAAGACAGGAAATGCAATTTTTGGGGGTCTCTGGAAATAGAAAGGTCATGCAGCTTGGAACCGGTGAGACATTACAGTCCCTAAGTCATCAGGTACGACCTCATGATTTATACGAATATTTCTAACACAGGGTTTGTTTTACAGTTTTAGGTCATTTGCAATCTCTTTGTCTGTGTAATTGCTTCATGTTGGATTTGCGACAGGATTTATAGGCTAGACTGTTTACATAAGCAGAGCAATGTATATGTTGGAATTCTAATGTGCTCATTTATATTTGAAAAATGTAAGATTATTCTCTATATATTTTTAACCTGTTTTATTGTGAACATGTTTTCTTTTAACTAACTAATGGTGAAAGGTTATCCCTTTGCTGCAATGTAAAATGACAGGATTGTATTGCATTTTTATTTTGCTTTATCTTTGCATGACACACAAAAGCTATTGTGATTGTGTTTGTTTGTCATATGAAATGCAGTATAAGGCAACTGTTTACCTACAGTGCCAGGTTATTTAAAACAACGTATCACATTGTGTAACAGGACAGGGCTATTCTGCAGGCACAGATCTTGCTTCATTTTGCAGCAGTAGATTCTTTTTCTTTTTGCTTCATTTCAAATCAGTTTTAAAAATAGCTCATGAAACATAACGGTGAAAGTTTGGCAAGATAACTGTCCTCTTTTTAATTATTGCACTCAGTGACGCATACTAATACTAATGGGTTGTAGAAGATTAATGTCTTTAACATTTAGAATGTTATTAAAAACCAGAATAATTTTATTGAAGCATGTCTCCTTGTTTTGTTTTGGTTTTTTTTTTGGTAACTGCTGTCAACTTTATTGCAAGAGTAATACTTGTGGATCTGCTAATGTGTTGTGATGATGTATAGGAAAGTCAGAGTACATGAAAGAAAGCAGATATATGGGTATTTTACATAGGAAGATAGTGGCCTAATTTCATATATGGAACACAGAAGAGATTTGGAGATACTGTTAGCACTTTTGGTGTTATAAACGTTAGGTAATGGCTGATATATTCCCTTGAATACATCATAGAGCAATTATATTTAAAATTGTAAGATAAATTTATTTTAAAAAGGGATATTCGACTCCATCTTAAGAAATTCTACATATATTTGCAGAACATTTCCATGGCAACGTGTTTGACCATGTGTTTTAAAAGCTCAGCTGAAGCCTGAAAGTAGTGGCAATTTTCTGTCTCTTGCTTTACCCTGTGGAGCAGCAATTTTCACGTATAACTGGACAGCAGATTGGCAGGGGTGAGAGGTATTTTCTGACCACAAAGCACAGGATTAAGTGATCAAGATTTAAAAATATTTTCATGTATCCACCTAGAAATGTAAACATGTAAGTCATGGATTTGATTTTGCATTTGGAACTATATTCTGGTTTCACCTCTTTAATAACATTTTGGTGAAGCTGTATGTGTGTGGGAGGCAACAGAAGATCAGACTTAGGTTTGTGCAGCAATGGTAAAAATGTATTTTAATTTTTAATTCAAAACATATTTGTAGAAAATATTGTATTACTTGTACTGACCATAAATTCCAGTTTCACAGTCTGCTTTATTTATCTTACATTCTTCTTAATAATGGGCAAAGACTGCCCTCCTCTTAAGCTTGATTAAGTTTGGCATGATTTAACTATACCTTTCTCTTGCTACAAGATCCTTTTAATCTGTTAGAATTTATTTTCAGTATTTTGATGTATTAGCCACAATGAGTACATTCTGTTTCTTGGCATTGGAATGAAATTCCTGAAAGTATTGGTTTCATGGTATTTTGGTGCTTTGCAGAGTATTTATAGACCTTTTAATAGGACCAACCCTCCCCAGTTCTTTGTTTTCCTTATTCAATTTACAGTCTTGACTTAGCTTCATTTTGAAGTGGCTTCTTTGCTCATTTGAAATAATTAGATCTCCATGGAATTTTGCATCTGGAAACTACAGCAGTAGGTTGTGCTTGTCCTGGACTCTCATCACTTACACTAATTCTGCAAACTGCATTCTGTGGATGGTTTTGGAATGTATCATTGATATAACCTCCAGTAGTGCAGTAGACATCCATTGCAGCCTGTTGACAATGGAAACTACAGAGGAAAATGAATTGGTGAAAAATGCTTGCTTGAGGAAGTTTGTGCTTAGGTCATTCTGTTTTGAAGCAACACTATTGCTGACTATTGCAAGTGAGTTTGAATATGTTTTTTCACTCAAAGGACATAGTCCCATTAGGACATAAGCCCTTGTTCATTTGGAGGGGGGAGAGAGTAACACCCCAGAAGAATATATTAAGAAAGTAAAGCTGTTTTGTAAGAGAGGAAATTGCAGCAAGATAGAGTTAGACACATGAGAGCACGGAATTGGACTGAAGTGATCTGAAAACTCAAAATTACAAACTATTTTGCTTCTTTTACTTGTTTAAGTCCCACATCCAGCCTCCTAAAAAAAAAAGTTTGAAAGATTGCTGATGTTTTATATTTGCTCTTGCTGCACAAGAGCAGAGTCATTGAATCCAGGGCACTGTGTTAGTAGCAATTTAACAGGAAGACATTTTTGTGCTTTCTTCAAAACTGTATGATCTCTCTTCAAGATGATTGGTACTGTCAGTATTTAAAGAATGCTGTGTAAGGAAGGATCTCTCTAAATAGAGAATTCTTTTCCCTTGACTGAGCATAACGAATGTGCATCCATGACTATGAGTTTCCTTATCTTTAAAACATTGCAATTTACAGGACTCTGATAAAGATCTTGTAGCGGAACACTATTTTAAGAACAGATGGGCAAGAAGCCAAATATTTGTGTTATTTACCAACTTTAAACAAGAATGCTCTTACTCGTGCACTTACACAGTTGTGGTGCTTTTACTTGTTACTGGTGGCTGTCCTGATTCCACAGTGCTGACTTTTTTTGTAGGTTGTAGTACCAGTTTTTAAGGAAATGAGAACACTGGGACAAATGGGAGATTGTGACCAAACATTTGCAAAACATTAGAAGCAAAAAGTACTTTCAGAGGTTGCTGAAAGAATTCAAGTGTTTTTGGTGTACATAAACCTCCTTCCTAAGACATGACCCTCTTCTCTGGTCAAATTCTTCTCAGTATTTTAATTAATGTTTCAAGTCATTGGGCCTAATGACCAGAATTAGGGAAGGCTTACTATAAGCATACCAGAAAGGTGTAAAACATAAAGTAACAGCATAAATATGAAATAGGTAACCACTGCATGGTCACAAAATACATAGCTACACAATGACTGGAGTGTTCTAAGAATGTTCCAATCTATTTAGTGTTGTATATCATCACATGGTCATTCTGAATAAAGATTATTCAAAGGAATTTTGCTAAGATGCAGTCTGAAAATGTGAATAAATCAAATAATAATCATAATAACAAATTATACTATGGTAATATGTTAAAAAATTAGAATAGAGTCATATTTAGTTCCCAAAAATTCCTGTAGAGGTGGAACCACCTAAGATGAAGTAGTAGGGAAGACAAGCATATTAATGCAGTAAAAGAGAATATGCATTACTTAGAGTGGCATTTTTGAGAGAAGAAACTATCACAGTTCATTCTCTCTCTCTCTCTTTCTCCACCCTGTGCCTCTCCTTTCACCCTCCCATCCCATAATAAGCCTCCTAAAGACTATGACTTATTCATGTTATTTCTTGTTTCCTTGCAGGACCATATTTGTTTTGCCTTACTTAAATTTTCAATAAATGTTTTTAATGGAAGAACCCCATTAACATGAGTGCTGTTACACTACTGCAGCCAGTGGCTTTGCTGTCAATATAATTTCTTTTAAGTAGAAGCTGATCCATAATTCTGGTAAATTTGTATAGATTGCTTCATTAATAAACTCAATATTAACTACAGCTCATACAGCATAAACTCCACAGTGCTGGCCATACTGTTCTCAGTGTGACCCTAAAATTGCTTTCCTTGATCATTTAAACAATGTAGGTACCAGTGAGGAGACCACAAGATGTGACTGGTGATAAGGTGGCAAAAAGCTGCTATTCCCTTTATTAAGGGCACCAGGTTTTTTCTTATGTTGAAGTGATCCTTCAAATATTTCATTTGTATCCATTTGCTCTTACCCTGTCACTGGGCAGCCCCAAGAGTCAGGGCTAGGCGTTCTCTACGTTGCCGCCAGTGAGGGAGTTGTATGTTCTGATAAAACACCTCTGAGCCTTCTCGTTTGAGGCTGGACCAGTCCCAGTGCTCTCAGCCTCTCCTTTGATGACCTTTGTGGTCCTTTACTGGCCTTACTTCATTATGTCCGTTTCACTCATGTAAGAAGGGAATCCAGGCCTGCTCAGACATCTCCAGTTATGTCTCAACAGGGCTCGCTAGAGGGACAGAATCACATTATCTGGTAAGGAATCTTGGATTGTCTGTTAACTAGTCAATTAATTACAGAAAAATTTGCACAGAAATCCTTGAAAAATGAGGACTGAATGCACAGAAAATTATAATTGGTAATCTTGTGGGGAAGGAAAGCTTTGAAAATAGCTTAGCTTCATTCATAGCAGTCATTTTAGTAATGAAACCTCCTGTTGTTTTGAAATATCTTATGTGGAATCTACACCCCCCCAATACTAATTGACATAAGCAGGGAATAAATCCTGAAGAGAAAGGCTAGACTAATATTTTGAGCTGAGCAAACTTCAAAGCAACTGAATAAAAGGATATTATCTAGTATGATATCACTAATCAAAAAACCCCAAAAAGGTAAACTAAATGAAATATGACCTAGAGGGATTCAAGAGTTGTGGTTTTAGTCAACTTGACAAAAATAATTTGTTAATTTCTAGTTTTGCTTAAAATTCAGAGTAAACTCAGAGTTCTCAAATGTTCTCGAGCAGCCATTAACTGATAAAAAATATTCAGCTTGGTATATTGAATGATGTAAAAAAAGGAATTAAGGGACATGAGGGAGTGTTGAGGTATAGAAAATTTTTCTCTTTTTTATGATAGCTTCCCTCTGTTACCCCAGGCTGCTTAAATGAAGCAAAAATTTATATAGGAGCCTTCAGTGATTTAAGATCCATCCGTTTCTCTCCTGCTAGCATAATGAGTTCACTTGTTTAAATTTTCTTTATTAAAGATTTTATGCAGGCACACAGAGTCATTAAAATCCATGCAAGGAATCATACCCATATGGTTTGTATCCACATTTAACGCAATTAAAAGTATTCTAGCCAAAGCAGTATCAGTTTAATGTCTCAATCCTGTGATTAGAACTTTCTGGGAAAGGCAGTGTCATATTTATGTCTGAATCCTGCAAGTGGAAAAGGAGAGAAATACCTTGTCCTTATACTGATTAGGGGAGTTCCAGTTATACGTGGCCATTTAGATGTGTAGTTCTGTTTCGGAGATGGGAATTGGTGTGGTGGAGAGCAAGTTTATGATACGAGGGCATGAACTACACTTCAGGCGATTTCTGTCTGAGAGGTAACCATGTAGGTCAGTTATACCAGCTGATGTCTCATTTTAGTTCATTTTAAAAGGATATTTAAATGTTAATGTTCTTTTTTCCTGCTAAGGTTATCTGAAATACTTTAAACTTGAAAAATAGCAGTCCTTCTCTTTCCCTTTTTTCCTTCCCATCGTTTTCTAACTTTTCTAGTCTGTTTTGGTGAATAAAGAATTTGAGACTCCATACAAATACGTGTGTCTTAAGCAGTGGTTGTGCACATCAGAACTTGTAATTTAAGATCAGACAACTTCTAATTTATAAGAAAGTTGAGATTGATTGGTGTTACCTTAGTGTTGTCTTCCAGGCAACATTTGTAATGGAGTTCACTGAATGATCAATAGAAAAATCTAATACATATGAAAACCACCAAATGATAATTTCATAGCACTGACAATAATACAGTGATTTTTTATTGGGTTTTATGTGCTGCTGAAGATTACTGCTGGGTGCTTAGATTCCACATGACAAGCGTAGGCCTAGCTCTGTGAGGACTACTAAGGATGAAGCTCAATGTCTGATAACTGTGACTTGATCTTTAGACTCTCAGTTAAGGTGGTTGTACTAATACATGTCAAAAATAAGACATTTTCGATTACCTGTGCACAGGATTTAATGCCAGTGGCTGGGTAATGCCAGTGAAGTTTACCTGACATATGAAACGTGAAACATATGGAAATGGAAAGCTGTGTTGATGTTCTTGTCTTCCAGAAGGAGCTGAAGACCTCTTTCTTTCTTTGGCAACTTGGTTTCTTTGTTGCCTTCGGCAGACTGGATCCTCTGCTGGATCTCAGTGTTCTGTCACCAGTCCTTCTGCACGTAGTCATGAGTGAATTTCTCATTGCTGCTCACTGAATGTCTCACAGTGACTCACTGGGTTTTGTTATTGCCCAGTCTGCCTTCTGCTCCCCTCCTCCTCTTTCCTGAGTGATTTTCTAGTTTCTAGGGTGCAGATGTGCTGAAATTTCTCAGCCATTTAACTTCTAATGCAAACACGCATATTTGCCATGGATGTCAGTGAAAGATGTAATTTGTGCTGTCAAGAGTAGTTACTAGCACTGCCTTGTGTCCTGAGCATCTACAGCAACAGAAACCTCAGCACAGAAGTGAGACATACTCTGAGTCCTTTTCTTGACTCCTTTAAGAGATAAGAACTGTTGTTTCCTTTTTAGTATCATTTGCAATTGCAGAGACAAGAATTAAATATACATTTTAAGTGATGTCTGTATCATCAGCTATAAACAAATTTTGCTGGTAATTGCTTAGACTTTATTTCCCTCATGGGCTTCCTTTCATGTTCATAGAAGTGTCATTATCAATTTCTCCTTTAATTTCCATTTAATTTTCCTGTCTTTGCTTGGCTGCACTATACACACCTATAGTTCTCTAATTTAATTTAGGAATGTAAAGAATGGCATCTTTCTTGGAGAACTGAAAAATCTCTTATTCTGTTTCTTTAAGTCATAGCAAACAAGATTCAGGCTCTTTTGCTTTGGACACTTTTGGCAGCTTCTTCCTTACAGAGCTGGGCAGCAGGGATCCTGTAGAGTAAATTGGTTAAGCCTTAGAGCCAGTGCTGTTCCCATAATGGATGTTCCTGCCTTCCCAGCACGTTCATCACCAAATATCTTCCTCTCCTGGTTTGCAGGCTGCCATTTGGGACAGGCACATACACTGATCCAGCAGAGCACAGGGGAACAGCACCACACTTCTCAGAGAACAGCAGGTTTAAGTTCAAAGGTATGAAGGGAGATTTCAAATAAGGATGTTACACACCAAATACAGTGTTTCACCTGTAGAATTTGGGATTATAAGCAGCCTTTGGTTGACTAAAATATATTCTGTTGGAAGGATATGCAAATTTGATACTGCTTCTAGGCTGGCTAGAAATATAAACCAGCGTAAGAGTAAGAAGGAAACTGAGCAAGTAGGGACATTCAGAAAGTGTTTAAAATAAGACACATCAAATACAAGGTAATAATAATACAGAATTTCATTTTTTCTCATTGACAGATTAAAAACGCCATCACATCTTTGCTAATATTTTGTCATAATTTGCCATAATCATTACTTTTGTGATTCAGGATGATGGAAAATCAACAAGAATGAGAATAATAATGAATAAAATTTTCAAGGAAATCATAGCAGTATCTATTAATAGAACTATGCACAAGATTTATTGACTTGATCCTTTGCTGTTGAAAAGGAGAATTTCTCATCTATTACTTAGTAATTAATCAGTAGTCTCTTGCTACTCCCCTCCTCTCCTCCCGGTACTCTTTTTAGCAGATAAATATTAAATGGGCATAGATAGAGTGATAGGCTAAATTTGATGTTCCAGTGCTTGTGAGGTTGGATGATCAAGCTTCCAGAGTGCCCTTGCAAGTCAAATCCACTGCTAAAAGGAGAAGTGGGGACATTTGCCTTTTTTGGTTATCTTCTTTTATTCCTCTACAAAAAAATACTTCAGTTTAAATGTAGAATGTACAGGGAGAAGCCATTTCAGTCTTTAGTGGTCTTATAAAAGCCTTGGGCCTTCTTTGTTTGAAGGATGGACAAAGATTTAAGGAAGACATCCTTCTGTTCTTCTGGGTTCCTGTTGTTGCTTCTCATCTCTCACAGAATTTTTCTGTGCACTGTGCCAGTTTAAAATAAGCTCATTCTAAGCAGAGCAAAGCTCTTGTGATATGCACAGTTTAAAGTGTGCTGTTGCAGTCCATGGCAGTGCTGTATTTCAAGATAATTTTTATCTGGACTCTCATCTAGCTCCCATAGACTACACAGGAGTTGTGCAAGGTGCAAGCTAACGTAGGATTTCATACACCTTTTGAAGAGTAATGTCTTTGTGTGTTATGTTTTTATCTACTGAGAATTCTACCACTTGTAAATGGATTTGTAATCCTGATGGATTACAAACCTACTTCCTAGAGTCTTGTATTCTGCCATATTTATATCAGCAGATGAAATTATCTTAGAGAATTAATTTTTCAAAGAAAATAAAATTATTCTGTATTTCCATTTCTAAGCGTGTGTGCCTCTGTTTTTCAAGTGTGCATACTTGTGACTGTAATAGCATATCAGTCACAGCAGAGGAGTGGTTTTCAATTAACTTTTTCCTTTTTTTTTCTTTTTAGATAAGTCAACTCCTATTTAATGTGTTAGCTGAAATCTGTGGTTGCTGTTTAGCAGATCTGATTACACCCTTATTTGGGGACCAAAAACCCTGTGCAACTTTCTGGGATATGTCTGGTTTAAAATACATTAGCTGGCCTTATTCTCTTTACAGTCCTTTGCCTTCAAAATTTACTTGAACATAATCATTGGTAAAGTTATGTATCACACAAGCTGTGATGTTCAGCTTGGAAAGAAGAAATACGCTTAAAATAACAAAGCAAGCTCCTTAAGAAAACCTTTAACATTCTTCTGCAAGAACCCAGGCATCTGTATGTCCAAGGATGCATAAGAACCAGTGATGCTATTTACTCCCAATCACTGGCAAATGATCCATAAATGTGATTAAAATTCCAGTGACAATAGGACTCAGATTAGTCCAGTTCCACGTTACAAAAGATTTATTAGTGTAAATTGGCATGAACTTTTTATGTGGTTACAGAGTGTACAAGTATAAAATGTTTGACCAGTATTGCTTATATGGACTTGGCATGCAGTAAAAGCTTCAGGGGATTAAATCTTTCCTATTATAACTATGTCACAGCAAATCATCCTTATCAACTAGCATTTGAAATCACCATGTTGTTTGTTAAAACAAGGAATGTATGTCAGAGAATATATGTGTAACAGCTTCAGATAACAGAAGTTTCAGGGTATATGAAAGAACAACAATTATTATAGTGCTGTTTCCTTTCTCTTGAGATTTTTGATTACTTTGCTTTGTTGGTGCCAATTTATCTTTGTGTTTTCTGATGCTTTGCATGATCTTATATTGACCTATGTCTGGATTACACTTTGGTATAATGTCCTTCCCTTCCTCCCTTAAATTACATCTGCCTCTAGTTCAGCTTGTGAAATTCCTGTAACTCCCTTGCTTCTTTGAGTGCAAAACTCTTTATCTCCTCTATTATTTGATATTGTTTTAATTTTCTTGATGTTTCTAGAATGTTACTGATCTCAAAGAATCTAGTTGTGTTTTTTCTACCTCCTGCAGTTCCCTCCAGCCCACAGAGATTTTTTCCCCTTGTTTATTAACACTGCCTCATCTCTGGGCCTTTCTGTGGAGATTGTTACCTAAAACATTATCTGCTTTGAATTTAGGTCAAAGAATTTGGTACTTCTGTGCTGTTCTGAGTTCTTTCTGCTCCTATTTATTATTTATTTATTTAGCAATATAATTTCCTTCTGCCTTTCTAATATTTTTATGGTGTACATGCATACAACTATACCTGTTCCTATCTCTGTCTGACTTTGACTTCCAACTATATTCCATTCATAATTTCTCACCCTTCAGTCTCCATATGGATAGCCATCCAACTGTGTGGCTGCCCTGGTACTGTTTCTCATTTGAACTATATACCGTGTGCCAAATCAGCCTCATGCTTGAGTTGGTCTTGTCCCTGCACTGTGGTATCCAAGTTTCTTTTCTGTGGTGACTACTGGAACTTTAAAAAGATTTTTATTCTTTCTCTCTTGGAATGAGACTTCGTAAAACTTCTGTTTTATTGATCTTGATGATCTCGATTTCCTTTATTGCTCTTTACTTTCTTCTATCAGCTTATCAGTTCCCTTTAGGCACTATTTTTTGTTCTTCTCATACAGTTACAAACCCTTCTAACATTCATGGTCCTGGCTGACTCCCAGTATCCATTTTCTCAGTTCCTAATGCCAGCTGCAATGCCTCAAAGATACTGCTGACTATCTCTGGTGAAAATCTTTTGATTCTGCTGACTTTCCGTATTTCTTAATCTCTGGGATTTCTGTCATCTGTTATGGATATTTTTGCTTGCAGTTTTGCCTGTTCTGTATTTTTTATTAGTCATACAGCCCTCCATTTAGTTCATCTATTACCCCATATTTCCATGTGAATTTCTTAAAACTAACAAACTTAGGTCAAAATTCAAGCTTCCTTTTTGTTTCCTGAAACAGAATTTTTTGTTTTGTAGTCTTTGAACCTGTTTCAACTAACTTTTTCTAGTTCCTTTCCATATTCTGACTTTTTAAGAATTTTTTCTTCTCTCTTTGCATTCCTTCCCTTACACAAGAAGTATGTCTGTCTCTTAATATTAAAAAAAAAGAACTCAACACAAGCCAACCCTCTACTCCAGAAGTTTCTATTCACCAGATTAATGTCCTAACCCTTGACCTTCTTCATCTGCTCCCACTCCCCACTCTTCCTATTCATATGCTTTGTACACTTGTCTTAACTTCTTGACTTCTAATGCCTTTCTAGAACTGCTTACTTCTGGTTTCTGTCTTTTGCACTGAAATTTATGTCACTAATGTTCCACTTGACTTCTTCCTGGAGGAATTCCAGTCTAATCCTTTATTCTCCTCCACTCCATCTGTCATCTCTCTGTGATGCTATGTTATAGTCTTCACTAAATTTTTGTTGTTCTTAGACATTTGTCGTTTTGTCCTTGTTGATTGTTTCTCTTTATAGACTCAGTTTTTTATTGGGTGGGTCTTCCTCTCCCCCTTCTCTTTCTGTATGTAGGTGTATGTTTAGATCTCTCAGGAGTTCATACTCAGCTTTGCATCCTCCTCCACACCTTACTTCAGATAATTTAGCCATGAGCATAACCTTTATGAAGGCACCACTGCTTTTTTTTTTTTTTTTAATAGTTTTCCCCCAGTCTAGTTAAACCCTGCTTAGCACAGAAAATTTGCTTGGTCTTCAGTGATCACCTGAATGTAATCATGTCAGAAATAATCTTGAATTTTCTTTCCTTTTCTTTCCTGATGTGCTCTTTTTGGTCTAGGTGGCTCTGAAAGCTGGTAGCTCCTATTTGGTCATGTAGCCATAAATCAGATTGAGGTCTGGCTCACCTCAGCACTGTGACTGTTGTGATCTCATCTGTCTGGCTGACGTTAATACTTACAGCTTTCCTTCACTTGATTACTGGTGTTAATATCATCTTTGCTTATCACTCTGCCTACATCACTTGCTATTTAAGGTCTATTTACTCATCTACTCAAATACAAATACAATACATCTTTTTGTCCTTCTTTTAACAGCTTTTCAACTGGCCTTGTCCTTTCCCTTCCAAGAGAGAGATTTTACCACCAGGTTGAATCTTGTGTTAGCTGTACTGGCAGTATAGTATCAATTTTGATTTCCCAATTGCTATTCATGTTATAGTCATTAGTGAACTTTCTTTTACAGCACCCAGTCTTTGAAGATCCTCATCAAAACTCTTTCTGCAGTCTGTAAAGTGAATTATAACCTTTTAGTGACTTGGCAGATGTGCTAGTTGTGTTCATCTTATTACACTTAGGTTGCTAAGTACCGTTAACTCATGGCTATTTGTTGTTTGTATTCCTATAAGCTGTTAGACCTCCTTTAAGTGATGTGAGTATTGATTTATAAATTAAGTAATTTTTTTTTGACAAGCACATCATGCCTGTATTTGCAGCATGTGTATTAATGGAGCCCATAAACATTGTTTTTATTTCTCCACATATTCATACACATACTTATTTAATAACGATGCTAGTCAAAGTAAAAATAGGAAGAACTTGCAGGTCTGAGGAAGAATGCTTGTATGAGTAAATGTAGAGCAGCAGGTTATTATTATTTTTTAATACCTACGTTAAGATTGGGCTTGAAGAGGAAGCGCCTGTTGCACTAAGTCTGAAAGAGTGTTTAATACTGAAACAGACTCCACAGAGAAGTAGTGGAGTCACTGTTCTTGGAAGTGTTCTAAAAATGAGTGAGTATTCAAGAACTTCGTGTATAGTTAAGTGGGTATGGTGGTATTAGGTCGAAGTTGGACTTGGTGATCTTGGAGGTCTTCTACAACCTCAATGATTGTATGATAAGCCTGGTACAACTTATAATAAATCAAAGATTGATCCAAATAGCTTGTGGCATGTTTAAATTAGAAGAATTTTCTTTTTATGCTCACCACAAAAGAATCCATGCTTTAATTATTAATAGGAGATGGTGTTATCTTGACAAGGAAGGGTATGAAGGGTATGTGTTGGATATTATTTTTTGTCATCGTGCTTGTAACTGTTTTCACTTTAGAGCAGTACACTGAGATAGAAGCAATGATATGTAACTCAAAAATTTCATTACCTGTGATGTGCCAGTAAAACTTGATATCTAGTAATTTCTGCTGTTTTCCTAAACTACTGACCACTGGGGCCATTTAGATAAGTACCCTTCAAAACTCTGTCTGATGGACATTGTTGTGTCCTTCCTTGCTGTTCTCTACATTTGCATAGGAGTCTGTCAATTAAGTGGCATTAGGAGAAAATTTAAAATGAAAATAATAATCTTTTCTAAAAATAAAACATTTTCATGTAGAAGCACTGACAGAAGATGTACTGCCATGTTCATACTTACTTGCTACTCTATAGTAATACTTGTCCCTTTTCCTTTCCAAAAGTTACATTCTATAATTTCAATATGAAGCACACTATTACAGTTATATAAGGTGTTTTTAACTTTTAGCTTATTTTTTTTTCAATTGTCTAGACTTGTGTAGGACAACCAGATGTTGTTGTCCATCACATGGAAGTGATGGTTTTAAAGCTTACAGATTACAACAGGTGGGCAATGTGTACAAGTTTAATTCTTATATCTGAGAGGCAGGAAGACCAGTTCAACTACTACTTAATTCATATTTATCTTTGATTCTTTGGCAGCACATTTCAAATTCCTTATTATTTATGTTGTGCTGTCTAAAGTTGTAAGCTGTATAAATCTCTTCTTATCTAATCCACTGTCATGATCATTTTCCCAATATATTTTGGATGAGAATTCAGTATGAAAATTTTCCTTACAGTGCAGTGTTTCATTGCCAGGGGAGAAAGGATGCAAAAATGACTTGGCATTTGAAATCTGTTAATTTGTCCTGTTATTTCTCAGAATACATTATCAATTTCATTAGCTCACTTATTTCTTTTCTACCTTTCCCTTCCCTGTCCTCACTACTTCTTTACTGTTTCCTGCTTTTCTTAATTCCTGTGTGAATTAAGAGAAGACCACCTGAGCTTTCAGATAGCTGATAGTATTGTAAGTGGCTTGGAGGATTTAATTATTTTTTTATCTTCTTGTGAACAAGGGGCTCCTAACTCTTTTCTCTAGGATTACCTTTCCTGGTCACCATGGCTCACTGATGATCTGCAGCAGATAAAGAGGGAGAGCAAAGATAATCAGGATATCATTGTCTAACTATGAGATGAAAAGTTTCTCCTCATGCTCTGACTGTATTGACAGTGCAAAAGGTCTCTTCATTTCCATGGTGGTAGCTGTTCATTTGCATGCAGCAGAACAATTCTCAGTGATACAAATTTGTGTTTTTCAGTTACATAAATTACACTTGCCTTGCTAAAAAATTTACTCATGACAACAAAATCACATAGATCAACCTAAATCTTTTGAGAGCAGAAACACTGGGTCATCAGTTCTAGATTTTCTGCTGAAGTTACTCCCTGAAAATATAGATGACTTGGGAAACCTTTAGACTAAATCCAACAGTTCAATTTGATTAGGAAGATCTGTCAGTTTTATTCAAGGAAACTATTTACCAATTTCAGTTTAAAAAAAGCCAAACAAACCAAACACAATCTTCTTTTCTCTTCTGGAGCACAAATAGCTCATATAGAAGTCAGCTCTGAAGGATCACAAGGAATCTGATTTGATCTTTAGGCTTGTAACAGAAAATTTTATAGTATTGGATGTTAATTTTTTCCTGAAAATGAGTGACAAAATGGCCACACTATTTTTAACACTTCAGTTATATTTGGTTCAGCCAGGCTACCTCCACTGCTAGAAGGGAAGCAATATCACTAGTGTTGGCATACTTCTGTGGGAGGTCAGCCTGAGAAACCTTCCTGCTGCCTTCACTAATCCTTGTGTTGTGTTGGAAGAAAGTGTTTGTCAAATACAATTTAAAGTGGTTTGAGAAGCAGAAGAATTGCTGAACATTATATTGGTGTTTCTGAGAGAGTGATTTAGTTTATTATTGATCTTGCTGGCTTATAATATCAAAAAAGGTGGTTTTGAAATGTGGTTGCATATATTTGCATCTAAAAGATGCAGTTGCCAAACAACATAATTTTTGTGGCTGGCTGTAAAGGAAGACAAAATCTCCTGTCTCCTGTGTTGTAGTTGTTGTCAAAATGGGTTCTAAAAAGTTGGTCATGACCCTTTTTCTCTTTGCACTTGCTATTTCCACATGAGTAGCTGCTTCAAGAAGACTGTCTTCTATGATTCCTCTCCCTGACCCTATTTTGAGGTGAAGAAATCTGAAAACATGTCGTAATTTCTGAGGCTGAAAGGAGACCCCTTAAGCTGGGAAGTGTATCCAACTTAAAACCAAATACATCTTACTGCTGATTAAGAAACTAGCAATGACACGTGTTCCCCCCCCTTGCTGCCAGGCAGCTAAAATCCTATTGCATAGTGGGCTAAAGTCTGCATGTTCAGCTTCTGACTACACCTGAATAGGGCTGTTATGCTGGGTCTGTCCTCACCTGGCACTGGGGCAAGAGAGAGGCCAGACAAGCTAAAATTAAATCTCATTTAGGCTTTGGATAAAGTCTTCACATCCATCTTCTTGCTGTTAGACTTCTCTGTAGTAGTTGACATCTCCATTGCAATGAAGTGAGAAAAGAGGATTTCAGCTAATGGCACCGCATCAGAATGACATAAGAAATTGAAATAATAACCACAGAGGACAAAACAACCATCTATGCTGTTCGCCTCTCTAGAACTTAGTATTTCACAGTGTAGTAAAAAATATGAAGTAAAAGGAATAAAATCTCAGTCATAAAGATGTTACCCTACTTTTACATCTACATAGCAGCAAGGAGTACTGTCTTTTATTTATTCAGACATCTGGCTGAAACTAGCAGTTGAATAAAGATTAGCTTGCAGATCTGGCAGAAGTGATAGGGTGGAAGGAAAGGAAGAAGTTTTGAGACTCTGAACATGACTGAAAATATTCAAGGAAGCACAGTAACCTAAGTGCCTTGTTCAGGTTTTTTAAGGTGTTTGCATCACTTGAGCAGTCCTGACAAATTTACTCCAAGACATACAAAGTATGGTAAGCAGCTGCAATTAATTGTATGTGCTTTAAAACAGTTACCAGAAGCCAGAAAGGATTTAGCAGTTGATTATTCTATTACTATATCCACTGCTCTAACAGGTTTATCAGGCGTTTTAAGTGGGCAAGTTTTTTGTCCATGTTCTGTTGCAATTGTCCCCACTCCCCCACCCCATTGTGTCAGGCAGACAAAGTGGGGAACCTGGCCATTGCAACAAGCCAAGCTCCAGTTGTGCCTTGATTTTCTGTTTAATCTTTTCAAATAGAAATGTTGTCTTCAGTTGGATAGGTGTATGGAGAATAGATAAAAGAGTGTATCATGTTTACCTTGCAAATGGAAGGATGTATTGTTCCTACCAAAAATGGCTTTTCTAAGAAAGAAGATTTCATATCAAATATAAAGGAAATATTTATGTGTCAGTTTATAGCTGCTCTATTTTGCATAATGATATATAACAAGTACAGGATGCTTCAATGCAGATGAACACAGGAATTACAAGTATTACTGAGATTTAATTCTGTGTAAAACTGCTTTGGTTTATTTTCTGCTTGTGTTTTGTTTTATTTATAGCAACACTTTGTGCTTAGAGTTAATGTCTGAAATGCTTCTCTAAGCTTATATGTTACAGAAACTGCATTATAACATTAAATATGTGTTCAGTCTCAGGCCAGTAGCAAATCAGTTCTTTGAAGCCAGTGCTGATTAGTGCAATTTTTAGCAGCATTGCAGAACATGACATTTCATTATTGAGTCATGCTAAACATTATCTTGGGTTTTGCTGTAAAAATAGAAAAGAGGAATAAAAGAAGACAGAGAAGGATGCTTTTGTGCATATGACATGCAGCCCTGGGGAAGATGCAAATCTGGGATGAAAACTAATTGCTTCTTACTTTGTCACATAGCCTGAACTGTGTGGAGCAGAGCTGACCAAAAGGAAGGCTGTGCTTTATGTTAACCAGTAGTGATTATTCCAGAAATCTGCCAGAAAAGCAGTGCCATTAAAGGGACACTTAAAAAAATGATCCTTCAGACCTTACAGAACAGACCTTGTTGCATTATAAATGTGTTTTGATGGGTCTTCTTTGATAGGTAGACAGAGAGGAAAAGGATGATATAATGTAGCTAGTGGAATGGAAAAGCAATTATATTTCATCTGAAAGATAAAATTCACTGTATTTTCCACCTCAGAAGATTGCTGTATATGGTTATATGTAATATAAGCAATTAAACATGATAATATTAAAAAAAGGTTGGTTTTTTTTTTAAACCCTGTGTGCTTGTCTTCAGAAAGAGAAAAGAATTATAGCACCTAAATTGTGGGCATACACATTGTGCATTAAATCAGTTTTGTGTGAGCCTGTTTGCTCAAGGACATTTTAAAGGACAAGATTGAACATGGCAGTCACCAGTGATTTTCCTCCTGCAACAGGGAGGCAGGCATCTGTGTGCAACAGCTTTTTAGCCATTTAGGCTAATTGTCTTTGCAAAATATTTCCAATATGCACTTGGTAGCTCTTGAGTTCAAGTAACTTCGTTTTCCATATCTTTAGTAATGCCATCTTTATGAAATGTTAAGCTGAACTCAACCAAAATGACCTTAAAAATACAAATACTGTGTAATTATTCTGTAAAATGAATATAACACAAAACAGTAATGTTGGAACTGAGAACATAATTGTGTGTGTGGTATCTGCAGAAATATTTTGTATTTCATTACAGGCCACTGGACAAAGGTAAATACACAAGTTTTATACCACTAACTGTATGATAATAGGTATAAACTGAAATGAACATGTTAAGGTTCCATCTTTTAGGCATATGCAGTTATTGATAATGTAAAATAAATGAAATAATTGTATGTTTGTCATGGTTAAACCCCAGCCAGCAGCCAAGCCCCACTCAGCTGCTTGTTCACTCCCACACCAGTGAGATGAGGGAGAAAACCAGAAGGGTAAAAGTGAGAGAGCTCATGGATTAAGATACAGTTTAATAGGGAAAGCAAAAGCCACCCACACAAGCAAAACAAAACAAGGAATTCATTCCCTGCTTCCCGTGGACAGGCAGGTGTTCAGCCATCTCCAAGAGAGCAGGGCCCCATCACAGGTCACAGTGACTTGGGAAGACAAACGCCAGCACTCCAGATGTCCTCCCCCTTTCCTCTTTTCCCCCCCACTTTCTATGCTGGGCATGATGTCCCGAGGTCTGGCATGTCCCTTAGGTCAGTCGGGGTCCCTGTCCCAGCTGTGCCTCCCAGGCACCCCCAGCCCCCTCTGCAGTGCGGCCGTACGGGAGCAGAAAGGGCCCTGGCTCAGAGCAAGCCCTGCTCAGCAATAACAAAACATCTCTGTGTGATCAACCTGTGCTCAGCACAACCCAAAACACAGCCCCTACCAGCTGCTGTGCACAGAGTTAACTCTGTCCCAGACAAAACCAGCACAACATTACAGCTTTATATTGTTTATGGGAAGGCAGAATTTCATGGTTCATGCTGACAGGTGTTCCTGAGTTCCAGATGGCATTTCAGAATTATGTAGCTTGTCTAATCATCAATAAGGGGCTTATATGGAGAAGCAATTAATACCATAATTATTTTCCTTATGAGTCAGCAGGTGTGTCATATGCATAATTTCTAGTGTCTGAAAAATCAAAATGGCTTCTGCTCTGTTATATATTTCACAGAAAGAAAGATGCTGGGAAAATGGTTCTTTAGGTTATGTTGATATGGTTTATTCTGTGAGTATATTAAGAATGTAATTTAAAAGGGACGGGATTTGACTGAGAGTCTTAAAAACTGTGAAAAAAAAGTAGAATATTAATACTCTTTGTAGTTGGTTTTTGCATTGTATTTCAAAGGGAAACAATCTTCTAGTTTATTGAAAACACTGAACAAATACCGGGACAGAAAATAAAAGTAGCCAAGTATGAAAAAAATTGGATAAAAAGAAGGATCAAAAATTTCTTTGTAGTTTTCCATTTTGATTTGTCTACTCAAAATATATTAGGTACAGATGTCAGACTAGTGAATCACTGTACCTACCAAGGGAAAGAAGCGAGACACACTCTTTGCAAGTATTTAATACTTTCTTGCTGTCCTAATTTCCTGTTTCTTAATGTATATTTATTGTTATACTAATATTTAATTTGCTATAGTGATTAACACAGATGATCTTTAATAAATGTTTGCCCAGTATCCAAGTTGTTTTAATGATGTATGTAAGTGTTCTTTTAAAAGAATATATTGATTTTCCTCTTGTAGTAAATACATATAATATCTGTATAGATAACTTCAAATCAAAGATTGTCATCTGAACTTCAGCATACCTTGTTGTCATCCAAAAGATGTGGAATATGTCCTAATTCCATCATCTGGAAATGTACTGAAGTTCTACAAGAGTGTGTGTCTACGTTAGCACATACATATTTAAAGAGGTTTGTCATGTGCCTTTGTACTGATCCACCTTTGAAAGTAGTTAATTTCCTTTTTCTCTCCACCCAGTCATCTACAATGTGATGAAAGCATAGACAGTAAGTAAATTGGCGCAAAAACATCTGTCATAAAATGATACTTCTCAGCTTTTCTAAAAGTGTATTTTTTCATCAACTAGGTTGTTCTGAGGTGTGGAAGGTCAGTGCACAGTTTTGGAGGGTGGCAAATTGAGGACCAACCTCTTTGCAACCTGTTAAGAATTGTAGTTAGGGCTGTATCACAGCTAAAGAGGGTCAGTTTGGGAAGTTTTCCAGGAGGTCATTTTTATATTGGAATATCCTGGATGCTGAGCTTTATGCATACATAGGTGGAAAGGGCATTTAAGGCATTTGATTTTCGTTACTAAGTCATGGGCCTGTTTATTCCTTCTAACCAATACGCTCAAAATTCCTGGCAACAACTGTAGTGTCACTTTATACTCTGATAAGCAGGTTGTTTATCTAAGGGTTGAAAATCCATACTCCAAGACTCATGATGACCTTCTTCCTTTGTGATTACTTACCAAAAAGTAATGTCTTTGAAGGTGGTTTATTTCCTTTTATTTTGTTCAGCTTCAAATGCATATTTTCAGTATGCGGTTGCAATGTAAAGCATGCAGAAGATGACTCTATTGTCTGCTTTTCTCTACTTACCACTGTGTTTGGACTTCTAGTATGTAGAGACAAATATAGTAACAAATGTTTTTATAAGACTTTCATTAAATAGATGTTTTCTGTGAAATATGCTGCTGCATGTTGAAGGTCATTCCAGCATTCATTTGGAAAATGTAAGACATGAAAAAAATTATGGACTGAGTAGGGTTGCTAGGCCCTATTCTCTAAGAATCTTGCGGTTTCCATGTAAAACGCTTTGGCTTTTTCTTGCTGTTTTATATCAGATACATTATTTCTTCTAATGTGTGTTTGCTGGTATTTTATTACTGTAGGGAAATAAATTTTAGATTAACTATTGTGTGATGACTATGTAAAACCATAAGATATTAACAAATATTATGAAAAGGAGAGTGAAAAAATGTTCTGTTTTTTATGAAAAGTTTATTACACTCTGACAATACTTTTACTGAAATATAATTCCACTGGCTTCTCCAGCATTGCTCTTAAATTAGGCTGGCAGAAAAAAAACCCTTACATTTATTCTTATATATTTTTGTTGTGCTATGTAAAATTTTTGCAAGGTATTAATATACATTGGTTTGATGTAAAAAAAGAGAAAGTTTATGCCTTAATGTTTTTTGTCAATTTCCTATTTCCCAAAATTATCTATTCGCATGGGTAAAATTTCTTAAATTGAATGACTTGGCACTTCTGTAGTGCCTTGCAGCTCTGGAATGCTGTGTGAAAATTTATTTGGTACAGAGCAGCCCAGTGAGGAAGGTAGATGAGTAAGTATTATTATCCCTATTTTACAGATGGGGAAGCTGAGGCACAGAGTATAAGTGACTTTCCCAAGGCCACACAGCGAGTCAGTGGCAGATCCAGGATTAGCGCTCGGGGACTTCCTGGATCCCTCTTCCATGCTTTAAGCAGTAGACCACAGTGTTCACTGGACTCAGCAAGCAACTCATTGCAGTAATGGACAGTTCCAAGGACTTGCACATGGTCAGTGTGTCCACACATTTGTTTGCAGACTGCTGCAGTATGTCTGTATGGTTTCACTACTCCAGTCCTTGCAGATGTGTGCCCTATGTAAAATTTTGTACCTTCATCATCTTCAAATGGTGTAAAAGGAAGAAGAGGTAGAATTCTGACATAAATGTGGCATGGCAATGAGGAGCTTTTAGTTTTCATGCCTTATTCTGAGCCTCCTACAGTTGATGGGCCAAGCTGCAGATTGGCCCAAGATTCATGGCTTTGAGGATGCTAGTGTGGAGTTTGGTTGGCATGAATTCTTTCTTCCAAGACTGCATTATGGTTAGTCTTGCCTATACTTTCAGTTTCAAACTCTCTTTTATTTCAGCACTTAAAAATAATAAGTTCTTAGTTTTCCTGAAATTCTAATAAAAACCAGAGCCTTACTAATTGAAATTAGGTTTCCAGTCCCTATTAATCCAGGGGAAAGTGGAGTGGGATCTGTTTTTATTTATATTGCAATAGACCTCCCCGCCCAATGAGTTTAAGCACGAAACTGCACGTGAACCTTTGTCTCACCTCTCCCCCCCTCCAAGGGGGCAGTTCAGGAGTCAGAAATTACTTCTAGAGTAAATGCAGTACAACTCCTGTGCTGGTAAATGTGAGGTGCCTCTGATGCTGCTCCCTGGGAAGTCAGCATGTTCAGTGCCAGGCCTGTTTAATTGGACTTTGCTCAGAGTTTGACAAGCGAATTGCTAACAACACAGCACTCCCAATTAAGCTGTTTTTTTCTGTAATATTAATGGAATAAACCCACTTCTGAGAATGAGGCAAGGCTGAGACTTGCTGTGACATTACAGGAAGAGGAGGCAGAGAAGTAAAAGTCTGCCAGAAGCTGAAAATTGAACACATGGGAAAGGAGAAGTCAAAGTGTATGAGCATATTTTGATAAATATTAATGAATTAATTTGTATTTAATTTACTTAGATAATCATTAAAGGCTTTAAACTGCCCAGCAATTTATTATTTTCCCCACTGTAAATTCTCCCTAACATTGCTTCCTTTCTGATGTGAATGTCTTATGCTAGAATAGCATTATTTATGATATGGCTCTAATACTTGGACTTTGACATCCTGCCTAATCACTCACCCAGAGGCATGGCATTGTTATATCTAACTGCTTTAAAATAATGGATTCATTTTAGTAAAATGATCAAATGGCTTGGGCAAAGTTATACTTTCCTGGTACATCTTAATGGGTTATTATCTAATTCTAAATTATTAAAAGACAAAACAGTTTCAATAGAAGCCCATTTCTTATTGTCATATTTTAGTTATGTACTATTATCTATGGGAAAGCTCTAATAAAGACATTTTAACACTTGGTCTTTCTTTCTTTAACAGCCCAGATGCTTGGTGCTGACACATTTGTAGGATTTTTCTATGTAAGATAGCTACAGCATGACAGCTATTTTTAAAAAAGAAAGGAGCCTGAAACAAAAACTCACATCCAGAATGTAACACATCCAGCTATATAAGTGAATCTTTTTGCCTGGGGTATCTGATTTTTAAGGAGAGGTGCTCAAAGACTTTCATTTCTCATTATATTCCATTGCATTATATATATAGATGTATATTTATCATGCAACACTGGTATTTAAATCCCCTTGCTTCAGACTTGCATTAAGATACCAATTTTATGTATAGAAATCAAGTAGTTCTAGTTCTAATATCACTTGCTGAAACCCCTCTACTAACGACAAGTAAATATATTAATTGGTACTTTTGTATAATGCATTATTTTTCATAATAATTTAATGGAAATTAATATTTCATGTTGTGAAATATAGACTGTATTTAGTAGCTGGTATTTTTCACAAGTGATGTCAAACTCGTAGTGAACCAGATACTCATTTTAGCACAGCATGTAGTGTCTTGTTGCTGAACCCCCAAAATATTTTTCTGTTCTGGCAAATGAGTTGGGTTTTTTTTCTTCATGTCAGAAATGACAAAATCACTGATTTCTGTACCTTACCTGGCCTGACTACAATACACTTATTAATCACATACTAAGTTTACAGTGCAGTAGAGAGTACAGTTTAAATGCATGTATGAATATAGCTTAAAATTAACCATGAAATATATGTTCCTGAGGAAGAATAGCTTTTCTGCTTTCTGCTATTAGTATATGCTGCCTGCTTTATCTTAAATTCAGCTTGGTGTTTGTAAAGAAAAGCGAAGGCTTTGCAATTCACCAGTAAGTGAAGTCAGTTTATTTCATGCTATTAGTTTTATTTCTTACCATATTGTCACTGAGTGTTATTGTCTAGCTTTGGTGAAGTATAAAGAATTTTAGTAGTAATAGTTAGGGAATTGTGCATGTAGCTCATGATCCTGATCTAAAGACAAAAATACATGTACAACCCCTTTCCTAAGGTGCACAAGGATAAAGCTGCCTTGATCAGACATTTCTTCTCTCATCTCTTTCATTGTCCTGTTGGCTCATGTTTTTCTTGGTTTCCAGTAACCAGTGTTTACTCATCATCTTGCAGGTTTTACCAGAATTTTTGCATGTCACAGTTAGCTGTAATCATACCTCAGTAAAAAACGGATGCAAAAGAAATAGATTTAATAAGTAAAATTAAATTCTTACACCCCTTTTTGTTCTTGAATTGGAAAAGCTGAAATATTAAAACCATCTTTGTTTTATAGTACTGTACAATCTTGCCTATAGTTTCCAAATGAAAAGTAGCTTATCTGTCTTTTTTTCTGTTTTGTAGAGAAATGATGAAGAGGCTGTTGTGGACAGAGGTGGAACTCGCTCCATTCTCAAGACACATTTTGAAAAGGAAGATCTTGAAGGTGAGGGATGATTTTTCTGTACTTTATGTTGTCACTTTCTTCTGAAAGTACTGAAATGTAATTTCAAATGTGTAAACTTATTGATTTGAGCAGGGATGCAAAGAGACAAGAGAGTAGAATATTGTCATTTATTTTAAAGAAATACTGTTTTCTGCCACAGCAGTGTCCAGAAACAGATTACGGTGGAAGGAGTTTGCTAGTTTTTCGTGATCTGTGGTAGAGTCCTGTGAATATGCATGTGTGAGTTTAGATAAGTCTTTTAAGCTTTCAAATATGCAATTGCAAGCAGGACTGCTGATTTAGTACTTATAAAGGCTTCTACATTTGCATTACAATCCTCATGTAGTTGCCTAGCCACATCTTCAGCTGAACAAAAGCATTCTGGAGTGTCAGAGATTGGATACATATTTACTGATATCCACTAGAGAAACCACCTAACTTGACCATGTAGAAGAAAGTGAGAAATGATGAGAACTGTTTAGATGCTGGTCTAATGAGTCAGTTGCATTTCTGTTTGAGTAGTATATCCCAAGCTTTGGTTACTACTGTACTTAAACTCTTGTATTGAGTTGTGTGATCCCCTAAGTCATAGCTATAATGAAAATTAGTTTCTGTTGTATATGTGATGTCCCTTTCCTGAGACTGGAAATGGCTGATTTTGTTAGCTTCTTGTAGTGGGACATGGAGGTTCCTGGTTTTGCCACACAGATGCACACATGAACTAGCCCAAAAGAAATACTAAGATCAACATGCAGGAACTTGAGTTTTCTAAATTCCTACCATTGATTACTTCATTTTGTTTTTCTTTTTTTCTCTGTCTGTATGAACTTTGTGTTATCTGATATGTGTTGGCCATATTGATGGTTTCATTGAAATACCAACATTACACAGCAACTCTGTTACTGCTTCCTTCAGCAGTGCCTCCCTCATAAAGCAGATGTAGCTGCATTTGAGAGGGGCCTGGCTGTGTCTGTGTGAGCTTGTCTCTCACAGAAGGATGTTAGATGTTGTGCAGTGTGGCATGGCTGAGGTTGGTAGCTCTCTACTCAGCCTGGGGGAAGTCTGGGTGTGTGCAAGGATGGATCTCAGGTGAGATGTTTCAGGGTGGCATTTAGAGTTTTGGTGTCTCCAGTGGGTCAGGCTGGCAATGCCAGTTATGGGCATAAGCACAAAACCTCCTATTTTGAATCTGACATTTAATCTGTGGTCTTCAGTCTCTTGATTGCATCCTTGATCAAAGAGAAACCACTGTATCTGGTGTCCTCAGAAAAACACCCAGTAAAAGAGTGGGAGCTTCCTGTCTCCCTTTCTCCATGGTACTGACTCACAGAGATTTTGTGGGGTGAGTCAACCCACAAAAATATCCTTTTGCTGAGTCATTTTATTGATGATAGTGAGGTGGCATTTTAAAGATGGACAGCTTTCTGCAGAATGACATCTTTAAGCTCGGTCACATAAGCTTAAGTCACATTAAGGTTGTCGGAATTACTGTGATGTTCCACATGTGACTTTGTGAAACATAATTTAAGAACTGTTAATTTAATTATTTTTCCCCCACCATCCTATATGTGTAGAGTTGCTCCTGTGAAATATCAGTGAAAATATTATTTCAAAGATATGGTCTTAAGATGTTATCAGTAGAAATTGGAACATGGCAGTGACACTCCCACAATCTTCCCATCAATTTAAGCTGATTTAAGTTCAGAATATTGAAAAATTCTGCAGTTATCAAATGAATCTGCTTTTATTAAAAAGAAAACCCTATTGTTTCGTAATGTTCTAAGAAAACAATTTTTCTGTGTAGAATCAATCCTTCATGATGCAGTTAGCTTTCTCAGATAATGTCATGCTCACTCTAAGCTCAGATCAGTTTGTCCTTAAATTTATAATCACTGCATTCAAAACACCAGGTGACATAATAAGTTTTGAAGACATTGCAGATTTTAATATCCAGTTGCTGTCAATAGCATGTCCATTTGTTTTGCAGTACATCTAGGCACTTCTCCCGCTGGAAACAGAGAATGTGACTCACAAATACCTGTCTCATTCACTGACATTGTGTTGGGTTTGGCTGAAAAACGTACCTTTTTCCTAATGACATAACAACTATGAAATATGAAATTAAATAATCAGGTGCTAATTGCATATCTTAGAAAAAGAGTATAACCAGGCTATTAATACGTATTACGTAATTAGCTTTTTGACAGGCATTTAATTGGGTTTATGTTTTAAAATGTAAATAGCTAGTTACTGAATATTCTAGGGAAGAATAGGGTGTAAGTTTCAATGTCAGCAAAATTACAAAAATTGCAATTCAAATGAAGAGCTGCAGGTTTAAATCTGAAAATCAGTATTCAATTTCTTCTTATTAAATCTTATAATTTTAAGTATTTTGTCTTTTAAAAAAATATTTAAACTATCAACATTCAAACTTCAGAAATACAGATTTAAATGTGTACTAAAATTTCCATCTGAAATTTCAAAGCCTAGTAAATATTTGGACTTGCATATTTTAGGCAGTCATTGTGCAAGTGTATTGCAAGTACATTTCTTGCTGAAAGCATGAAGATATGGTGTTTAATCCTGTCTTAAAGAATGGACACAAGAATAGATTTTTGCCTTAGACTCTCCAGATCAGTATTTTTTTTCCGTGAGCAGTATAGTATAACTTTGAGAACATAAGGCAGGAACTGCAGTACCTATGGGAACAGAAGAGATGTGGTGCTCATCTTAGTGCAGTAAGTGCTTCAAATTGTATCTTTTTGCTTAAGTTTTGTAGTGCTTCAGAGGTGAATTGTTGGAGAGCTTTGGCTTTCAGATTTTCAGCACAAATTATTTTTCCACATAGTTTTTTGTGAATTGTAAGGTCAGGATCAGTCACTAATATTGAATAGGTCATTTGTCTGACTATTGCATTGATGGAGGGACTGAGAAAGCATTTCTAAAATCAAAAAAGGTATTATATTTCCTGGTTATAATAATCTGTAATCTGTTTTGTATGTAATCTTTGAATATGTGTACAAACAAAATCCTACTGAAATAAATATGCTGTCATTTTAATCGGTGGTGGAATTCCTAAATGAGAATTGGGCACTGATTCTGGCTGCTCAAGTATTTAATTGCAAAATGACAGGTTGTACATGTGCCTGTACTGAGGGCAGCTAGGGAGGTTTTCCTGGACAGATGTGCCCTTCAGCAGCTGCTCTCAGCTCATTCCATGGGGCTGTCTCTGGCTGGCTGCCATTGCTTCAGTGCATGTTGAGTGAGAACAGCTTCTGATCAGATGGATGTACCTACTGCTTATCTCATGGGTCAAAAGTACTTGGATTGCTGGAGAGCTCAGATTCTCTCAGGTCACATGCTGACTTTTGGGCTATGCAGATAGGCAAAGGGATTGACATTAAATACACTCTGGCCAAGGTCTTTTCCTTATGACCACTCTGTTAGCCGAGGGGAAAAGTGGCCGTTCCATGGACTCCTTGCTGGAGGTGCCCAGCTGCAGATTGAGGATTTTTGTGAGAGTATTTCAGAACTGCTCTGGGTATTGCTGTGGCCTGGTTTGAGAAGCAGCTTCCACAGGGAGATGGGTGGAGATCAGATTGTTAGGTGAAGGTCCCAGCATGAATCAGGGATGAATTCTGGCTCTGTTGGAGAAAATGGCAAAATGATCCTTGATTCAGACAAGTCAAGATTTTGCTTAAGCTTTTTATGTTTCATTCATTTAATCTGCCTAAGTGGCATGGGAAAATTTGCCTCAGGGGAAATCAAGTTTGCCATGTTTCATGTCTCTGAGGATACATAAAACGCTGTATCCAGTATATGCATGAATATGACTCAGGATATGCCTCCTGACACTTTTTACAGCATTCAGATTACGTGGATTGCTTATTGAAAGTTACAAAAAACCTTCAAGCTTAATTAGAATATAAATATTTCTAGCACAACACAGAATGATGCAGAAGCCGAGACTTTAAACCTAATAAACCAAAAATTAATTGTAAATTTTGTAGAGATATTTTGTAATTAACTACCTGCATGAAGGATAATTTTGATAGTGGATACTGAACAGAAACAGTGAAACTCTAGAGCTTCCAGATTTAATTATTCTCTTTTAAAAGAATCATTTTAGTTATTTTTCTTCTTTTTAGATTTGTTCCAGCTTGTGACAATAATTTAAAAATTATTTAAATGAAATTTTGATTATGTACTGTTAGGGTTAATATATGAAAAACCTCATTGTGATTAAATGCTAAACTCCATATATTATTACTTAGTAGAAATTTGAGTTTTAAGCAGCCTTTTATTCTCAGAGACTGGACATTTTTTTGTAGAAATAACATCATAGCACACCTGTCTGCCACTGACATTATTTACCTGAAAATTAATAGGACCTAGCAGCTCATAGGACTGAAAGAATATAAATTTTAATAACCTGGCCTTGGTTCACCCATGCCTCAATGTAGAAACAAGTCAGGCACCGGCTCTGCTTGGTCAGACAGGAGCATCAGCTGAGATTTCCCTTCCCCTTGGCTCCCAGGATGCTCCAGCCTACTGCAAATAATTTGTTAGCATGTCAGTACAGATGCCCTGCTCCCAGCTGCCCTGCCTTGCTGCCCTGGGGTGCCCAGCTCATCCTGACGTGGGCGCTGACCCCGCTCGTGCTCCTTGCAGCGACGCTCGCCGCGCTTCGATGGAACAATAAAAGCTGTGGAAACACAGGCCAGAGTGATTTGGCTTTGTCTGTACCTGGAATGTTGCTCTTTCATTTTGTTGCCTACCAGGTATCACAAGCTCAAGCTTGTTCCCTTTGTGATTCCTAAGGCACATGTTTCTGTAGTGCCTCTTCTCTAGTTTTGTTTTCTTTTTCCTACGTAATTCAATATTGCTTGAGATCTCACTTTTCTCCTCTTGTCCTGGCAGTCACCTGGTTTGATCCCTTTGCTCCCCTTGTCCCTCCTCAGCAGTTTCTGTGGTAGTGGAAGGTGGTTCACCTTGAACAATCATGAATAAGTCTGAAGCATGTGTTCACAGAATCTCTTTGAAATGATGAATAATGAAATAATGGAAGCAGACAAGTGCCACAGTGTTGGTTGAACACTACAGTCTTTAGCTGATGATAAGGTTTGGTTGTGAATTTGGCTTGAATTTACTCTGAGCTTCACAGACAGGGAACCTTTTCAGTATTTGTAGGGACTAATACATTCAAATGCTTCACTTTGTGAAATCCCAGATGAAACTGACATAAACCAATTTGCCATTGTTGGTGAAAGCTGCTAAATTGCAGCATCAGAAGATAGAAACATTAATTTTTTAACACGCGATTGTACTTGTACTGAGATTGCTTTTTCTTTTTCTTTTTTTTTTTCTTTTTTTTTTTTTTTTTTTTGCTTGCTGTTAATTTCGAAATATAGGTCAAATTATTCCCTCCAATAACCACAGCTTCACTCTCCATCAGTGGAAAGAGTTGCGTGTCTGGGCAGGTTCTTTTACATTTCGTGTCTGCTGGCTTTTTTTCTTCTGTCTGGCAAGGTCATGATCTCATGATAGAACCATACATACAACACCTCTGGGTTCCTCTGGAGGAATCTAGGAAATTTGAAACATAAGTGCTGGTAAAAAAGTACATTTTTGCCTACCTACAATCTGGAAAAATCTTTTGTTAAAATGCAAGGTTTTTTTGGGGAGGGCAATGAATGATCGAAGCTTTTTAAAAGGCCCTTAACTTTAATGACTTCAGTGAGATACTCTTATCCTCCATATTCAATGTGTCCTTAATGTTATCGTGGGTCAGGAATATTGTTTTTATTTTTTTCTATATAATTTTTGTTGTAATCTACTGTAGAATATAAATTACATGTATAATCTAAAAGTAATTTTGAAGGTTTTCTTGTCAGTTCCTCCAAATTATGGCACCGCAAAAAGGTGAAAAATGGGTTTTGGGCAAACCATAACCACAAACAGCAATGTAAACTGTTGATTTTGGAAGAATTGCTTTTGTCCTTTCTGCTTTTTCTCCAGCTCTGCTCCCTGCTGCACTACAATAACGAATCGTGAGTCATGTACTTTTACTCCTACACAATTCACCATCATCACTTTCTTTCCTGTAAGGAAAAAGGCAATTCTTTTTAACCCTACATGGGCTGATGGTTTTCTGTCTCTACCTCACCATTCATTTTTGAGAGGATGAAACATTGCATTTGGTTCAGCTCTAGCTGTCAGTGCACAGGGGAGGCTTCAAGCACTGAGTGTTTTCCAGAGGAGGGAGGAACCCCTCTGGTCCTGCTGAGGTCAGCACTCAGCTGAGGCTTGGCTTGAGCTGCTGGCAAAGTGTTCTTTCTCAAGGCACCTTGCCTTTGCCGTGTGTTTCCTCAGTAGGTCACAGAGCCTGCCTTTGCTCTTTCTGGAGGTGTTTCAGGACCCATCTGTTCCCTTGTCTGCCCCTTCCCTCCATGCCTGTGAGCAGGGATGTGAAAGCCTTGGTGCCAGCAGGTGCCTCAGGCAGATTCAGGTAATCCCAGGAGGAAGGCAGCACAAGCACACGGACCCTGAGCAGCTGGTGCCCATGGATGTTTGGATCCAGGACAGTCATTATTTTACACAGTTGCCACCAACTGGGCTGGCTCACTAAGAAGCTCTAAAGTACCTCCTTGAGTTCCACATTCCTGGTGTAATATGGAGACCTGAAAGAATTTCCATGCTGAGAGAGGATCTTCTCCATGGTTTATGCTGTGTTTAATTTATGTCACAATTTAAAAACTCAGAATTGGTTTAGATATCTGTGAGCCATAGGATTTATCTGATCTTCCTGAGTTTTTCTATTAACCTTACATTAGCATCAGTAGTGTTTTATCATAGAAAGACTATGATTTTGTCCTTGCAAAAACACCCTCTGAACTCGGATGTTGATTTATTCCAGACGGGCTGCTAGGAAAGCTAAGCATGAATCACATGCATTTTTTTTCAGTATTAAGATTTAGGACCAAGTAATTTTATAAAACAGACCCACTGAGAAAATACAATAATACATAAAGATTATTTACAGTGTGAAAGTTTATTAAAGAAATGCAATGCACTGAATTGATCTGCTCTGCAATGACGTTTATACAGAGCTATACATCCACTGGTAAATTGTAAAAAGATTATTTTTAATAAAAGAATATTCTGAATCAAATTGCATATAGCTGGGGAAAAAACCCCAGAATATAAAGCTAGTTCAAATTTATAGCATAAGAAGCTTGTGGTTTACCTTCAAAGCAATAAATCACTCCTTGGGTTAAAGTATTTAAGGATTGAGAAATAATAATCCATGTTATGAATAATTCTTTTTTAATTTTTGTGGGATTACATTAAACACAAATGATAGTATGAAATATTTAAGAGGAGTCCTATTAATTATTAATAGCTTTGAGACAGATGAAAATACATGCAAACATGTGGAAAAATCAGAATCTCCCCATAACTTTTGAAGAAAAAATTATTGTGCTCTAAGTGTCTTCAGTTTGTAGAGGTATGAAATCATTGCCCTAGAAAAGACAGATATGAAACATAATTATTAATATGAATACGTCTCTGCACTTCTTAGAATAAAATCTAAGTAGAAGTGTTGTTTGAGGTTGCTGAAAGGAGAAAGGAGAAATTATTCCTTTCTTAAAGTTTTTTAAGAACCCAATAGCAAATTAATAATCTAAAAATCCAGGCTCAGAATAGGAAGAATTTTCTGCGTATCCCTTGAGAATGACTGAAGTAACATCTAGAAATGGTTTTCAGAACCTGGCATTCTGTGTCTTTAAAACCAGAAGCTTATCCTAGCTACCTATCTTATGCCTTAAATAAATGGAAAGAAAAAGAAATGTAGTGGGATTTCTAGAGCTCTGAACACACATAACCCATTTTAATTGATGGCGCTTGATGACTTAACTTAGGTACTTCTGGAAATCCCATTACAATTCTTTAGTGATATGACATTTCAAGGGAAAATGGAGATGGAGAGAAAGGATTTGTAAATATTTCCCTTAATTTAGTAGAAGTAAAATATTTTTAAAGGAATGCTAAGAGTACAGACTTTTTTGCCCCAACACTTCCCATTCTTCCAAAAACAATTTTAACACAAAAAACATACCCATTTGGTAGGGAGAGCAGTGTGCTATGTTCACCTCTTAAACCATATGTCAGCTCTGTGTGAGAATGGCTGTTAGGTTGTACCTGATGTCTATGGTTTGTACCCTGATGTAACCTGCAGTTGTTACTATTTCCCATACTTTAGTGTCTTTGTAGCCTTGCCAAAAGAATGAGAAATTATAATCTAATTGAGCTAGGTCCGGTGAAAATGTATGGCAGAGCAGAATTATTTTCCAATATTTGAGCAATATTCAGTCATTTTAAGTTGGCATCCTGATGAAGTAAGTAATAAAAGACACAAAACAGTTCGTAAAGATAAATGAAAGAAATGCCCATATATGATCAGTTATTATCTATAAGGATACCCTGGATAGTGGATATCCTGGGTTTTCCTGAGATCCGCCCTTCTCTGTCCATGTTTGACCTTCAGTCTTGGCAAATTTAGAGAGCTCTCTGGAAACTCTTGTTTAATAATGCCTTGGACAATTTGTACAGAAAAATGTACATTACATTCTAGCTCATAATACTTACCATGAAAAGGTTACTTGAAGTAAGGTAATACAGTAATTGGATTTCTTTTGTATTTCCTTTCTTTTTTTTTTTTTTTTTTTTTGCTGCTTCCATCATTCATTGTCATTTTGTCAGCAATTCAGAATTCATTACTCTTTTGTTCCCAGATGGTCTCTTTTTGCTCCACAGTTGTGATCTTTTAATAAACCAGAACTACTTAACTCTCAGATTTTTTGCTTTTTGCTCTATGATTTTTCTGTAGAGAACTATTGCTTTTCCCCTGTCAGTTTCTTTGCCTCTTATATGTCTGAACCTTGTAACAAGCACCTACCTTTCTCCATGTGTTTACTGAAATTATGCCTCAGTAGCACTCTGCTGGTCTCAGTGGGTTCACACAGAAAGAGTAAAATCCACTTTGTTTTTTCCTGATGTCTATTTCTGTTTCCAGGTTCCTGGTTTTTTTCCAGTGAACTGATTTTGTCTGTATAAGGAAAATTGTTGTGGCATTCAGACACACACGCACACACACACGAATGTTCTGGCACTGTATCTCAGTGTACTGAATAAAGAACAGTCTGGACTCAAGTACTGCTTTCAGCCCTGGAAATTAATTGAAATGTGAGTCTCAATCAGCATTTCCTGATGCAGGTACAATCTGATCATTGACGTGGGAGAAAACTAGGATAAGCATGCCCACTTCTATCACAAAGCAGCAGGAATGTACTTAGTAACTAAATTAAAAAAAGGAATCTATTTGCAACTCTGGAAATTACTGAAGTCTTAGGAACAGTAAACCTTCCTTTCAAAATGTTGTTTTGCTTTTTCTTCTATCCAAGGAGAGGGATAAAGAAATATAAAGTACTGCATTACTCATGTCCTTCAGTATTTTTAAATGAATTTTTCCTTGTGTCATGCTTTACTGACTGCAATGCATTTGAAATACACAAAAGGCAACAGTTCTCTTTAAACCATTTCTTGAGTTAAATGTGATAAGCAAGAAGAAGGAAGTATATAATAAATAAATAAATAGTTTTCAACTCATGGGCATTGTATTAGGAAGATCTCCTCACTCTACAAGAACAGTCTCTCAAAAATTGATGCCTCTTCTTTCTAGCCTCCTCTACATGGATCAGTGTTAGGGAAGTAACTAGTGTGGTGTCCAGACTCTTTTCTCCAGGATTTTTAGCTCTGCCTCTGCAGAGAATTCCTGTCAGTATTGAATTTCTTTGATGTTTTGTGACACTTGCTGCCTTGCTGTGTTTTCTGCCTCCTCTGGAGTCTCCATGGGATTAAAAGATCACGTGCTACCTTAGCTTAGTGTTCTTGACCTTTTTTGGATGATTGACACGGCTGAATGATTACAGCAAAACAGCAAATATCCATGAGCTGTGTTATGTTCATTTCAAGGAGAAAATAATGTTATTTGAGATGAGTAATCTGTGCTATGTCTTTCTGCTGAGTAAATGTAGAAGACCTGCCTGTAGTGAGTCACAATTCCTTTCCCATTTGTTCTGGTTAGTGCACATTTCTGCCGTGCTCTCCCCCTTCTAAATGCTTTACTGTGCTCTGATCCTGTTAGCCCACATAGCTAAGAGACCTAAATATTTTGGGCTTGATCAGCAACATAAAATTTGTCAGGCTTGAAGGCAGCAGGCATGCAATATGTACCTTCTTATGTATTTAAAAAAATACAACAGAGGAAATGAAAGCACCCTAAGATACCAGCAATATATTTATGATGTGAGCATGCAAAGTGGTATAGAGATTTTGTGCTCTTGCTTTCAGAGTGTTTTATTGTTTTTTTCAATTTCTTTTTTTCCCCCTTTCTTCTTAGTTTTTTATTCAATGAATTTCCCACAAGAATTCTGTCAAGGTTTGGCTTATAAATAGGAATGAGTTTGGTAAAGTTCTTGTACACAAAAAGCAAACAGCAACTTTACCAAATGTTCAATCCAAAGAGATCCATGTGTCTCTTTATGTTACTGCTTTGGAAGACATTTAACAGAACACCTGTCTGGCTTTAATGAAAGTTCAAATACAAAGATGCAAATTTGAAGGAAAAAAAAAATCTGGCACTGCATCACAAGGACTTCAGTACTGGAATTGCTTCCTGTATCAAGGGGTTGTGTATCTGTGATGCTTAATCATCATGATTCAAGTCAGTACTGTTATGACTATTGACATTAGAATAATAAATATTATATAACTTCAAAATTATCACAAGAATGATACCATTAATGCTATTATTGATATTTATACTGTTAAATATCCTTGTAAGGATATTTATACTGTTGTGATATTTATACTGTTGTTATACTGCTATTTTTACTGTTGTTATGTTGCCATTGTTCCTTTCTCAAAGACACCTTTTTTACCTGTTCCTTTCTCAAAGACACCTTTTTTCACCTGTAGGCCATCGAACATTGTTCATTGGGGTTCATGTGCCACTGGGTGGAAGAAAAAGTCACCGACGCCATCGGCACCGCGGGCATAAACACAGAAAGAGAGACAGAGAGCGGGACTCAGGATTAGAAGATGGGAGAGAATCTCCTCCTTTTGGTAAGACAAATTTTATTTTTGGGTAGGTCTTTAAGTAATAAATGTCAGCATGATTGTGCATAATCTGTCCTGTTATCACTTGGACGTGATTAGCAGCAGGGTTTTGGAGAATCCACCAGAGCCCCTGCAGGTGATTGGTTCCTTTGAACAAATCCACTGAGGGGCAGCAGCCAGTGGCAGTCAGTACATGAGGAGGCTCAGTGGTTTCCAGCACTGAAGGAGCACTGTGGGAGCTGTTCCTAAGTGTTCTCACAGAGACAGAGTGGGGAAATGCTTTATGGCACCAGCTGCCCTCAGGGTAGGCTCTGGAGTATCTGCCCCCAAAGCATAACAGAGAAGAGCTGTGGTCCTTTACAGTTAGTTTTGTAATAATGTTGATGTTACTGAAGCTGCAGTATTTTATCAGATTCAAACCATGCTCTAGGTTGTGTTTACCTTTTTCCTAACATGACACTGTAAATGTGCCATTGTAACATGGATCTGCTAGCTGTGGACTTGAGGGAAAAGCAGGGAAGAATACCTTTCAGTAAACAAACATGATATGAAACTCCTGAAGTTCTCAAAATTTTAAGTTAGAAAACATTACAGAGGAGAGAAGAAGGTAGTCATTAATAAATTAGTCAAGCTTTATCTCAAAACATGAGAATATTACATGCTGTTTAAAAATACAAAGTGCATGTGATGAAATGTCCAAGGCTATGGAAAGTGTTTAAAATATAATGGAAGCATGTGTACAAAACAATTTTCTAGTGTGTTTTTAAACCATTAGGGAAATGTACCACTGCAATTTCAGGTTACAGAATAGTAATTATAAGACTTTCTTTTAATCAGAATTTTGTATCATGTGTGTGGAAAGCCTTTGAGCAAGTATATTGTAAGTGATTATGGACAGAGCTTGAAATTCTCAAATCTTGCACAATGGTTTATTATACTGCGAGTAAAACAAAGTCAAGACTTTTTCAAACTTAGCAGATTCAAGTTATGTTTCGAAGACTGAACAGCGAAGAAAAAATTGGCTGTGGTGGCTCTGTCTGGAATGGATTTCAAATGTACAAAGACCCAATACTGTATTGAAACCAGTTTCTTGGAAAAAAACAGAGTTCATAAATTATTAAAACAGTTTTCGAAAAGAATATGCATATATACATATAAAGTCAGATTAAAAAGAAACAATTGAAAGTTACATTAGCCAAGAAGTGAGATATCTTGAACTATGAAACAGTGTCTTCTGTTGAGTCATCTGGTTTTATTTAAGTGCCAGTATGTGACACATTTTGGCTGAGAACTTAGCTCTGTTCTTTCAACTTCTGGAGACCTAGGCTTGTGTCCTTCTTAATGTCAAAAGTAAAAAAAAAAAAGAAGAAATTAACTGGCTGAATCTGTTCTTAATAGTCTTTGACATTTGTGCATGCAATAAAATACAATGTTCAACATAATTCTATGTTAGGTAAAGCAGCCTATGTTCAAAGGATCTCTGAGGGTGAAATAGCAGTAATATGAAAAAAGATAGTCTTGAAGTAGATTTGTAGCATGATGGCCACTGCAGTCATCCTCCAGTGTACCTCAAGAAATGAGTAGAGATCTGCAGTTTTTAAAGTCACAATTTCATTTTTAAAGGTGTTATCGTTACCAGTTCAAGCATGTGTGTAAGTGGTGTCACTTGACAGACAAGTTACAGGCCAGAAACATGGAAATCTTTTCTGGATTCAGACTGCTGAAGATATTCTTCAAAGTGCTTGGTTGATAAGAATTCAAAGAATCCAAAGATAGAAGCAGAAATCTGGAAATATCTGGTCTTTTCACCCTGAATAATTATCTGAATAGTAAATTTTGAGGGTTTTCCCCTTTGTCTATCTGACTCCTGGAAGTTGGGCCAGTGAAACAGATTTTGAGCTTTGACATTGGTTCATCCAGGCAGAAATGACAAGAGTGAAAAGATTTACATAATCAAGGCACATCTGAAAATGCTGCAGTGATGGTGAGGTTAAGCACATACAGAACAGGCAGACAAAATAATACAGAGATTAATAGTAGTCAATATACGCCTCCTTCTTTCACTGTAGTTTTTCCTTACAGGAGTTTCAGACAATTTGCTGTGCTGCCTGGAGCAAAGCATTGCCTTCAGAGAGAATATAAGCATGATTTTTCTATGCTTTATTTGCACAGAGGGAGCAACAGATACTTCCCACACTAAATCTGAACCTACTAAACCTCTATAAGCTTTTTAGCTGTTCTTCCCCATGACTCCAAGTTTCTAACAGTAACCAGAAGTGAAGGAAGCTCAAAGGAAGGCAATACACTTCCTTTTTCTGATGTGTAACTCAATATGGGGGACTGTATTACCTGAGAGAGTAGATCCAAACTAGTCCCTTAATTTATAAATCATTCTGATTTAATTGAGCAAGCAGAAATGCTTAGCTCCATCTTTCTATTGACACCTTTTAATGCTTTTCTGCCAAATAGTAGAAGGCTGTATGCTTGGGAACTGTGAAGGAGGAGGGGAAAGAAAAAAACATTTTGATGAGCAGGTGCAAGAAGAAAAGATGGAGAAAATAAGCACTGTGAGACCAACTGATGAAAAACAGTGCTTTGAAATAAGTCAGAAAAATACATAAGGATTTTTATGATACAAGAGAATAAATTGGCAGTGTTTTGAAGCAGTGAAGTATGAAAGGAGATATAATAAAAGTAAAAGATCCAACCACTGAATAATAGAGATTCTGGAACAAGTAAAGACCTGAAATATTCAGACATGAAGTGCTCCACAGTGCTGAGTTAATTTTCTGTCATAATCTATAACTGTATAATTTATAACTTTTTCTGTGCAGCACCATCACGTGCAGCCCTTGCTCTGCTGTCACTGCTGCAGGAGCTGTGCACCCACCTTGTGCTGGGTACTCTGTGGGTCCCATGCAGAGTCACAGGTGCCACCTGGTTCCTGTCCAGTAAAAACCAATTCCTTTAATGTTTTCTGCGTATCAGCCTGGGTAGAAAACACCTCTAATCAGTGCAATGACAATAGGGGGAAGCTTCCTGGTAATTCCTTTGAATCCTGGCTGGGAAAGCTGTAACAGCTGTTTTCTGGGAAGGTTTCTGCAGAGAATAGATTTTTTTAGAACATTCTGACATTGACTCATTAGCTTTTTTTTTATCTCCTACTGTCATTTAAAAAAAATAACCCAAGCGTTCTCAGTGTACAGATTCAGAGATAACTCCAGATTAGACAAATAATATGCAGAATATGTACTTAGTAGGATGAAAGAGAGTCCTGTCATTTAGGGGCACAGATCAGTTACTCAGGTTTGGGTTTTGTTTTCCCTACACCTGGTTCTTACTCTCTGTCTGTTGCCTCTTAATGAGATGAGGGTGTAAAAGGTGTTTCCATTTTGCAATAATGATGTGCCTGTAATGGCACAATTTACAGATTTGATGGTTTGCACATTGGGAGGGTTTTTTGGGTAGTAAAAACTGTAAGCTAAGTGATTTCAGCGGCCTAGGTTTTCACCATCTGGTCTCTTAAGTTTCTTCTTTTTGAAGAGAAGGAGAAATTCAGTGCATTTATCCACTCTAGTTAAAAATGCAGTAGTGCTGTTTATTTTACTGGAGAGGTTTACTCTTCTCAGCTGAAATGCTGCTGTTGTAATTAAGGCCCCAGTTTCATTTCTGCCTTAAGCTCCCCTTCTCCACAGTTTTCCTTGTGGGGTAAAGTATTGCGACTGCTTAGGAATTAAATTAGGAATTGATGCAAATTAAAACTTATTTGGTTAAAAAAAAAGGCTCTTTCTAGCCTGGGGCATCTCCGTGGTGCTGCTTGTGAGGGCAGTGGGTGCCAGCCCCTGTGAGCTGCAGGGCCACGAGGGTCCATCAGTGCCGTGGGTCGTGGTGGCACTGAAAGCCTGCTGCACATTTCCCTTTGGCTGGTGGGGTTGCACTTGCTTGTGTGCATGTGGATTTTAGTGACAGTTTTCTGTGCCTTTTTTGATGTTTGTTGTTTGCCTGTAGCCAGTGAAACAGCTTTTTGGAAGTCATCAGTTAAAGATATTTAATAGATGTTTTAAAATTGTGGAATAGGGAGACTTTGGCTCTGAACTGGGTGTCTCTAAGGACAGGTTTTGTTGAGGGTTAAAGTGAACACAGCTGTGAGAGCTGGGGTTTGATTACAGCCTCATGTGTGTCCTGTATGAGTAGACACTGTTGAAGCTTGTGGAAGGTTTGGTTTGTTCTTTTAAGAAATCTGGATTTAGTAATCCCTTGTTTTAAAGAGGCTTAAATTTGTAATTCATGATATTGGACGTGGCAAGGCAAGCAGAGCAGAGCCTGACACAGGACTGGACACACAGCTCAGGAAAAGCTCTGGAGGCAATGCAGACAAAAAAACTGAGTTGCCAAATGGGGCTTCTTTTGGTTAGTAGAAGGACCTGAAGAAAGTAAATCTAAAAGACTCAGCAGGATGTATTTGGTACCTAAACTCAAGTGCTGAAGGGCTATTAATGGGGTAAATTTAATTATTTGTGAAGAGTATGGCTGTTAAGAGAATTCACCTACTCTTAACTGTAGGCTTGTATGAGGAATGATGAACCCAGAAATTTGAATCTCTGGGCAGCTGTGGCACAGATTGCTGCAAATCTGGATTAAAATAATGTATCATAACTGCAGTTTTAAGAATCTAGCAAAAAAAGAGGATAATTAAAGCTTGGGAATTGTCCATATTGTCAGATCCAAAAGATATGATTATTTGCCATAGCCCTGGGTTGATGGAAATAGTTCATGTCAAGAAAATGCTGGGATAGTTCCCTGAAGCAGATTGTACCTGCAGGGATAAAGTGCCAGAGCATAACCAAAGGAATACTTTCTCCCAACCCAACATGTGATTTCTAAGGTCTGTGAAGAGACTTTCAGAAGTGTCCTGTATGGCTGTTTGCTCTTTTATGTGCACTTTAGTAATGCAAATTTAGTTTAAACTTTTACTAAGTTTTCTAATTAATGAATTCGTGATCCTTACCTGTACTGATTGCTGAGCTAAGGGCAGGGTCCAATCTGGAAAGGAAGGAGGTTAGGGGAGAATCCCCATCCACCACTTCTGTGGTGAGTACAAGCAGGAGAATGATGAATGTTTGTGTCTGAAATGATCCTTTCTTTTCTCTGCTCCTGTGAATTTCCACTTGGCTTGTGAGGGATTGTTATTAATGTCAACTGTGCTACACTTGCTAACTCCCAGTCTGCTCTTTGTCCTGTACAGTAAGTAATAAAAAAAAATAGTTTACATATTTATTATTATTTTGATGCGGATGAGAAGAGCACAAAGCATGGATTAAATCTTGTATATGTTGCTTACTATCTTATGGGAATTTCTGTAATGAAAGTTTTAATTTAATAGTTAGCATGTTTTCCAATGTGGAAAAATTAATCTCTTACTTGTTCATCTGCTGACCCCAGTGAGAAGTATTTGGCTACTAATTCTACCCTTTAATGCAGGTTTGACAGGCTGAGAAATACAGGGAGTGTTACCAGACATACATTTTTTCACTCTTTCTAGAGTTTATCAAGAACAGAGGACAGAATTTAGGTACATTTTCTATGTACTGAAAGCTGTATTTCTGCTTGTGACATCGCCTGGTGGATTGTGTGCAGTTCTGCCTGATGGCAGGGAGGTTTGTCCCAGTTGAAACCCTGGCACCCACTGAGGAGGTGTGGGTTACTCTCACTGGTGTAGTGGAACAGAACGTTTGCTGAATTTACGTGAAGGGACTGAGAGTGATCCTCCTTTGTTACCCCAGACCAAGTCTTGATTTTACCTTATTCCCTTAGGCAAGAGGGAGCAGCCCTGACCCAGAGTTGTGGTCGCACTTGGGGATGTTCTAAATGGGGAAAATGCCAGTTATGGCTCCTTTCTACTTGTGTTTTGCAAGGTGGGAAGGTGTTGTGGGACACTGTTTGCCACTGCCTGCACTCAGCGCTGTTCCAGGGAGCAGCTCCTTGTTTCCCTCTGGGAATTAGGTTATTAGACACTCTAGCTTTCAAATCTGCTCTTTTGGTGTGTCTGTGCCCACATCTTGCATTTGTTTTAGGGTTGTTGATGCCTGTACAAGGAGTCATAAATAGATCAATATATCAGGTTTCTGCAGGGTCACTCCCTTTCTGCAGCACTGAGTCCCACTTTGGATTTGTGTGTACAACAATAGCTTAACCACCAGGTCTTACCCTTTTATTAGGCCAGTGGAATTAGCTAGATTTTTAAATGTGTAATACTCAGAATTTTCATGCATGCAATGAATTCGAGGTATCAGAGGTAGTTTGGATGCAAGTGCTGCACATATTAAATGAGCACAAGCCCGGAGAAACCCAGGGATAAAACAGAGGGGCTGGTGGAGCCACAGGAATCAGAAAGCTGCTTCAGTTTTCCTGACTGAGACTGTTCATTGGCCAAGTAGGAGTGCTTGTTGATGGTACCCCAGCTCCTGTTGCGCACGAGGCTTTCTACCCAGTTCTAGCTGGTCGTGGAGGGTTTCCTGAATTGGTGATGAACAAGTTCCTTGGGAGAATCATCAGCTGCTTATTGTGATACTTCAAGTTCATGTTGCTTCTGATAACTCTGATATAAAATAATTACAGTGATAGAAATACTACTGTAACTGATTAGTCTCACTCATTATTTTTTTTAAAGTGTAATCTAGATTGTTCTCATTACTTTTTAGAAATAGCAATAATAGTATGAAGGATTTTTTTTTGTGCTGGCTGCACTACTTGAAGTAGGGATAGACAAAAATAATATTCAAGCCAATTTCTGTTTGCCTAGACTGCAGAAAATATTGTGTTCTAGTTTGCAAATATTATGCTTCTGCACTGAGGATTAAGTTATCACAGTTTGACAGTCAGCAATTGAAGTATTCTTCCATACTGATTTTGAATCACATATTACTAATTTTCTATATAACACATTAATGGCATATTTGGTATTTATTACTCCTATGAATATGAGCCAAATCTATCTGGCATTGCTCATGAATAGTCCTTTTTATTCAGTTTTACAAGTGGAACCAACAGATCTGTTGTTTTTATTATAATTTTCCTATTGTTTATGTCTTTTAGAATTTGGTCCTTGAAATAAAATTATTGTATCATAAAGCAAATGATAATTTTTTTTCAGTTTCAGCTTGTTGTCTGAAAATGAACCTGTGACTTGCAGGTTTCAAATATCAATAGAAATCACAGCAGTAAAGAAGGACAGAATCTAGCAGCTTTTTTTACTTCTTTGTTAACAAGGAAGAAGATAATTTAGTGCATATTTCGTCATTTCTATAAATGTGGTACTCAGGGGTGTGGTTTGGTGGTGGACTTGGCAGTGCTTGGTCCCCATGATGTTGGATGTCTGAAAGATTCTGATTCACTGTTGTCAGTCAAGTAGCTTGTTACACAGAAGACCCAGTAAGAGCAAATTACTGCAGTGAGGTGACTCCTTGTTGCTGCTCACCTGACTTCAAGAGGTTTCTGATCCTCTGCTCTCCTCCCACGCTGAAAGCTTGTACTTGCATGAGGATCATGACTGTCACAGAGCTGCAGCTCTGCTGTGCAACACTGCTCATTTATTACTTAACAGTAGCAGTTGCTGTAAATCAGTTCTGGTGCTGATTTTATCAACAGTACAGGATGTTCCTGGCAATGCTTATTCTCAGATGCTAGCTGCAGTCCAGCTCTCTACCAAAGTAACTTGTTTTCCATGTTCTGTTAGTAGTCATATGCACTAATCCATTGTAAATTCCTGTCTCACTGAATTTTGTCCTTCTGGAAATCAGTTTTAAGAAGTTGCACACTTCTTAACTAGAATGTACTTTTTTGTCTCTGATTTAAAGAAAAAAGTGAACATTTTTAAAGGAAAAAAAGACGACTGAACACTAAGAGAGATGAGAAAGCAAAGAAAGGGTAAAGTGGAAGAGTTTCTTGCTGTTCTTCAGTGATTCAGCAAAAGTAATTCCTTTAGCTGTGGCCCTTGCAGATCCATCCTCTGGTTCTTTGTAGTACCCGCATCCAGACATCTCTTCCCTCTCTCCTGTATTTCTCCTTGGGTTTCATTTCCTTGCTTTGTGAAGGAGTAAATAGGCTTTAGTGCACTAGATCTTTACACTCTGTTAAAGCAAATAGACCTCAGGTGAAAACTGTCATGTATTGTTTGTGTTTCCTTGCTATAGCAAGTTTAGTACTGCTATCAAAAAGGTATCTCTATTGATGAATTTAATTTTCTGTGTCAGTGGCCCATTTAATTTGTTTGGATCAGAGCTGTGTTTTCTCTTTAATTAGCATTCAATGGGTGCTATAATCTCATTTTTTCCAATATTCAAAGAGCTTTAAGACCCTGTGCAGTGATGCTCTTTGCTGTTAGATGGAACAATGTAGCTTGTCTTACAAATATGTTATAGAAGTGAACTTCATTTAGACAATGTTCAAGGAGTCACTGAGCTGTTCTGCTGGATAATCAGTTTTTCAGTTCACTGGCAGCCTGGCCTCTCTCAGTTCTCACAAAGGACTTTTGGTTCCTTTCAGAAATCTAAAATGCATTAGCAGAAAAAGCAGCCATGTATTGCTAGAGAGGCTGTGCTTCATCAGAGTTTGTTCATTGAGATTTGCATTTAAATAAGCAAATAGGATATAGGACTTTTTAAATACAGCACTTGAGCTATGAACATTGAATATACATGTACTTTAAGATGCTCTGTGAATTTTTTGAGTGAAAAAACAATAGCATGTCTTCAAAAATATATTTAGCTATCTGCACTGAAAGGTTATGAAGGAAATTAATCAATAATAGTATTGAAAGGGAAGTCAGGAAGAATAAAATGAGGAGGCTGGGACAGGTTAAAAAGTTGTGTATCTCAAGCAGCCTAACGAAGTAGAAAGAGTTAACAAAGGGGCAAGTGTCAAGTCTGCAATTGTATATTCACATTAGGCAGGTTTCATTTCGTGTATTTCTCCTACAGCAAAGATTTCACATTTAGTATTCTGTCTTTATGACCTGAGCTAGATCTGCAGATGTAGACTTATGAAGTGGTAAAGTAGATTTTCCTAACACTGGAGTAAAAGTCTTTTATCAGCTTTATTCAGCTTTATCTGTGCTTCTATGCTGCTTCTGTATTTTTTTTTTCTGGGAGATACCATTCCAACTTCCAATACACCCTGTTTCTATACATCAGGTCATAGCTTTGGAGGAGTTTTTTGAAAAGTGGACTTGACAACTACAGTAAATGAGGACGTCTCATTCTGAATGTGTTTGTGTGTAATTGAATGTTCTTACAGAAGAACTGTAAATGTTTTTGTGTGGCAGTAAGTGATGTGCATGAAAACATCTGGACAATCTTATAACATTTGTTTTCTCAGGGCAAGCAAACTAGTGTTTTGGACTTCATATTTTTATTTTTCTCCAGATACCCCATCACAAAGGGTGCAGTTTATTCTTGGAACGGAAGATGATGATGAGGAACACATTCCTCATGATCTCTTCACTGAGCTTGATGAGATCTGCTGGCGTGAAGGAGAGGATGCAGAGTGGAGAGAGACAGCAAGGTGAGCATTTCCATATCTGTATGTTTCTTATCTGTAGGTATTGGTTTCTGGTGTATTGAGGAATGACTTCAAAGCTGTAGCAAGCTCAGGGACAGATTTTGGATATAAAGCTTAAATAAAACCATAATTTTAATCCTTTGTCTGCTAGTATTACTACAGCATCCATCATTTCCCAGAGCCAAATATTTTCATTTGGATTTATGAATATAGGTCAGAGTGAACACTGATGGAAAACAAAAAGTAAATATACCATATATATGAATTAAAATAATTGGGTCAGTTCATATTTTATCTTCTAATTTAAAGAATCTTTCAAACTTCATATTTTGTTTGAATACTCAAGAAAGTGGTAAGGGAGCCATTATAAAGAGATTAAAGCAAGGACTGAGATTACTTTTTGAGCAGTAGAACTTTTACATATTCTAAGTTGCCATGAGCAGTTTGAGATTGAGTATTCAGTGTTGGATTATTTTATTTCTGCAAAACTAGTGGGAAAGACTTTTAGATTGCATTTCTGCTGTGAAAAATAATATTGGTACAGAACTTTTCATTGTATATTTTTTTCCTTGAGCATTTAAATGGGAAATAATTAGCTTAGTTTCATTAAGAATTTACATTTTACAGCAGTGTTTATTTTTCATCTTGAAACCTTAGTTCTTCCTCTCCCTCTCAGTTGTTGACGGTGTTCCTCAATGGTGCCCAAAAGTCTGTGTAATATATATATTTTGTAGAACATAAATTGCAAAATTTCTGGAAGGATTTTGTGGGTAACTATGTATGTGGGCTGTCTGACATGAATATGGCTGGTAGTTTTCTTTCTAATTTTACTGCAAATTTCTACTTTCCCAGAGGGCCAAAAAATTGTCTATGACCTTCCCTTCCATTATCTGTTCATAGGCAGCGTAGGCAGATGCTAAATATAGATTTTTATGTGTAGAAAATTCTCATATGGGGATTGTGCTGCAAAAGGAAGGCAGTAATGTTCCTAAATAATCTTATTAATATTCAGAGAGAGAAAATCTAATCAAGGTAATCGTCTGCAATGTTCTCATACTGATTAGGAATACATAGAACTTCTCTAGGAGGGGTATCAACTTCTGTTGAAATTAAAAAGTAAAAATCACGTATGTTACGTTATTTTTAAGCAGGGAAATAGCAACTTCTTTAGTTCAACTTAACAAAAATCCCTTGGCAAATTATTAAAGAATTGTGTTTCTGAAAATTATAACAATTTCTGTCAGCAAGTGGTTCTGATGAAGATAGAATTCAAAAGGAGTAGGTGAAATAAATTTCTGTTTCAGTTGATCTGTTTATATGTACAGCCTTCTCAATTGTTGTTTGTGAAATGAAAAATGAAAAATGTTTAATAAAAACGAGATTGTTAAAAAATGGCAGGACAAAATCGGCAAATAAAAATACATTTTTCGAGCTCAGAAAATACAAGAGTGACATGATAGGTGATAGTAAAATTTTCTTTAGCTTTAGCTGTAAGATGGAAAGAAAGAATGCTGTGTGGAAAGAACTGGCCAAGATAAATGGTCTTTTCCAGTTTGGATCCCCAGATTTCAGACTGCATTTGGCATGGGGTGAGTGGTTAGAAAAGGAGGAGATTGCAAGGAAATTACCAAATTTAAAATGAAGATAAGACTCAAAGTGCTTCTCTGTGCAAATAAGAGGGTGCAATAATTTCCATCCCAGAAAGGTGAAAGAACATGTATTTAATGGGTAGAGCAATCCCTGTCTCTCTGAGTCTGTCAGTTGTGCTGTGATAATCCAAACACAGCAGTAGTATTAAATAAATGATAAAAAGGGTTGGGGCAAACAGAGCCATTATAGTCCAATTTCAGAGCCATACAATGCTTGAAGGAAAGAAAAATGATAGACTTGGATATAAGTGAGAAATTGGATAAAATGCAATACAATGGTATGTCATGTCAGACTAAGTTAATAATGCTCTTTAATCAGGTAATTGGTTTTTATTTTTCTGACAAAGAAAAAACAGTGAATCTCAATTTTTCCAAGTAAAGCGTTTGGTATGATACAGCAGTGGGAATGTATTACTTAAACTGCATTCTAGTGTAAAAATGCTATTAGCAGGTCAGGAACTATTTGAAGAGGTGCAGCAGGCCATGCTGAGAGATTATACTATTGGTGTGAAAGGTAGTGACAGCCAACTTCTGAAGAATGAGGCTTAATAAATAGATTTATTATTGAATTTAAAAATGGGATTATAATAAGGAAACTTGCTGATAATAAGAAATTAGGAGGTATTACTCCTCTAGAAATAGATAAAGGTATCACACACAAAGAACCAAGTGGCTTTGAGTAGAGTAATAGAAATGGGATGGTGTTTAATGTGCAAGATCATGTGCTTAGAAACTAATACACTGGGTCACTTTAAATACCTGTGGTTAATTCAGGACTTCAGAATTACCGATTTGACTAAAAGCATGGTATGGAGAAGATACAACCTGAATTTGTTGCTGTTCCAGGCTTATTGTATGTTTTTCATCTGTGTGCAAAATGTCCCATGGAAATATTTGTAAATCTTACTGTTTGGCTTTGGATGTAGTTTCAGGTAGAGATTAATTACATTTAATGGGAGTGATAGCCCTAAGTGGGTATGCATTCATTTCACCAAGCTCTGCACTTGGTGCACCTGGACTGAAGTGTTGGGCTGGCCCTGATGAAGCACATCTGTATCTTGGTATTTTCAGTCTGATTGAAAGTGCACTGGACTTTTCTGTTCCAGGATCTGATTTAGACTGTCCCATCCATGGAATTAGTTGGTGAGCAGAATGGAATGAATTGCTTGGTTATGTTGATATAGGGATAATTTTTTTTCTCCATCAATTGATTTCAAGCCAGAAGAAACACATACCTTTTAAAATCAATAGTCATTCTTACAGTAGTTTTTGTATGTGGCCCAGCTGTACAGTTGTGCATTCTCTATGGAGATGATGCATAGTTTCTAGTCTGGAAAAAAAAATCTGGTAAGTTTGTGGAGAAACGTGCTGAAGTGTAACAGTTGGATTTATTTTATACACCAAATAGTGTGGCTGCAAGTTGCAGCTGTTGGGAAGGCAGTTCATGTGTCATGGGTGGAAAGTGGTGCCTGCTTTGTAGCAAGTTTTACCCAGACTTTTGAGACTCATTTATCTGCTAGTATCAACCAAACATATCTGGAGAATATCACTATCTTTATGGAGAAGAAGAAATTATATTGTAAGGAAGAAAATAGGAAGAAACTTAGAACGAAGAGGAAAGTGCTTAAGCTTAAATTTCAATGCACAGTTAGGAAAATAAACTCATGTTTATAGTTTAGAAAGTAAATTGTTAATAGTGACTAGAAAATAGATGGATTAGGGAAAGTTAGGAAGTGTAGTGCATTTTCCCTGGATCAAAACTTTCTTCCAAAGAAAGTGGGTCACAAGAAACATAAGTTTCTCACTGCTGCTTAGTTCCTGACATGCTTGTATTCTTTGGTTGGTTTTCAAATCAGTGTGGGCAGGCACAAGCTCATGTGGAAATAGATACAGATTGAAATATTACATTAAAACCATTAACTGTTGTGAGTACATTCTCCATCTCTCTGCTGCAGACATACCACACTACTAAACAGGTAAATGCAGTCACCCACTTCATATTGTGCAGAAAATGCAGTAACTGTGTCTAAAATGAAGCATGTGCACTCTTTTATTGATGCCTGAGAAAGTGATGAAGCTGGTGTTAGAAGCTAGGACATGTACATAAGGTGTGTGCACCCACCCTAGCCTGAGTTGTATTTTTTCTATAGTAACATGCCTTGCTGAAACTCTTGTTGGCATGCTTTTTCTAGCAAGCATTCTGTCTGAGGAACTAAACTGTGTTATCAGTAGACCTGTGCCAGTCTGTAGCAGTAAAAGAAAGCTGTAGGGATGAAAGTGCTCTTCCATGCAATCACACACAACAGAGATAGCTCCAGATGTGTTCCAGTCGCAGGGGATGCGTGTGACATGAGCTCAATAGGGGCCAATGATGTTGCCCAAGAAACTAAGAAAGGCTTTTATCTGTCAGTCATACCAATTTAAGGGGTTAAACTGCAAAAGTAAATATATTTAAATTTCTCTTTGAGAAACTAAAAGGAGTACAAAATGGGCAAACTGGGATCTATGCCTGAGTTTGTATTTCAAAGCCACTTCTGTCATGGAGCCTTGCTCATGAATTCAGAGGATTGATCAAATGGTATTATGATTTTTAAAACTACTGAAAACTTAGAATTGAAAGGCTCTGCATAAGATTAGAGTTGTTTTATGTTTGCTTCTACTCTTTCTCATTTGATATGTTAAATAAGGATTGTCTGACATAACAGACATATTTCTGTAAAGACAAAAGGTGATAAATAGTATAATGTTGTTCCTTTGATGAAATTAGCAAACTTATGATATGCTTATTAAAATCAAAATAGAAATTTATTTCAAACATAGAATGCTCTCAGCTGGACATGATTTAATTCCATGTCCTGGCTTGTTGACTCATTGAGTAACAATGTATGATAATGTGTTTAAACACCTAAGTTTCAGCAGCAGTAGGAAATGGGGTGCAACCCATACAATTATAGTATTCTAGTTCATAGAAATGCGGAGGATCACAATGGCAAGTAAAATTATTTGAGCAGTAGCAATAGTTTCCTATGGATTTTTATGCACCAATGGGTAAGCTTTAATGTCTGACAATACAAACTCTAATTAAAGCTGTTTTCATGATTTAGACTTCTCTGTGTCCCTGGTATGTTACAAGCTCTGATAGTAAGCCTGCCTCTGTCCAGTCACCTGTCTTAGATTTTTAAGAACATGCTTGTCTTTTATTGCTCTTTTAAAATCTATTTACAGCTGGTCAGTAGATTTAAATTAGGAAATATCAAGGACAGACTGTAGCAGCATAATCAGATAAGCAATGTTGAAGACTGATTTAAATGAACAAAAGGTAATGACAGTATGAGGTTTCTGATGATATTTTGTCAAACTCAATGCTTGGATAATTTTTTTTAGACTATAGGAAACATGGGTTTTAATCTTTTTTCTGAATCAGCATAAAAGATATAACAAGCTAAGCACAAATAATAAGATATGTAATAACACTATTAATAATTCATAGTAACAGAAATAATTAAGAATACTCAAGCATAAAGATCTTATAAATCTCCTAAAGAGATTAGAAACATGCACGGAAATGGAGGTATGAGAAGAGAAAAAGGTAGGTATTTTGCAGTCTTGGTACACAATAGTTTAAACCAGACAATAAATGTACCATATTCGTGGTGCTGTAGGAACAAATAGGTATTGCACATTTTTCAACTTGGAAACAAGAGTGCCATTAATAAGATAGGAGCAGCCTCTTCTTAGGGAGTTCAAGTGTAAGTGCAAAATGAAAAAAAATTTAAGAACTAGTTTTTCTTCTCACACGCTTCTTCCCTGAGTTGTTGTAGGCCTTCCTTTAATAGTATAGCTTTGAATTTGATGGGGAGAAGTGTGTTAAATTGTGTTTGATGTCCCTTTGGACATGGATTTGAAAATTTATTTGGAAAATCTCATTTGCATATGCAAATTCGATTTCATGGTTTGGCTTTGTGGAAGCAAATTTTTGTGCTGTGTCCTCCTTGCTGCTTCTCTGGAGGAATGCAAAGGTGAAGGGGATGGGCTGAGAAGAGAAAACAGAATACAGCAAAGGGAGAGGGGAACAGGTCTGATGAAGAGCAAAGAGTTCTCATGGGCAAAGACCAAGTACAGAAACTGGCTGGTTTCCTCACAGAGGAAATGGAGGGAAAATATTTCGATACAAAGAGGAGGAGAGGGCTAGACATAGGAGACTGGAGATTTTGAAGGACCCAAGGAGTTGAGGCAAATTGTCTCTATAAATAATGAGAGGCTGATTTGAAGGCAGCTGGGACAGTTCCTTCAGGATGGGAGCAGGTATGCTGCTGATGAGTGGGTCAGTGAAGCGATGGCTGCTTGCAGGGTGGCAGCAAAAGGGGAAGAACTTGGTACACAAGGACTGAAAGGAGAAAAGTGTCTAAAATGTGGGTATACTTGGGTATTTTACAAGTAGGAGCAGATCATGTGTGGCCCAGGAACAGAGGAGGACAGCTGTGATAGCTGCTTTGCTGGGCTGTGAGGCTTAGTAAAACTGGAAATTCCTCAGCCTTAAAGGTTAAGGCTTTACATTTCCCTGCTGCCTGGAAATGTGTGAAGAAGCTGTCCAGGTGTGAGGCTCTGCTTGGCTGCTCTGCTGCCATGTCCATATAAAAGAGCTGAGAGCTGTGGAGTCAAGCAGTACAGGCATGTGCTGTGCCTGCAGCTGTCCAAACCTTGCTAGGCTGGCAGGTTGCAGGGCCCCACACAGCAGCATCCCTGTGTGACTTCTCAGATGTTTGTTTGTTTGTTTAATATTCTTTTAACATTTTCAGTGCAATATTTATCAGTAGGGAATTCAGTCTCAAGCAAGTTCGTCTGGCTGGATGGTAACAAAAGACTTGAGATCCTTTCATGCCAGTTTCTTATATCCTTTTACGTTTTTGAGGTTTCTCTAGACTCCTTTCCACACAACTTGTTATTCTATCACAGAAATATCATTGTAAGCCAAAGAATTAGTCAAAGTTCTTGTAGAGTACAAAGATAATTGCTTAATATATTTATCTCTTCATCTCTGTGGTCAGAACTTAACCTCAAAAATGATATAATGCAGCATTATTAAAGAAGTAGACAATGGAAGTTTCTCATATTTCCTAAAAGGGAAGAATAAAGTGAAATCTAAAGACATGCTTAACGTCTTTGTCTGTACTTTCAGCATTCATAGAAATAATTAATTTTTCATTTCTTATGCACAATGGAGTTATAAAATTGATTGTTTGTATAGGTGGTTGAAGTTTGAAGAAGATGTAGAGGATGGTGGAGAGAGGTGGAGCAAGCCCTACGTTGCCACACTGTCACTTCACAGCTTGTTTGAGCTGAGGAGCTGCATCCTGAATGGCACAGTTCTTTTGGACATGAGAGCTAACTCCATAGAGGAAATTGCAGGTATGTGTCAATGTTTCATTTATTGGTTATAAAAATTATTTAATAAAAATGAAATGCTTACCAAGAAAGTTGTTGCATAATAATCAATTCAGTTTAGAATTGATTATCGGAAGTGTTTTTCTCAATTTACTAGAAAAGAAACTCATATCTGGCACAGTTAATAAATATTCTATTTATATTTTTTATGTGGAATCTGTTGCTTTAAGAATCAATTTTTGAATAAAGAAGAGAATTAAAACGGAAGAAAGAGGGTAGTTTGGTTAGATTTAATTAGAGCTGGCATGTTCTCTGCTCCTGCCATGCTCCTCAAGTGAATGAGGCGTGTGCTAACTTTCACAAACTTAATCTACTGCTATGCTAATTACAGGCAATCTAGCTTAAAAAACCCCAAAACATAGGGAAGTATTTATTGCAATTAAATTACATGAAAACAGATATGTCTCTGACTTGAGAATGAAATCAGGAGTAATGATAGAGTGTATGATTTTAAAAGAAATTTTAGGTACAATTAACTTAAGATAAACTTGAGTGCATTTTTTCCAATAGAAGTTAATTTGGTAGCTGCAGTTCTAGAGCTTGTGGGAGCTTCTGAGCAAAACAAAACAAATGGATGAGTCTTCTCTCCCAAAAGTATAAGTGAGATTGAGATTAAATGCCATTTCCTGCTTTCCTGGTGTTTTCCTGACTGTAACTAGTCTAGGAAATATACAAAGAACAACGCAATAACATTTTCTAACACTCAAGATTATCAAGAAAACTGCTTTGTGAATGATATATAAATGTCCTATATAAATTTAATTTTACTTATTTTAATTGTAGGGGAGATATTGTTTGGTGGGCTGTATTTAACAGTGGAATTAAAGTTGGTTCAGATTGTGGTAACTGCTTTTTGTATTTACTTTTCCCAAATTGTTTATGTCAAACTGATGCAAGATATTATTAATATAAATCTGCAGAAACTTGTGTTCCTGCTCTGTGCCAAGATCTGATTCTTCCATGACTCATAGTCTGAATTAGATCTTCAAAATTTGTCATCATGAGAGATAAGCATGAAGAATAAAAAGCAGCCCATTTGAAAGAACAAAGGTGTCTATCAGTATGTTGCTTTATTATTTATTTATACATAATTAAGGAGTATTTTGGTCAGCTGCTTAACATTCTTGTATCATTTCTTTGCTTAAATAGTGCACTGGGTTTTTCAATCTTGAGCTTTACATTCTTAATCCAGAAACCACTCAACTTAGTCTATAGTCAGCTAAGAAAGCCCTTCCAGAATTATTTCTTTTAGTAGGTAAAAAAGTAAGGATGAATGCAAAAAATCCCCAACTTCAGGGAGCATCCTTTTTCCCCCTGTTTTTGAAAAATACAGTAGATTTTCCAATATAGTGAGACCCCAATTAATTACTGTTTATATTCTAAGAATTTAGTTATAGTGATTTGCTTTCAGTTAATATGGCCAAGGATTTGAGCATTTGTGATGCTAATCTTGGAACTCACCACAGATTTAAGTTGTTCTTCAGCAGAGAATTTGGGGAGTTACCCTCACGCTATTGTAAGTCAGCCCTAGTTGTGGCTTATCCTGGTTTGTTGATTAGGAAAACCTATTCTGAGAAGAGGCTTTAGGATGATTTTCATTAAATGAAATGTACCATTTTTATTTAAAAAGTGTCTGTTGTTGTGGCAGATTTGGGTGCATTTTATTTGTTGTTTTATTTGCTTGAAGTGGTAGGCATCCCTTTCTGATAAGGTGACCTGACACATGATAAGGTTTGCATGAGTTGTGCTTGGTCTTCAAGAGAAGATTATGTTTTTCCTCCTTTGCAGATTCAATAAGCAACGAACTATTCTTTTTTAAAAAAGCTTTGCAGCAGGTGCTTCAGGCAAGTGAATCATTCTGTAAATTACTTGCATTCTGTCAGGTTTCTTTGAAGACATTTAATTTTTTTTGTGTTTTCTCCAGAAATAAAGTTGCTGCTCTCGTTGCTTTTCTCTGTTGTTATTATTTGTGCAAATATTTTCTCTGTTATTATTATTTTCTTTGTTAATATTATTTGCAGCAATGTTATTCAGCTTTTCTTCAATCAAGTCCCTTTGGAATTTGTTACTTTACTGCTATGTGTGTAATTCCTGGTCTCCAGTGATTAGACAATGTTACCTAGAGTCAGTAGGCAGCACTGCAAGAAGGAAAGACAGATAGTAGTGGTGATAAGCACACCAGCAGGGCCTGTGTGCTGGTTATCTTAGAAATATGACAATTCCAAATAATATGGCAGGGAGCACTTTTTACTTGAAAGTGACTGCTGGACCTGAAGATTAGGCAGGACTGGTATGTCTCAGTGTGTTGTTTTTGCATCATGGAAGTGATGTCACACTCAGGAAATCCTTTGTTGTCTGTTCCAGTCAGTTGCTATTCCCCGTTAGAATCCTTATCTTGTGCTATAGAAGGCAAATGCTGTTTTCACCAGGAACTGTTATGTATTCCATTTGTATCTGACAGTCCTGATGCTTTAGAACTTGAAGAAATGGCTGCTCTCACCTGTTGGCTTCAATTTTTTTTTCAATATTCAGGTCTTGCTAATTGCCTGGCCAGCCATCCTCATGCCAGGCTTGTCCAGCAGTCCTGGTGATCACTTTTGGTTTTGGTTCCCTGTTACTGTGTATGCCACCTTTAGAAGAGTTTGTGAAAACAGGTTATGCCCTATGGCTTTAAGGGTACTCCTGAATTAAATTTATTCATGTGCTTCTGATTCATAGTTTAATGTTTTGGTTTTTTAATGCAATCTTTTGATAATTTTACTGCATTGCTATAATGCATCATGTTTTGAGAACAAATACATTATTTGTGCACATGTACTTTCTTCTTGCCTTTGTTAGCAAGAAATGTGTGCTGTTTATTTATTGGTGATGTCTTGCTATCTGGGCTATATTCCAATATCAAATTACATTGCTATTAATGCAGTGCCAGTCTTCATATCCTTGAAAGAGATGTACTTAAACTTTATTGCTAAATTGAGACTAAGAATTCCTATTTGTTTTAGTCAAGGCTTTTAATCTATAAACACTTACTCACTAATGCATTAAACTCTTAGCACTTAGCCCTTGAGAATTTCTATTATTTAAGTCTGTATTTTAAGACATTAATGGGCTTGTGGTAAAATGTGTGGTACAGATGAAAGCCACCTTTTGTAGTGGTTGCATGGTTTCCAGAACTATGTATTTTTTATTTTATCTCTAGAAACAATGACAGTTCTGCATAAAAATATTTTGGCACTGTTTATGTGGTGAGAATTTTAAAATCATCCTGTATTCCAACATGTCCATTCTCTATTAGATCTTTTTCATTCCAGCTGTCATATTTAAAAATTACTTCATCTACAATATTGTATATTTCTTTGGACAGGCACACAATTTTCCTTGTTGCAAAAGAGCTTATTCATACCTACTATGCTGAATTCACTGACAGCATCTTATTATAATAGAGACTTCTGAGATGAATTTCCAACACTTTCATCATACATCAGAACAGCATGTTTGTTCCTGAATTTCTGAAATTGTTCTTAATTTTTGTAAGATGGATTTTGCTTGTCTTGCAAAGAGCTCAGTTCCTCTGCTGAACTTTATCCTGTTTAAAAATGCAATTTCTATTGCACATATTTTGGGGGAGTTATTACTGTTTCTAATATGTGATGTTATTTTTTCATATGTCTTTGCAGTGACTCCTGAATCAGTAAGTTAGCACTCCATGCACAAGGAATTCCTCTGAACATTATGTAGTAATATTTTATCGATCATTTCTGTATAGAACATATGCTAAAAGGAAGTCTGAAAAATCTATGTAATCAAAACAGTTTATTTTGGAACTTGTCTCTTGAGGATGTATTTGCCAGAATCTGGCGGTACCATTAGAGAGCAGCTTCACTGTGTTGTTCAAGTTGGCAGATGAAAATGTTCTCTTTTGATATTTTCGTTTAGTTCCTTTGAAACCATGTAGATTCTCAGATTACCATCTGGTTTTTTGATTATAACCACTGAATGAACCCAAAAGGTTCCTCTATTTAACATATGATGCCATTTTCTGTTGTTTGGTTCAAAAACTATTCAGTCCAGCCTTTAATGGCAATACTTTCTTTACAGCATGAGCCACAGAACTTGCACATTCTTGCAGTTGTGCAGACTGTTCTGTGAACAAATGTCAAACCTTGTCAAATACAAACTGTGGCCTCACAGTGGAGCTTTGGCGACTTGCACATATTTGAAATATTCTCATTTATTTTAAATGGTTTAATTGTAATAATGGTTTCTTTTTAAAATTAAGTTTGAAATCTACCCTTCCTTTCCAATCCCAAGATCTGTTTTTTCCGAAGCAGTCTTTTGTCTGTTCCCTATGATTGAATTTTCAATCTGTGTAACAGCTTAATCTTGTGATTGAGGTCACCAGACTCTGTGCTCAGCAACTCAGGGCATTACATCCCAAGTGTGCAATTTTATTGATTTCAGTAATATCATGTTAAGCTTTCAATCTGAACAAGTCTTCTTTTACCTTTGTTTGCTTTAAGCTATATTACTCCATAATAACCACAAATTTAACTGGCTCAAGTTGAGATTTTACTTCACTGGAGCCTTTTGTTTCATCTGCAGCACTCACACTGTGTTATGTTTCTGACAGTGCTTTTATGGTACATTTAACTTTTATTACAAACACTGTAATAAAGCGTGGGATTGCCTGTGAGTAATCTGCTTCTCTGTTTGACCCTACACCTGTCTTTTGTTCAGCTTTCACCTTCTCACTTACCCAGGTTCCTGCATTTCTTTGCTTTATTTTCAGCTTAGCATGTGGTAATAACCTCTGCAGAGAAACTGTCAGGTTTTGTTCCTTTGGCTGTGGGTAAATTGTAGATATTCCAACTTCTAAGTAGCACTGTCTTTTTGTGTGGTTGTTTTGTGTTTTCCCATGTTAGCCACAACTGTAGGAATCCTTTTAGATTGCACAAGCCAATCTCTGCTTGCAAAATTTATTTTTTATGAGGCATTCACTGTGCCTGCAGTTCTGAACTGCAAGCTGGGAATTTTGGCCTCGTCTCTGCAATTTACGGTTTTGTGAAATACTTGCTCTTGTTCCTCAGTAAAATTACACACTGTTATTTTAAAAAGCAGACATTTTTTGTTCTTTCTTTCCTTTTCAAGTATTACAGACTTGAGTATTTGAACCAAATAATTTCAGGTAAAGCTGGAAATAGAATCTGTGTCTTGAAGCATTGGAGTGCTCTGCCCTGTTGTATGAGCTGCTAAATCTGCCAGCTTAGATAGCTTGTTTATAATCACCATTGTAAATGATGTAAATGGGTCTTGGTTCACAAGTGCAGCCCAGGAACCCTAATTGCTGGGTTTATATTGCTCCTTCTGCCTGACTCACTAGGGAAGGATATATTTGTGTTCCTGTTTAGAGACCCATGAAGATAAAGGACCATGTTCCACCTGATTGTCTTCCATAAAGTGATGAATTGGGTTTGCTTGGTTTCTTCTTCCCTGTCTTTCAGGGCAACAACCACAAGCCAGAAAAACTTTGGCTTTTAAATTAGGCTTTGTAGTCAGCTATCACTGCAATCACGATGCACACAAAAGCCTGTGTGTTTTATATTTTGTCACTGATCTCTCATTTTGTCCTACAACTGCGTAGTTACAAAATTTGGAAGTCTGAATACCAGCACCCCCACTGGTATACACTGAATTAAGTTTCTGCTATAAACTGTCAGTGCTAACCTACATCAGGAGAATATGAGCCCAGTAATTTCTTTTAGGATTTCACAGGTATTTTGATAGAAATACAGAATGTTTTCTATAAATTTATTCTGTGTTTCATCTGAGCATTCTGTGCTCATTGCACATGAGGTGATGAGCACTGTGAACCGGGTGCAGTGGGGAGTGAGCTGTCACCACATTTGAGGCCTCCTTATTGTCCATTTTCCTGGACCTGTGGGGGCTCCGTGTGGGTCAGGCCACGTGTGTGTCTACAAAGCTGCAGAGTGTGACAGACACCTCCAGAGTGAGTGGAAGCAGCCAGCCTGCTTTTGCATCCTTGCTGCTCTAGAGGTGGCACAGATGGAATTTCCTCTGCTGGGCCACACATGAGCCACGCTGCATTTGAGCTGATACAAATTGTCTGCACCCCAGTGCTGTAATTCACAGCCTGGGTAAATTGTTCACAGGTGGTGATGAGTTATAGTTCAGTTACTGTAATAGCTTGTTAAAGTACTCACATTGCTCACATTTACTCACAAAATTAATTTTATACAGATGATATATTTTAACTGAATATGAATGGAAAAAACATTCTTGAAATACATGAAACCCCAAGTTTCTTTGAATTCTTTAATGACCAGGTCAGGGAGAATATCAGTCTTTAACAGCTTGAGAATAATATTTCATGGTTCCAGTATCAACCAAGATTCCTTACTGAAGAAAAATCCTATTTTTACTTGATGTCAACAAGTACACTGTCACACTGTCACACTGCAGTGTGACCATTTTACAGAATGGGTAATACCGTGCTGCTGGATATTCCACAGGTTCCACATCCTTCTGAAAGCTTCATATGGTAGTGAAGTATCCTTGAAAAATGGAATGGTTAGCTGTGTCTCTGGCTACAAGGGGTCTGTGCAGAATTTAAAAGGGCATTCAAGACTAAAATTCTTTAAAACAAAGATTCTTTTCTCCTTTTTTCATATGGAGTGTGAAGAAAGGGCTGCCTGTTCTAGATACAAAAGTGAAGACCAGGGCTTTGGAAATATGTACAGCTTCAACTGATGTGACCATGTAGGCTCTTCTACTTACAGGATTAAGTGATTACAGTCTATTTTGAAAATTAAATGTTTAAAATGTTCCTTTTGACCATTTAATGTTGGAATTTAACCATGCTGCTCTTGTTTTCAAGACAATCTTTTCAATTAAGGGTGTTACTGATGTTGCAGGGGCCTGGGCTTTTAAAAAATATTTTGAGAAGCTTGAGAAAAAACTGAAAAGGAGTCCCATAATAATAGGGGTGGATGGACACAATCTTTCTTATTCCAGCTCACATCTATATAGGGCTTGGAAAAAAAGGGTCAAAATACAGCAATCTGTCAGAAATTTGACTGTATTTAAGCTCCTGCAGCGACTTCTGCAACTGTTAATGTCTGTGTTAAAAAAATGACAGCTGGAGGGAAATACCAAGGCAAGAAAGCACATCTTCACTCTTTCAAAAGCTGAATGCATCTTCCCTTATTACATGTGGCAGCAGTGCTACAGTAAAAGGGAAGTCATTGTAAAAACCCAAAAAAATCTAGGTGAGCCACTTTCTTCTTTCTGGCAGGAAATAAAAATGGTTAGTCACCACACTGGCACCAACCCTGTGGCTTTTGTGGCTGTTAAGAAGCCTAGCAGAGCACCCTAAGGAAAGGAAGAGGATAGGGATTTGATTTTCTTTTTCCTGTAATTTTCCCTCCTAAATGGATAATCTTAAATATTGAGATCATCCTCAGCAGTTAATATATTTTAATATTTTATTTGAAATATACTGTTACTCCAGGAATGACACCATACAAGTAGAGTTGCACTTATCTGTAAGCAAATAGTGTTGAATATGAATATAAAAAACTATTTTCTGCTGGTCCACTGCAAAAATGGTTGCAATTTCTTAGCAGGGGGTTCAGTTTCACTCTCACCTGCTCGAAATTATCCTCTTGCAGTAACATGTACATCTGGCAGTAGAAATAGATTCTATTTGGTATTGATAAATAATGCAGCAATTTTTCTGTGTTGTCTTACCTGGACTTTCTTTGCATTGTACTGGAGGTATTGTAATTATAGCTACAAGAAAGAAAGACTGTGATCTCCTGTGGTAAGTACAAAGGGAATAAAAAAAAATGTTTTCTCACAGCCAGTCCTTTGTAGGAAATAGAATAGGGGTTATTTGAAAAAAAAAAAAGACATCTAATCCGCATCATAACCCTGAATTTAAATATATTATACCTAAGAGTGCTTAGGAACTGACTTCAATGACATTGCATAGGTGACCTTAATTTGTGAACAGCATAATTTTTTGAGGATTTTAAAATATAAATAACATCTTTTTGTCCCTGCCCTTCCTCTGTCTCTCTCCCCCTGAAAGTGAAACACTTATAGATAAAACTTCCATTAAATTCTGTTGCATTAAAGGAACTGGTGCACTTCATTTGTAATCCTATAGGATACTAATCATTATTATTATTGCAATTTAAGAGACAAATTGTTTCCTCTTTCCCCTCTTTTATTATGTTTGTGTATGTATTTTCAGATATGATTCTGGACCAGCAGGTGGGTTCTGGGCAGCTCAGTGAGGATGTTCGTCACAGAGTGCATGAGGCATTGCTGAAACAGCATCACCACCAGAACCAGAAGAAGCTGAGCAACAGGATCCCAATTGTAAGATCCTTTGCTGATATTGGAAAGAAGCAGTCTGAGCCCCATTCCATGGATAAAAATGGTAATGCTTTATTTTGCATTTTGAGCCTTCAGTAGCATCTGCCTGTTTGGTATTGCATGTGCTTTGTACCCACAGGTTAACAGTGATTCTGCTCTGAAAACTACTCTGTAAAAATGGTCCTTTTTGCATGAGAGTGGCTCCTCTTATGCATTCACAAATACACCTGGTCAAATTTGAAATCTGGCTACCTTGCACAACTCAGGGCTGGGCAGAGCTATTCAAGGGGACTCGCTGAGGTGTTGGAAGCTGTGCTGGGTGTCCTGGGTGGCTGGCATGGGGTGTTGTTTCCAGTGCAGCTTTAGGTGTCCTGTGCAATTTGTCAGACTGAGCTTGAGCATCTTTGCACAGGGTTGTTCTGAGCTGTGGACAGGCTCCATCAGTGCCAGGAATGTGGTAGGACTATTTTTGACTTCTGTTGACTAGCCAGGACCTATTTATTTAAAATGTGGTGGATTGCTTAAATAGTTTCTAAGTCTACAACAATGTATGCATTAGCTAGGACTCAACTGCTGCTTCAGATTTTATAGGTGAGTTTGAGGGCTTGAAAAATGAGGCAAACATTTCAAGATAACACTGTTGGAGAGATGTCACAAAAGCTGTACCTTGTTCTTTCAAAAAATCCCTTTTGGGAAAATCAGGATAATGCAAATGAGAAATGTTTGCAGAATGGCTCTAGAGTAAAGTGTTGGCATAACTTTTTTTCCCCTTGCTTTTACAGAAGACCTTACAAGGTGTATTATTGTTATAGGTCATCATAATGAAAGATAATTTCTTATTTCTCCTGCCTTATTTGCATAAACAAAGATCTGTGTTAAGAAATTTGCAGCTAAATTTTGCAAATATTTTTCAGTTAACTCTTATTCCAGAAATCAGCTGTAGTAAAATCCTGGTCCCTTCTGCTGTCACTCTGTTTCAGAGCCCTATGAGCTCCCCATCACCTTGGGAAACAGGGAGCGAGGAAACAGCCATAGCACAGGGAAGGTCAGGATTGCAAGAGGAATCTGTGTGCTCTGAGGCACAGGACAGAAGGCAAAGAGCAGTTGTATGGCTGATTTGGGAAGATGGGCCTGCTTATATATAATAAAGGTTAACTTGATTTCAAGGAAGAAGGTTTTTTTCAATCATTGCCATATAAAGTTTTAAGAAATCTAAATCTAGTTGCTTCCCTGGGGAAGATTCTAGACCTAAAAGGCAACATATAATTTCATTTGATGAGGATATGAAATCGAAACCTTAATTGTGGCAAAGTGTCACTCTAAGAGTGAGGAAAAAATTAGTATTTACTAAGATGTGTGTGATCATGCATACAGATGCACAAGAGTAAATGTAAATAGGATGATTGTCCACCCTTTTTAAGGCAACTTTCCTGTTGATTTATACAGCTTTTGCTGATGACTTTAAACAAATATCCAGGAGACACTAGAGAAAGTTAATGATATAATGATCCTGTACTTAATTTCCACAGGATGTAAGATGGCAGCTTGCATTCCATTAAGCTTTTTGCTCTACATCTTATGTAATAAATAGACATTAGTTGCTTCAAGAAGAACCCTCAGGGCAAGCTGTGAAATTATCATAAGCTCAATTTTGGTAACTTTATGTGTGTGTGAGTGGAACTGATGCAGTAATTCACTTCAGAAACATCTTGCTTTTGCCTAAGTTTCTTCTGGCAAACTTCCTAGCTCTTTCTAAATTCCCCCCAAAAATAAATTCTCATCAGGATAGCTTCTAAGTCCATATTAAACACACTAATTTTATATACTCAGTGGTTAAGTGATTCTCTTAAGTAGGAAGACATTCTTACAGTTTTTCTTTTGTTTGTCCCTATTTTGCAAGATGAAAAAATGCCAAATGTATTGTTCATTTGCTTGTGTAGAAATGTCTCAGAGTGCTCTGACCTCTGTTAAAAAAATCTTGGTCACTTTTACTGTGTTAAGTTAAAATAAGTGTACCAATAGACATAATAGAAATTATATATGTTTGTAAAAAATATAATAACCTATAGAGATTCAATAATTTTCAGGAAGCTTATGTGAAAGTATATCAGATTTCTATCTAAATTACATTGAAAAATCCTAAGTATGAACTTTTTGGACAGAGATTTTTAAAAATCAGTTTGTGGCATTGTTCTGCTTGCATCCTTTAAGTGCTAATGCACATTTGGCTCTCTCCTGCATTGACCAGGAGCTTTGGAAGGGACACTTGTTTGTTCCTGCTGAAATGAGACGTGGGAACTTGGACACTTTCTGCACAAAAGGAAGTTGCCTCTTTGTTTAAATTTGGGGTTAGTGTTAGACAGTTGAGCTGGAAAAAAACCTTAGCAGTTTGTTGATTGTTAAAAAGGTGATTCAGAGCCCCAAGTCCCTGATCTGTGGGTTATGTGGTACAGCTGAGGATTCAAACTCCCTTCTTTGTCCAAGTCCTTGACAATACTATCTTATCAATGTGTCAATTTTCAGATGTTCAAGAGCAAAGTCTGAAAATGAATACATAAATTAATTCAATATATGGCAGCACTACTGACAGGCCATTGTGATGTCTTTGCTGGAAGATAGTTGTACATATGTTCTCCCTCCATTTTTCTTTGTTTATGAATCTGTCAGACCATCTAATTAATTTGCTTTGTATTTAGTAGCATTATCTTTTGTTTACAATGGCTTTTCTTCACATCCTCTGCAGGGCTAAGATGTCAGGGTGCTATGGATTTACCATGCATTTATAATGCTGCCATGCTGTGTTTAACTTTCACTTTTCATTAGGCATCAAAACTGTGAGAATTAAAAGCCTGCTTTTGATGTTCCAATAAAAAACGACAGTCAAATTTGGCATAAGAGCAGAAAAAATGATTTTTTTTAATGGGCTAATTTGACACCAAATACCCAAAATAGAGGGTGGCAAGTGATTTTAGCATAAATACTATAAAAGACAGGTAAAAAATTTGAAAATTTTCATTGGTAAATCATCTTTAGAAAGTTTGCTTCATAAATCAATTTAACCTATTTTTATTGAGATGAGTAGGTTTCACGCTCTGATACCTCAGAGCTGTGTTTGTAAATTCCTATGACGTGAGCCTAAAAAGCCAAAGACAACTGCCAATGTATGACGCCTCTCTGTTTTATAGGAATGCTAAAATAATTTCATAAGCCTCTCCCCTTTTATAAAAGGGGTTCTGAAATTCAGAGTTTAAGCATGTGTGGCACGAAAAAATAACTTATTCTGTGAAAATGTAGTTAGGAAAAGAAGTTTTCATCATATAAAAATTTAAAAGTTTTGACTGGCTATTTAACTTTTAGTCTAGGGACATGTATATTTTATTAATTAAAAAATATATATATTTATAATTAAATCTAACAGACATTATACTGGTTAAAGCCCTAGAAGAAGGAACTCTGGAGAGGAGTATGACAGGCTAAGTTACTTTTATTTTCATGCACCTTGCTGAAGTGTTCCTTACCCACAATAACATGATCTTATGCCTGTTTTCTGTTCCATACTTATGCCATTTATAAGAGTTTCTTCTCCCATGACATCAGAGCAGGCACATTATTAGTGTAAAAATTGGGTTACACCACATGTCACGTCTGATTCTGAGAAATTCTGAAATTCCAAGCAGACCTTTATTGGTATTCCAAAGAGCTCGAAGGAAGCAATGGCATATTAAATTTGGACTCTCTGGAGTTAATAGCATGAGCTGCTGAAACTGTTCATTTTGACATGTTCTGTTTTAAACCTTTTCCCAGTTATTTCAGTTGGTACGATGGGCTGGTTTGGACTTCATTGTTTTGTGGCAGTATGAGCACAAGCAGAGGGATTGGAGCCTATGCTTGTCCTAATTTAGGATAGCATCCTTCAGCATTCTGGAAAGTCAAAATTCTCAGTTATGTTATGCTGTTAGTTACCTTCTTCAGTTTCCCAATTCTTTCTGAAGATCAGTTCAAGGATTTATGTCATAACTCAGAGTGAGCTTACAGCATGTGAACCTCCCATGTCAATACTGTCAAGTGGAGAAAGCTGGATATGAGCTGGAGCCCCATGAAGAGGGTGGGGAGGCATTCCTAAATATATGACCATGCACTTTGATTTTGTGAGTAAATCACAACCAATGCCATCAATATACTCACAAGTTTTCTGAAGTATTTGATCAGGATCAGGGAATTGCTTCAGCTTACCTTGAAGAGAAGACAAACTCAACGATAGTTAATTCTGCCTTAAGGTTGCTAATGCTGTATATCTTGTTTTAGATTCTTCTTAAATGTATATATTTTAATGAGGTTGTATTTTCCACAGGTTTTTATATTATTAAAATATAACTTGTATTTATGAACATTTTCATCTGATATTATTCTTTCTTTCTCTACATTTCCTTGTACCCATGATAAGATGTGTAATCTGTATGTATAAAACTGTATCATTCATCTTTGTATTTCTTTATTTTGCTCTGTCTTTGTTGTGTCTGTCTCTAACAGGCTCATCTCATCTCTGTACCTTCCTCATCTCCTATCCTTTGGGTTCTGTAAACTCCCTGAAGGTTCAGAGGTAGTATAAATACCTATTCTTGCTTGGGCTTCAGACCATTTCAAATGTACACCCATGTCTTCATATCAATTTCCTCTCAGCATGCAACTTCTTGCTATGATGATTTTAAAAAATACCTCAGGCCTTTGTCTGCAGCTGTGGCACACTGAAGAGAAGTTTGTGTGGAATTTGTTGTTTTGGTGGGGGGACAGTGCCATTTCTTTATTAAGTTCATTTTCTTGCATCAATTTATAAAACTGCAAATCACAGCATTTTAGTTATAATGCATGACTTCACGTGAATTATGCTTGAGATATTCAGGCCTAGCATTAGAAAAACAGCTAAAGTGACTTCTTCCTCATTCTCTTAAACTGTATACCATCAGTGAACACCAAATCTCCCTGTAGTTACAGAAGTACAATGGGAGTGACATGATTCCCCACTGATTAAAAATGTTCATCAGGAGGCCTAAATGCACACGCACAATTCAGCCTGCAGAGATGCTGTCACTGCTCTGTTATATAGAATTTTATCATATACTGAAGAAAACGTGCTGTTTTTTCAATCTTTGAGTTTTTACCCAGACAGTGTTGTCCATTTAGATTTAGAGAATTGGTGACTAATTCCAGTGAACAGTCTGGAGATTGAAGGAGTTTGAAAATGAGGATTTTTTTTTTTTTCTGAATGGTAGAAATATGCATGGTTTAGAAAAATAAGCAACTTCTTTTCTGATTTAGTTTTCTTTGATGTGTTGGTTGCATCCAATTTGTTTCCATTAACTGTGATTTGTGTCTGACTACATTGTTCTGCGTTTTTGTCATTGATGTTCTGGAGACATCTTGGATTTTGAATAACAACCACAATAAACAGTTAAATGTCTTAAGTTCTAAATTTTAGGGAGGAGGACTATGTTACATATGAGATTAATTTACTGAGATTATTTTTTTTTTAATTTGTCAGGACTGTCTCAAAAATGGCAAACTGTATCTACAAATGCAAACTTCCATTACTGTAACAAATGTGGACCTTATTTTGATTTATAAGTGGCTTGACTTTGCATGCAAGAGTGCTTTTTGTGTGAATTCTTGCTCTAGTCAAAGCTCTGGCAATTTCACATTATTTAAAAAAAGACATATTTTTTATATATGCAATTTTTTAAAACATGAATTTAAAACTGTGTTGATATTGACTTTTTATTACATAGGAAAGCTGTTACACCAATTACAGCATGATTTTATTTGTTATGTATTAAGTTCCTTTGTATGTACCTTGGATATTTCAATTATACCACATTGTGCATTTGATTCCTAAAACTGTGTGAATGGCTCTGATGAATTCTTGAAGAATGCAGCTCTTCATGTGCTTTATGTAGGTGGACTGCAGGAAAAATCCAGGCTTCAGCTTTATAGTGACTAAAAGTATTACATTGCACTCTAGAAGAACAAAATTCTGTATTTACCCCATACAGGGTGTAAATAACCATTTTGCTTGGAGTGTTGAAATGGAGCTGGTGAGGAGAGGGCAGCAAAGAGTGGAATGGTGAGGCTGTTGCTGCTCTTATTCCCTCTTGTAGGGAGTTGATGGTTTATGCCTTCACCATTTGTAGCAGCCTAAACCCCTTATTTTCAGCTCAAACAAAAGAAGTAGTAAACCATGACAAACATTTAAAATCTGGCTAGAGTTTGGGGTTACTTTGATTTTTTTTTTTTTTTTTTTTTTTTTTTTTTTTTTTTTTTTTTTGGTGGAAAGAGATTACCTGTTGTCTCTGCCTTGTATCTTTGATTGCTACTCAATACAGTAAAAAACCCAAACTTGTTGTTCCATGATCCAGAAAGCTGTCCGAAGTTGTAGAGCTATTTAAACATGTCTTTCTGCCTCAAGGTAAAACTTGTGTTCTTTCAGATTACTCCAGCATATGGGTAAATCAAAGTTTGAGGTCTTCTGTTGGCACAGAAAAAGAACATATGCTATTCTTAAAAACTTCACATACTTACTGGTGGTGGCTTTTTATTCCTTATATGTATATCTTTACATGTTTTTCTCCTAAAAGAAAGGTGGACCCAATGTTTAAAAGTCCTCTGGACTGTTATGCTGATTGCTTTTGACACCTCCAATTATGATGTTAAAACTTCAGTATTTAAACAAGTGATCCATGCTTTGACTCCTTTGTTGGTCAATATATTTTTCTCTGGCAGATATTTCTGCTCTCATTTTCTTGAATTTTTGGGTCCAGAAAAAAACAAGTGCAAATGCCTAATTAGCAAAGAAAGATGATGAACTACTATTTTGGTTACTTTCCTGTAGCTTCTTTCTAATGTAATATGTATATTAGTATAAGTAATTATTACAACTATTTCCCTTTTCATACATCCTTGGGTATAGACGAGTGTTTAAAAAGAAAAAAATGAAGAGTCAGCAGGTTTTCTATTACTACTAGATTTTAAGTTTTTAGGAGCGAGTTAAGACAGAAACTTTCCCTGAGTGCTTTATGCCCTCGCTGTGTGAATAAGGGGAAGGATTATTTTTGTCACATTAATAAAATCTCCAAAATAGATTAGAAATAAAATTTATATAATTTTTATATTAAGGATTTTAAATAGCTGTAATACTACAGGATGATTCCTGTGAAAATAATTCAAGGACTGCTAAATAAACAATACAGAAAAATAATTACAATGTGAAGTAGTGCCCTGGAATACATATTGTAAAGATGATGGCGTAACAATGATGGAACTCTGTTTTTCTTTCAGTTCTAATTAAAACAGACAAATTGAATGACTGTTTGTAAACACCTTGCATATGTAATAATTTCAGGCTTCTGTTTTGCAAAAGATTTCTCCTGTGACGTGTAGGAATTAATAGCTTCTTTTTATATTCCTTTAATTTACATTAATATGTGGATTTCTAAAATGAATCCTTTATTTTTTTATATGTAAATTTGAATCCTGACTTTATTTTTATTCTACTTGCTTACATTTACACGCTTGTCATGTCTGTTTGTCATTCTCTGTTTATTTCACTGTAGAGCTGAACAAAAGCCCTGATTTCTATTCTTATTTTGATCTGTCCTTGCCCTGAATCAGAGAGAAAAATGGAAGTACTTTCAGTTTAAAGATAGGATTTCTAGCAATATATTTTTAAACATTCTGTTAATGTACTACCTAATCAAAGTGCAATATCTGTCTGTGCTGCAAGGATGCACACATGAGTCTAAAACCTGTTTTATGTCATGGGAGATTTGTCTAGTGGAAAATGACATGTTGATTTTCATGAAAACCAGCATTTTCCTTGAGCAAGTGTTTCAGCTGGGAATTCATGACCAGACTCAGGGTTCCTGTATTGCTCAGCTGTGACAGAAACTGGATCCTTCAGCATTTGGCAGGGGCTGAGGGGCCCTTGCGAGTGTCTGGTCCTGCTCAGGCTGATCCTGCTCAGTGCTCGGTGTCCAGGCTGATCCTGCTCAGTGCCCGGTGTCCAGGCTGGGGCTGGATCCTGCTCAGTGCTCGGTGTCCAGGCTGGGGCTGGATCCTGCTCAGTGCTCGGTGTCCAGGCTGGGGCTGGATCCTGCTCAGTGCTCAGAGTCCAGGCTGATCCTGCTCAGTGCTCGGTGTCCAGGCTGAGGCCGGGGCCTGCTCAGTGCTCGGTGTCCAGGCTGAGGCCGGGGCCTGCCTGGCTGCAGGAGTGAGGGGCCACACTGTGGCTCCTGCATTGCCCAGACAATGTGCGGAGCTTAGGACTTCCTGACTGTCTTCATCTTCAAATATCATGAACATATGGTCTTTGTTACTGTGCAAGTTTAGGTTGATTTTTCACCAGAACCAATGTTTTCACATCATCATTTCTCAGTCATATGAGAGACTTTATTCGCTATGGAAACAAATATATGCTGGGCATGAGATGCTGACTCTGGGCCAGCTGGACTCTGTAGTTATTCCTGGGTATGTGTTAGGGCAGTAAGAGATAGTTGGCTCATATATTTGGTACTTTCTCTTGTACTTTATTGTGGTGCTCAGAGCTGTGTGTGGCTTCTGACATGCCAGAGAGGGAGAAAGAGTGAAGGCAAGCAGGGCATGGCCAGTGCCCCTGTGGGGTTTGTGCCCTGTGGGGTTTGTGCCAGCCCCACACCCTCGGTTTGTGCATGGTAGGCTCTGGCCACGTGCAGGGGCAATGTTGGCTTTAAGTAAAAATATGCTTCATTTGACATAGACTTGTTATTCGACTTTGTTTTTTCTTTTGGAGCTTTTTCTGGCAAAATTCTGTTTGCCAAAATACTTGCTCTTTGTTTCCACAAGACTGAGGTGTATTAAAACATTTCTCATCTTGAGAAATTTTTTAATACTTTTAAAAAAATATTTTACTGAATCCTCACAGGATTTTTTTTGAAAATGTGTTTACTGAAACATTTGTTTTATACATGTCCATAATCACATTTTTCAATACTGAGATTATAAATCAGTTATTTTCCAATATATTTATTTTTATACCAGTCCACTTTTATGTTGTTTTTTGTAGTTGTTATAATCAGGACATTCTTATACACATGAGTAACTTTGTGAAAATTCATAATCCTATTTAGGTCAATGAGGATTACTTTTGTAGACAGGTATTACCCAAAATTGGCAGCTCCTCAAATTATTTACAAGAGCTGTGTGAAGGCAGGACTTTCCCCAAATGTATATCTTTAGAATTGTATGCTTTAATTGGTATAGAAATTTTGTCTTCTAATATCCAACAGTATCTTTTATATTTTTGAAATTACCTTCTCACATTCCTAGCTACACATGATGAATGTTCTATCTTTTGAGAATGTGTTATTCTAAATAAGTTTTTAATTTAAATGCCATGTTTAGGTGCATCATATATCTGTGATATGAAATGTATGCAGAGCTCTAATAATTGTGTCATTGGATGTTGCTTTATTTATAGACCTGTAATAATGGTACTTTTTTTAGCAGGTCAGGTTGTTTCCCCACAGGCTACTCCAGCCTGTAATGAAAACAAAAATGATGTGAGCAGAGAAAACAGCACTGTTGACTTCAGCAAGGTAAGTGTTCACTGATGGTGAAGAGAGCTTCCTGGCTGCCAAACAGATATTTAAAATTAAATAAAATGAATCTATACAAGTCAGGAAAATCTGTAAAGTGTAGATTTCACTTTAGCATTGAAGTTTTGTGTGCACTGCAGTACGGTTTCTCTTTGACAAAACAGAATCTTACATTTTCTTTCTAAATTATATGTAAGAGGAAATCACAGTTTAGGAACACAGATAAATTTAATATCATAGGTGTATATTTGTAGGAGAAACGTTACAAATTAACAGAAAATTATCTAAGTAGGAAAGTAATTCAGAATTCCTATAATTCACATTTACCTCAGATTTTTACTTTCTGTAGAAGTGATGTGTGAATGCAAACTATGCTTTTTATAACCTGAACTCGTGGATTCCAGATGTCTCAAACAGAATGTGTTTCTGTAAACCTACAACTTAATTCTTCTGGCAAGCCAAGATCTTTCAGTACACTTTACAAAAGATGTTAACTGTTCAGTAGTGGAGATTGCAATGACAGTTCAATGTTAGATAGCAAAGAAAAGCAAACAGCTCCTCAGCTTTAATGTGAAGGAGAATCCTCATTTGTGTAAGAAGTCTGTATGTACCTAAGGCAGTCACAATGGGGACAGATGACAGGCCTGACAGGGATGGATGACTTCAGCTGACACATTAGTGCAACAAAGGTTGAGTAAGTGAAGAAAGGTGATTTAAACCAAAATTCTGAAGAACAGCACTTTGAGTCTGTTGAATTTTAATGTTAGTGCAGCTGAGCTAAAAGTAGAGTTATGTGATTGCTCCATCTGGTGCCAGACTTATTTCCTAGCAGCAGTAGCTATTTGCATCATTTGAATTTTTGACTGAACATTCTAGACTATGAATTGTATATGGCTGAAATGAGAGGGGAAACTGATCTTTCTGTCAATGACAATGAGAAAAAAGGAGGCTGGCTGGGAATGTATTATGAACCACATTTCTGTAGAGGCAGCGAGAACATCCATAAACAGTGGCAAGCTGTTAAAAATCTGATAATAATCCTTTAAACACATTTCGAACTAAAATTATGCTTTAAACAGTCAAGTACAATATTGGTTTCATGATATTTATATTAAAGTCTTAAGTAAAACTAATTGGTTTTGCCAGTACTCTAATATCAAGATGTAAAATTGGTAAAGGTTATAAAATATAAATATAATTATCTATTCAAAATTAATTTATGCAGAACTGAAGGGAATTACTTCAGTTTCAGTAGTGCTTTTCTTGAACATTTCTCCAGTTGCTTTGAGTGTTTTAGGATCCAAATCCCAATCAGTTCTCTAACTGAAATTCTGTTTGTATTAAACAAGAATGGGAGCTGCATCATTTGATCTTTCACTCATTATTTTTGTAGTGCTGCAGCTTTGCTGATCAAAAGAGCTATTCCCATTTAAACTAGCTGGAAGAAATCAACATTTCATCTTTTTCTAACCTCAACAGTGATGGATACCAACAAGGAAGTCAGGAATATGAAAGGAAGAACTTTTGTTAGGAGGAATGAAATAACAGTAAAGGATTGTAATCTAATACCTTTCTTTTTGACTGACTTTAAATAGATCCATTTATCCTTTTGAAGATGCATAAGTGCAGTTTCCCCTTGAAATGTGCTATTGCAATAACTCCCAATGGTTATAATTGGAATTATATGCACAGATTGAGAGGAAAGTAGAGCAGTACAGTAATTTTCTCTTGAGTATTGTGATTTCTTGCTTTAATTTCATTCCAGATATTAATTTCATTTATCTTCTACAAAAAAAGCACCTTTGACTACCTCACATATTCTCTCTTTGCTAATCTGTCTCCCTTGGGCTATGTCTAATATTCCAAATTTGGAGCTGATTCAAAAAGCTGACTTAATCTGGAAACTGCATTGAGACTGTGTTGATTGTATTGGTATCTATCTATGAAAAATGTGAGACAGGCACTGAAAGTGTCTTGAGTGTTACTTCAGGAGCATGGAGAGATGGTTTGTGCTGTTTGTAAATGTGTCACTGCTCTTCCTCTGCTGCCACCACCAGGACTTTGTGTTCTCAGGGTGAGGGGGAGGTGATCTGTCCCAGCACCACTTTAGCCCCTGTCTGAGCAGAATGGGGGTGATGGCTTAAGAACTTCACCTGGCTCATTTCTACTTTTTATGCCAAAGACTGAAGGGAACATTAATTCTCCTGAAACACAAAACGGATGAAGAGACTGTACCCAGATCCCTTCTCACAGCAGCATCCCTGTGCTCTGTGTGGAAACATCATTTCTGAGACAAACCCCTGTCCCATTCTGACAGAGTTTGCTCTTTCAAATGCAATGTGAAGCAACTGACTGGTGTTGAATGCCTGCTTATAAATAAATTTGATTAATATGTTTTACTAAGAAGGGATGTTGGGTTTAGTTTGTCTTCATGTCAGTTTATGTTTGGTTTCAGGTTAGATGTCCACCACTCTTCAGTCTTTGAGTTGCCCTGGAGGGACATGGTCTCTGCATTTGTTATTCAGTTTTATATTTCATTGGAGCTTGCCTGGACTATTTAGGGTCAGGTCAGGAATGTGACTTAGGTTAGGGTGCAGATTAAGATGCACATCAGGTCTCTCCAGCTAAAGACCTGGGATAAGAGATGCATTATGCATAGGTTAGATGAAGCATTCTACATGTGTAGCTTCTGCCACTGCCATAAATTCCCTCCAGGACCACCTCCACTCTCATTATGCAGTGAAAGCAGTGCCCTTGGGGTTTGGGTGTGTTTGCTCAGTTTGCTCCTCTGCCAGCTACTTTCCTTTCAATGGGGTTCTCTTCACTACCTAAACAATATTAGACAGTATTAGAATCTCAAGCTGAGAAATAGTACAGGAAATGTCTGGAAATACTTTCTTGTAGACAGGAGACAGAATGTTTCTTTCAAATTTGAATCTTGTGATCTGTATGTTAGAGGAGCTCATTGTCACAACTGTAGCATATTGTATATGGGACATAAATTATTAAATGCTAAATGCATTTAAATGTTTAATCCATCCATTCACAAGGTAAACTCAGCACAGAATGCAAACTTCTACATGCCTGAAAGACTGCTTTCTTCCTCTCAATTACAAATAACCTGTGACACCAAAATAAGGTGCAGAATGAACCTCAGTTATGTATTTAATCCTGAAGAGTTATTTCATTATTTGAGTGGAGAACAGAATTTACCTCAGTTTTTCAATTTACCTTTAAAAGTACTTGGTCTCCAACCTTCCAGGTTGATCTGGTTCTTGTTTAACTTTGTGAGGTGTTTATTCATCTTTGTAGCTTAGGGAAGCATTAGATATCTCTTTGTGATATCAGCAAACCAAGACTTCATTACACAGGCAACTGTGTTATATCTGAATTCTGATTTAGTGCCAGAGCCATTTGCAAGAAAACAATTTTCTAAATATTACCAAAAACTATGCAAACTAGTACTGACAGATGGCTGTAAGATAGACATTAAAATGGTCCACTTTAACAGTTTATATTGGATTTGGTTGCTGTTGTTGTGTTTAGATTAATAAAAGGAAAGCAAATGACAAAATTCATGCATTTTGAAATGTAGACAATACTGGTGCATAATTAAATTAGACATACATTATATACTTTATTACTCCATGTCAGTCTTTGTTAGAGAGAAAAGTCTAGAGTCATAAAATCCTTCACAAATACCTTGAGCTTATTATAGGAATATCATGATGAAGCTGTGTCTCTGTTTTTCTATCATTCTGCAAAAATCAACATTGCTGCCTAAAATTCCAAAGTTTTTCTTCTGCTTTCTTCTTGCTCTTGAGGCTGTCAAAGCTCATGATAGTTTATTTTCTGTTACTTCAGCAGAAGGGTAACTGTCTTCTGTTAAATCTGAAAACAAAAAAGCTTCTCAGAGTAGAAAAAGGAAAATTGTGTGTAGTGGAATCTATTGTTCTTATCAGTGAGATAATAACACAACAACTATCAGCTATGAATTAATGATTTCCAGAATTGATAATTATGGAAAAATAAGGTGTCTTAATTTCTTCTACTGTTATGATTTTTATTAAGTATTCATGCTGTTATGAGTATAGATAAAAAGCATTACTAGGATATTTATCCTATATTCTTAAAAATATTTTGAATTTTATTTGTTGTCTTTATAAATTAATTCTGTAGTGCTTTGTTTCCAAGAAAAATCAGTCAAATAATTAATATCTAGTTTGGTTTAGAGAAACATTTTTATGGAAAGAAAAATATTCAACAGACAAGAACAGTGGAACTGCTCAACTGAAATAGCCAAGGTTATAGTGCAGTGATCAGAAAGACTCTGTCAACAAAGCAGGGGAAAGAAAAAACCCCTGTGAGTAACTTTTAGGTTGTAATTTAATATACTTTCCCCAGGTTGACCTACACTTCATGAAAAAGATACCACCTGGAGCTGAAGCATCAAACATCTTGGTTGGTGAGCTTGAGTTCCTGGACCGCGCCGTGGTGGCTTTTGTCAGGTTGTCTCCTGCAGTGCTGCTCACAGGCCTGGCTGAAGTTCCAATTCCAACCAGGTACAGCTGGGCTGTCCTGCTTCGTGTTCCCCTGAGGACCCTGTGGGGACAGGGTGATGTGACCCTTTGGTTTGCCATTTACTGAGTGAGGAATTTGGTTTGCTCTTTGACAGAGACATCTCTCAGCCTTCCGCTCCCCCTGTAAATGATGTGTGGGTATATTCAGACACATGCTAGTTTTGGGTACTTCACAGATGTAGAAATGTACGTGATAACAAACAGTTTATCCAAGCAAACTGGTATTACTCCAGATGAAGTATCTTACTAAGGTGAAATATTCAACTTCATAGAATATTTCATCTGGAACTGAAACTACTTGTGTGATACTGCATCATTTTGTACAGAACTAAAACAAAATGAAGATGGAATTGAGAAAAGGCGAAAAGCAAACTTTAATTTGGTTGACTAGGGAAAGTGAGTGAATGGATTGAGAACATGCTGTAAATATATTCTGAAAAAATTTTTACTTCTTCAGAAATTTACTTTGCATGGTAAAAAATGAGACTTTTAACTATAAATTGTTTTTTAATTAATTTTTTCCAAGTTGAAACTTTTTCTGATGGAGTACTTTGATTCTGAAAACAAATTGAGGAATTAAAAAAAAAAAGTCTAAAATAGACCTTGTATTCAAATAGAAGAAAATTGGGATAGATCTGTGGTTACATTGTGTCCTGCTGAGGTTAATTCAGATCAAAACTCCAGAGTGATTCTCCCATTTCTGTGTTCACTAACTTAACAATTATTGCGGAATCCACCCCCCATCTCCCCTTTTTTTTTTTTTTTTTTTTAATTAATTTGTGCATATGTTTCTGCACACATTCTGTCTTTCTTTCCCCTTCCCTCTTTTAGTTTCTATGAAAGTAGAATTCCAACAGTATGCAGTATTGTATTCCAGTTTGTGATGCTCAGGGCACTCACATATCACACTCATGTTATGCTATGAAATGCAATGCTGAGACTCAGATTCTTGCTTCTAACCAAATAAACATTTTCTTTGAGCTGTACTTTGTAGTTACTTTGGATGTTACCTTTTTGATGTTTTCTAGTTTTTGCATGTGTATAAGAAACACTGAGGGAATTGGCTTTGGAAAAAGCTTTTCCTTGTAATCTCTCCCAAATTCCGACAAGAAAAAAAAACTACAAAGAGGAGAATAACAGATTTCTTGATTTTTGGTCAAAATGAAAATAGTTACTAATTAGGACAATAAAATGTTTCTGCAAAAATTTGTATGCAATAAAAAAAATCAGTAATATACATCAGAGTACTGTCTTTTGCATTTTAGCAAAACTGAGAGTTTTAGTTATTTTGTTTGAACAAATCCTTTGCCTTTTATAGAACTTTACTTGCTTACAGCCTCAAGTAGAGACTGTCCAGAGCCTTAATGGGAGTAAAAATTATTTTTAAATTATTTTATTTGGGTAAATTTAACATCTCCAATATTGCAATAATTTATGTAACCATAACTATTCTGTTGAATTAACAGAATTAAGTAAAATAATGTGTGCTGTACATAGATTAGAATTGTATACATTTATTATGTAAGTTAAGGTTTATTATGTAAGGAGGTTTTGGTAGCCTCAATCAAGACTGACTGTTAAGTTTATGACATATTTTTGGAAGCTATTTTCATATTCTTTTTCTAAGCAAAGCTTCATGTTTAAATGCATGTGTGAGGATCTTGAAGGAGATTATATATAGTGTTTATCTGAGAGATTCTTCTAGTCCACATTTTAGATATTTCTGTAATATTTATATTCATTTCAACCATCTATGCTTTACAATTTCTCAGATTTTCTTTTAATTTGCAGATTTTTGTTCATTCTTCTTGGACCACTGGGTAAAGGCCAACAATACCATGAGATTGGAAGATCTATTGCAACACTAATGACAGATGAGGTATTTTTATTCATGGTTCAGTTTTGTACTAACTGAAGAGGTGTAATAGGGAATCTCCAATCCTTCAGATGAAATGTCCCTAATCGTTCTGGTGATGACAACCAGCATTCTAACTCATTTCATGATCCTGTGACAGCCCAGATTATACTGCTGTAAGGGGATAACAAAAGGAGAAACGATATTCATAAGCAAAGATGTCTTCACCAATAAGATTCCATTTTACACAGTTGCTTTCGAGTGGATTTAATTTTGTTTAAACTGCAAAATCTCTCAAATATTTAGACGCCATAAAGATGTTTTTCTGTAGCAGCTGGAATCTCTATGAGAGCTAAGTACCAGAAGCTATTTTCAGTTGAAGCTGAGATTGTTCGGTGGGAACTTTACAAAGTGTGCTCTATTTCAGAGAAGTGGGGCCATTATTTTAGAGACAGTTGCTTTTCAATCTCTTTTTCCTCCCACACACACGTCTCTATTTTTCACAGGTATTCCATGATGTTGCTTACAAAGCAAAGGACCGCAATGACTTGGTGTCTGGAATTGATGAGTTTCTTGATCAGGTTACTGTTCTCCCTCCTGGAGAGTGGGACCCAACAATTCGAATAGAACCACCTAAAAATGTTCCCTCTCAGGTTTGTACAGTGTAAAATTCAGACACTTTTAAAAGTTGTAGTGAATTTTTATTATGTAGATTTAAGTCTCATTAATTTAGCATTTAGCAAAGTCACTATGTTTTGCATGCTGTTTTTATTTTAGGTTAATTTTCTTTAGAAGAACCCTTGACTTGCAAGCATACAGTATAGTGCTGACATTTGGTTTAGTTCAGTACTAGTTCTCTCCTGAGTAAATACAGGCAGTTGTATCTAAAGATAGTAAATTCAGGGATAAGTGGTCTTAAGCATCCTTGCATATTCCAAATAGCCATCGTTTGCTTTTGTTCTAAGCTTATTGCAAGAATTGATCAAGGCTTGTTACTCTTTAAAATGTTTTCTGATACAAGATTTTTTTGAGATCAGTTCTTTAAATTTCATAGAATCACAATTCTTTTCACTATTAACTGTCTGGTAATAGAACTCCTTTACAGCTTATGAGAAGCTCATGCTGACGAATCTTAAAATTAAATTTTCATGTTTAAGCTTTTAACTGTTTCAGTACTAAAACCCATGAGAAATATTTTTTCCTTCTGGTAGGAGAAGCGTAAGATCCCAGGAGTGCCAAATGGAACTGCAGCCCATGGGGAAGCAGAACATCCTGGGGGACACTCTGGACCAGAACTGCAGCGCACTGGAAAGTTAGTGAATCATATTCCAAATCTTAGGTGTTCAAAGTGATGTTCAGAGGGAATCACAAGGGTCTGGTTCTCTCAGAAGTGTCTTGGTGCATAATTTCTTTCAGGCCTTTGTCCTGATTTGCATGTGCCACGTAGCTGAAGAGGACAATACATGCTCATTTGCAGAGAGCAGGAGAGGGCAAGAGGGTTTGAGTTTTCTCATTGTATTTATTGCAACCTCCTTTCTCTAATATTTACAAAGGTCAGACCTTTCTTAAACTTGATTAATGTTTCTTGGTTTTGTACAGGATGAAGGGAAACTTGGTATAGTGTTGTGCCATATATTGTGAATACTTACAGCTCTTTTGTAGTTGAAGTTTCTGGGTTGGGCAGCTCTAGCATTTCTTTTTTACCTCAGTAAGCCATGATATGTCCTGGTACATGAGGCTGTGGTTACCTTGGTGGCTGCAGTACACAGAATGAAGAATTTGCCCCAAGGAATACTTTCCTCTCATCTAATGTGGTGTGGTGTAAGTGCATCAGCTGTCAGTGGCTGCCTTAGTGCATTGTAGCTGGGCAATAGATGTTTTACTTTGCTGCCTCCTGATATTTAAATACCGTTCCTGCCTTTAGCATTAAGCTAAAGATGCAGCTGCAGTGCTGGTGTACACTGGGGCAGGGCAGGTGATGGCCAGTCTGGCTGGAAGTTGTTCTCTCACCAGAGAACCTGCTAATTGACAGCTTGAAGGATTGTTTTAATATTTAGGAGGTAGTAGCACCAACCTTCTCCTTTACCTCTGCAGCATCTGATACATTGTGTGCCTGTGAGGAAAAGAGCATTGTGGGGTTATTTACTTTAGCTGTATGGTATTTTGTAAGGGACCGTCTGTTCCTAAATATTTGATTATACTTGACACAGTGTAAATGACAAAAGATGACAGCTCTTGTCCTTGAAAAATGGTAGCATATATTAATTTCTGTCATCAAGTGTATTTAGGAACAGGTTCTCAAATAAAGAATGTGAAGCTGATGTATGCAAATAGGCACTGTGATACCTCTCTAATTAATGTAAAGAATTATTTCATGTAATAAACAGTTTGGTTTAGTGCATGGGAGCAAGGAACTGTTCAGAACTTTGGTGTCTGGATGATGAGTTGAAGAATTTATAAAAGAGACATGGAAATTAGTTTGTTTTAAAACCACAATAATTTCATGGTTGAAGTTACAAAGACAGGCTTCCTATAAACTTTTTTTTTTTGGAAGGGTGAAGGATAAGAGTATGAATCATTTGATCAAGGAACAGTAGCATCTCTGCAGTGTGATTGAGGCAATATTGTAAAAGAAAGTTTTGTGTGCCACCTTAATTGATTTGAACTCTTCTGTGTTTTCTTTAGATTTTTTGGAGGATTAATTTTAGATATCAAAAGAAAAGCCCCCTTCTTCTGGAGTGACTTCAGGGATGCTCTCAGTCTGCAGTGTCTGGCATCATTTTTGTTTCTCTACTGTGCTTGCATGTCTCCTGTCATCACATTTGGTGGTCTGCTGGGAGAAGCAACTGAAGGTCGTATAGTATGTGTTAAATCTGAACTTTTAAAACAAACTTATAGTCCTAGTTTTGTGGTTTGTATTTCCTTACTGTTGCATGAATCACCTTTATATATTGGTGTTTCAATGTTTAGAAGGCTATGGACTAAGACATTGCAAAAAGAACCTGTTTGAAAATTTATGGACACTTCTCTCTGTGTTGTATTCAGAGTGCAATAGAATCACTGTTTGGAGCATCCATGACTGGAATTGCCTACTCTCTTTTTGGTGGACAGCCTCTCACTATTCTTGGCAGCACAGGACCAGTTTTAGTGTTTGAGAAGATCTTATTCAAATTTTGCAAGTAAGTGAAGATCATGATATTCCTCATCCTTCATTTGTTTTTAGGTAAAAGTAGAGACACCTATCCCAAAGTTGAAATTCTTTGAAATTCTAAGCAATGCACTACAAGATAAATTGTTGCCTTTATCATGTTTCAGAGTCCAAAAATTATGCAGTGAGTTGGTAAAGCAGAAAGGTGAATTTTTCTTAAATTTCTTCCTTTTAAAGCCTTCCCTTCCCTTCCCTTCCCTTCCCTTCCCTTCCCTTCCCTTCCCTTCCCTTCCCTTCCCTTCCCTTCCCTTCCCTTCCCTTCCCTTCCCTTCCCTTCCCTTCCCTTCCCTTCCCTTCCCTTCCCTTCCCTTCCCTTCCCTTCCCTTCCCTTCCCTTCCCTTCCCTTCCCTTCCCTTCCCTTCCCTTCCCTTCCCTTCCCTTCCCTTCCCTTCCCTTCCCTTCCCTTCCCTTCCCTTCCCTTCCCTTCCCTTCCCTTCCCTTCCCTTCCCTTCCCTTCCCTTCCCTTCCCTTCCCTTCCCTTCCCTTCCCTTCCCTTCCCTTCCCTTCCCTTCCCTTCCCTTCCCTTCCCTTCCCTTCCTCCCACCCCTGTTTTGAAGGGAATGACTGCTTCAGGATGTTTGTGGGGATTTTTGGGTTTTCTTTTGAATATTCTCATTCTCTACTCTGAGGTAATATATTTAAATCAGTGGTTTATCTCATCCCTAACTTGAAAGGTGTTGTCTCTCACCAAGAAAGTGCAGGCAGTAGAAGTGGTCCCTCTTTCAATAGTCACTAATACAGAAATGCCATTCCCTCACCTGGACAGAGAGGGGGTGACGTGTCAGAGCCACATTCAGGCTCGTGTGCTGTGCTTGTCATGTCTCTGCCACAGTGTGGGTAAAAATGATGTCTCCATTTGGAAGCCATCATGCTTCTCTGCTATCCAGTCTGCTTTTCTGCCTCACTGCTGTGACAGGGACTTGTGTGGCAGGATCTCCTGCACAACACAGAGTAGGAAACCCCGCTTAGCACTCAGAATTTCTCGCACCTTCCGACAGACCTTTCAGTTTGCTGTGATAATGTCACACGGTGTGTTTGGAGCTCTATTATCATATGCACTAGGCTTACAGAATTTTGATGAAAGTTGTTATAGCTACTCTTTCACAGCTTAAAAAGAAATTGACAGGTGTTGGCTGTTCACAAAGCAGGATATGGGATAAAAAGTGAGTGGACCTTATACACTTTGTGTGTGACTACTCTCAAAGCTGCTCATGTGATTACTTTAATAGAGATAGAACTCTTTGTGTCCTCTTAATTGGGGGAAGAGCTCTGGTCAGGAGGTGACTTGATAAGATCTTCTGTTCACATTAAGTATATAATTTCTGATTCAGACTGTCCCCAAAAAGGAAATTTTGGAGCTGCCTTGTCTCCATTTAATGTGGCTGGACAAAAGGCTGAGTGAGTTGGTGTTTTTTTCTCTCCTTTTTAGAGAGTATGGGTTGTCATACCTTTCTCTGAGAGCCAGCATTGGGCTGTGGACTGCAATCCTGTGCATCATCCTTGTTGCAACTGATGCCAGCTCCCTAGTCTGCTACATTACCCGGTTTACTGAAGAAGCCTTTGCTTCTCTTATCTGCATCATTTTCATTTATGAGGCCTTAGAGAAGCTGTTTCATCTCAGTGAGACATATCCAATCAACATGCATAATAATCTGGAGCTGCTGACAAAGTACTCGTAAGTAAGATTTCTTCTCTTAAACTGTTAGGGTTTTTTATCCACAGGTTGTTTTCTCTGCAAGGAGCACAGCAGGAAGAGTTTGCAGCAGTTGCAGCATGTAGAAGCTACTCAGTCACTATGGTGTCTTATGGAAGTAGTAATTACTGGGGGGATGTGTACAAGCAGGACATATTTACTTAAGATAAGTAAAAAATTTATTTCCAGACTTGAGGTTTGGAAAAGCTTCAATATAATTAACCTGGAAATCCTAGAATTAAAAATAGGACTTAAAGGGACCTCGGTTTTAGATCTCTATTCATTCTTATTTAATGAGACTTAATTCATGGTCTCTTCCTGTAACCTTGTACTTATGATTTATAATCTTTACATGGCAACAGGATATTCAGGTAATGTTTGTATATCATATTTATCTTGTTTTGTTTTGGTTTTTTTTTTTCCCCCAAATTGAAAGGTTTACCTTTCTAAAAGGTTATAAATTGATGTACCTCCTTTATTTTTACCTCCATGGCATTTAGCTCCAAGTTTAATTTACAGGAGCTGAAGTGGACTTGGAATTGTTAGATGGATCTCAGTAGCTCATAATCAATTTGTTCTTAATACAAAGATTTTTAATCTAGCTCCATTTAAACAGCTTTACTTTATTGTGAAGTTTAAACAGGTACTAATCTACTTGGGGAATAAAAAAGTGAATTGCTTTTATCAATATTGTTTCATTGAGAAGTAAACCCTCACAGACCTGTTTCTTTGATATGAGAATAAAAATGTTGTTCTAGTAAAGGACAAGATCCTAGTCTGTCCTGAGGCCAGTTAAGCTTGGTCACATCAGTAAATAAAATTTAATTAAAAAACATTTCAATGAAAATCCCTCTCCAGAAATCTCTTTATTTCATTGAACCCATTTGAACCCTCTGCATGAGCTGGGTGGGGCCCTAAAGCAACAGTGCTTGAACAGTGCCACATCTTCTGTTCACTGGAAAAACAGGAGTGTCTCTACCAAATGTCTCATTTGCATTTTAAGCTGGGAAAAACAGAACACAGCAACAGAGAAAACATTTGAGCTTTGTGTATATTATCACTAGAAAAATAGTTAGCAAAGCCTGAATCTGAATGTACATTATGTACCTTAATACACAGAACAAGTTAGAGAAGCCATAGTTCTGCTGTGACACGCTCTCATTATGCTGAAAGTATTATTATTCCTCTCTAATAGTTTAATCAGTAGACAAAGGAATATTAATTTGAAGAGAAAGCAACAGGCATCAAGACCATGCATGCAGTTGAGGTAATATCCTCTTGTATAACTTATATCACCTTCTATGAAGTAGGTATTTTACTCTGAAGACCTTCATATAGCAGAGTCTTTGCAGATTTTTTTCTTTTCCTTGAACATGGTGTCCTCCTATAATTTTGAAAATCAGATGTTGAAATGCTATACAAAGACAAAAAATTATTTAGAAAACATTTACCAGGTGGAGTGAGGTATTAAAATCTGTCATGGAAAGAAACATGGTTTCCTGGGTAGCTGTACTAATGATTAGCTGAATCCCATAATATTGCTAGAGATTTCAGAGAAATGAGTTTGACAGTCCTGCTTGCAGGGGAACAGTCATAGTTATGTCTATATTTTCTTAATGTTTTCTCGTTATAATCCTTGTATTAATCAATAGATGTTGTTGGTTTTGTTTAGAATGCCATGCAATAATCAGAATCCCAGACTGGTTTTTGAAGGGTGGTGTTTTATTGCTGCCTGCTCTTGGTAACTGAGCAATGTATGTAAAATGTGCAGAACACACAGAATGATAAAAGAGTAGCCTTTGTCATCCTCCAGTTACATCTATTGACCTGTCCTGGCATACAGTTTTGGAATACCAGCACAACAGTTTTAGATTTTTCAAATACAAGTCCTGAACAATAAGTGTCTTCCAGATGTTTGAAAGAAAGATTTCACCACTGCCTGGTGTTTTCAAACACATATATCAGAATTATTTGATATCACTGATATCAAACTTGAGATAGTATTTTTGTAGTTATTTGAGTTTATTATTTCATACCTATATTTTCTATTATTCTTTCACTCTGTGTGGATAGCACAAATAGATTGCCTTTTAAACTCTTGTATTAAATCTCACACTTGGCACTCACATTGTATCTTCTACTTGTAGCATGATCCTGTTTATTATCAATGATGCATGTAGCAACTGACCCCACTAACAGCAAAATGCCCAGCTGTAGACATACAGCTCTTATGGGATGGAACTTACATTTTTTTTAGCTTTGAAACTGATTTTTAGAAATGGCAGTGTACTGACAATCAATGCATGATGATTACCTTGTAAGAGTATATCTGCTGCTGTCCAAGGATCTGTGCTGTGAACACAGAAAAAGGCTAATTCCAGCCTCTCCTGATCTCTCCATTCCTTTCTCTTTCATCTGAGATTTCTTAGTTATTCAGAACCAGTCCCAAAAGATTGGGAGAATTGAAAGATGTGGTCAGTTGCAACAACTCTGCATCAGATGCCCAAATCAGCTTTCACAGCAGACTTGATGCAACCTGAGCTCCGTGGGCTTGCTGTGCAAATGTGCACATATTGGTGTTACTCTGTCCACACACAGTGGCCTTTTGCCCAGAAGGTGAGATATCACAATTTTTATCCTCACGGGGTCATCACGAGGCATTTCAAGTACTCTCAGTCTCTGCTCAACTCAACTGAGTTCTGGAAAGAGAAACTAAAAGATGGATAAGCATGAAAGTTACTCAAAATAAAAATCTCTCTTTTGTGTACTTGAAACTGGGAAATACTGATTTCACAAGGAATTAGTTTTTCCTGCAGCATTTGATTCCAGTCCTTCTACTTATGGCTTAAATGGGTAACAAACTCAGGCTGAAACTGGTCTTGTCCTTAAAGGACCAGCATACTGTGTTACAGAAGCTAATTAGTATCTGCTGTTTTGCTAATTAAAACAGCTATTTGCATTTTCCTCTTTGGGGATTTTAAAGACAAGTTTTTAATTGTTAGTAAAGCCTTGGCAGGTCTTTAATTAGCCATGGGCGATCTTCAAAAGGTTGAGCAACTCATTTCTCTTTGAATGCTCAACCAAAGCTTATGTAAAACTTTATCTTGGATCTGCAATCTATGGTAGAAAACTTGGGTTGCGCTGTAAAATTTCTGTGTTTTCTGTTGCCCACCACAAAAGTTGATGATAAAATGGTCAGAACACTGAATGTATTTGAAGTTTTTAGTGAATGCTGTGGCCCAGCTGTCCTCTTTTCTCCCATGGGCTTTCTGAGGATGCTCTGATGTCCGCAGGTTGTCTGTCTACATGCCAGTACTGTTCCTTTGCCCTGGTGAAGACATGACTTTGACCCAGGAAAAGTCGTTGGCATTCTGTTCGTGCTCTCTTTGGAGTACTAGAAAGACAAAGAAAGCAGTAATTTTAAATGGTTGGTGTTTCAACCAAATTGAAACCATATTTCAAGTGAAAAGAAAACCCATTCTGTATTTTTGGTGGGCTTGAATTCTGTTACAAACAGTCTCTGTTGCAAGGATTTTATGTAAAATACTGCACTGCATGCATCTCTTATATTTGAGAGTACAGGAGTCATTACTAATATCTGCCGTAATACACCTTAGATGAAGAGAACATTCAGAACAGTTGGGATTTTTTTAAAAAAGTTTTTAATCAAGCACACCCAAATATTTGAAAATTGACTGAAAGTCCTCCTAAAAGATTTCTTAAAAATTGCATTTAGTATTTTACCATTTAAAGTAGAAGGTAGGTTTTGAGTTTATTACAGAATTCTACCTCAAAATGACAAAAATACCTTTTTGCATGATCTTTTTGCATAATGCACTTTTTACTCATTTTTAAATTTTATTTGATACTCTGTATTGAAATACAGAATAAATACAGTGATCTACTTACAGGCAAATCCATTCAGCATTTATATGTAACTTTTTCCTAGATAATCATATTTTTAATATGGATGATAAAGAATAATGCATTTTAGTGATAAATCAAGGGCAGGACAAAGCCTGATTTCCAGTGTGGTACTGTGCTGATTTTTCTTATTTTTAAACTGTATTGTTTTGAAGGAACTTGAATAGAGTAGCTACATTGTTTATTAAATTAAGTACAAATACTTCTTGATCAGAGCATTTCTTTCTAATTTTTTTTTAATGTGACCTTTTTGTATTTGTCATGCCATTAGCATTTGTAGGTTGGCATAGCAACTCTCTTATTTCTGCACTCTCCTCCTCCTGTTTTTATCCTACCCTGGTAGCAAATATATCTCCAGTTAGTGAAACCTGTCTGGAACGCTGATGCCCATCAGTTTTAAAGTGTATATAAAATATTATTTTTGCTAGGAAAAGAGAACCCCATATTGGAGCAGATAAACCCCCCTGGTTTTAAAAGGAAAACAGAATAAGCATTGTGGATGAAAGGAATGTGATTTAGAAAGCAATCCAGTAGTCTTTAAAATACAAGCATTTTAAGATAGTTTTCTTGGAATACAGAAGTTCAGTTATTTCTCAGGGTGAGGTTGCTTGGATCTTTATGTACATTTTTGGTATGTAAATGAATTTTATATACCTTTTTGGTTTTTATTAATTCTTTTTTCAAAGTGATGAATTCATGTTGTTTTAATAATTCTTTACCAGAAGTTACTCAATTATTAACAGATTACATTGAATAATTTTAAAGTGATTTCTTGGCATAGTAATATGCATATTGCAATCTGTCTTGGTATTGACATGCACTTAAGCATTAGGAGTAGAAAATCCCACTCTGATGTAATTAGGGAGCCAAGATCATGTCAATCTCAGTATCATTTCAGGCTATAGAAACTACTGCTTCTAGAAGGCATTGTGAAGATTGGTTTTGTGCATACCACTGTTTGCACAAGCAAGTTTTAAATCTTCCATTATCTATACAAATTAATCTAAAGACATCATTATTGGATGCAAATTAGGTTGGTTCTTACCCTGTATCCCTTAAGCTGCAGGTGGAAGGAGAAGAGTCAGCGATGATGAGCACAGTGTTGCTCATTATGGTCCCAGGCATGTAATTGAATTTCAATTCATGTAATGATTTCTTTGAGGTTAGATATGAAAATAGATTTTCTGTTTCCCTTCTTTATAGTTTTTTTCCTACAGTTAAGTAACTGTGCCATATACTGTGTGTCCTTCCCCAAGAATATCCCTCTTTTTCCCAGAACCATGCAAGTACCATCACTGAGTTTAACTGCTGGTTCCCTTTTGCTTCTTGACAAACCTTGGAATCTAGGATTTCTTTTTCTTTATTCTGTTTTTTCCAAGACTTCTCTGTGCCTGCCCAACTCAGTTGACTTGTTTGTGTCTTTCTCCTTCATTTGCACCCAGGCAGTGCCCACCTTGTTTTGGTCTTTCCTACTACTTGTCCCCTCCACTTTGGAAATGGATCTCCTTGTTAAGCAATTCTCCACAGCATTAAGTTTGTAGTTGAGACCTGGTCTACACAATGCTTTCAAAATCTAGGAAGGCTTACATAAAATCTGTGGGTGGATTTTTACAGTACCTTTATGTGTATTGATGCGTTGCACCTGCACAGTTGAAACTCAAGCTGACCATGTAGCACTGCAATGTATTGCAGTAATTATTTCTGTACCAGCATTATACTGAACCTCTTCTCCTCAAATATATGCACTCTTAAATTTGGAAGTAGGGTGAAGGGACATCCTAGAAGTATTTCACAATGAAAGCTTTCAGATGAATTGTCAGTATCCCCAGAGTTGCACTGCTTTTCTGCATAGGAATTTCTGTGTATGGCAGTTACACACCATAGTGCTGCTGCAAATGTAAGGACTGCATATTGCAGCAGATAGCTAATAAAACTCAACCTTCAAGGTTAACAAAGCTACAATATGATTATAAATCTGTTTTCTAGACTTTCCCTTTGAAAAAACACTATTTTCCTCCTGATGTGCTATCCAAAAGAACTGGATTCTTTGAGATGTCTTCAGGCTAACATCAGTTCCCCTTCTCAGATTTATCTTTGTTTCTCTCTCTGTGAAACTATTGTACTGCTGAGTGCATTGTTTAGGTGCTTCAATAGGCTTTTCTGTTTTCCTCCTGAGCTTAACCAACTAAACTTATACAGCCTTGTAACCTTAGAGAATATTTGTGGATGCCTACTGATGTTCGTGACTGTCAGAGATGGGCCACATAACAGTGGTTGTAATTCAGGATGGCAGAACTCATAAATAAATTAAGAAAAAAATCTTGTCTTGCCATGACAGCTGTGCTGTGAAAAGGTTTCATGATACTGAGAATAGAATTTAACTGACAAGTCCATTTTCCATCACTATTAATTATTTTGTTTCCAGTCTTTTATCCACTGAGCCTTTGATTTAGTTGGTATGAAGGTTGGCACAAGAAGGAATATATGGTAAATAAAATGCCAGGGATCTTCAGGTATTTTAGGTATGAGACAGCAGAGAAGGTATTATTTTATGATACTGTTGTTGTCCTTTTCTCATAGAAGTTGTTAGACAAACAGAAGGATTCTGTGAATGCCCATAATTCCCATGAAAATGGTATATTTGGAGGAAACCTAAACATGCATAGAATAGTGCTATTAATATACTTCAGCTTTGTAAATGCAACATAAAGAATACCTATACCTTACTTTGAAAACAAACCTGGTGATGTTATCTTCCATTTCATGCTGTCATCTTCCTCTGTCTCTGTGAAGTGATCAGTGCACAGCACACTCAGAGCATCCTCTGTGCTAGGGGAAAACCTTCCTACTCATACTACCAAATATGTGCTCTGATATTCAGTGAGACATATTGTTTAAACAAGCACATTTTGCAACTTATTTGTCATACTTGCCTGCAGTTTTTTAAGTATTATACATATTCATATAGAGCAAATCTCATTCTCAGGCTATCTTAAGTGAGCCAGAAAGGCATTTTTCCCTTCTAGCAAGGGGAAATGGTACATTGACTAATCAGGAAGAAGCTGCAGTTGCATCTTTTATAGATCATATCCTTATCTAGTACAAATAGGTGGAGCATACAATATGTAAATGCTGGAAAATAAGAGATCCAAACCAATGCCTGTTGAATTTTAGAAAATCATTGATAGTAAGTGCCTCCTAGTTTTGAAAACCTGCTACTGAAAAATGGCAACTGCCATGGGATGAATGGCCATGGGGCTTTCAAAGGGAGCTGCGCTGTTTAAGTGTGGTTTATTTACTCACAAAAACACTGTCTGAGGCTCTTCTTTGAAGCTGGACAGGCACCATGCTACATTAAAGCCTGTGTAGGGAGCAGAGCATGCATGACAGAGTAAAGAGAAGAAAATGGTGAAGAAATAATCCAAAGAAGCAGGAGTAAGAGGTGGATATTGTAAGGATTGGAAAGACTAGACTGGGGTTAATTTGAAGTGAAAAATTAAATGTAGGAAATAAGTTTCTTGTTTTTCAGTTAACAGAAAATTAGAGTCAGGATGCAAGTGGTTTTAGTAAAGAACATTTTAGTTGTTGAGCAGCCATGATATTTGTATTTTATTGCCAATCTAAAAAAGAGGGGGAAAATATTCCCCAACTTGACATATAAAGCGACAGGATTTTAATTTGCTAACTAATATTCCCTTTCACATAGTCCAGAGAAAGAGGGATAATACAGACAGTCTTTTTGGTGCTATTAAGGATAGTAATAACTGTTCCTTTTGTGGAACAAAGAACACAGATAGTTATCTGAGATTTCCTGAAGTTGCTCTTGTGGGATCCTAGCTCTGCTCTCTGAAAACAGGACAAGTTGTAGATGTTGGATGCAGCAAAGTTAGGATGGCTGTCTCTAATTAATGAAGTGAACGAGACTGAGACTTATGAACCAAAACCTAAAACAACTATGAAATTGTGGGGAGTTAGGGGGGACAAAGAAGGGAAGTGGGGAGTGACCTTATACTGCCTATATGTTACAGTTGAATTGGTGCTGAAGATTATGCTGAAATTTTGATCCTCCTATAAAAGGGAGAGAGATACAGGCTCCAGGGAATACCTGTCTGTCATGCAGTCCTAATTTTTTTTATTTCTAATCTACCTTTGTTCTCCATTCTGATTTGCCTGAGATTTCTTGAGTGCTTTGGAAGGTGTATGGGCAATAAAGACTCCTTGCTCTGGTTATTGTTTCTAGCTAGCAGGTTCAGGTTATTCTTTGTTACGTTCTCATTTTGTCAGTTCTCATCTTAGAACAGTTCTGAGTTGTCTGAAGACTATCTTGTCTGAAATGGTTTGTTTATCTACCTCAGAAGTATAATCTGCTTTCTTTAGACTGTATTAGATTTTTAAATACCCTAAAAGAAAACAAGCTCCACTCATACCATTCTAGCTGCAAAATACGGACATTTTAAATACAGGTAGAGGCCTGTAACTGGGTATCTAGTGCCACTTTAGATCTCTCAGCCTCCAGCTGCTTTGAAAACAAAGGCATGAGTCAACGAAGGTCCTCTCATATCTGGTAACTCATCATGGATATCACAGACACCATGGAGTGTACAGTCACCCATGCTAAACATCTGAATTGCTACCAGGAGATCAGAATGTCTTGCCATATCCAAAAGGGTAAAGATGAAAAATTATTTATTTCTGTCATCAGTGTGATGAAATGGATGTGTTGAGATTGGCAGCAAAGATTGCCCCCCCATAGTGACACCTATGCTTTTGTTACCACAACCAGTGTCAGATTGTTCCCTGTCTTTATTCTAGCCAGGATGAAAGAGAATCAAAAGAATCCTTTTGAATCTTTTAGTATCAGGAAGATGATTGCTGACTTATCATTCAAAGACACAAGAGTACATTGCTAAGTTGGTACTGTATTTAAAGATGAATAGGTTTCTTAGAAAATACAGGCGTTTGTATAGTCTATAACTCATTTGGTAATAGCATAAACTCCCCACAGATCCCTTGTCATGGGCAAGTGCTCAGCACTTCAAACAACTTTACAAGAATGTAAGGGCATTTGAACTCCCAAGAGGAAATTTTTTTTCTGCTTATTCCAGCATTCTGAGTAATATTTTATCAGGAAAATAGAAGGATGTGTTAGTGCTAACTATTCAGCGTATTTTGCATTTTCTGGCAAAACTACTCAAAGTAAAAATGGCAATGAAAGAGACTAAAATACTAAAAATATTAAAGTAGGAAGCATTATTTCATTAATGTGAGATTATCCTTGAAGGTCAGTTACATTGGGAAATAGTTATCATTGAAGCAATTAAATCTGTTGTGAAACAACACATCTTGGTAGATAATGTTTTTATGTTTTGGTGCTGAATGGTACCTTCATTTGTGTTTTCTGGGGTGGACAGGGAGTGTTTTACTATCTCACAGTTCTATAATGTTAAGCAATTAGTGGGATGCTGGAAGACAGTAATACCATGATACAATCTCACATCAAAATGTCAGTGTTGCCAAAACACGTACAATATTGAAAGCAATGCAATGTTGTGGATATCAAAACACTGAGATCATTGTTTGAATGGTCTTCTGAGTAGAAACAGGATCTGGTCTCCACAGTTAGGGCCTAGCTCTGCCCCCATTCAGTGACAGAAGCACTATGCAGGGTGATTTTTGTCTGTGTGGGTGTAGTTTGCACAAGTCCCTTATTTGCTGATCATCAGTCGGCCATTGCTACATGCCTGTGAAGCTTGGTAAAGACCAGACTGGAATGCTGTGCAGGAGGAAAGTGATATTGCTATAGAAATAAACAAATGACCTAATCTGAAGGTGATTTACCTGAGCTGTATTAAACTATAGCTTCAAGTGTCACATTTCTGAGGAAATAGAAATGTTGGCTCCTCTAACCTTTAAATGTAATTTTGCAGTTTGCAGCAAGGGTAGCTGTACCATGTAGTGCTGGCGACAGGCACAGTCTCCCCTTCTAGTGAGGAAGTGTCTGAGTGAGCAGCCCCTGCCAGCCTGGCCGGCTGTAATCAAAGCCTGGCCCAGCGTCCGGCCAGCTGGATCGGTGATGGACACCAGGGCCAGGAGCTCCTGTGCTCCCAGAAAACAGCAGTAACCTCACACAGCCACCTCTGACTGCTGCATGAGCATCCAATACTCCCTTGCAATACATGATGCAGCCATACTGTTTGTTGGCTTTATTCTGCTCCTGTAGCTCACTGGTAGTGATGTGCTTCATTTAACCCATCCCGTAATACCTTGGACTATGCATTGAACACGTGTTCATGCTGCACTTAGGGCCTGATCCAAAGCATATTAAATATGTTGGAAAGATCCAGTCAAGGACTTTTGGCTCAGGCCCTCAACTTCTCCGAATGCAGTTGCTTTTTTTTCTGTTTTTTTTTTCTTTCCTTTTTGTTCATGGGCTGTGGGGGTTTTCTCTTTATTTTGGAAATAGCTGCATTTAAAATAAAATCAAGGAATTGCACAAAGACAACCTGCATCTTTTCATCTCTATGTATTAAATGCAGATGTTGTCACATGTATAGTATTGTAATTGAAATAGAATGTCAGTGTTGTGTCCTCATGGTGTAGATGGTAGAATTTAATATATAGAAAATCATACTAATCTAGTTGAGTATTGTCATTTTGTGGAAAGATAAACAGTCACATAGAAAATAGATAGCATAGGTAAGTGAATAAACTGATATTCTGCTACAGCTGTAATGCAATTTATGTTCAGTGGCTCTGCATGCGATAGTCAGATGTTATCCTGTCCCCAGCTGCTCCTGAAAACTTTATCAGAGAGTACACAATTTATTTAAAGTCATCATAAGCACATTAAAATACTAGCAGACTCGATGGTGCTACAGATTATTAAAGTAGAATTAATTTAAAGCGTATTGCAAAGCACACTTGACATCTTGGATCCTACAGAGTATCCTGGATGTTTTGAAGGCTTTGTCAAAGAAAAAGCCTCCCACAGTTGCTTCAGAGGCTTTAAAGATTTCATTTTGATTTTAAATTACTTATTTTTAAATTACTTATTGTCCTCCTACACTGCCTCGTCACATTTTGCATGTTAAAATACACAATTTAGAATGAAAAGTGTGCTTTTACAGCAGCTGTGGGGAAAGGAGAAACAAGGGACGCAGAGTTCAGAGAGATTTTTGTGCTGGTGATCCTGACATTCAGAGCCCTGACAGCTGACTGGGTAGTTGGGCAATTTTGCTTGCAAAGGCATGTTTCCATCTAGGAAAGAAAGAGGACACAGAGAGTTTGTTATTTGGGAAATGGATCAGCCTGGAGCTGTACATAGCATCTAATGTCCATGTAGAGAAGTGTTAGGTGTAAGAGGGTGGAACAGGGCCGGCATATTCTCAGTATTTCAAACTGTGCTCAGAAGTATCAATAGATGAGGAAGAAGACAGGTGGTAAAAGTTAATGTGATCAGTGGTTGGAATGTGTCACGTTATGTACTATATATGCATTTGCACCTCACAGCAAATGATGCTCCAGTAATAGCACTGGCTACTGAACTACAAACTGCTTCAAAGCATGCATCTACTGAACTCATTTGAACTAAAATTATCTGCCAATGTAGAGCATAATTTCAATGTATCTTAAAAATGAAGATTTAGATTAATATCTGATATATCTTTCATTATTAAGGAAAAATATATTTATTTTCAGATGCAATTGTGTGGAACCAGAGCATCCTAGCAATAAAACCTTACAATACTGGCAGGACTACAATATATCTGCATCTGATGTGCCATGGGGGAACCTAACTGTGTCAGTAAGTAAATTTGGGAACTTAATAAATAAAGGCATAGGCATAAATAAGTCTGTCCATCTTACTGCAACAAAAATATTTTAAAAATTACCAATTTTCCTGCTCATATTTGTTCAAATAAATAATAAAAGATACTTAACAAAAATTGACATGAACTTTATAGTGTTATCTCATTTTGTAAGCTTTTTGCAGCAAGTGTGTGCATTTTATGCCCTGCTTTGGAACCTTCTTGACACACTAGCACAAGAGCTTGGCTGAGATTAAGTCAAACATGTCAAATGACAATGAATTTGTCCTAAATTCTGCCAGATGGCAAAACCAAAGTTCCCTTGTGTAGAAAGAATCAGAAGCCTTTATTTCCCCTAAAACACTCTTGCAGTAGTTCAGGCTATAAAAAAGAGGATGGGGAGAAAATTTCTCTTCAATGACCACTTTTTTCTCACCTTAAATTCTGTAATTTCTTTTCCCAGGGGAGGAAGGGGATAAAGCTACAGCTTAGTGGGGCTTGCATGAATGTGTAACAAGTTTCTTAAGAGTACACTTTTCTATGTTTAAAGGATTTTATAATTCAAGTTTGCCTTTTTCAAAGTGACATTTACAGCTTGATTAAAATGTTGTGTTGAGATTGGGCCACCACTTTTTCCTGCAAAGGGATCATTTCATTACACAGTCAAAGAGAATTGAGTGCAAAAGACACCAGACTGAAGAGATAACTGAATTAACCAAATCACAGGCATAATCAAATTGAATACTTAAAAGACAATCCAGTGGACTGTCTCCAGAAGATACTGTTCTTTTTTTTTTCCAAAGGCAGGAATGCAGAAGAACTCATTTTAAGTTAGAGCTGTCTTCCATGGCTGCTCTGTCTTGCTTCCATGCCTTCCTCTGAGCAGGGACTGCTCCTCAACTCTGCTGGTGTGGCAACAGCAGAAAGAAAGTTGAGAACTGCTGGCCTGAGGGATTCCAGCAGTCCAGAATGAATATTCTCAAAATTGCAGCACACTCTAAGAGCATCTGTGCAGGAGCAGACTCCTCCTCTCACTTTCTCAGATCTCTGACAGTGTTTTTCAGAGTACATTTGCAGCTGAGGAGATTTAAAATAACAGATTTTGTTTTAACTATAAATGTAAAAGACTGGCTGCATTATATAAAACCCTTCAAAACTTTTGTGAAATCTTATTACCAAAACTTGAGTTTACATAGGTAGCAGTATAACTGACCAACTTTTCCCATGAGTCCCTGTAGTTGTCAAAGAAATAACTGATTTTTTTTGTACTTTGTATCTTTAGTTCTTGCAAGCACCATCAAGAAACTTCTGCTCTAGAGAACTGCAGTAAGAGATTAGACATTGCTGTCTGTAAATATTTGGTCAGACTCACCCCATTATGTCTCTTTTACTGCTCATATCTTCTTATATCTAGCTGAAATGTTTCAAGTTTCTGAAGTTCTGGATTCTCATTCTCTCTTAAAACCCAATGATTATTTTTTGCTTTCAAGACAAACCAAGTGTGAGCAAAGGATTTTGGAGCAAGTATGAAGAGGATTTTGGACAAGTGTGAAGAGGATTTTGATGGTGACAAAATCCTCTTCAAGAGGCGTATGATCAACTTCATCCCAAGTTTACTGCTATAGCAGTATAAAAAACCTTGTGCTCCTTTGTCTCACAGTCATCAAATAGCAATTGTGGTTTTTTCCAAGACAATCTTTTTTCAAAGCCAAAGTTTCCCATATCAGGATAATTGTGCAGTGAGTGTGATGAGCCAATGACACACTTTATTTAATACAAAAAGTTCCTGATGTGGCAGGATATTTTTTCCTGGAATCCCTGACACTTGGTGCTGCATTTCATTTTTCATTTTCTTTCTGTTCCATGTGGAGGGATTGGGAAGATGGAAAGGATTGTGAGTCCAGAGCTGGCAGCTCACATTTCTAGAGCTACTCTTTACGATTTTAGATGACTAAGGATAGTAGTGGAGAAGTACTCGAAATGCTTTCTACTGTATCTGCATATTGATAATAAATTATATTAAATATAATTGATGTTAAAGATTTAGGGTTTTCGGGCATTTTATCAGCTCTTGTTGTAAGAGAAAAACAATTTACAGGATGTGCTGCCCCCGTGTGGTATTAAATGTATTGGGGTCCTTTTAGCCCAATGCCATGCGTCCTAAATAGCTTTTTCTTCAATTGCTGGGGCTGTGAAGGGAAAACAAAAAAGCAGTTCTTGAGAATGCACCAGGAGCAGACTTTGTGCCTTTTGAACTTTGCTTTCCACACTTGGAGAGTGTTAATAAGTATAAATCTGTATTTGTCCACAGAAAATAAATCAGTGTACTTGCTGAGTTTGAAGAAACCCTGTTTTTATGTTAATGACCTTATTTATGGTATGTCTTAGTGACTTCATAATTTAATATGGCTAAAAAAGAGATTACTTTTGGAATTTTCCATGCAGACTAGTGAGTTTTATGTTTTAAAAGAATAAATATCTAGAAATTGTTTTACTATTTCTAGTAATACAATTTAGGAGAGAAATTGGGAAGAAAATGTTAGTGTAAGCATTGATAATTTTTAGAACAACACTATTTTTCTCTCCTGATAGGAATGTAAAAAGTTTCACGGCGAGTTTGTTGGGCGAGCCTGTGGTCATCATGGCCCTTACGTTCCAGACGTCCTCTTCTGGTCTGTCATCCTGTTCTTCTCCACAGTAACGCTCTCATCCACCCTGAAGCAGTTCAAAACGAGCCGGTACTTCCCTACTAAGGTGTGTGCCCTTATTCCAATTCCAAAGTTGCCATTAGTCATGTCCAAGTATGAATTCTATCTGCATTGCAAATTCAGTTAACAGCTGGTGAAGTAGACAGGGCATTTTTCTCTGTTAGAAACTCGTATCAGAATAAGCATGGTTTTAGCTGTAAGCTAAAACTGTAAGCTGTACTAAAACAGTGAAGAAAAATCTTAAGTCATAGCTGAATGTTTTAGTTGAAATTGTCATTTCTCTCAATAATCGTAGGTACGCTCTGTTGTCAGCGACTTTGCTGTCTTTCTCACTATTTTGTCCATGGTTTTAATTGACTATGCCATTGGAATTCCATCACCAAAACTTCAGGTTCCAAATGCTTTTAAGGTAAGTTGATGATAAATTGCACTGCTTTATCATTTTGCAAAATAATCTACTATGATGGGTTTATAATTGTTTATTATCATCATCAGGGAGTAGTGATTGTATTTTAAATTTTTTGTGTTCACAAGTAATTATGCAACCTCTCTGATTTATGGATCATGTAAGTGCACCTCTCCTAGCAGGCTCTTTCATGCTTCTTAATGTTTATTTCCTCTGTAGAAATTAACAGGGCTTGAATCACCCAAATTCTAAACTACTCTAATGTTCTGGGGCTTCCCCCAAATTTTGTGTTTACTGTATCAAGTGTAACCTGTAATAATCCAGATGATTTTATTATATATTTTATTATATGTAATTTCTTGGCTTGGCATCAGAGGTAGTCTAGCATGTTTTTTAGTGCTCTATATAGGTTGGTTTTAAAGGAAGCCATATCCTAATAATGTTTTGTATGTATTCTTGTGAAATTGAAATGTGAATAATCCTTACAGCTCTGACTGGCCTTGCATGACTGTTTTTGTAGCCCACCAGAGATGATCGTGGCTGGTTTATTACTCCTCTGGGGCCTAATCCTTGGTGGACAGTGATAGCTGCTGTAATTCCAGCCCTGCTTTGTACTATCCTTATCTTTATGGACCAGCAGATCACAGCTGTCATTATCAATAGAAAAGAACACAAACTAAAGGTATTCAGTCAAAATTTATACTTTCACTGTTGTAATGTGTATCCATCTACTTTAGTATGCTAGTTTGTAATATATTATATAGAACCCCTTTAAATTTTTGTGCTTTTTTCTTGGTTGGTCTGTGTGGTGCCTGTGCCCTGTGTCAGTGATCCACTGCCTTACAGAGGACTTTATGAATGTTATTTGGAATACAGATTCTGAGTTAACAAAGTGTTGCCTTCTGTGCTTTAGTAGAAGGATTCATTCACTAAAAAAAAAAAACCCTTCAAGTTAATAGTACCACAATCTTAATGGCCTCTTCAGGTATTGACAGTATTGTTCTACTGGATGGATTTTTAAAAACTTTAAAAAGGGGTTATTTCATGATACAAGATTTTTTTCCCTCTCTTCATCCTTCTCTGTGGTTCTACCCACCTTTTTTTTTTAATGCCCTTCCTATGTTAAAGAAGGGAGAAGAATAAAACTGAGCCTTAGAGGCACAATGGGTTCTTAAAACAACATAGGACAACTTCCTGCTCTGTTCTCTAACACTTTAGTTGCCTACAGATGGAGAGAGAAAAAGGGACATCACCCCTCTGAAAAACTGTTGGGCAAAATCTAGCAGCAGGTTTCTGTACATGTATATGCAGCAAGCTTAGGCTTTTTTTTGACATACTTTTAATAAGCAGCAATCCAATCCCAAGTTGCTTTAGCAAATGCATTTGCAACCTTCACTTTGCATTGCCTCTTCTTGGATGATTGTGACATTTGATATGTTCTTTTTTTGCCCTCTTTGTCAGCCTGGCTCTTCATGTCAATCCATAGCATTGCATGTGGTTAACTTGACAGATGCAGGAATTTGCTGCCAAGCTTTGGAATGTGTTTTTTCAGCACTGGCATCTGGGAGTCAGATGGTCCTCCTGGCTGCCCCCTTGTCTTGCTGCGTTTTAGTTTTGCTGGGGTCTGGTGTAGCATCACCTGTTGCTATGCTTCCTTTTCTTCCCATATGTCAGGTTCCTCAGATCATGTATGAATGTGAGGAAATGCTCTCGGATTCTGTATGCATTAGCAGATACATTCCTCATAAATGTGTCAGAAGGTAAAAAAAGGTGTCTCTGTTAGGATTTAGAATTAAACTCTTTCTTTGAGTGCATTGTGCCTGTAACTAATATCTGTGTTTGACACATCTCTGAGTTTGTCAAGATGTGTCTTGGAGATAAGACTCATAAGCACTTTTGGGGAGTGAAGGAAGGTTGCTAGAGTTGATTCTCTTCATTTTCTTTACTTTTCCCCCTTTTTAAATAATGTAAGCAAATAAGATGGCATTTTCATTTTGATATGTGGCTTACATTTTCATAAACCCAGACGCTTCCCATTTTAGAAGTAAAAGTTGTCTTCATAAAGAAATGATTTGTTTGCTTCCAACTCATTTTCCCCTCTTTTTTTATACTTCCCATAGCAAATTCTGGATAGTGCACATTTCAGCTTTTGGCAGTCTCTGTAGCAAACCCTTCCAAGTTTAGTTTAGTTACTTTTTTTATGTCAAAAGGCATTTGCATGGGTTTACAGGCAAAATTATGGTTCAACATATTCACATTGTTTGCATGAACATCGCTGTTTCATCAGACCATGACACTGGATTTGTTGCCATATTGCAAAGTTTTGTGGACATGGCTAACTACCTGACTTTTTAAAAGAAAATAGCCTCAGCTGCTGCTTGCAGCTGTGAGGATGTCCTGGATACTTGCTAAAATTGAAGTGAAATATCCCACTCAGCTATGGTTCAGCTATGGTAGCAGATATCTATAGAACCAAGCTTGATGCATTTTTCTTTTTCAAGTGAGGATAGTCATTGGGTTTTAATCTTATCTAAGACTCAGCCAAAGGGTTTTATGCTTGAAAGCAAACCATTATCCACCTGTTGGTAAATTTATGTAGCATTTGACCACTACAGAAGTGATCCAAACCCAAAGGTTTTGTATTGACTTTTCCTATGGATATTATGATGCTATGTTTGAATTAGGAAACCAATAAAGCAGTTTTTATATTTTAATTTAATTTTAATTTTGTATATTTTATTTTAATGTTTTAATTTAATAGATTTTATATTTTAATTTAATGTATCTTATTTTCTAGCTATCTGCTCTTATCTAAGATTGAAAGTACGTTACTGAAAATGTGTATCATGTGCTTACCATCTTAAAAAACTTTAGAAGGAACACTGTGGTTTTATGGACCCTTCTAGCATAAAGGGACTTTGCAAATGTTGTGGATTTTTATGTAGGGACCAATAAAAATACATACTTTTCCACCTCTTTGTAAGAATGGATGGAAGGTCTACTAAGATCAGTGGGAAGTTGGCTGGATGTTCTGCTCACTGTTATCCACAGAGGAGACTTAGTTAAAACAGAAAATGTATGTATTTTCCAGTGTCTCACCAGTAGCCACTTTATAAGCAGGAAAGCTGTTTGGTACCCACTGTAGAGTGGATTTGTGATACACTTAACTCACAACTGGAAGGAGTCCAGTGACATTGAGCACTGACTGTGAACCAGTAGGAATTCCCCTGAGATAACCAGTCTCCATCCCTACTGACCCAGCCTGGATAACACAGAGAAGGAAGCTCTATTTTTCCTACAAGTCTCAAATTTTCTGTTGTCTCTAGCTGTTCATTAGGAATGCCTGCCAGGAGCGTTCTCCTTAATTCAGATGTCATTTTACATTTCTTTCCATCCTTACTTTTCTTAACAGAAAGGATGTGGATACCACCTCGACCTACTCATGGTGGCAGTGATGCTTGGTGTGTGCTCTATTATGGGATTGCCATGGTTTGTTGCAGCCACTGTCCTCTCCATTTCCCATGTGAACAGCTTAAAACTGGAATCAGAGTGCTCTGCTCCAGGGGAGCAGCCGAAATTTCTTGGAATCCGGGAGCAAAGAGTCACAGGACTCATGATTTTTATCCTTATGGGCTCATCTGTCTTTTTGACAAGTATTCTAAAGGTAATTTCGGGAAGTAAGGGAAAGGTAATCAATACTGCACTGAACATTTCACTGCTCTTACTGTATTATCTAATGAATGCTCTTTCCAGGCACATTACTAACCAGCATAATGTTACTCAATGAGAGTTTCAAGTGGAATTCTAATTTTGCTTAATAAAGTGCCTAGCATTTTTAAAATAAAAACCTTGTAATGAAAATCTGGTCTGACTGAAGTCAAAGGGAATTCTGCCATTGAGCTGTATTCACACTTTGTCAGTACTTTGGGCCCATGCAAATTACCATGAAACAGTCTCATTATACCAATTTAAAATTTATTTAGATAATTTAAAAACATTTTGTGGTTTCCAAGTAATTTAAAAATATTTTCACAGTTGCAAGAGAAGTTCTATGGTTTGTTTCTTGGAAATGAACAGAAAAATTATCTCATGCTTCCTACATGCTCAAGACAGCTCACCAGTGTCCTGAAAAAGGGTCTCTAGTTACAGTCATATATAATACCCTATATACATGTAATATAATACTTTTAAAAGAATTATCTGGCCTCTGTGAAATCAGTGAGATTTTTGGCACTGGCTTTAATAAAACCAGAACTTAGTCTTGAATATTGTGGCAGTGAGGGCAATAAGTCCTTAGAAATTGTACTTCCCAGCAGTATTTTGAGTATATCATAAAGCCTTCATTTTGAAAACACAGAGCATGCATTTCGTGTATTTAACATTTCTTACAGATTCCATGGACATACTCATTTGCCTACACAGTTTATGTTGTGAACCTGAACATTTAAATTGTCTCTTTAAAAATCATTCCATGGAATCATTCACCCATTTTTAAATGTTTATAGCACAAAATACTACTTTTAGCAGTAAGAAGTATTTTATGTCTCTTGAACATTTTTCTGAGCTGTCTTTAAAGTAAAGAATTTAAGTATAAATTAAGGCTTTAATTTTTTTTATGGAGTTCTGTTAATTGTATTAATAGGGAATTAAGTATATTGTAATAACTGGCCATGAGAGGAAAATAAAACTACAGAGCCAGATTCTTCTTTTGCTTTATACTCTGAGAAATATTATTAATTTATAATTGAGTGACTCTGAATTTACAACTTGTCTGATTAATGCAGGCATATGGCACTTTGTATTTCAACTGTTTTGAATGCCTTTCTAGAAGCGTTTAAAATTGTTAAGTAGTATTTAATATGCTCTTCTCTTTCTCTGCTTGTTTGTGCAGTTTATTCCTATGCCAGTGCTTTATGGAGTGTTTCTTTACATGGGTGCTTCATCTCTAAAGGGAATTCAGGTAAAATGGATTTATGATGAGTGTGTTATTGACAACGCTTTCTATAAAAAAAATATTGCTATTCTTCTTATATTATTGTATAGGCTTTTGTGTATAATCTTAAAGGAATCTTGCCAACCTTAAATTTTTGAAAGTGACTGCTTAAAAGGAAAAGGGATTCTCTCTAAATAGAGTATTCCCTTTAGGTCATGTGCTCCATTTTTTCTCCAGTTTTTTGGCTGCTGATTTTTCTGTTCTCTCTTGTTATCAAGAGAATCTTGCTGAGCCTAAAAACTGAGTAATAACTACCAGGGGCTCTTCCCTCTCTGCTGCCAGCCCATTCTCTTGCTTGCATGCTGCCTTTTCAAGTTCCTTTGCAGGGCTACCCTTAACTTGAACTTTGCCTTTAGGGCTAACTTGCCCTAAAATTAACACAAGTGAAATTTTGAAGGTCTTCCCTGTGCAGATAAACACTCCAGGCAGGGAGGGGGAGCTCCCAAGCCACAGCACTTCAGGGTGAAGGGTCGAGTCTAGTGGAAGGGCAGCATTCCTGCAGTGGCCTCAGGGAGGAGTAGCTGGCAGAAGTTGGCATTCCAGCACTCAGGTTGGGGTTGTGCTGTGCTCTCTCTCTCCTGGCTGACTGCAGCATGGAATGGCAGAGTGTCAAATCCTATAGCCCACGAGGCATCAACACACCTTGTGACACAATTGAGAAATCACACAGTGAAAACACAAGTTACTCTGTGCAAAAGGTCAAATAGAAAAAGCAAAGAAAATTTCTGATTTTTTTCATTACATTTGATTGCAACTTACCTCCATTTATAGGCAAAACTGGGATTTTTTTTTTTTGACTGGTGGTCTCTATTCAGAGACTCTTCTTTTATAACTTTGCCTATCTCTTATCCTTTGGGTTGATATTCTCAGAAGTGTAGTTTGGCTTTTACTGAGTTTTAAATAATTTCAATTTAATATGGTTCAGCTGTTTCTCAGAACAGGGGTATGAGAAAGTACACTACACTATTGAGGAGTGTTTTTAAGACATGCTGAAATCTGGCTATCTTTACTTGGAAAAGTGATAGCATCCCCCTCCTTATCTTCCTCCCCCATGCTGGGATAAGGAATAGAGATTTGATAAGATGGCTTTTGTGGGAGGATGTGCTTTTTGCTGTTTCTGTGAAAAAGGAATATACTCAAATCTGACTAAATTAAAAGCCTTTAAAAAAAATGCAGTTTGTACATGCTCAATAAAAATTTCCAAAACTTGACATTGCTGAAGGCTGTGTGAATATATTATGGCTCATCCATGCAGGAAGAATTGGTGTACCACCATAATCACTGTGCCATGACATAAATGTCACAGGTCAGTATGGAGCCAAATAGGCCTGAAAAATAGGAACCTCTCACATACATTCCTAGCAGCTTTCTGGCATTCATTCCTTTTTTTTTCTTTTTCATTTTCTGTTTCTGGTTTTGTGAATAAAGTGAAATATGGAGAAGGAAACAGCCTGGGATAAAGTGTCTGGTGAAGTAAAAGAAAATTGTTCATTTGCAGGAAATAAAAGACTGCATGGGTCCCTCCATGAGCAGCTTTTTATGTGCCAAAGGAGGCAGAGCTCAGTGGTTGACAAAGAAGTCTAGGATGCGTTAGGAAAGAAGTGTGATAGTGCACATGCCCAACAGGATCAACCAGCTTCCATTCAGTGGGAGTCACAATTGATTCAAGACCACTCTGGAGTCTGGCTTTCCCTGATGTTAAGAGTTCACAATTTCAAAGTAACCACCTTGTTTGTGTGTAACATCCAGCGTAGTGACAATGTGTGTAAGATCCAATGAACAGGGTATTTCCTGCAGCATAGAATGGATGGAATGTAATTCAGCAGAGTTCAGTGTCTCAGCGCAGCTGCAATACAATGGGGAGGCACATGTGTATTCAAATGGAAGGGCACTGAATGATGACTAACCAAGTAATTAAACTCTGCTTAAGTGCTCAGTGGGGAGAAGACAAGTCCTTTGCCACTGCTGGACTAGTCTAGATTAAAGGCTTATGGTTGTTACTGAGGGACTCTCTTCTGTGCTGCTGAAATGATGTAGTTTTTGCCTTTAGAATAACAAGGCAGATTCTTTGGATATTCAGGATCTCTGAGGCAGTGTGTGAATGCCAGCATAGATGATCCTACACCTCATTTTGATCCAAACGTGTAAAATTTTCTCTTTCAGCTTTTTGACAGGATAAAGTTATTCTGGATGCCTGCAAAGCACCAGCCAGATTTTATTTATCTAAGGCATGTTCCTCTTAGAAAGGTCCATCTCTTCACTATAATTCAGCTGAGTTGTCTTGTGCTGCTCTGGATTATAAAGGTTTCAAGAGCTGCCATTGTCTTTCCTATGATGGTATGATTTTTTTTATTTCCTCTAAAAATCCCTAATTATTTTCACTTGTGAATAATTATTATTGAAGAAAAATATAAATTTGGACAGTTAATTATAATATTGCTTTGATTCTGTGTTCAAGGAAAATTTATAATGTATTAAGTAGTGAAAAATTTGACATTCAACCTCTGCTTTGAATCCTATGTGTGGATATCCCAACTTCTATTCTCTTAGGGAAAAATGTTCTCTTAAAGAAAAAATACTAAAATTTATTTGACATTTTTTTTATTTAAGGAATATTACTAAATCCTATTACAGAAAGAACATTCACTCATTAAGGAAGATTGCTTATTGAACTGAGGAGCCTAACAGTTCTGTGTCTTGGCATAAATAATGGTGGTCTGCTGCTTAAGGGATTTCTCTGATGATAATAGAAAATATTTACTGACCTCAGTGATTGTTATGCTTCAAACCATACTTCATTTGAACAAAGGAATAGCAACTGTTAGCTTATTCAAACTAAAGGATAAAATTCTGGCTACAAACTGGTCACTTTTGAAAGAATTCCTCTACAAGTCTATTTGTCTGTTTTACTTGTTTAATTTTCTAATTCTTTAAATTAATCTTTTCAGGTCCTAGCTTTAGTATTTGTCCGCAAACTCATGGATTTCTTCTTTACCAAGCGGGAGCTCAGCTGGTTAGATGATCTGATGCCTGAGAGCAAGAAAAAGAAACTGGAAGATGCTGAGAAAGAGGTGGGTCATGGTTTCAGGTTTCTTTGTCTGTAGCAATTTATCCATTTCTCCTTAAGACATGTAGACAAAATTCTGTAAGGCACATTCCATGTACCAAGCAGACTTATTGGCAGTATCTAAGTGTAACATTGTCATATTTTGCATAAGTGCTTTTAAGGTTACAAATCTGATAGGCTTAGGTGGGGATGTAGATTCTTAGGGTGCCATACTGTCATATAAAATATTATCCACAGTACCCCTGCAGATTGCTTCTGAGACCCACTCAGATGGTGTGCAGCGATGAACCTATGCCTGTAGGAAAGCCCTCAGATCCCAGATGATGCACTGGGCTGGGTCCCATCCCTGCAGGAGATGCTGAGGAAGGAAGTGCAGCATCTTCTGCAGGGATGAGATGGTGTGTGGATGTCCCAGCTGCCTCTGAGCCTTACACAGGGCACAAGGCATCATTCTGTGCCCTTTCTCAGCAATGCCATGACCCTGTGCAGTGTCCCAGTTACACTCTGGGCCACAGCTGTCCTTCTGCTCCTGCAGAAACAATTCACTTTGTAATGAATAGGTCAGTGACCCCGCTAACCCCGTTAACCAAATGCTCAAACTCACATCCTGTGGCATTACCACCCAGGTGGCTGTTTCAGATCTGGACTCCTCATCTATTTCAAAGAATATGTTTTTCAGATAATTCCGTATCAACTTGAAAATTATCCTTAAGAATGCCCTGAGACATGATCCAAGACCAGTGAAATCTGTGTGTTAAGGGTTCCCATTAGTAGCTTTATTTGCAGAAACAGGACATGAGCTAATAATGTGAATGGGTAACTACACAAACTAGATGAATCTGCCTTTAGGATTGATTCTTCTGTGACCTTTGACAACTCCCTGCCTCTGTAACCTGGTAAACTCTTACCTTTGATTTCCTTGACACATTCAACATATTGTCATGGAATATATTTTGGGGAAAAGACTTTACCTATAAGAAAAAATCCAGATGATTATTTACTATTTAGTATGTGCCTGTAAAACTACCAGGCTGAAATTAAAATATGTGAGTCATTGTTTTCTGCCTTGAATCAGAGCAGACCAGAGAGATGTTTCATTACGGTGTCTGTTGTCATCACAATTCAGAGTAACCAGAAGTAACCAAGGTAGCTCTCTTCATGTGGGTCTGGTTATTGGAAAGAATTCCTTGTTATACTTATGTTTTGCTTATATGTCACTTTCCTTCCCTTGCTTGATAGGATGGCATCAGAAAACAAAACTGGGAAAATCTACTGGTGTTACTTTATTTCATTCACTGTCTATTTTGAGAGGTTATTTTTACATATTTTGGCATTTCTAAATATTTAGAGCTATTATTAAAACTGTTCAACTGTCAAAAACTTATGAAGCTGTGAAGCCTGGAAATGACAAAATTAACTAGTAATAAAAAACTTCTGACATGTAGCCTAAGGAATTAATTGGAGAGTTGCTATCACACAGCTTTTAAAAATAGAAGTATTCTACCCACAAGAATATTCAGAAATGTAGTTGACAGGATCTGAAACTTACTTGATTGGTTCCTAATTTCATCACTTAAGTTGTTTTTATATTTTTAGGCCATGTTTTTTTCAGGGCTTTGTACATTTATAGTGGATATGATACGTGCTTCACAGACCTCCTTTGGAAGCCACTTCGATGTTAATCAATTAAATCTTTCTGAGACAAGAATGAACAAAGAACTTTCACATTTGAAGAAAAAAAAAAAAAATTGTGACTTTTGAAATAGTTATAATAATGAAAGATTGAAGAAACAAATTTCTAAGCAGAGGGAACTTAAATTCTACTATTTTGGAAAGCTGTACTGGCTCTTGCTGCTAATACCAAAAACCAGTGTTTGTGACGCACGTGGGCCTTTGGTGATCTGCCAGAAAATGATAAACTCTTTTTTAGCCAACCCTTGCTTACAGGCAGGCACTGGTGAAAACTGTTACAAGGGGAAACTGTTAAAGGGAAGGAAGCTGTGGAGGTCTCTGGGTGTCTGTTGGGCTCACACACACACTGCAACAATTTAGAGCAGGATTTGGTCACCTTCCTGCCAAGGCTTTTTAACCTCCTAGCTGTGCTTATCCTGACCAGGGGTGTGGACATTGGGAATCCTCTTCTGGAAGTTGTTTTCCTTTGTTCTTGCAGGCAGGACATGGCACTTGAGAGCTGCTCTATTCTTCTCTCCTCTCCCTAAAGCAGATTTGCTGAATTTGTAATTTACATATGTTTTTTGGTAGATTTATCTCCTAATTCTCTTCAAATGAAAACTAATTTTGGGTCTCTTGTTTCACTACCTTTCAGTGAAAAATCAGTATTAAAATCAGTATTATCAATATTAAAACTGTGTGTGCAAACTTATCTTCCCTAATTTTTGCATGTAAACATCAATGCATATATCCTGTTTTTAGTGTTATTTAAAATTCACCAGACAGTTGTTCACTCACTGTTAATAATTCTCCTCTTTGTTGTTATAAAACAATGCTCTATTTGGCATTGGAAAATACCATTAAGTGAAAATACAACTTTTAAAATAGAAGGTTTTAAATGTCAACTATTTAAGTAAAAGTTGAAAAGTATCTCACTTTAAGAACTTCAAATAAATACTTAATATTAAAGAAAATGGAAAGATGATTAAAGCACAGAAATTTCACCTTTCACAATTTCATATCCTGTCTCATGTCTAAATTCCTTTGTTCCAGGAAGAGCAAAGTATGTTAGCAATGGAAGAGGAAGGGACTGTTCAGTTACCACTAGAAGGACATTACAGGTAAAATATACCTTTCCTCTTTTAGGTGAGTTGCAATTAAATAAATGTGCCACAATATTTATTCATAATTCTTACTGAATATCAGGAGAATGTTTGTTTGGTACTGATAGGTGAACTGAACCATACACTGCAGCATTTAACAAGGTCAGCCCTTTTCTAGTCTTTCCACACGATCTCACATTCCCTAGGAAAAAGACACACTAATTGGAAGCCTTCCATTGGACAGGACTGCAGGATCAGAGTGCTCACAATGAACTTTGGCTTCTGACATGCACAGTGCAAAAGGAAGATGTAGAGCAGATCAAACCCTTCACCCTGATGCAAGCAGGGATCCAGGAAGGATTTTGAAAATGCTTCAGAAAAACTAGGTTCTTACAGTATTACACTGTAAAACATTCTGATTCAATCCTGTTATGTAAGATAATGAGTGAATCAAGAGCTGTCCCGGGTAGATAAAGCATAATGCAGGGTTGACACAACTAAAAAAGCATGAATACCTCTGTTATAGATAGAAATAATACATGTTGCCAGCCCATAAGGAATGAATATAGTTGAAAGTTTTCATAAATAAATTCTTAATAAAAGATTTGAAATATCTGGTGACAGTAACCTCTGCATGAATGTGAGTTCATAGAAACATCATCTTTGAGTGGCCTTCTCTCTAATATTTTAACACAAAGTGACCATAATGTCTCCTAATGCAAATCAGGAGATTTGTTACTGTGTCTCTGAAAAATCCCAGCCTATTCCTTTTGACTCATCACACTACTAATGGTCTGGTTCTTTTCTTGTTTTGTCCATGCCTTCTTGTTGTAATTTATATTAGCAATATGTAGCTTAATTATCTTGCAGTGTGATCTCTATCAATCTCCATTGTGTGTTGACATTGGTAGAGTTGCCTGGGTAATACCTGACTCTGTACTGTAAGGGTTGCAGTCCTGTAGCTAAAAACAAGAGTCAAGATGCTGGTGATTAAAGTGGTTCCCCAAAACAAACAGCAAGTTTACTGAGGGCTTACTGAATGCCAAGTAACCATGAAGTCAGGAATAATGTACAGGCAACCCCTTAAAACATTGAAGTGTATAAATACATGTTTGGAGCAGTCCAGGTAAAGCCAAAGAGCATAATGGCTACAAAGTGCTACTTAATATTACTTATTTGTTTAATTTGGGGATTTTTATTACCTCTATTAAATTAAATATCAAAAAATATTTAAGCATTCTAAAATATTTTATTTTGTTAAGGCTTTTGATTGCTTTTAAAATAGTTTTAAAAGTAGGTGGAGTTTCAGAGCATAAGTAGGACCTTTTGGGATCGTGTTTAATCCAGTGATGCTGCTTTCATGCTATGAGATCTTGAGCAATAATTAATTTCACACTTCTTTATTTTTCTCTTCTTTATTAGTTGGTAGTGACACAATAAATTTTATTGATGTTACTGTGATTAATTGCTGTTGGAGGAAGAAATTCTTTAAAAGTGCTGTGATGTTCTGAGAGAGTATTTAAGTAATTGTTCAGGACTTCTGAAGTTTAGCATAGTCTCTTAACTTACACTGCACTTATTGTCATCACTATCAGTTTTCAAGGACTTTTATTGAGTTAATAAGTAACAAGACTGATTGCTGATTGTTTTATTGTGTATTTACTTTCATTCTTATTTAGAGATGACCCATCTGTGATAAACATTTCTGATGAAATGGCAAAAACTGCTGTGTGGAAGACATTGTTGATATCCTCAGAGAATGCAAAAGATAAGGAGTCAAGCTTTCCTTCTAAAAGGTCTTAATTTTTTTAAACTTCATTATACTTTATATATTGATGTCAAACCAATATTATAATATTTTACTAGGGATTAGAAAGATTTTTAGCATTTTGCAGTTTTATTTCTTATGTCCAGTCGTAATATTCTGAGCTCAAAACACAAATTCACTATTTATTTAAAAACATAAATCACAAATATTTGCATGGTACTTAGTTATGCTCCAGTGGAAAATGAAGCTGAGCATGCCTGATGCTTGTGTAATGAACCACCAGCCTCCACCTGGATATTGCATTTGTTCTGCTTGCTTTTGTTCTTTCCTCTTGAAAAAGAAGTGATCATCAGTGCCTGGAAATAGCTGTATGAAGAACCCACTACTCCGAATGCAATCGAATAATATTTGGAGTGAAAATAATTTTATGATTGCATTATTTCTTTACATTTTTCTGCCTACTTCACTTGTACTCAAAACACTTAAATAATTTTAGATTTTAGTCCAGTAAAATGAAGACACATTATTTTATCTGTGCTACAGAGTTACGACAGGAATAAGAAAATATTAAATTCAAGCACAGTGTGATTTTCTAAGAGAATTTTTTCCTCTGCTTCCATAAATTTAAAATGTAACTATTTTCTATTTAATTGTTTTGTATCACACTTCTGTCATAAGCTCCCCTTCCTAATCACTCTAGAAGCTGATTCCCCCAAGGTAAGACCCCAACCCCAACCTTTTCCTTGATTGTGTCTTCCCATTCAAAATGGTGTCACCTTGGAACCAAATGAGTTGACTTTGTGGAGTTTTTGGGGAGACAAGATGAGAAAAAATTTCAAATAAGAATGTAAAATGTCTTCATTAAAGTCCCAAATACTGGATTTTGAAATTTAGTCTGTAGTTAAAATAGTGTATTTAAATAGTGTAGTGTATCAAATGTCAAACTCCATTTATTCCTAGTAATTTTTTTTTAAATGCAGAATTATATTCTGCCCATTTCTAAATATATTTTTCAAAAGCCCATGTTTGAAACAGCTAGTCATTGTTTCAAGGTGAACAGATGCAGTAAGAGAACACTTGTACTGATAAGTGTTTTTTAATTTTGTTACCCCAAAATGGCATGCTGCCTTTCAGTTGTTCCTTTCCCTGTACTGCACAGACAAGACTGAGCAGTTGATGACCAGAGAACCTTCATTTCAGACACCCATTGGAGCAACCCCAATATTTCACTGAGAGTCAAAATAGCCTAGTTCTTGTTTGCCTTCCACCCTACACATGGACTGAAAAGGATCACTGAAATCTGTGGTGCATGGGAGGAGGATTTACTGCAGGGTTTTCTTATGCCAAGTGCCTCTGTTGTCCAGGCTGTGAAAGCCTGGAGAAAGAGAAGAACCTGATGTGGTACATTGACAGCCCCTGGGTACACAGGAGTTTTAATTTTCCTGGTAGATGTTGCTTTATTTGGTGCTTTGACAGATGATGTAAACATGACCCTCTGAACAAAGAGCATCTGCATAGATTGTGGCTCAAATAAGAGATCTTCCCTTTAAACTGCTGTGAAATAGAAACTAATGAAATAGAAAATAATTTTCTAAAGCTCTAATTTTCAATTTGTTCTTGTATCTTTGCTCTTGAAAATGAAGACTCAGGAGAAAGGATTTTTCTGGTTTTATATATTAGTGTCCTATTATAAACAAACAACCTTAAAGACTCTGAAATTGTGCATTTTCAGGTGCTCTAGTTTGTCTCAGGTTCTGAGAGAGGAGTAGATTCAACGAGCTTAAACCCTGAAAGACCTTTTTTCTGATAAGCAAAGCCATAAGCAACTTTAGTCTTAAGTCATATTAGGGGTAGAACTACAAAAATATTATAGAACATAATGCATGTATCATTAAATAAGGATATAATTCAATCCTAGATAATTAGTGAGGAAAAAAGCCCTCTTGGAATGGTAGCAGTTGTAAGGATAATTTTTGTAAATGATCAAGATCAGCAGTATTAGATTAACAATTTCTGCAGTGAAGGGTACCTTATCATAGAGGGGGAAAAAAATCTCATTTTGAAATAGATTTTACTGATACTTTGTGAAGTTCAACTACATAACATTTAGTATTCCCTTTCTGCTTTCAGTTCTGCTTCCTTATATCTCAAAATATTATAAAATGGGGATAATTAAATTATGATAGTATACTATGATTTTATGTAATGCCTATTATGCAAGGCATTGACAAGTTAACAAGAAGTTACTCATAGTAATTAAATGCTGACTTGACTTGGCCAATTATAAACTAAGATCATCTACAAAAAGAGATTTTAGGAAGGGTTTATAGAAATGATTTCCCAGTCTGATGCATGGATAATTTCTATCACAAGATGTGCCCTGGCCCTGATTCTGTGAAGTAGCATAGTGTGAGAGCTCTTACATCCCAGGCTCCTGAGTGCTTTTACCTGTCTAGAGACAGAATTACAAGGGATTCAGTCAAGTTGCCTAGCCATAGAGGCACCTGAACTTTACAATTTTCCAACCTTTGTTTTTTTATTATTAAAATTCTCAGGGACCTAAAGGTTTGCCTTGAGCTTTTCTTGGTAGAATGGAACACCAAGGCACTTACCTGAAGCACAGCCCTCTTTGGTACATGTACATAAACATTCCTCTGTCTTTGCTCACAGTATTAAGCCCTTCAGAGAGCAATTTCAAATATGCAGATCTGACTATAGACAGGAGATAGACTGGTCTTAGCTGGTCTTTTAAAATATAGGAGAAAGAGGCAACTTTGTAGATGATATGAGGGAGTTTCCTTTTGCACCTGAAGGTATGAAAATCCCACATCCCAGACCTTCCTGCTCAGCGTGTTAGGCTACTCCCTTGGCAGGGACGAAGAGAGCTCCAACCCCTTTACAGATCCACCAGTGACGTGTTTTACTGGAAAAAGACTGGACTTGTCCTTTTTTTTTCAAATTTCTCAAGGCATTAAAGCCCACATCTGCAGGAGCTGCTCAGAGATGTGAATCCTAAATAGAAGGAAGACTTTCCTGGTATCACAGAGGCACCTAAAACGTGGAAATATTGTAGACTGTAAGGCACACAACACCTCAGTGTTTGCTTTTACTAAGCACAGGTAACTCCTTGCCTGCTGTACTGCTGCACTTTCAATTCACCCCCCCCTGGAATTTGTTTGCATACCCTTTGTGTGCAGAAAGTGTAACGTACCCAATTCTATCACTGTTCTACAGAAGGTGACAGATTTGGCAGTTGAAGTGGCAGAAGTTGGTATTCTTTAGCTATTTCCATTAACACCTCTGGAAGCTGCCATAGGCATAGAAGTAAGCTTTGGCTGAACTGAATTGTATCCTTAAAGCAATTTTTATGTGAAGCAAAATGTCAAATGATTGTAGAATTGTGCATGAATCGCCGTAAGAATTTGAGAATTGAACTTGCTTTCTTTAAGCCTTGCGTAACTCAGCCTATTTCTCATTCATTCTAGTTAAGGAATTATTCCCATGAAACCTGGTAGGTTATGTGCTTGCTACAGGTTTGTTCTCAGAACCATCTGGTTTTCTTTAGATACCCTGCCACTCTTTGTTGAAGGCTTGATTTGCCTGTGTTGTGGAAGCCTCTTTGCATTTTCATGCTGTGATTGAGACTCATTGGAAGAACATGACTTTTTATTTATTTACGCTGTTGTAAATTAGGACACTCACACACACAAAAAATCATCTGCTTTGCACGTATATTGCTTTCTGTAGGCAAATCAACATTGTTTTAACTGGAGAAAAAAAAGCTGAATCCAAATTTGAACTCTGGTTTAGTGTTCTGAATGATACAGCTTGTGTCTGATCTTTCAGGCTGTTTTTTTTATTTCCTTATAATGTATATATGAGGAAGTATGTATTACACTCTACATGGGGAATATTGTCTCTCCCCATCCTCCCCAGACTTCTGCTCTCTCCAATCTAGACTGACAGCCAAATATTTGTTCGATATTGGCTTGCACTACTCTAGTTCAGAAGCATTCCTCCTAAATGTACAGTTGAACAAGAGAATACATTTTAGAGACAAGAAATACTGTGACCTCTTGTTTGTTCCATTTAAGAATGCCCTGGTATTGTCTGAGAACTGTACCATTACCATTATTTAGTAAATTAAGTTGTATTTGCCAAAAAATAAGTGGCTATCTTTGCTTGCATGCTGGCTGTCTGTACATCTTAAGTTCTTTACCTACCTTGTCACTAAAATGCTGCCTGATGTTTTCTACGCCATTCAGCACAGAAACTTTCACCTGCTTTCCCAGTTTGTGCCATGAAGCATGACATCTGTGCAATGTTGGTTTTCAGGTAGATTATATATACAGCTGTGTGTGTGACAGCGCTACCGTAACTCTATTTTTTTTGTTTCCCCTTTCATTTCCTAGTGCTGAAATCAGAAAAGAGAAGAAAGCTGACTCAGGGAAAGGTGTTGACCGGGAGACTTGTCTATGACTTGCTCTTCAAGTAATTTTTTACAAATGAATTAAAGGAGTGCCACAACCACTAAATATAAATTATTTACCTTGTAACTTTTGTCTTTCATCTCAAACTAGCACAGGTAATGTAGTGCAATACTTGTCTCATTCCACCTTGTCTACCTTGTCTAGTATCAATGTAAATGTCTGCAGTAGCCAATGCAAAAAATCTTTGTGTTCGTTGCTGATCTTGGCCATTTATCAGTACTTGTATCAGAAATGTAAGAAGCAAATTTTCTTTCAAATTCAACTTTCCTCTTAATAGGTTTGTACTGTATTTTGCTACTTTTTCTGTGTGAGAATACTTAGTAATCTTGATTCAAGATGAACTTGAAAACCCTTGTTCCAATTTTTTTTTTTAATCACCTAACTAGTAAATAATTTCAAGGGACCCAAATTGATGAACGAACATTAAGAAGTTTATAAAATAACAAGTGATCTGACCCTGTGAACAAACTCACAGGATAATACTTTCCTCCTTAATCCGTCCATTTGAAGTCATGGATTCAGTTTTGCAATGTGAATTGCAGGGTCAGATTCTGTATTTGTGAAGTTTTCCTTGATTTAATACAGTGTATTTAATATTAAAATTTGTATGTAACTGGAACATAGTCCTATATATATATAAATATATATATATATATAAAAAATTATATATTAAAGCATTTTCTCACCTTAGCTAAAGAACACCACCACATCCTTTGATGTGAAACATGGGTACAGTATTTCTTAAAATGCGATTTGTGATTACGGTGTCTTATCTTGTATTGTATGAATGTTGCCATGGTGGGCCAAACAAATGCATTTTGTCATTAATCAATCCATTATTTTATAATAGGGAAATTTTTGTAGATAAAAACTATATCCCACATGTAGTTTTATCACCTGCCCAACGATCTTCCTTTTTATTGCCTAAAATTCAGCCACATAAAGGACATATTAATATTGTCTTCTCTCCACTAACAACTGTAAACCTCTTAGTTCCAGAGATTGTGTATAATAATTAAATGGGTATCCTGCTGTTGTTTTGTTACAGCTCTTTATTATTCCATCAAGTACATACTGATTAAAGGATAAAAACAACATTGCAAAGTAAAATGTGGCTTTAAGGCTATTACATTTTTTGTAATGGATTTTGTTACTGCCTGATCCTTCAAGCTGTTCTTTTGTGTAAAAGACTGCGAGATTAGGTATTGAATGAATAGGGATGTAGAGCTGAAGTTTTATTGTGTTATTTGGAATTCACTGATTTTTAAATTTTTTAAGATAAATTTTTAAATTATTAAAATGAAAGCTAATTCTCAGTATTATGCTGAAACTTTGAATCCTAAAAAAAAGAATTGTAGTCTTGCAATCTTCGTAAGAACTCATCCATAGGGCTCTAACATTCCCCAGCTTTCCCAAATATGCAAATTTTCTATACACCTCATGAACAAGTTTTCCCATTCAGCACATTTAAAGTATTCCAATGTTTTTGTGTCTGTGAGTGTGTATGTTTTAATACTTTAGCCATAAATAATTGCATTTTGCTGCAAACTTAATAGGGTCACTGTTCTAAATTTACCTTAGCATTATCAAAGCCCATTAAAAGCCATTTTTATGGAGAAAACAAAAAAATCTAATGGACGCAAAGAAGAATTTACATCTAATTCAATGTTTTGTATATGTAAATTTAGGAAAAAAATGCTGATGCATTAAGGTTAAATGCTTTGTTTTGTGTACTTGATGATAAAATTGTAAGATTCCAATTGTCTTAAGGTTAGTATAGAAGCTCAATACTGGTTTGTCCTGAAAGCAGCCTGATGGTGTTTTAACATGTTGCTGACTTTGTTACAGATAATGTATACAATCAAAATGTATTAGCTTCACTTGACCAACTCTTAGAATATTAAGAAATCAGTGTATTCAATGGCATTCTGTATTTCTGTTCAGTATTTCAGAGTGGTTTTATTTTAAAACACTCTGGTTTTGCGTGAATTTAAGTGCTTTTCCAATGTTAATCTTAACGTTCTGAAATCACACACAATGTAAAGCAGATGTAGTGCTATATTTACTTCTAATTTCATATTCCTGCTCAAAATTACTCAACTTCTTGGATGTAATTTATTACAAAAGTTTATGTGTACATGTGAATAGACTATTGTGTTTTTCACAATTAAGATATGTTATGTGAAAATAAATATTTATCCTAACTAATTTTCAATTTTATTTTTATACTGCAAAACCCAGAAGAGGTTTACAATACCATGCAATATTTGAAATGTCTACCTGACCTGAACGGGCCTCACAAATTAATGAGTGGTAGAGCCCAGCATGGCTCCCTTTCCAAGTGGAATCTCACAGAACCGTGCAAGGCTGTGAGTGTTGCTCCCTGGGTGGAGCTGGTGGTGATGTACTGGGTCTGACCAAGCACAGTAAGTGTGACACTGGGGACAGCTCAGAGCTCACTGTCCCAGGAAGAGAATGGGAACAAAGCTCCAATTTACTACTCAAGAGTCGGTCCCCCTTCCTCCTGAGAGAGATGATGCAGACAAAGCAGGAGTAGCTGGATCTTTTTAGAGATCAATAGGTAAGGTCATACAATTTAAAATGTTTCTGCTCTTCTCAGAACCCTAAATTTCTGCTACTGAAAAATTTAAGGCCATGAATCGCAGTACTACATACAGTATTGACTCCATCTCACTAAATCCCTTCTGAGCTTCTTCACCAATTATTAAACCAAAGACTAGAAGTCTTCTAGCCTAAGAATGGTAGCAGTGACACCTCAAGATTCTGCTGCTTCTCTTAGGATTTTACATGAAGTGTATTGTGCAACAAACTTAAACATCCATTTCACATAGGAAAAAAATACAGAAAAAACCCAGTGTTGGTAGATGTGCAACTGACTGGCATGTTGCAGTAATTCAGGCACAACTGACTTCTAGCTTTGGACATTAATGAAATGAGCTAGATATTTTCTGTGGCCTCACTTTTAGTTACTTACCTGTGCTCCTGCAGTTCAAGCAAGTTGTCAGTTCCCTGAGGCAGCTCTATCATCCTATTATTTTTGGAGCTGCGGGAGTTCTACCACAGTGAAAAATTAGACACTGAATTGATGTTAATTAGGACACTTACTATAGAAATGAAGTTTTCTTTTGTTTTGAAAGTTGTATCATTGTCTATTAGCAGCATATCTTAGAAGCTGCTTTCCAGACAAAGTAAGATAATTAGCATTGCATTATGTAATGCCTTGCGGGTAAGACAGTTAAAAGGGGATGAGGTATAGAGAGTACAGAAGAGTTTGCCAGTGAGATGCTAGAATCGTAGGTCAGATGTAAAGAATTGCATCTTAATGAAAGACCATATAATTTTTAGTTTCACTGATTTTTTAAAATGTTTTTTTAATTATACTAATTCTTGCACTTACCTAATGAGAGCCTGGTGAAAGTAGTTTTCTGGATTACAGAAACACTTTTTTTTTTGCTTCTATGACAGTGTGAGTGATAACATTAAAAGAAATCCTAATTATTTACCATTGCATACACAAGCCATATCATAATGATAATCTTTTCTTATGACCTGTCTCCATTGCTGGGATCTACCTTATACTGATATAGGTTTCTTTGCCTTGACTCAAAAGAATGAGGGATGTGATGATAAAACCTCTTGAAGATAATTGACATCCTGTAATCCTGTAGAACTTAAACAGTGGTGCCAGTCTAGATTAGAGCCACTATGCCCTTGAACCCAAGATGGTATTTGTAAAACCCAGCTCCAATGTGCTTCAAAAAAATGCCAACAAACAGAACAAAACCACCCAGCTTATTTTCTGAGTCAAGGAATTGTTAGTTTGTGAAAACAAAATCTGATTTTCTACTTGAGACTTTCTCATTTAAGGACAAGCTGCACAAAGTGTCTTAACATTCTTCCCCATGCTTTATCTGTCTGCATGAGTACTTTTACATTCACACCTAATGTCACTAATAACCCACAATACAGACATAATCAGATGCTGGCATGCAATACCAAGAAGCTAAGTGTTAGATAATCATGTCACACTCCATTACATGATACCATTACACAAAATCAGAAGCTTCACTGTAAGTCATCTTCAAAATTAATGGAATTAAAAAAAAATCCAGTGTTCTTTTTCTGAAGTAAAATTTTCAATGATATGAGCTACACCTCCTTTCATAAATTAATATCTTTATTATTTTAAAGCAGCACAATTTTTAGTAGAAGTGGATTGCATTTTTTCTATGCAAAATTAAGAAAACTAATCCTCAGATTAGATGGAGAAGCCTACTTGGAGTGTTGTAAAGAAAGCAGATATTTATTGGTAGGCTGTAAGGTTTTGCCAAAGAGCACATTCACAGGAGAGTAACAGTCCAGCCCCTGCTGTAAGTGACTGCTAGTTCACATTGTAATGTTTTATGTTTCAGTGTAAGAACCAGTTCCTATTCATCAGTACATGAGCCACTTCTACATTAAAAAAATAGGGCTCTTTTTGCCAGAGGAGATTTTGCAGTGCATATTCCCAGTGTAGCAGCCATTTTTACTGTAAAATAAGCAAAAATCACAGTACTATATGATAGCACACAAAGAAATTGAGTGGCACTGGTTTGATTAGGTGTCGTTCAAAATCTTTGGTGAAAGCTGGTTATGTGCTTGCCTTGCAAGAGTTCTGGAACTGTAATACAAGAGATTGCAGAGCAAACACACTCACTTCAGGAACTGCAGTGTAGAGTATTTCATTCTGCACATACTAACATTGCAGTATTCCTGGTAACAATTCTAAAATAATAATTATTAAGCCTTACGAATTCCTGCAAAAATGTTTCTTCATTATTTTCACAGAAAGTACCCCAGGGTTCATTTCATTTTTGATGGAAACATTATTATTTTTTTTATTCTGTGATGTGACATTTTTATCATTCCTTTCTCTAATATACAAACTGGATTGTTCCTCTTTTAGACTGAAATATCAAAAGGTAATTATTCAAGCAAGTACCATGCTTCCTAGAAGTCTGCAACATCATTCTGGTGATGTTAAGACCCGATTAAACAATCAATAAAAATGCAATAGTTGCTTGGCAACAGGAATCATTCAAAGATTAGCACTTCATTGTGTACACTGGTATCCCAAGGGCTGACTCTTATCTCATCTTGATTTATACTGGCTCAGAGTACATTTTATGAGAGTTTTCTGGAGAAGTACCATCACTAACAAGCACAATGCTGGTGCTAGTGCAGTGAGAAACACTGCTTTATGAAGTGGCTCATGTGGGTATAAATATGCTTGTGTGCTTGACCGGAGATGGAATGGTCTTTGTCAGTGTACCACTGTGTGAAAGAGAAATACAGAGAGTGTTAGTTGCAGCTACATCTCAATGAAATAAATCAAACATGACAGACATAAAAACCTGTGCAGCCATTTAAAATGATCCTAGCATGAGGCTTTCAGCATGGAGGCAAAGACATGATGGGGTAGGAAGCTGCTGTGACACTTAAGCTCCTTCTTTGCATGTGGGACATGCTCTGTTCTTATGCTGAAGGTGTAAAAACAACATGTGGCTTGTCCACATGGAGAGTAGATTCAACTGTTCAGTTACAAGGGGTGCCTCACCTCTCCCTCTGCACGTCCTTTGAGTTTGGCTGAAAGAAAACCATGCACTTGGCCTCCTTCTATACATCATCCTCTCTGGCACTGCTCCTCTAGGGCTGAGAGAATGTAGGAAAGGAAGAGCTTGCACCTTAGTCTGAGAACTTCCACACACAACATAAGAAAGGGCAAATAACTGCTTGTCTTACAAGTACAGTAAACACCAGACGTGATGGACAGGCTATCTGGGATTTTGCTGAAGCCAACCTTCCCTTTTACCCTATCTTTAAGACACTATTCACTGCACTTGGGTATATGCAAAGGCTGGGCCTGGCTATTTGTCTGAGAACACAAAAAATTTAAGAAAATTAAAGTTTAGGTAAAAAGGATCAAATATGAGATGGTGTTGCTTTACAGTTTTTCTTGTGCAAAAATAGAACACGTGCTTTATGTTCGCATTTCAGTTATGAATATGAAATGCAACTATATGAACTTTCATTTAAGAAGGCAATGAATTTATACCTTACCACAGGGGGCTTATGTTATTATTCTCATTTGTATAACGACAAACAAAACAGAACCATACCATTGCCTGAAAATCCACTTCAGCATCAACAAGAGCTTTGGAAATCTGTGCTGCTTGCTGAAAGTGAACATTATCTGAAAAGTGGAAGAGGAAAAAGGTAAACAAAAACTGCTTCTGTAATACTCTGGGGGAAAATCAAAGCAATGTACACACTAGACTCCCCAGCACTGTGGACTGAAACACAGATTAGTTGCAGAAATCGGTATTATTTTATTGACGCAAATGTAACAGCCTTGCCCCTTCATGCTTTTGTTTTGTCAGTAGTAGAATTGCGAACCTGTCTGTAATACTAAAATGTCTAATTAACTGCAACTCACCATCTGCTGTTCCATGAATAAGGAGATATTCAACTTCCTTGAATTTTTCAGCTCTGGCCATTACTGTTGAACTCTGAAATTAAAGGAAAAAAAAAAGAAAAAAGGTGCCATTTATGAGGGTATGACTTGCTACCAATTGAATTTGATTCGTGTTGACACTGTCTGGGTTCCCTCAGCTCAGCCCAAGCACAGCCCTGCTTACCCCCCTCTGAAGTGCCAAGGGGCACGGTCACACATCCAGGGCAGGGTGCCCCCACTCCGAGCACCCCACACCTGCCTGCAGCTGCTGCCAAGGTCGTGGTGCCAAGGAACGGGGCTGCAGAGGGGAAGAGCTCTGCAGTGAGGCTCACATTCAATCCATGGCCAGCATGGTGGGAGCCTGCAGCACACCGTGTGCCATAGGTTTCCTGCTTGACTGCAGACAAGTTAAAAAAAAAGTTGCCATGGCAACAGTGCATCCTGTGAGAGCAAGGAGTAGATCTTGCAGAGGCTACACATGTTATCTTCCCCACAAGGTTCACCTGCAGGTAAGGCACCACAGCTAACAATGCCTCAGTCTCCAGTAAAATTGGGAAACAAGAAGTTTAGAAAAATGCACTCTCCAAATATGAAAGAGAAATGCCTGAGCGAAAATCACTAGACCAAATCTCTAAATAGAAGTCAAGCTACATTTTGGGAATGGAAACACGATACAGTGATGAAAAGATGAAATAATCAGTGACTATGATTAATCAAGAAATTTAAAACATAGTAACAACATATTCCTAGAACATTCTAGCCCACCTAACTTGCTACTGTGACAAAAGAATGAAGACAGTGAGGATTGCAGATAAGATTTTTAATTTGGGCAAGGAAAGGGAGTAGGATGGTGCTCTGCCATGAGCAGAGAAAGAAGAGGAACAACAGGGACAAGACATTTTAGGCTTGATAAGACAACCAGTTAATCTGGCAAGAAAAAAAAATACTAAAAATTATGAACAGAAGAATTTAGTGACTTGCTTTTCTTCCTAGTTTTGCACTAAGGCTGTATCCTTGCACAAGTACCCCAGAAAAGTCAAATACATTGTACTGCCAAGACAAGAAGTGTTCCGACTTCCTTATGTCTCTTGTACACTCATGAATCTTTAAAGCAAGTACGAATATTAAATTTCTTTTGTCATGGCAGAATAGTGTACCAGAACCCTTCCATACATGAAGTAAGTTCTTTGTATGTATTCAAGGAAATCTAAAAACCAAGTTCAGCAGAGAGGGCAAAAAACCCCCACCCTGCAGTCTGTAACACTGCAGTTGCCCTCTTTTGATAGTCAAAGGCTAGAGAGCAGCAGAAATCCAATATATGGAAATCCACTAAAGTGGAAGCATGCTACTTTCCATTTAGATGATTTGGTATCATGGAGTAAGAATGAGTGCCAAAATATGGAGAAAGCACTGGCCCAGTGAGATTAAAGATGAAAAAACCACCAACAAGCAAAAAAAACCCAAACCAACCAGTATCCTTTGAGTAAATAATTTCCCACATGTGCAGAGGGAAAATGGATAGCCCACCTTGCTAGGCTTTCTTACAGAAAAGCAATGCTGTTTTAAGTAAACCTTCTGTGAGTGGAAGCCTGATTTAAGCTACACTTCTGAGAACTTGACTTGGCAAAAGCAGTTTTAGAAAGAGGATGTCACTATTTTTCCTCTTCAGGCATTAAATAAAATAAAGTTATTTGCAAAAATACTTCAGAAAGAAGAAGCATATGAGATACTTTCTCTGCTTTTTTATCACTGGTGATAGTTCAGTTGCTGTACTCACACTTGACATGAAGAGTCCCTTCCCTAAAACAAGATTTAAGGACACAGTACCTTTGTGTCCTTAAAGAAGGTTGCAAGATAGGGAGCACTCTCAGGTAGGCACAGTTAGACAACAAAGCAACAGCAGCTGAACAAACCTTAAGTGGACAGCAAAAATATACAACTCTATTTACCACCTCTGTTTTACAGTTACACTGCTAGGACAAAGGCTCTGAAAAGGTAACGTGAACAAGTACTGAGAATTAGGCCCTGCTGAGTGTAACTGGCTTTTCTAAAGATCACACAGCAGTCAACATTTTATCAGCACTCCACAAACAAGTTAAGGTTTGGCTGAAATTGAAGGTCTCTCTCCCTTTAGCATATTCTCAGATAATAGAACAAATGTCAAATCAGTACAAGATGGCATATTTACAAAATTGTACCCTGTTTTGCATAACCTAATGATGCAGCAGTTCTTAAGGACTGAACATTTCAAATCTGCTAGAAAAAGATTGCCAAATCTATGACTGTTTCAAACACTTGCCAAAAGCATATCAAATTCAGAGTGAACTGCAAAATAATGTTCTCACAAGTTGAACAGTCTCTTCAGTATGCTTTACATGGCTACTGCGTCTGACCTCCAGAGCTCTGCCCTGATTCAGTCTCAATGAAACATCAAAGGGATGTTTCTTCCAGGCCACCAGATTCTCTGCCATTCAGTCTAGGATTGTATTATGCCTGTTCCTCTCTTTTACAAAGCTCTAATTTTTAGTAGTTTAGAACTACATTAAAAGATACTGAACATACCTAATTAGCCCACTTAGGAGGGTGAGTCCTCCCTCAGACCTGACTCCTGACAACAATATAAAACAACTCACATTCTCTGCCTTCCATAAAGTAAAACCTAATGTCACAGTAATACAAAGGCAGGATGCACGCCTCTTACCACAACTAGTTTCTTGAGTCTATATATTCAGTCATTAATAATACTCTCCATGTTAGGGAAGTGTTCATCTTCTCCAAGCAGGTGTGTACAGCATCTCATTTCTTTTAAATCAGGGTGCATATTACAGTTTATGCAACTTTTCACTTTTCCTGCCGGCTTTACAGCAATGCAGCAGGATAGAGAATATATGATGCAGCACACAAACCTGACAGAACAGAGTTAGCAGTGCAAGCTTTAACAGCTTCAGCTGTATGTACTAGCTTTCAGTACAGATTCTGCATTCACCTCAAAAACCATTCATTTCAGCAAACAGCTCTTGTCAGTGTCAAGGGGCCAGGAGGCTGGCTATTGGGACTGGGACATGGATAAAAGGGGCTGTAAGCCAGGAACATACTGGGCTGAAGTTAGTAAGGAGCTTCAGCAATAACAAAATCCCACAAGACAGTCACTGAGGCTACATGAAACAACAAACTCACTTCTCAAGCCACCCCACCCTCCAGGTTAAAAGTAAAGTCCAAGAACTACATTATACATTATTTGGAGCTTTTAACAACAAACAAGGATTTAAGTTGCATTTTCCTTTCTCTAGGAGCAGCAGCGAAGTGTGACAATCTGATCTAGGCAATTACTCCTCCTCCATCTAGCCACCATTCTCCCCAATTAGTCCTCCGAGTAACACATTTGAAACCTTTAGCTCTTTGGTACTGGCAGTTTCAACGTGGCCATTGCCAGCAATGGATACCATGCCAAGAAAATCCGACTCCTGGCTTGAAAGGATTAAACAGTCCTCTGTTGCCATCTGTGCCGTGAAGCTGGTGAGTGACTTTGTGCACCCAGAGCGTTAACGTTCGTTCTGCACAGCGACAGGAACTCGTATTTACACTGCTACCTCGCAGACCTCCTACTGCTCCCCCTGCCTTAAAGAAACACATTTGGAAAAAGGCAGGCAGGAGGCTGCAGGCTGCTGGTCAGTTCCTGCTGGGCCCAAGAGCTCAGTGGGTAGAAGAGGGAGACAGACACACTACCAAGCTGTCCAGCAGTCACTACTATTGTTCCCAATGTTGACCAGAACATTTCATATAGCAGTTGACAGCACTGGAGTACTGTAAATATATGTCAAACCACATGTTTCAGTACATATATGTATGTATTTATATGTGTTATCGTACTTTTAAAACACTGCAACAACCCCCACCCTTATTTCTACTTTTTTTAATGCAAACAACAGTGCTATCTGTCTTCTACCTTGCTTACCAACCCAAACACAGAGAATGCTCTATCTCCTCCTCTAACATCAACGTTTGGTTCCAGTATCATCACGGCTGGTCTGTGAAACAGTTTTCTGTGAAACATTCCAATAACCAGGGCACAAAGTACCCCTCAGATTCCCACAGTTCTCCCATAGCCGCTGTATTTTCACCTCAGCCTGAAGTTTCCCAAAACCTAACAGAACATTTGGCTGCTCTACCCTATGCTCAGCTACCTGTGACTTCAAAAAGCCCTTGAGGCAACAGAAATCATCTGGCACACGGAAGAGCAAGTCAAATTAGATTAGAGCAAGTCAATTAGATTAATCACGCTGCAACAAGGATGAACAATCTACATGAAATTTGCTTTCAGCAGGACAAATGCAAATTCCCTCACTCCTGTGCAAACACTGGTCATTTTAGAACAAACTTTGGACACCCTCTATCTATGGAGATGGGGCCAACATTTCAGTCCTGACAATGCTGGCTCTCAGTTGCTCTGCAATTTGATATCATCACGGTACAGACAGATTAGCCTACCTGTCAAAGTGTTCTAGTATTGAGGAGATTTTGCTTTCCCTGCAAAAAAACTGTAGATTCCTCAAGCAGGGAAGTTCACACAATACCCATTTTTAAAAAAATTACATTTCAGAAAGAATGGGAGTACATCTGTTTTTGTGAAAAATGTTTAAGATAAAGCATACTTTGCACATGAACATATAAATTTTAAAACAAATTTGTTTCTTAGTGGTTAAAATAAAAAGTTTTTGCAGCTTGTTTTACAGTCTGCAAAGTAGTCAAATGGAAGTGAATGTAAAAATAAAACCCAAAACACCAACAGACCAAACAAACAACAGAAACACCACACCATACACCAAGAGGAAGCTGCCTTGTGCAAATTCAAACACACGAGACTACAGCCTCTAACAGCACAATGCAACAGTTCTAGCAGGAAAGAAGAAAAAAACTTCTTTCTCCCCATAGGGAAAGAACTAAACTGTTTAAAGAACAATATACCAGTTTAGAAATGAAACAACACACAAAAAAAGTGATTTCTTTCTTACATTATAGTTCTTCAGATTATCATTTTCTGTAGGAAGGCCCATGTATCGCTCTGTGTATATTGAATCTGAAATTTAAAAAATCCCAAAATTAGAATCTGCTACTTAATTTTCAGTCTGTCATCATCAATTTTACCATCAATACAAGCAGTAACAATGCATACTGGAAATCAGGTTTTCCACAATGAAGGGTGTAGGTAACCATCGTTATTCAGAATAGTTAATCTTCTTGTTGCCATGGACACCTGAATGCTGAATATTAATATAGCACTTTGTGTCAGTGTTTCCTTATTGTTATTCTTTCAGTAATCCTAAAAAATGACTGAAGATGTTGCAGTAAATAACTAGCATCTGAAAAAAATCTTATTTATTTTATCTAAATGTTTACCACCAAAAATCTATACTACGAAAATATAGTAGTATATTAGGATTCAGCTTGGGTTAAAAAAACCAATGGTATTTTTTGCCATTTTACCATTTGCAGATTTACCATTTGTTTGTTTTAAACCCTACAAATTAATGCTCTGCTGCTGTATTCTGATGTCCATTTGACTTCTCAGAGTTGTTGCACTAGAGGCTTTTTATGCCGAATATGCCTCCATAATCCTTCATTTAACTGGGTAGAAGTGGAATTTTAGAGATCTTGATCATTAAAAAAAATCTTTTCTGTTATACTGTAATATTCATGATCAAAATGTTATGAGGACATTGCTATGTCCCCAATAGACTACTGCTGCTGCCTACCAGCATGATCTGATTTGCTGAATTAGCTATTATACAGCCTCTGTGCTAGCTGCAGAATGATAAATTATGCCTTCTTTAGTAGAGGTTTGCCAGGGAAACTTTCCCTTGAGTGTTTTTGGACAAATAAAAAAGAGGAAAATGTTAAAATGTGTTCAGATTATACCAGCACCAATTCATAACTTCATATAATTTTTTAAATCTGGGATGAGAGCCCCTATAACTAGCCCATTTCTAGCCTCCTGCAACTACTTGAAACCTCATGCTCTAAAGGCTTGAAGCATGTAGACACTTGTCCACTTGATCAGGTTTTTCTCACATCAAGCTATTCTCAAGATGAATTAGATTTATAAAATCCAAATTTTACATGCAAAAAAACCTCCTGGTACTTTGGAGAGAGTAAATTACAATGCAAGTTCAAAGTTAATTTCACAGTTCATTCTAATAAGTGAAGTTTCATTTTGAAGACACAAAACTTTAACTGCGATGGATTTCTGACACACAGTACTGTGTGTCACCAAAGCAAAGGCAGACACATTACAGCAGTGCTACCAATATTACAATGATTTAGCCTTCATTAATGGTTAAAGAGATTACCTGAAGTTATGGATCTGACTTTTTAAAATGGGAAATAATATTTAGCAAATTGGTTTCATTTCAAAACGCAGTGGCCACGAGCTCATAAAAACAGACCAAGTGGCATTTACATGGCATCTAGTAGATAACCCAAAGTTCTGTGCTATGAAGCCACACTTTGCAGCGTGTGCAATGGAAGACATATGGGAATCCTTGTAACGAGGAAGCCCTCACATACCATAATATTGCCAGCGTGACACAGGGGCAACCGCTATTCCACACTTGAACACGCCGCTCCCAGAGCCAAGCACCATGGAGGTCGCATATCCCCCATAAGACTGAGAAGAAAACATTGCTGTTATTTTAGTCAGAAGGGAAAGGATGGAGCCCATCTGCTACACAGTTCATCAGGCATTTATAGGATCAGCGTTTTTCATATTAATGAACTCCATGCTGAATTTGGGTCAGATCTGAGCCAGCCTGCTCGGTCGGGGAAACAGGCACCAAACAGCGCATGGCAGCTGTGGCACTGATGAATGAGAGCCTGATGGGGAACAAGGGCGCAAACGCTGCCGAACTGTGACTCAGCGGAGGATGACTGTGCTTGGTAGCACTGTAGGCAGCAGCAAACGACAGGAAACGAGACACTGCTGAACCGCTGTGTCCCTTCCCGTGCTGGGGGAGTGGGTGGAAGCAGAGCTCTGGCCCACAGTCTGCTCTGATGAGTAGTTGCAACAGGGCGTCCAAAAATTTCCAGCTCCCTTGGAGCAGGCCCATGGTAACTCGCTCCCTAACTCTCCCCCAAAGTGTCAGGAGCAAGACAGTGACTGGGGAGTGAAGGATCTGCTGAGTCTGTGGGAGGAACTGTGCAACAACACACTCCTTGCTACACACAGAAAATTTACTCACAGTCTCGCCTGATACACAGATGAGTAAACATCTGACACACTTGAGCATCCAGGCAGCAAGATACCTAAACACTGTCACCAACCGCCCAAATGACTGCCCTCACAAGAGTTTGAATGGGTTATTTAGGAAAATGTGCCCACCCACATTCAAAAACAAGAACTATTTTTGGATCTCATTCCTGTCTTAAAACCAGATTACAGGCACAGGGAATTGCATCTTATTTCAAAGTCCTCAAATGTTTGCTCCAACTTCAATTCCTAGGTCCTTTCAATGAGATAAGCAAAGTAACGCATGCACTTAGTGATTAAACACTGTGTAAGTGCCTAGCATGGCCACAGTAAAGGTATTACTGCTGAAATTATGGCAAACAAAATTCATGTACATGAATTCATGTACAGGCTGACAAGGAGAGGCTGACAGTCTAAAAACTCAAGATATAAAGAAAATCTGTTTGCCAACAGGTTCAATGTCCAGGATGCATAATCCCAACATAGCTCCAAAGAGGAATGTTCTACTATTCATCCTGAGGGTCATAAGGACTTAAGATGGGATTGCATAAAATAATCAATTTCTGCAGAAAGAATTTTCCTTTCACCACAGTTAATACCATTACATGTGATTTCATAGAACAGAGATGTTTACCCCCAGAAGAAAAACTATTAAAGACACCATATTGCCATCAAGCAATTTATTAATTTGTGCCTGTCACCTGCAGTGCCCAAATTTCAGTTAACAATTTAATTCAGCACTGCAATCACTAACACTATGTACACATTTAGCTTTGTAGCTGAGGGTGCATGCTATTAAGTGATTAAATATTTCCATCTACTTTGCCAGGTTTAAAGATGCATCAAGTTAGAGAAATCTGGCCTGTGGTTGCAAATACCACGATAACCATCCCACACAGCTGGCTCAAGTGTAATTTCACATCTTTTTTAAAATCAGTCATCCAACTGAAGAAATGCTGTTGAATACATACTTGGATTTTTTTTTTAGTATAGGTTCATACTGTACACAGGAACTTGGCAGCATCCATTTAAACTGGTTTTTAATCCCTCTAGTAGTCCTAGAGCCTTTCTCTTACAAAGGCTCCTGAGTGATTGCAAAAGGGTAATGTATAAACACACTTTTAGATGAACTTCATCAGCTCAAGTACTGGATTGTGCTGTGACCCCAGAGGTGCCTCACATGAAGCACTACAGGATCTCACACACATGATAGCACAATAAATAGTTGTTAAATTAAATACTACTCCAGCCAAAATTTTTTGGGTACTTACCCAACCCCAAATAGCTATTCTGTCCTTGTCAACAAAGCTCATTTCAGAAAATTTTCTGAAAGCAAACAGAATAATTAAACACTTAACAGACAGCAAGTATTTGCCATTCTACAGATGTGCCTATTTCCCATCAAGTCTTCCTCTTTCTATTGTACATTTCCCACTTCATCATAGTGACTGCACATGAAAACATATGATAATTCAGGCACGTGTGTCTTTAGGAAATTTAGAAAAATTTAATTTAATTTAAAAAAACATCTGTACATATGACAATCTGAAACCTCTCAATCCATAATCACTGACATTTGTATTGTATTAGGTCAGATTTCACTACCTGCCTTTTGTTTTTCAGAAGATTCACTAAAATCAAATTGCAGCAGTAAGGAACAGACCAACACATGGAAATACAGTCAGCATAAAAATAATTAAAAAAAAAATCAAGAAGATTGTGAAATTGTTTAAACTCCTTAACATTTTAAAATCCCACATAAAAAACCCTGTAAAATCAAATTTCATTGCAATTCTGAGAGATCTATACTGGGATTGTTTGTTTTAGTGAGGTTCTACAAGTATATACCAAGTGATAAATGTGAACCATGGTTTGAAGGCTGAGTATTTCTCAGAATTCGGTGACAAGAGAAACTTGCAAATACTTGAAGTAAAACTTCCATCTCCAAATTCCTTGGTAGCGTGTTCTTCTACTAGTATGGCACACATATCATCTCCATAAAATCAGAGATATGGTTAACTAGTACTACAGCATTAGCTCTCCTCTCTTTTTAAGCATAAAATGATGGTTGGCATATAAATGACACACTTCAGAGTACAAAATTAAGCAGAATGCAGTTACTTTCTGCCAGTATTTTCCCGATGACCATTTGAAACCTTCAGCTTTTTTTCCCCCTTACACAACAAGCACGTAAAAGAAGGAGCAGGTGTTGACCTTTCCCTGTGGCTCACCTGGCTGCTTCTATCTGATCTTCCACTTCATATGTTCCCAGCCTCCTGTTTATGGCGTGCATGATCCGGTCGCCCTGGTAGCCGCTGCCCCTGCCGTCGAAGCTGGCCACGATGACGCGCTCCGTGCTCGCCAGGTACGTGGCCCAGCTGAGCCGGAACGCTTGGTCCACTTTCTGACTGCAGGGTCCTGCATAGCTAGGGGAAAAACGTCACAAAATCCAGGCATTTACTCTCCACGTATTCTCACATCAAGCATTTGAAATATAATTACTGCTGACAATTCTGGCCTTTGAAACAGGATAAACTTTCAAATGAAACTGAGGAAACAAGGAAAGCATCACTGACTGACTCCAAGGTGCCACTAAAAGCAATATGCTTTTTTGAAACTTCAGTTGTTAATCAAGAAAGCAAGATTTTTGTTTTTGCTTTAATTCTTTCTGCTCTAATAAGAAACCTTCATTATTTTGACTTAAGGCAGCTAACCAGAAATCCAAGCCAGGTTTTCTTCTGTTTTGGCATATCTAGTCACCAGAGTTTCAAAGTGATGTTCTCTATTTCTGTTCCACTCACCCATGATTTATTTGGTTTAAGTGTGAAATCAATGAATAGCCTTCAACTGGAAAAATGAAAAATACCATTTTCTATGTCTCATCAGTCTGAACTATTTCTTATACAGGCTGAGAAAAAGGAAGCAAAACTATAATCGTAACTTTTTACTTGAAAATAGTTCAGAAGCACTTGATCATTATGAAATCATACTCTTGAGTGCCTTCATGGTAAAATTCTGTGCAGTGCACTTCTCTAAGCACTGTTCAACACAGTAAGAAATAGAAGAATGGCTCATATGGCTCTATAGCCCACTTTTATCAGTCTTAAAAGAACAGAAAAAAATACTGGGAATTTAATTCAAACTACGGATCCATAATTCCAAAGTAATTTCTGATATTAGATCACTGTGAACCAGATGTGATCCTGACAAACATCAGGGTAAGTCAATAAAAATAGCATCATAATCAAAACAAGCCTTAAGAAGCCAAGAGCACTGGCTGTTCATTAAAATGTTCAATGGCACACCAAAAAGTGCTACCAAATTGCATTATATAAAGATGTATCCAACAACTAACAGCCACTTTCCTTATAGAGTTATCTTTTTCTAAAAAGGAATAACTTAACATTTTTCTTTTAATGCACACCTAAAATTCAGTAATTCACATTTAGAAGAAAACATACCAGGAAGTGCCTGAGGAAGACCAGACCAATCAGCACATGCTCATGGGCTTGTATTTATGAAAAAAAAAATACACAGCAAATGCAATCCTGACCACAGGATGATGTTTGTCAACACTGACTGACAGTTAAATATCACAGAAAACATGCAATGTCACACACAGTACTTGAGCTTTAGAATACAAGACTTATTCAAGGTTTCATTCTGCATTGTGATTTCATCAAAGATTACTCCTAAGGAACATCACGAGCAGAGGAGGAGGTAAGCTAACATGAACATCCTGGCTGTTAAGTCACATATCTGCCTCAGTGCCAGTGCCAGAGCTGTGCTCGTCAAACATTACATCATCTTAGGGCACAGGAATCCACCATGAACTGGGATAAACCCCTATTTTCCATTCCATCTTAAAACTACTTCAAGAAGTAATTAGAAAACATTCCAGTTTTGTGTTTCCTTATTTAGAACATTTGAAGTAGATGAAAGTGATTATTAACACAACACTGCCATGTGATTGAAAACTTACACATCAAGGAGCAGAGGATGCTTCTTTGATTCATCAAAATGGGGAGGCAGAATCATTTGATACCACAGGTCTAAAAGTGAAAAGAGTTTTGACTTAGGTCAGCCCTCCGTAAAATTACTTGACGTGCGTTACAATTCATGCAAGAGAACATTTAAGCCACCCCCTAAAATGATAGAGCAGCTTCAACTGGACTGTCCTAATATACACATGTAGAAGTTCCTAGCTATTTATTTCAAAAAATGTTTTACAGCTAAACTAGCAGAAAGTAATAAAATGTGAGGAATCAACATGCCGTCTCATGACATTATTCTAAGCTTACATGTGAAACTTGTTATGTCTCTACAGTAGTAAATCTAACACAGGTTCAAAAATAAAATTTCTCTCCCAGCAGAGGAAAGAAATTCTATATTATTTTGAACCTGCCAGATAGACTTTGCTTGACAGTTTGTAAAGCATCCCAGAAACATATCCAAGTATCTATTATTTTTGAAGCAATATTGATTCCAGTTCCATTCATGTTATTCGTCCTACCCAAGCTGGCTGTGAGCTGAACATTTTAAAGGCACACCCTGTAAGTTTTGCGAACTGAATGACTCAATCGTTCACTCATGAATTTTAAGTGAACTCATGCTGCAATGCTGATGGACTGCACTGCAGTAATAGTCAGAATGCAAATCTTACAGAAACTTGCCCAGATACAAATATGCAAGGCATTAGAACACTGAAACATAAACGATCTAAATGGAACACATTAAAATACTAATTTTAACTTTTGCATACTCTATAGTCACAGATATACTCACTCTAATAACCTACATGGATTTGTGAGCAGACTTGAAGCTTTAAGTAGGACTACATAAATGGATTTGCTTCTCCTATTTTTGATATTAAAAATAGATTCCCCTTACCCAAAAGCTTTTACCCTGAAGACATGAAGTAGTAAGAACAAAGAGGAATAAAAAAATAATGAATATACAACTGATAGCATGAAGAACATCTTTAAATCTCCATCTTGCCTGGAAGATTTCATCTTTAGCCCTAGTAAAAACGTGACGGAAATAAAAGACAGAAAACACAAAGATAAAGAGAGTTATTATATAAATAAGAAAACAGTGAAAGAAGGGAGGCATCAAAAAGAACAGTTTGCAATGACTGACCTAACTCAATACAGTTCGTAAAATGGAATTCCATTAAGAATCACTGCTCATTTTATCAGGAGGAAGTTTGTAATGAAGAGAAAAGCCAGTAGCAAAGGCTGGAGCAAGTACAGTTTAGACAGGTACCAGGCCTCCCACTGCTGGGCTCCTTGATGTTGCTCAGCCTGAGAGCACACCACGAACACTTCTCTACCCAAATTCTGAGGGGCACCACTCACAAGGCATTAACAGTTCATTTTCTAGCATTTTGTTCTGGTCTGTACCAAGGTTTATGCAGTATCAGCGCATGAATGTGCTTTCAAGAATGATTATTCAATCCAAATCTATTCAACCTATTCAACCCCCACACACAAAGTCAAACGTGATAGAATTGAAATGTTGCTTAAATGTTTTTTTCAAGATTTTTTCATTTAGACTACATCTGCTTTTTCATAGTAACTGAACTTCTCCACTCTCCCAACCTGCTAACACAAACCAAACTTGCACCTGTAAATCAAAAAGACCTACTTGATTTTATAATGTAATTTAAATTCAACAATGTTAAAAAGCTTTGGGCTTGTGCCCCAACCTCATTTCTCTTATTTATTTATTGCACTGTTAGAGACTTCTGGTTTCTAGTTTATTATAAAGGAAAAAGGAGTTAAGCCACTTCATCATCAAAACATGAAGATACCACACTACGGAAAAAGCACAGTTTAGATAAAAACATTTTGGGATTTCAAAAAATAACTGAGAATATTTGGAAATCTCAAAAAAAAAATCACCTTGCCTCTAAGTTCTGAATAACTGCAAGAATTCCCATTACACCCATCTGTCCTCTCATGCTCCACAACAGAAGACTTTGAACCACTTGGTGAAAAGGGGGGTGGGGGGTGGGAGGGGAAAAGTAAAAGACATTTTTGAACTTACTGTATCCACCTATATTAAGGGAGCCAAATTTTTTTGAAGGCATCTGAATATCTTTCAATGAATTTTCCAGTTCAGTGTTTTTTTCCAAGTATCTGAGGACTAAATAACAGAGTAAGATTCAAAGACTAAACAGATTTTTTCAAATGCACCGCTCTTTAATTATGAACCACTTTAAATATTAAACCTGAGATGATGGCAACTTAAATTGCAGCTTTAGTTTACTGCAGTTTTTGTTTTTCCTCTCAGATTCAACGTTTACAATATAGTTTTCCTTCAGTTCGTTTTTCCCTGTTTTCCACCTAAATATCATTTCAGAAAAACCAAACAATTATTCAGTAAATAGGTCATACACTACTTACTGTATTCTAGCCCTGTGTAAAATAATGTTAAATAAACTCTGAATAAATATACATCAAGCTATATAATTTATTCTTCTGGTAATTATTTGAAATTAAATTTACTCTTTATAACTGACATTTTTATTATTATACTATGCAATGAGAAGAAAATGAGAATAAATTTACAGTGCAATTTTCTGGCATAATATAAATTAAAGACAATCCCATACCTTTGTCATCAGTGCTTCTGTGCAGGCTAGACATGGGCAGGCCAGGACCTGTTAACAGGGCACAAAACTTTCATGTTTGCATGCTGGCTTGAAACACAGCCCTCGTAAAGTAATTGAAAACGGGTGAATCATAAAAGCCCAGAACTTGTTTCATTCCAGTCTGCTCAAGTTAAATTTTAGGTTAGCAGGGCCCAAATTCAAGCCACAGGATCCCACAGAATGTTTAGGCTGTCTCAGAGATGAGCCACACGACTGTGAGGTGCTGAAGAACAGAATTTCCCCTCTTTAGCAAAGCCCATGCCTTGGTGGTGGACAATGGTTTGGTCATCAGGAAGCTTTGTCACAGGGACCACAGCAGCTGTCTTCAACCACTTTTACAAACTGACAGAAAATTCTGTCTGCTGTCTGTCCTCCTAACCCATGGATTAAGGAAGATCTTGGCATGTTAAAAAACAGCATACACTTAAATTTAAAGTAATTTTGGAGACAATTTTATTTTTCCCAGCCTTTGATTAATTTAACCCTTGTACTACATGGCAGGAGCACTTAGAGGTCACAGACAGACTGCAGTCCCCCTGCTTACCCTATGATTACATTACTTGGATTTTCTTCTTGACCAGCACTATCTTAATTTTATTCTCATACATAAAGCACTGCTCTTTACCCAGTCTGTTGCTTGTCACACTTTCAGAGCCTCCAAATTCCTCCTGCAGGCAGAGCTCCCCATACATCTCTTGAGGAGATGCACAGTGGACAGGAGTGTTTTGCAGCTCTTTCAGGTCCACTGACAGATAGAACTAACAAGTTTTATCCCAGTTTTATCCCTTTTTGTCAAGGTACTTCTGAGCCTAGGAGGCATTATGTTTTTCCACTGCCAATACATTTATCCAATGTTATCAACACATATCATTGTTACACAGTACATATCAAGATCCTGACGAAGTGAACTTCAGCACCCAACTAATCAGTGAGTCATGTTTATGTCAATTAATTCGGGATATACTCACCGAGACAATTTAGCTGATAATACTGTGTGTCTTTGCTGAAGGACACAGAATAATACTGGCATCTTTTTTCATCCAGATTACAGCTAACACATTTAGGCAATTTTGGACTGCTTTCCAAGAGCACTCTGCAAAGTAAATGAGTTTTATCTCAGAGATATTTTTTTTAAGCTATGCTAAAGCAGTATATGGTTTTTAAGTAAGATGGCTGAATAAAAAAAGGTAAAATTTGGAAGCGATAGAAACTGATTCAAAAACTAGAGAAAACAGAGTTTCAGCTTTTGGGTTCAATTAATACTGAAATTATAGTAATAGGAAAAAAAGCATCAAGGTTATTTTTTAGGGTGTTTTTGCTTGAGGATTGGTTGTTCTCACAATTTCCCTTTGTTAACTGAATTTATAGAAAAATATTTCCATTATTTTTGCAGTTTATGCTCTTACACTTATTTTCATTAAATATCTTAAAGATGACCCCACATTAGGCTGAACATATGAATCTTTAAATTTTCAGTGATTTTTCCTTAAAGTTTCTCTTTTTTGTTAACAAAAATTTTACTCATACTGCAGGAAAAATAATTTCTTACTTATAAAGATTTCTTCCTCCTGGCATTTCATTATTTTCATTACTGATGTAGTATCTATAAAAGAAAAACATACTGGTTTTAGTAAAATATTTACAGTATAATTAAAAAATTTATCTGACATTTTTAAATTGGATTTTTAATAAGTTAAAAGCCTTCTCCCTCTTCTCTCTCCGTGCTTGCTTAGACCCTTGTTACCAGCCCTTAGGGAAGAGGTACCTTATTTACAGATACTTACAAAAATTCATTGGTTACAGCTTCTATGCTGATTACTTCCCAATTTCCTGTAGTAACAGCTACTGGAACCTGGAGCAGGGGAAAAGGCAAGGCAAGAAGTAGGACATGAGACTCCTGGATCACCAGGAGAAGCACAAGCCAGCAGTGACTGTCCTAGAGAAAATTCCTCACCTGTGAACCATTTATGTAATGGATGTGCTTGTAACCTGCTGTGTCGCTGAAGACTTTGTAGTAGGAAGCCTTGTCGGGTGCAAAGTGAGGGACAGATGGCTGAAACTTGAACATAAGAGAGATGTCTATTAAAGCAAAAAACAAAACTCCAGATCCTAAGCGATAAATTTAGGTTTTAATATCTCTAACCAGGACTCTCAATGCTTACAACAAGGCATCAATGAATGTACTGCAAACATTTTTGCCTTCTGACTTAGTAGGTAGAACCCATAGCCTTCATTCTTAAAATAAGCACACTTGAAATATTTTCCTGCTCCTTAAGCAGCAGAGTTTCCTGAGTATTAGTCCTGGCAGTGATCCATACCCCCCAACTCCCTCACCCCTGCCCAGAATTTGAAGTACTTTTGGTGGTCTTAGTTTTCTACAATTTTAGGAAACAATATGTGCATCTACTTTCAAAAGCACTGTTTTATTTAATCCAATGCAGCTGTAACCTATAAAAATGCAAATTTTGCAAATTTGTGTTTTTCTTGAATTTCCCATTTTAAAACACATACTTGTGAACAAATTCTTTGAACTCAATTTTTTTTTTTAGCTTAACAGTGAAAAATGTCCTGCTCTATTCAAAAAAACACAAGCTGCTTTCCAAAAGGAAATTTTGCTAGCAAGTAGGTGATTACAGAATGACAGAGAATTCAAACTGGAATAATATTTTCATGAAGTAATGATCCATTTATCAATTGAGAGTGACAGAAATGAATCAATTTCTTCTATTGACTGCCATTTTAATGTGCTACATATGGTAGAAAAAAAGGAGAGGAATGAAATTGAGCTGAATGAAATAAAACTTATTTCTGTGACAAATGCCCAAAGGATCTAAATGCTAATTAGGCAACTGACACAATGTAACTGCCTCGGAGATGTTGCACCCATCCTGAAATGGTGAAACAAAGCTGAAGTGATTTGCCTCCGGTCATTCAGAAAGCAATGACGAAAATTAAGTCTTTCTAACCGTGTGCTCCAAATAACCTCTCCTTGTTCCCAAGCAATATTTCTGCAAAAATTAATCTGGCAAATATTTTGCTAGCTCTTCCCTTATTTTTCAAAGTGTGACTTTCTTTTAACTCAACTGGCAAGCTCTAACAGCTGATGACCTGGAAGCCATATACAGCAATGCAGGCTTTTCTGAGCATTCTTCGTTTAAACATTATTTCATCTCTATTAAAAAAAAAAAAAACACCAAAGTACCAAAAACCCAAAAATCCCCCAAACCAAAACCACCAACAAAAAACCTAAAAAGCTCTCCCCAGCAAAACCCATAAAAAATATTATAGGTACAAAGAGAGGACTATATGTCTGTATTCTAAACACACGGATAATTTACTTAAATTTTTCTACACATGCGTATGTGCATATATATATACATATATATATATATATCTTGCAAATGTATAAAGATATTTCTTATCGTCAAATATCATTTTATCATCCCTAAGAAGGTGAAAAAAATAAAAAAGGAATAAATATACCTATCCTATCCTCCCTACTCTCTATTCCTTTCTCAAATCCAAGAATCATACAGTGAGATTATCATTTCTTTCAACAGCTCCAAAGAAGTGGGTTGTCTCTTTAAAAGAAACAAAAAACCAACAACCTAGTTTAGTGGCACAGACTTGCATTTTGCCCTCTCATTTTGCACAACTGTTTACAAAGTCTGCAGCTTGATCATCACATTGTCTAATTGTGAAGCCTTTGCTGCAGAGAAGCAAAATGTGTCAGCGTTAAGGCCTTCCTTTCCATATCAAATTTGACAGCAGGTGGGTTGATCTCTCATCTTCATACTGCGGATGATTTCATCCCTGCTGTTGCCTCCCTCTTTGCATTTCTTTAAACTTTCATTTTTGACTTCAAAAGTGAATTAGTGACTAAAGCATAATCAGTGTGTGGAAAATGCGGGAGTGGAAAGTGTACTCTGTGTTCTCATCAAAAACTCTGAAACTCATTTCTCCCTCCAAATCTGAACTTTTGCATCTCTGCTTCACTTCCCCCAGATCTTCTGTGTGGTTCATTAGGTGCCTACTCCCTACCATGTACAAAAGGACTGAGAGGCAGCTTGGAAAGCATCATCCAGACAGTAGCGGCTGGTTTGGCAGAAGTGCATGAAAATTTTAATCTGGCCAGTTACATTCATCTTGTCCTCACTTCTCTTCAGTGGATATTTTATGCAGGGGAAAAATAAATAAATGAGTAGCCCAAATAAATCCTGAAATGGTTTGTTGCAACCTGATTGACTAAAAATTACCTTTGTCCTTAATGCCTTTATTCCAATACAATTCAAAGCTTACAGAATACACTTCTAAATACATTTTATTCCCTAGATCTTTCTGGAGGTAGTAGGAAGACTAGAAAGCAGGTAAACTAGAATAGCTGGCAACTCCCCAGAACAAAGGGAATTCTGAATCTGGGCTTCTGCATTTTCCCCTACCTACTGCTACTGAAGAAGCAGGTCAGAAGCAGAAAGGAGTCTGGAAAGGGCGCTCTGCTTTTGGTAAGCTGAACATAAAATCATAGAATGGTGTGGGTTGGAAGGGACCTTGAAGTTCATCTTGCTCCAACTCCCCTGCCATGGGAAGGGACACCTTCCACTAGACCAGGGTGCTCTAAGCCCCATCCAACTTGGTCTAAAAAAGAGATGGGGCATCTGCAGCTTCTCTGGACAACTTGTTCCAGTGCCTCACCACCCTCCCAGTGAAGAATTTCTTTCTAACCCCTAATCTGAGCCTACTCTTTCAATTTAAAGCCAGAACCTCTTATCCTGTCAACAAGATGCACAGGTCACAGAGGACACGATTAGAGCTCCATCTACACTTGCCTGTCAGCCCAGCCTGGGAGTTCAGAACCCATTACCCACAAAAAAATTAAGCTTAACCCCAGTTGTGGGGTGACATTTGAGATAATTTTTTCCTGTACATGTAAAACACAGCAAGCAAGAGGATTCGACCTACAAACAAGGGGCACTGCAAAATGCAACAGGGTCATATGAAATTTTCATAATTATCAGAATTATTTAGCACGTAGCAGTTTTAGAAATTGAATACTCACTCTGCCAATCCAGCCAGTTGTACTTTCTTCAGTAAATTGTTTTTCCTAAGAACAAGAAAAACAAACAATCCCACAACAATTATGTTTATTTTACATCAGGCTTTATTTCTACAAAGATAAACATAGAGATATATTCTACTCTTTTCTAGTTTCATCTACCATTGCAACTCTACCACCTAATTTCTCTTACCTTTGGACATGACCAAGTAGCATTTTCAAAGTCACAGACTGTGAGGACTGAAAAATTCTGAATTCTTCTGAGCCACTGCAGACAAATCCTTTCATCTGTCACCCATGTTACAACACTCAAATAATGATCACTGAAAACAGCAACAACATAAGATATTTAAAATCCTCTCTATAATAGCATACCATACAATTGCATTCAGCAATTCACTGAATGAGACTCATCTGGCTATTTTCATTTCAATCTACTCTTCAACAATAAACAATGATGCAAATGTAATTGAGCCATTTTTTCAACTGTTTTTGCTGCTAGTAGATGCCTTGGTTATTTTCAGAGATACAATAAAGAATTAGATGGCTCATAAAAACCCACATCCAGAAAGACTGCAATTAAATTTTAACAGCTATTCTCTAATGCATAAAATAATAGCTACTCCAGGCTGTTCATAAATCTTGTACTGTGTGCATCTAGAGGAAATTCTTCTGAATATTAAGCTGTATATGCCTTAGATTAAGCAATTTTATCCTTAGCTGCCTGAAGTTGGTTGCTTGTAATTATTTTCTGAATGATAGATACGTTTTGTTCAATTTAGTAGTTTTTTCTTTGGTTGCAGTCGAGGAGAGATCATACCAAAACCAGACATGACTATTTGAATATTTTACTTGCATCTTCAGAATACCACCCAGCTGACATGAAGGATGAAGTATCAGAAAAAAAAAAACAAACATTTTCATGAATATTCCTGTATATTAATTTTAAAAATGTGCCACATAAAATTTAGTGGCTTTGTTTACCATAACGATCTGTTAGATGTACTGTCTTTTCTTATTTTAGATCTTTCCTATCTGTTTGAAGCCTTATGAACTAAAATAAAACAAACTTCCCCTCCAAGGCAAGTATACATTTTTAACTGTAATTTGCACATTTGACTTAGTTCCAAGTTCATGTTCCCTTTTCCCCCAAAGTTAGTTAACAAAAATGTGTGGGAAGTCTTGTGATAAGAGTATCTTTCTGATCACCGCAGTCTGGGGAAGGAAACACTACAATTAGTGTGGATGGATTAAAAATATGTCAGTTGGTTATCAAAAACCTTCAGATTTATTCCTACATTACAGTTTCAAATTCATGTTTGTAAAAGGTCTATTTCTGCATGTATATTTGACTGGGATGTCAGCAGGTCATTTAATTGCTACTGCCATTGAGTCTGCAGGAGCTTGTTGGTGAAAATAAAAATAAAACATCACTCTTCCTGTACCTATAGTAGTGGTTTCCCTTGTTTTGTAAGGGGAATTAGTCCCACATTTATCATCCCTTCAAAGTGAGAGTTGTTAATAATTCTGGTGACTATAAATCATTAATCAGACAAGATGAACATTACAAGGAAAACAAACAAAACAAATACCATTTATTGAGCTATTACAAGAACCATCCCTCCCCTGTGAGAGTGGGAATGCACCTTCAGCACTCAACAACACACAAAAGGTTAACTAAGCTGCAATTAACTCAAGTTTAAAGTACAGTAGTTTTGCACTGCCCTTCTTCATTTGTTGCTGAAAAGGGATACTCTGCAACTACTCTAATTAGAAGTCAGCTTAATCTAGGATACATAATTTCAGACAAGAAGGATCCATTCCCTTCATCTTCCTGCTAGCCAACAGGAACCCCCTGTATCCATGGTGCCAAAACCAGTGTTTAAATGCTGGATGGATTTCATGCTGGTCATTCAAGCAGAGTGCCAGGTTTCAAGTACCATCACATGGCAAAGCACTGCCATTCCAGATTCTGGCAGTTTTTCTTGACAAATAAAACTCTTGCTCTGCAACATAAGTGAGCTGTGCCCCCTTCATACGTAGGGGTAAAATTGGTGCTCATCCAAGCTCTGGATAGTGCTGTAGCAGGCAACTATTTGCTGAGGCACTGCCCTTCAACATCCCCAACTAGGCAGGTGGAGTGAGGTATGCCACCAACTCAAACCCAGTTTTGCTCAAACTTTAGCTCCTTGGAAGTAAAAATAGAATTCTCCATCACAAAAACTAACCTTTCCTGTCATACAGTGGTGTACATATAAATACAATGTAAATATTCAATACTTTGTGCTTCCAACAAAAAACCCCATCCAACAGCAGCACTGCACATTGCTCACCTTTTCCTACTATTATACTTTGCTCTTGCAAAGTTCCCCAAAACTTGTTCTGGCCACCTCAGCTTTTGCAGGACATGTAAGGTGAGACTTGACCATTATTTGGTTCAGCCACTGGGAGAAGGAGTGAATTTTGATCCTTGAACTCATCATTCAAGATTTATATTTGCATTAATCCTGACTAACAGAGTGGAAAATCAATTTTTAAATGGATGGACTCCATGTAACTCACACCTCTGTTAGCCAGATGGGTGCGAGGCTGGAAGGTAGCTGATGGTTATTCTCCTCACATCAACTTCCATAAGGTATTAACAAATATTTTAAAAACCCTCTAAGACAGCAAAGATCTTAATCAGTACTGAGCAAAATGTAAAGGGCTTTTAATTCTGAGGCACTGGAATACTGGAGAAAACAAGGCACGACAGCTATCTAACATGCAGCTATGGCAGTGTGACTGCAAGGGAAGGATAAAGAACAACATATTCATAAGAACTTGCATCTCTGTTAACACATGGATGTTACACTGTGGTGAGGCTGAAATGAAAGAGCACTGATTTTCCAGTTATAGGCCCCCACGTATAAAATGCTGGTTTTATGCATAAGCTAACAGACCTTTGTTTTTTTCTGGTTTATCAGTAAAACCTGTGCTTTCATACCCATCATGTTTGTAAGTGCAAACCTCTAAAACATTTCCACAATACTGTTAAAAAGAAAAAAAACAAACCCCAAGATTTGGGATAGCAAATTGTGTGCATGCACTTTAAATTGATGTAGCTGCTCTTCACAAAATACATTTATATCATGTTGTGCATTTCCAGTGGCATTTTGAGGAATACAATTTTCCATTTACTCTGAGAGGTGCTGATTTTCACCATCTTCCCAAAGAAAACAAACATTTTAAGTATAAATCTGAAGACAACCACGATACCTTGCCTTAGCAAGGAGTCTGCTTCCAATGAAATCAAATCTTCACTTACCATTAAGGTTTTGTTTTGTTGGGTTTTTTTTTCTCCAGTGAATAGAAATACATATATTATAATTTGATTATACGAAAACTTGCTCATATTAAAGTTGTACTGTGAAATGACTTCACCATAGTTAGACTCCACTGAATGTGATGAGCCAAGAACTTGTCACATTCTGAATATAACATACATGGAATATGCCATCTATATATAATCACTAGGAGGATAATCTCTGTGCAGATTTTCTCTGGTAAATCTTGTTGCTACCAGAGATACATTACATGGAAAAACTGCCATATACACTGAATACAGGGAGGTCACATATAAAAGCTCCTCCTCTCCCATCAAAAGAAACAATCGCATATCAAATATTTAACCTAAATGTCTCACCTTGATTTTATTTCTGCAGGTGGAAAAATTTCAACAGACTTGAAAGTTGGAAGTGATGTGGTATCCACAATAAAGAACTGTACAGTTGGATTTGTAGCTCCCGCCTAAAAATAAAATTTTTCATTGTATTTTTGAAGAGAGAATATTCTTTGTGAAGCATTTGAAATTATAGATGAATAAGTCACTACAGACAGAAAGGTAAAACAAACCAACTGCAAACATGTGAGAAGACAAGTTCCTAAATGCAGTTTTATGACTGGTACATAAATTATCCTTTGTATTTTTCACACAGAAGTGTTGGTTATTGGTTTCTAGATTAGAAAGACTACTACATTTAGAAACAATCACCGGGATTGCTGTATTTGACCAGATCTCATCCTACACACCACACACAGTACCTAGAGAGAATCAAATCCATTGCTAACACACATGAAAATGCTTCTCCATGGAAGCAGCACCTTACATGAACTAATCATATCACAGCTGCCTGTATCACAACCAAAGCTGTGACTGCGGCATGCACTGCACTATCTCTGGTGTAATGCTGCTGACAGCAAAAGAGCTCTGTCAGCAAGGGCTGCTTCTCTTGTGGTTACCCAGCCAAGTCCTTGTGGTGACAGCTAGGTAGCTAAATTTGATCCACCTCCAGAAGTCAGCAATATTCCAAACAAAAGGGGTTTGTAATAAAGTGTGTAATTTAGATTGGCAATTCATTCTACACCTTTGTCTCTTCTCAGGGGCCATGCTCAGGACTGCAGCTGTCAGTGACCCTTCTGGGGGAGGCTCCAAGGGCAAAGGCCATGTGCTCCAGGACCTTGGGGAAGGGTAGGGAGCGACCATGGCTGCTGCAGAGAAAGCTGAGCTGGGCATAAAGAGGGCAATTTCTCCACCAGACAGCTGTACCAGATAAGCAATAGCTGGCTGTATCATCTGCCCTGCCCCATTATCAAGACTGAAAATATCTTCCTGGGATGGCCAGATCATCATGGATTGGGGCAGGCAGGGCATGCTGATGCCTTAAGCCAACACAGAGTATAAAATACCAGGGGTGAACAGAAAGAGCTAAAATGATGGACTTGAGAGGATTTCAACCCATCTATTCCTTCCCAGCAATGGGGATGCCCAGCAGTGTGCTGATGAGTGTATTATGGAGGCCAGCTATGAGAACATGCTTGTATTGACACTCAGCAGGGTAGTGCAATTGTTGTACTCTAACTGTAATTTGTACTTGCTCTATGTCTTAAGTGCATTGCTTAGATAAATCAAAATCCTGTATAACACCAAATAAAAGGTAAATCCTGTATTAAATACGAAATCCTCCCCACATGGAGCACATGAAGGAGCACTCTGCAGTCTGACTCTCATCTCATTCAGCCCAGTGCCAACTGTGCCATGAGCAGCGGGCATAAAGTTATGTGGAGAGGAGGGGGAAGGAGGAGGAGCTCCTTGCACTAAAGCTTTCACTCTCACAGCTAAAACTGGAAGAGCTTAAGGTGTGGGCAAAGAAACTCCTTTAGCAGATTCCTCCTCTTCCTCTCAATACAGGAAACTGAAAATGCTAGATTAGCTGTAGAAAATTCCATTATCAATACCATGCACAACACTAAGCTAATGTATATCTGCCTAATGCCTTGTACCAACTTAGCTCCCTGAGAGATTTTTTATCTCAACATCTACTCACTACCTCTAAATTTTATAGTGAAACAACAAAACGTTAAATCATACTTTTTTCCCTCCCTCTTTTTTCTTTCCCCTGGAGATAATAAAATACTTTAACATTGCCAGATGCTGTTGACTTCAGAAAGAGTAATCACAGCAAGCTGTTGAGGAGAGACAGACAATATTTTCATTAGCAGGAACTGATTAAATGAGACTACCCTCTTAATGAAACTCCAGAACAAACATGTTTAATAAATAACACAGACCTTGGGATATGGGATTTTAATGGTCTTTGGATACTGCAAGGTGTCTTCAGAATAAAAGGAATACTCTATAACAGGGACTTCTGTATCATTAAAGGATGCATATGCCAAAAAATTGCCATTTGGAGACCACCACAGAGCAGAATGGGTGCCAAACATTTCCTCTGAAAGAGATGCAAATGTATTGAAGTTATAATTGATAAGTCGGCTCTTCTATCCTAGGTGCTATTCTCATTAGTCTTTAATAGGATTTTTTAAAATTGAAGTTCAGATACTAAAATGCAGACTGTTTGTTAGGGTTCTGAAATGAGACATTAGATCAATGTTTATAATCTATCATGTGAAGCTAATTCACAGTAAAATTTCCAGTGACACAATGCTAACTAGGCAAACTCATATGTATTCTTAGACCACACTAGCCAGGCATTAAGCCCAGGTAAGAATGCATGCTCTTTGAAAATACAGAGTTTGATTAATTTGAATTTTCCAGTGGTAAGGAATGAGATAACAATTACAATAAACCAAAGTTTTTACATAATAATGGAAAGTAAAACTTGCTTGATGTAGTTACCTTCATAAACCCAGTCTGGTATTCCATTGAAAATTTTATTTTCTTCTCCATTTTTAGTGATTTGCACTGCTTCTTCTGTTGGGGAAGCTTTTACATAAACATTATTATTCCAAACATATGCCTGCAAAACATCATTGTGATAACAATTACTACTTAAGTAAATCTTACTTCTTTATTTCGTCTACAGGGCAATTTACAACAGATGACACAAAACATCTTTAATAGCTGCATTTCACCAAACAGCCTTATACTTAACAAACTTGGAATTACTAATACAAATCAGGGTGAGCAGTATAACTTCAGGCCAAGATGCAAAAAACCAAATCAAATATGAAAAGCGATATGAATACTCTATATTGAGTTTTGAAAATCTTGCAATTCATTTTCTCCCAAATACAAACTCATTTTCCTTCATCAGGAGTTTTCCACTAATTTTTCTTTCAAAGAAAACTACCAGGGCTTTGGTAAAACATTCACTGGGGTCTCAGGGCTGCCAATAGTTCTGCAAAGCTGGTACCTTTCTTCAGCAGCACTCAGAACTCCAGTTTTTGGCACCTCCTGCCTCTCTAATCACCCCTGGTTCTCATCTCCAATAACTGAACAACACAGTTTTATTCCAGAACTCTGCTCCAAGATGCAGAAACTCTTTTTTCATCTTCCTTTGCTTCTGTTGCTGGTCTTTATAATTGACATACAAATTCACTAAGCAATAAGAATAAATGAACATCACATTGTCCTGTGGCAGTCTAACACACAACAGAAAGAAGGCACAAGCCTTGCAAATGTGGTGGTTGGCACCATTGACATGGACTGAAGAGGAGAGGATGAAGAAAACAACAGTGGGAAAGAGTAAAAGATGGATTTTAATCCTCTAATCCCATTACATGCATCCATCAAGTAAAACTTCATCAATTTTTGTGTAATTAGGAGATAAAAATCACAGAGTGACGATTAAATAGACAGTTGTAATGCTGCTGTCTTTGAAAAGGATGAGCTACTGTCTGCAACTGTGAAAACACAAAGTTCCTGTGCATTTGTGAATTTCATGACTGCTGGGGCTACTAGTTACGTTCAGGAATGCATTTTCATCAAAGAACAAAAGAAAACACACAGAGGAACTTTGGAGTCTTTCCAGCAACAGCAGTCAATTTAGAGACCAGTTCAGCTACTTAACCTAGCAGCAGGAAAGTACCAAAACTCCAAGGGTACAGACAACACGAGCTTCCATGTCATGTGTAGGAAAATTACTCTATATAAAGTTTTATTTTTCTTTACTAACCAGCTTATGACCAACAGGTGACCAGGATATATACTGTGTATCATTAGGTAGTAGTCCATCATCTAAGATAGAACTGGAAAAACAAAAACAAATGCAGCCAAGAGAAATCAGTGAAATGACATTTTGAATGAATGTTAAAACAACATTTTATGTGCAAAAATTACTGACCTGTTACTGAAATCATAGATGTGATATGAAGCTGTAAAGGAATGCCTCCACAACTGCAAAAGAATTATTTTAATAGTAAAGAAAATAAATTTCACCAGGTTTCACATCTCTTGCAGCTTGAATTCCCCCTAAAGCTCTCCTTGTGATTTTTATTAAGATATTTAATATTATTTTTATTAAGATTAGAGATATTTTTATTAAGATTAGAGAGAACACAATGAACATACAAGGGTAACAGATCCCTACCAGGTTTAAGGAAAAACTAAAGAATTTCCACTCTTCTGGGGTCATCACTTAAGTACTCTGACTGAGGCCATTGACTGATTAATGACAGAGCTACAGATGCCATAGATGCTGCAGATTTTCAGAAACCCTTGTAGCTACATGGCAGACTATCATCAGTGTGCAGTTAACCCTCCTCCTTGTGCTTTACTGGCTCATTTCCTGTTTCCTGTCTCATTTTTCATGTTGTATTATTTAACTTGGCATCGCATTTTATAATAGCTCTCACAAGTCCCAGCAGTACGTCTGCAGCATTTCCTCCAGTACCAGGGTGACCTATTCCCATTCATACTGTCACAGAAATAAAACCCTTTGAGTAATCTGCCTCTTGAAATCTGTATCGCTCTGTGGGCACTTAACTGAGAGAAGGATGATGATGATGATGATAATTCACACACATTTAAACATGTTCACTATGTGGGGCTGGAGAGGTTTGATTCAGCCCACAGCACTGACATATTGCAATAATGCTCCCTTCTAAGAGGGTTCTTGGATATTTGTATGAAGATATAAACCAACAACTTAGTACTACACAGCCAGATGGCTATTACATAACAAGTGTCTACATCCTCATGATTCATTTTGTTACTCTCTTTCTTTGCAATAAAGATTAATAATAACACAACTTTCAATCACACTGTTATATAAAGGTTAAATATCTTGCTTCAGCATTAAAACAAAATTAACTCTTATGAATGCAACAAGTAAATACTACAGAGCAATAAATTACAAGTAGGGTGGCTGGTAAAATATTAGGCAATTTGCGGCCTTTAATGATGAGTGAAGAGCGAAATAATTCTGAACAATTCAGAAAAACAAAAGCTAGGAGGCTTAGGAGGATCCAGCATGGAAGCTAAAACTGAAAAAAATTGATGCCTGAGTGCACAGACTGCATCTGGCACAGCTCAAGAACCACTCTGGGACCGCAAGGCCCGGGCATGTAGACAGTGTTCAGTGACACAGTGCTCAAGTATTTGCACAAGTTAGCACTGAACTTTTTACAAACAGAACAGGCACCTCTCTAGAAAAAGGAAAGAACAACAAAGTCAGCGGTTTCTCAGCGCACAAACTGCACAGTAAATGATCACCACCATTAGGCTTCTCAATTGGCACCCAGAGCCAGGTTTTCGTGCCACCTGGCATAAATGTGGGCTGACCTCTGTTGCACGGCTCAGCACCGTGCCAGGATGAGGCATTCTGCTGCAGGCTTTTCATGTGCTCGCTGACAGGAGGCAACAGGGACACACAAGCCCACTCCAAGCACAAGCCTCCTTTGAAGCACATGCAGATTTTCATTCACCTCAGTTTTAAACTCTTACCTCCTATCACCATAATGTAACAACCACATATATATATAGCACACAAATACAAGCAGATGTATACCAGCATATCTACTCATCACTTCTCCTTACCCACACAACTCCTGGGAGAGCCATGCCTATCTACTCTCCTAGATTGTCTTCCCAGATAAACCATCCAGCCTTGTTCTCCTTGCAATAACTCTACATCAAATTATTATCCAGATGATTTTTCCCTCGGGCAGTCAGCTCTCTTCTGCCAAGCTCACAGATAACACCAGTTTATTCTCCTCCTGCCTGCTCAACTTGGCTGTTCCCTTACATTCATCACATTCATCCATCCTCCTGCATTTCCCTCACATTCTCTCAGCCTCTCAGTTGTTCCCAAACCTTTATTTTCCAGTTTCCTCCTCAGTTGTAAAGTGCACTTGTACCTTTGTATAGCTGTATTGCAGAAGAGCAAACTTTAGGTCAGGAGACAATATAACAGTGCTTGCCTGGTACTTATCCTGTCAACAAAGGAAGGGCAAAAGAAACACATTTAAGCACTGATTCCAAAGACAACACAGAACAAAATATGAAATCCAATACCTTTCCCAATGTCTGCATATATTACATATAAGTCAACATACTAAAGTTGTATTTGCCAGGATTAATGTGGGTGTTCCATTCTCAGCACTGATACACAGGATGTTCCCATTATCTGTTTTGTGAAGATACTGATTTCCTAAAAGCACAAGAGAGATGACAACCAAAAGTAAGTAAAATGCTCGTCAGTTACTTCCATTGCCCTTTATGCTTTTAAGCAGGAAATAAATCCCCAAAATCTGCTTAATGCTGTGTTTCTCCATTCTATAACAAAAGGATGCCTATAGCACAAGAATGTTCACAAAATGTAGTTGCGGAGCCCACAGCATCCACCTCCCAGCATCCCTTTTCCTTGGGGCAATACTAGGCATACTCAGGAGGAAGAGCAGCCTGTATCTCCCTGCTCTCTGGCAGCCCAAAGCACAGGCAGCTGACACACCTCAGAGGGCACCATGCTTCTACCCTAAAGCACAGGAGTAGGTACGCTCTTTTAGCAGTAGGAGAATATCACTTGCCATGAACATGAGCACGTTTCTAAGGGAAACAAGGAATCAACCCTTTGAGCTACGTGCTGTTCCATAATGGCACAATTAAATAATTTGACTTTTTTTTCAGAATACAGAAGTCACCTCAGCATGAGATGACTGCCGGTCGTACATCGCTGAAGGTAGCACATTTTCTTGACATTCAAGTTGTATGTATAAATGAATTACCTGAAATCCACTCCAAATTATGTGTTTTGTACTTATAGTCATTGTTCACGTAATTCTGTAGAGTGTACGTTTTTCCTGAAGGAGTCTCTTCTGAAAGAAACAGATAGAAGAGATATTCTGATTTGTGCTGCAAATTGTTCCACCCCAGCTTCTTAACCTGGCTACTGAGTGGATTTTTGTTGCTGGTTATTAAAGCATTTTAGCTAACCATCTCTAAAGTAGTAGCAGTGGGAAGGCAATAAAACTTTATTGCAAGGTAAATTCAGCAAGCATAAAATAAAGGAGCATCAGCAAGGTCACTCAACAAACTCATGGAAATCAAAATACCTTTCTGACAGTGAAAAAAATTACCAGAAGACCTCTGGCTCTCTTACCTCAGCAAACATGTACTCCTCAAAAGCTGAAAAGAAGTGATCTTTGTCCTTACTCCCCACGCTCGCTCTAGGACGTTCACTGCAAAGCCCCAGTTGCTAATAGTTGCAATTGTGAATCATTTGCTAATCCTTAAGCTCAAATTTCAGAAATGCCTCAAATAAAAAAAAACCTAAAAGTCTGAGAAGCAGTAAAATATTCAGGGAAGGTCAAATTAAAAAAAAAATAAAATAAAAGCCACTTCCTGATAAAATTATGATGAAACTATTGATTAAATATTTATTGCTCTTTTGATGTGATTTTCATCAAGGTATCTTTAAGTTCATTTTAGCATTATGATTTTGATGGGAGAATTAAAGCCAAGTAACTGCCCTAGTCTGAAAAGACCAAGTGAAACTTTGAATCTAGTTAAACTAATGAGTTTGGTAATCAGCTTCAGCTGCAGTCAGCTTGTATGTAAAGTATTTCTTTCTTACTGTCTGCAGTGCACAAGCTACTTTTTCCAAAGTATGACAAGTAGTAACAACAACAACAACTCATTCTGTGAGTCTTTGGGATTCTTTTCTTCCAAAAACAAACACTACAGATTTTAAATTCAGGTGTGCGATTCTCTCCCTGCATCCTCCCTTTTTTTTTAATGGAAACCTAAAATCTACCTTCATCTACCTGCATATACCCTTTTACCTACAGGGTCCAGAAGGGAAGGAATTTTAATTTCAATTGGCTAAATCAAAAGACTAGAAAAAAAGCAACTGATAAAAACAGTCAAGTACAGATGTGGTGACTGATCAGCCAAGGTGCTAATCTGCCCCATCAATTCTGAGGCCCCAGTCTTTTGGATACTTTTAAACACACTGCCTTCCTTCCCTTTCCTTATGCTGCAGAAGGAAAAGACACCAAAGTCCTTGGGGACACACACACAGAGAAAAACACCCCACAACAGTTTCTGCAGGTTCTGTTCCTGCAGGTTGGATACCTGTAACATCTGGAACAGCACATGAAGATATTTATATCAGCTATTACAGCTTTACTCTCATATCCAAACAATATAAACTGTATATATAGCACAGACTGTACAACTACCACTGCAAGAGAGGTAACAAACAATGATTTTAGCCTAAAATGCTCAGAAAAGGTTAAAAAATGCTTGCCCCATTCCGTTTGAAATGTGACTCCTTAAAAAAAATTACTAGGCTGGATTTATTGCTCTTGAAGTTTCTGTGAGAATATTAATTTCTCAGGTTATTTATTTAACTGAATATTTAATTTGATGGATTATGAACAAGTGGGTATTTAATATTCATACACAGTTGTCTAGTTGGGAATATGACTTCTTCCTAATCGAGAAAGTGTCATTTTCAATCAGAGGGGCTTCAGAAAGCAACAAACTCTCTCTTGGAAAAGGAGAAGCAATTTAAGACAGGTGGCTGATGAACAGGTTTAGGGATTTTTCCAAACTGATGAATGTTTTTCTCCCTGGTGACATACATATTTTGCTAAGGTCTCATTACTAAAAATCAGGACACTATTAAGATTTGTTGGCTATGTATAAAATTAAAATTTCATTTTCTGTCAACACCTTCCACATAGTATCTGAATATGAAAACACACGCCAAGCTGTAAGGGTACAGTCATAGAAGTTCTAGTGGAAGCATTTTCTTTATCTACAAGGTAGGCCACTACCAGTATATTCTTACTTATCCACTTTGTGCCACTGACCAAAGATACTCAACATACATTGAATTCCAAATTTTTGTTCTTATTGTTCAGATTCTATTTGAAAAGAAAGGTCAAACAGGATTATTTTGACAGAACAAATCAGTTGCTGACATTCAAGAGCATTTTATTGGCTTTGAAGATGGTATACAGGTCAATGGATGTTTATATTTTAGCAAAACTGCTTCTTTCACTCTTAGGCTCCTCAGAGAGGCTGCATTTTCTTGTTATTTTTCTTTTTCAACAATTCCACATACAGACTTATTTTTCTAAACTCCAAATTATGAGCTTCCAATGCTCAGTACTGGGGCCAGTTCTGTTTAATAATCCTTATCCATCCATGGATGAGGGGATTGAGTTCATCCTCCTCAAGTTGGCAACAACACCAATTTGGGCAGGAATGTTACTCTGCTGGAGGGCAGGAGGGCTCTGGACAGGCTGGATTGATGGGCTGAGGCCAAGTGCCTGAGGTTCAGCAAGTGCCAGATCCTACACTGGGGTTACAACAGCCCCAGGAAGTGCCACAGGCTGGGCAGAGTGGCTGGAGAGCTGCCCAGCAGAAAAGGACCTGGGGGTGCTGTCAGCACCAGGCTGAACATGAGCCAGGGTGTGCCCAGGGGGCCAAGAAGTCCAGCAGCATCCTGGCCTGGATCTGCAATAATGTGGCCAGCAGGAACAGGACTGTGATTGTGCCCTTGTACCTGGCACAGGTGAGGCCACACCTCGAGTGCTCTGTCCAGTTCTGGGCCCCTCGATCCCAGCCAGACCTGGAGGTGCTGGAATAGGTCCAGAGAAGGGGAATGGAGGTGGTGGTGGGTCTGCAGTACAAGTCCTGTGAGGGTGGCTGAGGGAGCTGGGAGTGCTCAGCCTGGAGAAGAGGAGGCTCAGGGGGAATGGTATTGCTTTCTACATCTACCTGAGAGTAGGCTGTGGTCAGGTGGGGGGCAGGCTCTTCTCCCAGGCAGATAGTGAGTGGACAAGAGGAAATAGCCGGCAGCTGTGCCAGAGAAGGTTCAGGTTGGACATCAGGAAGAATTCTTTCACTGAAAATGTTGTTAAGCATTGGAAAGGAGTGGCCAGGAAAGTGGTGGAGTCACCATCCCTGATAATGTTTAAGAGATGACAGGATGTGCTATGGTTTAGCTGACAAAGTGATGTTCAGTCAAAGGTTGGACTTGATGATCTTGGAGGTTTTTCCCAATCTTAATGATTCTGTGATTCATCTCTACCCTGGTCTGACTCCTGACAGTACACTGGTATTTCCACTGTCATAATGATATACTAGGAATAGTTACATCATAATACCCCTGCTACAACAGTAAAACTGTAACTGCAAAAAACTTCTGCAATGAAGTCTCTCAACTGTTTACATAAGCAGTACTCATACAAAGCTGATAAACAATTCTGTTTGAATTTTGAAATTTCCTATCAACATGCCACGCTCTCTTAAGAGAAAAATTGAGTTGGTTTCTGTAGGTGTGAGGTGTTGACATTGTTTAACCCAAGTTGGCAACTAAGTACCACTCGTTTCCTTCCTCCCTCGCCCTCAGTGGAGATGGGGAGGAGAATCAGGAAAAGATAAACCCATAGGTTGAGGTAAGAACAGTTAATGATTAAAATAAAAATAAATACAATACTCCTAATAATAGTAATAATATTTGTAATGAAAAGGAAAGCAAGAGGAATAAAACCCAGGAAAGACAACTGATGCAAAATACAATTTGCTCACCACCCAGTGATCAAGTCCAGCCTGTCCAGGCAGCAATGGGCACCTGGCAGCCAATCCCCCAGTTTATGTGAGCATGACACTCTGTGTTATGAAATACTCCTTTGGCCAGACTGGGTCAGCTCTCCTGGCCATGCTCCCTCCCAGCTCCTTGGGCACTTCTTTTCTGGCAGAGCCTGGGAAATGGGTGTCTATGATTTAAGGGTAAGCACTACTTAGAACAACCAAAAAACATCAGTGTGTTATCCACATTATTCTCATACTGAATCCAAAACAGTACTGGACTAGCTACCAGGAGAAAATACCTGATTCCCAGCCAAAACCAGGACAGGTGTAAAGCAAACAAGAAGTTAACAATTGTGTAAGGTTTACGGTATGACATATTGCCATACCAAAATGGAACCATGTTGAGAAATTACTTTTGGCATATGTTTTGATTATTCTCCAGTGTCAAGGCACATTTTCCTAATTTCCATGTGTAATTAAAAAAAGGGGGGGGAAAGAAATGAACGGACTTTAAACCATGGTAAACAATAAAAGCAGCAATATTGGAAGCTTTACTGCATGTTCACCACTACCAAGAGAGACAGGAAAAACCACATACAGGGAAAGACAAGTGCAAGCATGATGTTCAGTAATAACAAGAAAGGGATAGAGAAATTATAAAAAACAGAAAAGGTGAATGGTTATTGCCATTTTAAAGTGAAGGCAGAAGAGCAAGAATGATCTGCAATCAAAGCATGTAATTTAGGAGCAGCAGGAGAGATGCAAGGGAATCCTGGCTGATTCAGTGGTCAGAAAAGTAAGAGACATTTCAGGCTAGTTTTTCCAAATCTGCTGTTTCCCCATTTCTCTTCCAACCTGTAAAAGAGTACTCTAATTCTTCCCCCCAGTTACTATGTGACAGTTAGAGACCTGATTTCCAGCAAAACAAAAGTAGGTAGAAAGTACTGTGCTGGCTCAGGCCAAAGGCTCACTTAATCCACAATTCTATCCAATACCCAGGGGCTGAGACAGGACATTCAGGAAAGACCACCACCAAATGTGAGTGCTGTGACACCTCCTGAAGCAGTTCATCCAAAAGCTACTCCATGGGGCTGCAGAGAGCTCCCTGGACGGATTTAATCATTAACTTGGTAAAGGAATCTCTGTCAAATTTATCCCACCTCACGAAAAGCAAGGAAATGACAGCAGAAGTGCTCTATAAATAGCAATCTACTGTTGATAAAGGGGTTTTATATTGTATTACTCAACATTTGAATGAGGGTAGATAACTGAGTTAAATGACAGGCACAGAAGTCAAGGACACATGTCCATTCCCTATCTTTTCACACTCACACAGAACACTCAGGCACCTTAAGGTCATTAACTTCTCCAGGACCTGCTGTGCTCTTCCAGCCTCTCCTAGGCACACTTCTATCAAAAGACCACCAAAGCTTCTCATTTAGTGAATATCTCACCCTTAGAGAATTACAGCTGTGAGTGAAGAAACCTGGTTTGTGGATGGACAGCTGTCTGGGACCCTCCCTCTAAGGCTGCCTATGACTTGCTCATGGCAGCAGAATAATAGCAAATACTGCACTGTCTCCTTGCTGCTCCCAGCACTGCCTGCTCATCCTCCCACCCCTGGTGCTCCTGCGCAGCCGCAACAAGACCTGCAGTCAGAGAAGTGGTAAATATAGACACGGGATGTTTCAACCTGCCTTTTGCATGGAAGGTTATAGAAGAAAAAAAAACAACAACCGTGAGAAGTGTAAGCAAATTGGTGAATCATGAACAAACAGACCAAATATGTTTTTATAAAATACTCATGCTTTAAGGGTAACAACTTGTTGCTGTAGTCACCTGTTGGATAGTTCCTCAAAGCACAACAATGCTTTGATCAACAGACTTCAAATACAAACCCCAACACTGTTTTGAAATTAAACTGTTTGATGAAAGTAGCCCCATGTGGTTATTAAATATAAAATGAAGTGTCAAAATAGGCAGTGGGCCTAAATGAAATATAGAATTTTGTACAGAGTTCTGTCAGCAGACCCTCCAGGTAAATGGCTGTACCTCAAATTAGGGAACTACTCCACAGATTTAAGTCGTCTCTATTTGTCCATGCTAAGTGTCTGCAAGAAAAAAAAACAGAAGTTCTCCTTGCAAGGCCTACAGGCCAGCCAAAAAGCCAGAACTCTGCTGGAGAGGCAAAATTCCACTACCTTCCACTGCACTGGAGACCACTTCCCCAACTATTTATGTGCTGCACAAATACTAAGCTTATGAAATGAAAATACATTGAGAAGCATGGCAGGGAAAACAGCTGCAGACCAAAGGTAAGAAGTTCAAACTCAAAATTATCTATTTATATCAATAACTGTCATATTCACTTCCTGTACAATGCTTGAACCACTGTGATGAAATGAAAACTATTTGACTGCAATTACAGGGCTTTTTATCAGAGCAGACTTTGATTTCATAGTCACAGTCACATGAGCTGCTCCTTCCCAAAGCAGTTTTACCACTTTTCATTTTTTACTGAATCACCTGCATGGCCCAAGAGGCATTCCTAGCTACTCATGTCCTGTGGTTGTTCAATAAAGCCTTATAATTAAAGTAGTGTTTAATTGCCCTAACCTATAAATTACTACTTTATGAGTACACCACCTGTACACTCTCAGCTAACAGGAAACATCTGTTTAGCACCCTTCAGTCAAAAATTCAAAAGAACTCTGCAGTTCCCAAACTACAATGGTCACAGTTGTTCAGATGTTACTGCTGGCCTGATTTGTGAAGAGACAGGAATTCAAGTTTTTGGACTGGGACCACTCCATCTCAATCCTTATTTTACCCAGAGGGACTTAATGAACCACCTGGGTGTGTTCTCTATGCCTTAATTTGAACCAACAGTAAGAAGTCTGACACACTGTTCTACTCTTTTATAACCAAAGGAAACAAGCCAAAGCTGACAGCATGGTGGTATTCTGTGTATTGTAGAACAGAAATGCCTCTTTGAAGTAAAATTAATTTACTATGTAACTGAATGACTGATCTTGAATTGCAGCCACTTCTAGAGGAAAAGAACTCCTATGCTACAACTCATGAAAGAAGAAAACCCACTTTATTTACAGAAAGACATAGCATTGGCATCAAGATAGACAAGTACGAACTCTTCAGCAGAGTTCAGGCCTGCATACTGAATTCTTTCACTAGGTGTTACGCCTGCACACATCCATCTGATAAGTTATCAAGACCCTTTCTCTTGCTCTTCCCCACTTGTGAAATTCAGAGTATTTTTTGTCACCTCAAAAATCTGCTTTTTTTTGAGATAAGTGGCAAAAAGCTGCCCAAAAATAAGAGAAAACAGACTCAGCATCCACTGATGGAAGTTTCAGCCTAGAAGGCATGTAACTCAGCTATCTGGACTTAGAAAATCCAGTTCTGAATGACTGCGATATTGACATTAATATTAATAGAGCTGAACTGCAAAACAGTTTAATGTAAATTATGCCACAGGAGCACCAGTGACACAAGCTCCACCTCTTTAACCAACACAACAAAACCCCCCAACTTTGTGCACACATAAGCAATTTCCAAGCACATCGTCAAGATCCACTTACACATCTTCACTTTTTTTGGGGCGCACTTCTCATACCTAGGTTAGTCTAGAAACCTTTCCTCAGAGTGTGCTGTGCTGTTATACACATCCCGACTGCTCAGCTGTTAATCACAGGAACACAAAACGAGAGCAGCTCCGTCCTAGCAGCTGAAAGCAGGGCACTGCTTGATCAGGATTTAATGCTGTTTCACATTAACCTCCAGAGCGACAAGGGCGACCTGGAAAGTGCTAACTGGTCAGAGTCCAAAAACTCATTCAGAACCTTTCTGTACTTTTCTGACCTCTGTAACTGTGCTGTTTATATAATTTCACTCAGCGGTGTTAACAAAAGTTGTGCAAACAAAGCAAATGAGAGGGAATATAATCTTTTCAATACACTCTAGAAAAATCAGTAATTGTCAATTTACTGCTGGTTCGAGAGCCTTTGGCGACAATAAGAACAGAAAATGGTGAAAACGACAATGCTTCTGATTATTATCAACAAACAAGAAAATTAAGAGATTTTTAATTTTTAATTGTCCCGGCGCCCCCCACCCTCCCAGGTGAGACGGCCGTACCTCCCGGGTTCCCGGACCCCGTTCCCTGAGGCAGAAACTTTCCGCAGAACTTTCCCCGCCCCGCTCCCCGCTGCCGGCGCACTTACGGCGGGTGAGCAGCACCAGGGGCACGGTGATCACCACCACAACCACGGCGACCGCCAGGATCCCCAGCAGCCACTTCAGGAAGCTCTGCAAGACAAGTCCCGTCAGCCGCCGGCGGCGCAGGCCCTGCCCGCGCTGCCGCCCCCCGCGCCCTCACCCACCGGCATCTCGGAGCTGATCCGATCACAGCCGATCAGAGCCGATCAGAGCCGATCACAGCCGATCGGAGCCGAGCGGGGCGGGCGCAGCTCCGCGCCGAGCCGAGCCGAGCGCGCTGTGGCTCCGCAGCCCCCGCGCTGCCCGCGGGGCTCCGCTCCTGAGCGGCGCCTGGGCGGGGGCTGGGGGCGGCCGATGGGGAGCGGCAGCGCCGGGGGTTGCGCAAGATCCCGGCTCCGCGCTGGCTCCGCCGTGCGAGCGGCGCTGTCCCCGAGCGCTCGCGGTGACGCCGCTGGACGCGGCAGCAGAGGCTCGGGACAGCGCGGGGAGTTCTGTCGGAAATCAGATAACGGCCCAGGAGTGCGATGCCTTCAAACGCTGATGGAAAACTCCCAGTGTTTTGATAACGCCAGCATTTCTTGTTAAGTTTCTGCTCTTTGAACTTCTTTTTCTGGCAGTCATGAAAAAACAGATAAAATTGCAGGAAGGGCTTATATTTATAGTTTTTTGGCACTGGAGGTAGATGTGTAAGTCTGCTAAGTGGGTCTTTAAATTAAAATCAGAAAATGGAAATATAGGACAAAAGTTTAAAATTTAGTGGTGAAGATGACCCTTGTTTGTGACATAAAACAATTCCCTTTCCAAGGAGAGTTTTGACTATGTGCTGAGAAAGTAAGACAAATTGTTGGAAAAGACAGAATAACCTGTAAATCAAAACTGTAAAGCTTTTGATTGTTTAAAAAGCTGAGTCTTACCAGTTATTAAAAAAACTGAGCTTCTAAATTATTTTAAGAGCTCTAGCCTCCAAAACAATAATTGTAAGTCGTGCTTTTTGTTTTATCCATGTTAGATATTCCTCCTCTAATTGCAGAACACTCGTAGCTACAAGAGACAGATGCAGGTATTTTACGAGTTGCGAAATGTAACAGAAAAAGTATGTGATCAGCTGAAGCAAGATTTCAAGTCAAGGGAAATAGCAAATGTTCTTAGTCTTGCCTTCAAAGAACTTGTCAAAGCTTTCAGAAAGGTTATGCTGCTTGCTCCTTCATTCTACTTCTGCATACAGAGCACAGCATTTAATATTTTACTGCTGTTTCTTAAGCAAACTGTGTCTGGAAGTGGGAAAATAGCTTTTTGTGATAAAAAAGTCTCCTTTAGTATAACCAAAGTGTTTACAAACATTAAGGATGTGTCTGTCTGGGAGCTAACAGACTTCATCTAGGGACAAACTTGCTTATTGTGGTATACTATGCTCCTTGAAGGTAGCAGCTGGTACTAGTTACACATTTGTGCTGTGCTGGATTTATTGGGTTACCTTGGGAAGGTCATTCATGTGCCCTGACAGTGGTTCCAGGTAGCACAAGGTACATTTACCATGCAGCATCCAGCCTGCTGCAATTTCACAGCTTGCTAATCACTAATCTCTGAGTAGATGAGGCCACTTCTATAAAGTAAAATCACAGTGAAATAACAGTGCTTTACATTGCTTTTCAAAGTAGCATCTCATTATATGCTGTAAGATGCATGACCAATGTTTCAGAATGTCTTACAGCTCCACTTAAATATCAATCTGCTATACTGTGCATCTGTTTGTCTTATCAACAATCAAAAAGGAAAATAAAACACCACCACCCCTCACCCCAGGCTGAATTTCCCTTTTCCTAGTGAGTAGGAATCACAACATAGATATAATTCAGCCAATCTGTGCTTTCCCCCCCCCCCAAACATTTAAGTAATGATCATCACAATGTCTCAAAATACAGCGCAGTCAAATTATGTCAGTCTTGTAAAAATGTACCTGAATGTTTTGTAGCTTTTCATAGCCAAGTTGCAGTTTAGTAATATTTTGGGATTATCTACCATGATTTAAAGTTTCTCATGGTGAATTCTAAGAAGAATAAAGGAGCTGTACTATCAATGCATATGGCTGGCTACTGCTGATTTCTGTGGGAACATAATTAAGTGCTTTTGGAAATCTGGGTTCCTATGTCTAGATCAAGTTTTTAGTAACCTACAGTGCCTCTGACTCTGCTCATGCCAGAGGGACTTACAGACCCAAACCTGTAGGCAGAACCACCTGACAGATTCAGTAATAGTAAAGCAGAATATGTTTTCCATTGAATTGTAACAATGATTCTCTAACATGACAATGATTCTCTACAACTCGAAAAAAATCTCAAGTTCCTTCTGACTGATCAAAACACCCATGATCCCAAAAAATTATTGTTATGGTCATGCTTCTGGTTCTTGATCAGATTGTCTTTTTGATAGCCTGAGACTTAAAAAAGTTCTTCCAGCTAAGTATTTCAAGTTACTTTATACTGTGGTGTTCTTTTGTAATCAGATATGTACCAGCACCATGCCAAGAAATTAAACAAATGACTCTCCAGCAGTGGCTGCTACGTGATGAAATTTGAGAAGCTGTAGCTTCATATTGTATGTTCAACACAGTGGTATTCATAAAGGAGTTGCATGATTGCAAGGAGCTACTGACTAGGAAAGAATGAAAAAACAGCTTTCAGCCTGAGGCTGACCTCCCAAACAGCTGGGGACGTGCCAGGTGCAATGTCTTCCTCAGAATTCTAGCCTCAGTAAAACTCAAGACTTTGTTAGACATCTGTTTATAGGTACATCTGGAGCCTTTCCTCCAGAAATATTTGGAAAAGTCAAAATGCAAAAATGGAAAACTTAAGCTCTCTGCAGAGTAAAAAAAAGTGACTGACATGCATACAGTTTACTTTGCAGGTGCAATGATTTGAAATCTGATATTCCAGATTTCTCAGTGTGTTCTTGTGGGAGACAAAATATGGGCTGGATAAAGTTTTGTATGGGTTCAGTGGCTCCAGTGAATAGTGGAGTTTAATTTTTTCTTTGCATTAGAAGTTGAAATGGCATGACAGTTTTGTAGCACATCTTTGCATTGGTTCTATTTGAGAGGATTGTGAAGAGAGTGTTAACTGTAAATCAAGAAAGAAAAATCCCTGTTTTATGTGATTATGTCACTGGGACATCAATTTCAACGTGGTTAGTAGCAGTTGTCACTTGGCTCTTTCAAGTTTGTATGTTTCTCTTTAGAAAATTGTCTTGGGAACTACAGATTCTTACATGTCCTCTGTATCTCAGGTTTCTGTTCTGTTTTTTTCTTTTTTTTTGTATTAATTCCAAGTAGTTGTCTTGTTTTAATGCAATATGCTTATTTTTCCAGATACTTAGTAAATAGTATGGAAGAGAAAAGGTGCTGCACACTCAGCAAATAAAATACAGTGGGGACAGTTTTAGGAATAAGGCCACCTGGAAGTTCAAGGCAGCACATGCAATACACAGAGGACTCCAGCTATTGTAGTAAAGACAGAGATTGTGACTTATTTTTCCCTGTATTTGTATTCTTCACTGAATTTCCTGTAGCATGTGTGAGAAATATCCAGGGCATACCTTATTACTGATGCCATATGGACTTGGTCTATGATTTCAGGATAGGTAAATCCCAGTCCTGTTGAGGTGAAACATGTTTGATATTTCTGATTATAAGTTCATTTTGTCTCATTTGTGAGCAAAGGGTTACTTTTGATTCATGTTCTAGATTGGGACTTAAAAAATTAGAGGTTAAATGTTTTTGTTGTGTTTCAGACAAGCTGCATAAACTTGAGAAAATAATTTATATCCCTCTGTTCCTAAAGCATGTAATTTGTAAAAGTGTGGAAAGCTCAGTATTTTCATGGCTGACAAAGCCATCACCAGGAGGCGCTCAAAATCCCTGGTCACAGACACTGTGAAAAAATGGATTTGTGACTGGGGAGTCCTTCAGAACACCAAAATATCGTGGACAAAGTGAAATAAAATATTTCAAAGGTAATAGTTCAGTCTGTGGGAGCAGAAGAGTTACCTTGTACCATTTTATCCTGGGCCATATGTATCCCACTGTGTACAACTGAATCTTTTCCAGTTCCACTTGAACACAAACCACCTTCTACAAATGGGATTAAATAAACAAATAATATATATACACAGCCTCCATCTTTATTCCCCTTTTTCTTTTCTTATCTCCAGTGGTATTTTCGATGTTATGATTTTATATTTTTTTTAGTGCAAGATTCTATTGAATTTAAATTGTTTAAAGTTGGGATGTTAGAAAAGCTTTCTGTTATTGCCAAGAAGCTGATCAAGATGCCAAGTTGGGTATGATCTGTTCTGATCTAAAATTACAGAATATTCATTCCTATAGCACTTTGGAAGAATGATCTAATATTTTCCCAGAAATTTTAGATTATAAGTGGAAGTTTCAGATGCTTATAAAAAACTTATTCCCATAAAAATGTTATTCCTAGCAAAATTATAGGTACTAATTCTGAATCAACAATGGTCCTATTTCATATCCATTTCTACTAGATACTTGTTACGACCATTGAATTTCTCTTAGACCACTTGCCCTTTAGGACATTTTAATATAGATCCCTCGTGTATTGCTAAAGTAGCAAGAGGAGAAGAGGGGCTTTGGGTAGTCATTGGAAGGAGGAGACAGGAGCCCATAGAAGGAAGGAAGGAAGGAAGGAAGGAAGGAAGGAAGGAAGGAAGGAAGGAAGGAAGGAAGGAAGGAAGGAAGGAAGGAAGGAAGGAAGGAAGGAAGGAAGGAAGGAAGGAAGGAAGGAAGGAAGGAAGGAAGGAAGGAAGGAAGGAAGGAAGGAAGGAAGGAAGGAAGGAAGGAAGGAAGGAAGGAAGGAAGGAAGGAAGGAAGGAAGGAAGGAAGGAAGGAAGGAAGGAAGGAAGGAAGGAAGGAAGGAAGGAAGGAAGGAAGGAAGGAAGGAAGGAAGGAGGGAAGGAAGGAGGGAAGGAAGGAGGGAAGGAAGGAGGGAAGGAAGGAGGGAAGGAAGGAGGGAAGGAAGGAGGGAAGGAAGGAAGGAAGGAAGGAAGGAAGGAAGGAAGGAAGGAAGGAAGGAAGGAAGGAAGGAAGGAAGGAAGGAAGGAAGGAAGGAAGGAAGGAAGGAAGGAAGGAAGGAAGGAAGGAAGGAAGGAAGGAAGGAAGGAAGGAAGGAAGGAAGGAAGGAAGGAAGGAAGGAAGGAAGGAGGGAAGGAAGGAGGGAAGGAAGGAGGGAAGGAAGGAGGGAAGGAAGGAGGGAAGGAAGGAAGGAAGGAAGGAAGGAAGGAAGGAAGGAAGGAAGGAAGGAAGGAAGGAAGGAAGGAAGGAAGGAAGGAAGGAAGGAAGGAAGGAAGGAAGGAAGGAAGGAAGGAAGGAAGGAAGGAAGGAAACACAGATTAGAGGGCCTTGTCTTGGATTGGCAATCTTACAAAATTTGAAGGAGTTCAGGAGTTCTGGGGGCAGTTTCCACACTTATGGAGTATTTTGCACTTAACATTTTCCAAAGCTGTCCTCCTGTTCTGAGCCAGAATTTGTGATAATGAAGAATAATTGTCTCTTCAGTCATGTTTCCCCCTCTAGCTTCATCTTACATTATTTATTTTTCACCTAAAGATAGTTCAGAGTTCACACAGCTCTTTTCTGGGAATTATTGCAGAGAAAATGTGACCAAACAATGCTGAGTTTGTCATTCCAAACAAACCACTTCTAAGATCTGAGACACACTAAAACAGTAGAATAAAATGAAATTGAGTGCAAAGAGGAACATGTCATATACACAATGAGAAGTCAACAGAAAAGAAGCTTGAAAAAATTTATTTAAGGCTATTATTTAATACCCTTAAAGCTTAGCCTTTTTATAACAAAGGTTTTAAGAGGGATATTTACTTTTCAGGCATTTGTAACTGCCAGCCCCTTATGAATAACACATATAATTGGTAATTGAATAATTTGTGTGTAGAAGTAATTTTTTTAGAAAAATAATTTTATCCTTAAATATAAATGGAGTTACTTTAGTCCTAATAAATGCAAAACATGAAGTTATGGAACTTTCACATTCTTAAAGCTGTTAAGAAAACCATCCCTTAGACAACAAGTTTTCCATATATAAACCTTTGGCAACACTAAACTATAGTACAATTATTTCCTGGCATGCAAGGTGACATAGCTTTGTTACAACAAATGTAAATGACAGAATACAGATTTCAGAATCTCTTAATAACTGGCAGTTGATGAAATGAAGATCTTCATTTATCCCATTTTATTCTTCATTTTTACTGGTATTCTTCCAAAAGGTCTCTGGGGAAAAAAACAAAGGAAAAAAGCAGCAGCAATTAGGAAAAATTCTAAGTCTCCCAAGATTCCTGAAATATGTGTGGAACATATTTTTTCTGTTTAGGAGTGAGCAGATGTTAGTTTCACAGACCTCTCAATGCCTCTCTCTAATAACAGATTGAAAACAATTATTCCTAAAGGAAAAGCATTTTATTTGTTTCTAATAGATTATTTTCCTAAATTTTTTGTTTCAACCCTGAGCCACAAACATAAAAATAGTAACATATTAATAAAAACTGTATTTTAACAACACCTTCTAAATTTTTTTGTTAATTTTGTTTCAGCTTTCCAAAATCAACTATCTTTTTGGATGCTTTAATAATGCAAATGGGATGTCTAACATGTTAAAAAAATCTGGCCACTCACATGTGTCTTGTGTTGGCATTTAATTCTTTAAAAGCTTTGTTAATTTTAACAAATAATTCCCAAATATTAACCTGTTCACAGTGCTCATTTAGAAAATGATGCTTTGCCTACATACAGGCAAACTAAAACAGGGGTCCCAAAGAGTCACCTGCCAGGAGCTCAGATTACAACACTCTTCCCTAATGACAAGCCACAGATTAAAGCAGTGTTTTATATCACAGTCTTTAAAGAATAACCAATTTGGTGTAATTTTGCCAATAAATATTTCTGATTTTATAATGTCCATGCAAAGCAAAATTTTTCAGTAAGTTAATATGACCTTACTTCTGGTAACATTCAGTGGCAGCACTACTTTCAAGTTAAATAGGAAAGTATTAGAGAGGTTCACCATTCAAATAATATTTGGAAATAAATATTGGATATAAATTTGGAAATAAATTTGGATAAAAATTCAAATAATAGTTGGAATGAGTTCCATTTAGTGTCTTATCTTTCTTCATCTGTCTGTAACAAAGTTTGCAACATACTACAGATATAACAACAGCTAACAGAAAAATTAGTAGTATTTTCCCCAGGTGTGACAAATGCATATAAAATATCAGTATATTAAGAATAGTATAAAATTTAGTCACCTTTGGGTAACTTTTGTGTTAATGAGCCATTTTAGGAACTCTTTGGCAGCCATGTCATCAAGGACTTTGTTGATATCACTGGTGAAAGTGCCATCTGCATGTCTCCGACCCATTTCTTCAGCCACAAGAGCTTTTTCTGGGAAACTTCAAAGGTAAGAAGTTATCAACACTGTGCAGATCAAAACAGACAAACCATTTAAAAGGGCCTTGTTACAGGGTTCTGATACACTGCACATTCCCTGTGATTTGAAGGAGTTAAGGGTTGAGCCTGATGCTACGGCTCAGTACAGCACGATGTGTGTTAGAACATCTTTTGAGGCATTATTTTCAAAACACACAGCCATTCCTTCCAGTGAGCCTAAACTCCTCTCCAGCAGTTTTGAAAAAGCCATACATGCAAAAATATTTCTCAGTCTGCAGTGTCTATGCCATGTATATTAGGCACCAGTCATTTACTAAGAATTACTATTTAAGAAATACCACTATTAAAACATTACAGTCAAATTTTCATTTTTTTTTCTGTTTTATTTGGACATAAGGCTTATTTATTTACTTTAAATTATGTTTCCTAAGAATGCTTATTTTTAATAAGAATTATTAAAGGCAATTTTTTTTTTTTTTTTTTGCAGAACAGTGGTTGAAATTAGCTCGCTTAAAGCACTTGTCTAAAACGTACGTGCTTGTTTGATGTAAAATCATAGAATGTTGCATTTTATACTTGGAACCAGATCCTGATTATTTTTCCGTTCTTTTTTTCACTGCTGGAAAACCAGTTTGTCAAAACCAGAGTTTGATTTAGAAAACTTTCCTCTCTTGTTTCATCCCATCAAATATAGGAAGATTTTGATGGATTTCATTAAGGTGGGCTGATGCTGAAGCAGCCTGGGTCCTGGATCCAATGACAGGCAGACTGGTTCATTTCAAGGAAGGCTATATACAAGTTCAACCTCAAATAGTACTAAATATTGGTTTCTAAGTTCAGTGAGGTTGTATTTCTCTCAAATGGATACAGAAATACTCTATTTCTGCTTATGAAAATAAAACATGACAGGAAAACAAGTGGATGTCTGAACATAACTAGGAAGGGGAACCAGCTCTGTGTAACTGACCTAATTTATTTAACTCTGTTTTTTTCAGGAAATTGTCAATATTCACAAAACTTACTTTTCCCTATTTAGTCTTCCTTAACTACAACACACAATCTTGTCTTACAGATTGTATTTTATTATTATTTATTATTATTATTTTTTAATGTAAAGTGAGAGACTTACATACTTTACAGCTGGTAGAATATTTAATCAGAGGATGGACTGAAATCCCTGCCCCAAAGAGCTTACAGTCTAAAGGCACAAATAAGTACAGAACAGTTGAAAGGTGGGCAGTGGCAGCTGCATGGTGTAGCTCCTCACCACGCAGAGTTGGAAATAGATGAGCAGAGGATGCCTGCAGGAGGCTGAAGGCAATGCCACTCTAAGTGTAAGACCATCATGACAAAAGAGGTAAAGTAATGAGGGAGTACATGAAGTGGATAGGACAGAGAAATCTGCAATGAGTATGTGGAGAACAAGGTAGAAATTAAAGAAATCATAGGTAGGCAAAACCATTAGTGGAGCTTTGTGTCCAGGGAACTGCAAACCATGGCAAAAGAATCAGAGGCATCTTAAAAACGAAGGCAAGCTATAGCAAACGATAGTTATGGCAGCAGCAGCTTGGGGAGACTCCGAGAAGCATAGGAAGAGAAAAAGAAGTTTTTAGCTGCTGCTGGGAATGATCATCAGCACACAGAGTACACCTGAAGACATTGGTAAAGATTTAATCTTGGAAATATTGCAGAGGAAAAGATGGACTGTACAAGGAAAAGAAGGCAATTTAAGATGATAGTGACTTGAATAATCTCAGTGACAGTTAAGGAGACTGTAAGCAATGTTATGTGAAGGGGAAGATCATAGTTAGAGGAAGAAGGTCTGGTTTAGTTTTAGATGTGTTGACCTTAAATAAAACTTGACCTTTTAGAGTGTAACAGCATACTGAACAGATTTTAATCTGTATTTGAACTTAATAATGTAAAGTGGTAGTCAGTCACCAACAGAATATCTTCTAATACAAAAGAAAGACATGAAGTACAGCGAGAATGATCAAAAGTGCATCAAAGTTTCATCAGACATGATTTCCAACCCCAAATACTAGGCAAAATTTAATAAGAGGAACGGATGGACTCTTACTCTCTTCTTCCTCGTCCATTCACTAACCAAGCAATGAACTCTTTGGCAGCTTGACCTTCCAAATAAGAGGTGATGTCACTGGTGTAGGTGCCCTCAGCATGTCTCTCATACTCAGCGTGGCGCTTGGAGATGGCATTGCTGAAAGGAGAGCAGCACCACAGGAGCAGACTGTAAGAATTGAACTTTTAAACAATCTTTATTGATTTCAATTTCCCCTGTGCCAGACTAGTGTTTCTATAGGAGACAGGGGTTCTTTTTGTGCCTCAAATTGATCTTGACATATTTTTTATTGCTAGGTTTCAGTTCTGAAGGTATGCCTGTACTATGCAATACAGTTTTGTGCAGAGATTCCTGAACTAGTTCTGAACAACTTACTTCAGGTGCAGAAAGCAATTACAGCTGTATTGGAATGGTCTTACTAATTAAGTATGAGCTAGAAACTGTATTGTATTATACAAACATCCTTTTTGTTGTCCTTTAATTGCTTCCCTACCTTCACCTTCATTATTTCTGAGCCAAACTATTCAGACTTAATTCCTTTCAAGTTTACATTTTGAGTTGTTTTATAAACACCTTTTAAATCATCTCTCTGACCAAGTCATAGTCTTGGAAAACTTTCAAGCCTGATCAACTGCATCTTATTAAAGGCATTCTCCCTCCCTACACATAATTGTGGTTATTTCTCTGATATAACACAAAATTATGTTACAGTGGCTCCTGAGAAGGCAAACTGCACTAAGAAGTAGACATATTATGGAATATTTTCCATGAATAAATTCCCTAGCATTTCTGTTTCAAAATTTGTTAATTTCTGCCCAAATCTAGCTCTTTCTATTATTTTTTCTTCTTGGGATGTCACCATTCCTCCTAATTTAGTACCATCTGCACTTTTCATCAGCATGCTAACTAGAGTTGTTTGGAACATTTTTAATGAAATGCTAATTTTTTTGAGATATGCTGTTTCAATGAAGCGGAAACATTATTACAAATTTGTTATTAATATTGACAGTGTGAATGTAACGGTCTTTGTGATCTGGGCTATCCTTTTTGGATTTTCTGACGAGAGAAAGAATTCATATAGGTAGTTTAATCTGTTTTGCAAAAACACTCAGTGTCTCCTTTATTTATGTAAGATTTCCAATCTCTCTAAACCTTTTCTCAAAAACACAGTCAAGAAACAGAATTCTGGCCTTCAGCAGGTCTTCTCCTTTCTGTAATAAGTGGTTTATGAAACATGGGACTGAGTGCAGAGGGCTGAACATTACATCATGTTTAATCAGTTCTCTGCAAATTTTCCTGGCCACCTTCCTCTCACTAATCTTCTCACCGGTTTTTTGTTCTTCAACATAATGTGTTGGTTTTGTTTATTTTTTTTTCCTTCAGCCTTTCTCCATACCAAGTTCTTCTTTTTATGTTATTTTCTACTCTCCTTGATTACTCAAAATGTGCTTTCCTAAAACCGATTCTCATCCTGTTGCATTCCTTGCACCTACAGCTATAGAACACAGGTACAGGAATAAATAACATAGAGACATATCCTATTTCCTTGTAAAAAGCAGGTGTGAAATAATTTATCTGATTGATATTTCTTTGATTGTGGTAACATTTCAAAAAACACTAGTTGTTCTCTTTCTTGTTCAACTGAAAATGAACTGAAACTGGTTTAGAATAACAAGTTGTGACAAATAGAATACCTTGAGAGCTGGTCAGGGACTTTGTTCTCTTCTGTGTCCTCCTGTGCTTGTTGGCTGTAGTGAAATTGCACAATCATTAGATCATTATTACCAGTACACTGCAGAGCCTGCATAAGCTTTATTGGTTATTATTTGAATATTATAGTGAATCCTCATGACTCAGAGATGAATATTATATTCATTGCATTTCAGACATATGAATTTAAATTAGTACAATGTGTAGAAATTGCTACTTTATACTTTAAAGACTTCCACAGAGATTTAAAACCATTAATGTAATAGATTCTTCTTGATATTTCTGAATTCTTTTTGGGCAGATTTTCTCTAGAACACAAGACTGACACACGTGTACATTATTCTTGCTCTCAGCTTTCTAGCTTGAGTTTAATCAAAGTATATTTGAAAAAAACATGCCAATTTATATTGATGATACTGGTTAATTATCCAGTGGTCAAAAAAACTTACACATCAGCTGCCTTTTCACAAATGAAGCTTCAGGATTAGAGTATCCACAGATAGGAAAGTTTTGACGAGGCCTAATGGCTAAGAATTGTGCATTATATTTAAATATCTTATTCATATTGAACTTAATTGATTCACTGAGAAAATCTGCCTCAAAGAGGCCGAGACAGTCTTTTTAGGTGGCATATAAGACAGTACATTTTGACTTAGCCAAATCCTTTTGATTGATTTTACATGTTTCTCATTTCTATTAATATATTAATATTCTGTTAATGGCTGGACTAGATCTTAGAGGTCCTTTCCAAACGAAATGATTCTATGATTGTATACATAAATTTTCCTCAAGTACTTTACTTATTTGAGGTTTATCCATGGTCTGGGATGGGAAGCTGATACCAAGAAACTGAATTGGCTAGATTCTTGGCTGTTTCTGCTTGTGGAGATCTGTATCAATGTGACCAAAATGCTTACCCATTTCTTTTAGTGCTCATTAACCATTGCACAAAGTCCTGAGCTCGCCTGGTGTCCAGGTACTTGGTGTAATCACTGGTGAATGTGCCTTGTGAGTGACGTTTCACTTCATTCAGCGGTCTGGATTCCTCTATTGGCTCAGAATGGGAAGCTTTGAATGATCTGAGGAAAGTTTAGACCTTGTTAATCTGCAATGGTTGCAGTACAGTCTACAGGTCCGTTGATTCTTCTTTCAACAATACTATTTTTTACTCCCACAAAGTGAAAGCAAGTGGCATATTGCTCAGTAGCTGTGTGGTAAAAGGAATCTGTATAGCAGATTGGACACTGCCCAGTTACACAGTCTTCTTGGATAAATAAGGTAGCCATTGTTTCAGTACCCCAAATTTCTGTGCTAAGCTTTGCAATATTAAAAACCCTGTCAATTTCAATGGTAGATCAAGTATGCATGAAGGGGTCTTTAAATTATAGTATGTTTGGCTTCAAAGTGTAAGAAAACAAAGTTCATGCCAAGTATTTGTAAAAGTTTGGTCTAAAGAATTTACCTTGATTTCTCCTCTGTATCCTGAAGAGGATTTTGCCAGCTGCCTTGAACTATCATTAAAAGGAGACCAGCAACAAAATAAATGCTTTTCATTTTCATTGCCTGTCGAAACAGAAATAAAGCAACAAAGAAAAATGTTATAATGTTTACATATGTCTGAATCAATTACACCAAAAAGAGACATTCTTAGTGCTGATCTGAACATGAAGGTTAAATATAAGGAGCCTTCTAGAATGGGTTTAATGTCCGGGGGATGACATTTCAGGGCCTTGGGTAGGCATTCAGAAGAGGTAGTTTCTGTTCCAGTCTTTGAGCTCTAGTCTGTACTCTAGAATGCAAGGAGAGCTGAGAGCAGCTGCATCCTTGCTGTCTTATGCAATGTGACGATAAAGGTCTGTTCTTTTCTCTGGGTTCTGCTGCTGGCAAGCATTAGATCTGTGATACTGTTCTATTGCAAAAGTGGGATGGTGATGTGGCTGTGATTTCTTTTCCCAGGTCATTCACTAGAGAAAAAACAAAGCAAATCTTTGTCAGGAATACTGTCACATTAGCAGCTCCCCATACTTTCTCACGGAAGTTGCACTGAGTTCACATCAGGAAAATGTCATTGGAAATAATTTTGTCTTGTACTTGGGCTAATACCTGTGTATTTGAATAAGCCCTCTGCCATCCATGGCATTTTCCTATGGAGGTTTATTATACAGTCTGGGAAACAAAGGGAGATAGGACACATGAGTGCCTTGAAGCAAAGCGGTAGCAAAGTAAGTCCCAGTCACAAAAAACACATCCCAATAAATGTAATTTGTACCCTATTCCTGTGGCTCCACTGCAGGAACTACTTAAGCTGATTTACTTACTGCTTGCTGATTTACAAAATAAGGCAGTCTGAGTGAAAATATATATCTTCTCTATTTTGATGCCTTGTCATAAGAGGCTGAATTTAAATATATTATGGGCTGGAGGAAGTTTTAGAAAATGATGGCGGAATGATGTGTAGTGAAGGTGCAGATTACTCCATTTTGAGATTGAGACTTGGCTCTGCACTGAGGAATGCAAATGAGGGGGCTATATGAACACCTCTGAAAAGGTGATCTGCATCAAAAATCCTCCTGCTGTAGGACTTCTACTCTGCCCCTGTAGTCTGCTCCTTCATAGCAGATTTTTTTTGAAACCTGTTTCTCCCATCTGTTTTAAAATAACTTATAGTTGGAGATGCAAAGCTTGACTATTGGCAGGCATTTTACCAATGGTTAGGAAGAATCTATTGGACTGGTACTTTGTAAGGCCTGATTTTTAATCTCTTAAAAATAATCTCTTACTGAATAATATTAATATTTTACTATAATTCCTCAGTATCTGTACCCAAATACTTGAGGCAATCAAAATCTTAATAAAATATTGATCAAGCTCAGGAAAATAAATGAGTAAGTATAATATTTTCTGAAGTATTTTACTATTAGGCAATAGAGTCAGTTTTCCTCCCTCCACCAGAAGCCACTGCCAGTGTTACTCATTTTTTCATGAATGTCTGGTTATTCTGCCTTGTGCAATGTCCCAGTATGTAAGAGCTGACCCCTTCACTTGAACATACCCTGCTATAGTGCCAGCATATACCACAGTGGTCATGTAGTCAGCCTTATTAAAACCCTAACTCTAGTGCTGAAATCTGTTTTCACTGTTTCGTTTGGAGCTGTAATTTGGTGGTGCAACACTGACATCCAATGTTTATCTCAAGGAATGCATAATTTCACATTTCATAGGCTTCTAGCAATGGAACAAAAGCTCTGCCTGTTCTTTGGGAAATGACTCTGTTGTGGTTGTTTCAAAATGGTTTGATTGACCTCTCTGGTAGCTGATACAGCTGTAAATGAGTTAACCTGGACTTGGACACCAAAGTCTGGCTATTACAGCATACATAAGTAAATTTGCCCTGCTTCATAGTCCTAGTGTACAGTTGTCTGTAGCTTTATTAAACTGTGATCCAGATTAGCCATAAACCCAAGTCACTGAGGTGGAATGAAATATCCAATATCAAAAGCTTTTCTTTTATATAAAGGTTATTAAAAGATAATTCAAAGTCACTGTAGTCAGTAAAGAGATAATTTGAGTTTATCTTGGCTCTAACTCTAATGTCTCAGGCCAATAGAACTTTCAGATGTGAACAGTGCCATTGGCTACTTTATTTCTTAAGTATTAAGATAAAAGTTAAATCCATTGTCAACTGCTTTCTAAAATTTTCAGAATCAAAATGGTGAGACTATTAAAAAAGAAATATGTATAAATGCAGTTTTTGAAATTTATAAAATTTTAGAGAATTCTTATTAATAAAATAAGCTTTTCCAAAAACTATTGACCTTCTGTCAAATATGTTATTTTAAAATTAGCATCAGTTTTCTTTTTTCAGCATTTAGTATTTGCTATTGGTAAGTTAAACCAGCGACAGAAGTTCTTGACAAGTTAAACAGGATACAGTTTCAAAAGAAGAAATTGTAATTTTATTCTTGATAATATAGATGTGTGTTATAGAGAAAAAGAGATAATCAGAAAAATGGCATTTTCTTAGTTTATGCTGGCTAATCAATTAATTTCTCAATCAGAAAAAAGGTTTTATTGGCTGTAAGTTATTTAGGTCACCAGTAGATACTGCTAAAAGCCATGGAAACCTATTGTTAAGGCACAGGAAAACTAAAGCTAATCTCACATAGAAAATTTTTATTCCTACGCATATTAGACTAATGAAAATATTTTCATATCTTTCTGATAGAAAATGAAAAAATTAAGACATTTCAGTTTGAACTACCAGAAATATGTAACAAATATACCTCTCAAATCTTGATCAGATATTTATTTGAATATTATTGCCCTGACCAACCTGATTTTTCTAGTTTTCTAATATATTCTACTACAAGTGTAGTAGATTTTTTGTATCTATGTACAATTTTAACTAGCTTAATTTCATTAAGTTTTCAAAAAAGCTTTCGAAAGTCACATTTGTATCTCTTTCTTGTTAAAAATAGAAATTATGAAGTTACATTAAAAAAGCAGTAAAAAAAGGAAATGTTTTCATACGAACATGCATGAATGAACAAAATAGATTTCTATTGAAATGAAACTGTCTGCAAATAGCAATAATTTCTAGAAATAAATAAATTACTTTTTCAGGTAGGTGTGTTTTACATCTAATTTACCCACCATGCTGTAATGCCCTGTAGAAAGTTCTGTAAAATCCAACAGTTCTAGTCTAAGGAATTCCACAGTAGGATGGAAGATTAAATTAAATTTGATGCAATAATCCCAATAACTATTGAAAGACTTTAATTTTACTTCTGTGCTATAAAATTTCCTTCTCTGATCTTACAGTGATATGGAAATAATGGTTGCTTGAGACAAACTAATCTAAAAGTGGGGCAGTGGAGTGACAGTCTGTAGGGTGACAGAGTGACAATCTGTCTTGGACAGTTTTAAATCAGTGTCTACATAAACCCACTGAATTTATTTCCATCTTTCTAGCTTAATCCTCATTGATTCATATTTGGGCAGTATCTGTAAGGAGTGAATAATTTTAAACTCACGTAATCTATCATAAATACCCCACATTAATTAAATATTTCTACAGAAGGTACTAAAGAAGATAAAAATATAAAAATCAATAATTGTGTATCTCATTTAAATTCTTACTACAATCCTTGTCTTTCATGTTCTCATAGTTAATCTTCCTTCTTTCAATTAATTCTGCAACACAAACTGTTGATTTCCATTTATCGGATCATTCTCTGTTGCAGTAATCAATACATCAAAATATTTAAATTATGATGTCATTAACTCCAAATATCAGTGAGTATAACCTCAGAACAAAACACCAATTTGCTGAAAGATCTGCACCTCTATTGCAAACTTTGGGCAGCACAATGCAGATAATGCACTCGGCTTTCTCAAACAAATAACTGGTAGTTCATATAAATCTTACCTTATTTTACTCAGAGGTGATACGTGGCAGCTGCAGAAAGAGCTACTCTCTCTTCTGCAACTATGGCAAGCCTTGAGGATCCTGAGCTCTGCCTAGCTGCCTCTTTTGCACAGACTTATATATATACTGTTCAGCTCTAGTAAGCATTACAGGAGTGCATCATTGCTGACAGTTTCCTTATTCAACTTTAAAAAAAAGTCATCATATTTGCTATTCATTTCATTTGATAATTTTACAAGCAATTTCACACATCCATTCTGCTTACTTTATGACATCAGCGCTAACATGGATTTGCAGAAGGACTGAGGTAGCAATGTCCAAAGTAGTAAATATCAAACAGAAGGGCATTAACATGACAAACAGTGGGCAAAAGGTGCCTGGGATCAAGGCAGCAATTTCTCCAATTTCTGATTTGCCACATTTAGTAGTTAGAACCCTGATTCTATTGACATCAATAGCATTGTTTTCACTTATCAGTTTTAAATCAGAGTTTATAAATTTAATTCATTGTTAAAAATAAGCACAACTTTTCCAAAGCCCTTGAATGATTCTTCAGATAATCTTGTGCCAGTATAATGAATATGAAGAGATATGAAATATTGCAGTGATTGCTACCCACTATGCTATGCCGAGCACAGGTGAAATTTAAAAAAATTGTTTTGATTAGCCCTAGATGCAAAATTCCAAATTTGTAAGTGCTACTGTAAGAAAATTCATACTCACTTGAGAACTATATGCCAATCATTCACTATACACTGAGTTTCACACTGTGGCCTATAGATTTATGCAAGATAAACCATTTGCTCACATTTCCATTCCCTACAAGGAAAAAAATTAAACAAAATAGATTTGAGATGTGTACTAGTGCCTGTTCAATGCAATTACTCTTGTTCAGTGGAGACAATTTCATAGCTCTGGTGGAGCAGCATTGCCAAAGAAAGCCATGGTCACCCATGCGGTGACAACAGAGAGACTGAAACAGGTAGGGGAGATAGGTAGGAGGAAGGTTCTGGAATCACAGCAGACATCTCATTGAATGTTAATGACAGCCTGTGCCCCAGTCTGGAGTGCCTCAGGGTCTGCTTTGTGGCACAAGGCACATACTTATTACAACAAACCTTATTTCCCTTAACACTGCTCCTCAAAGCCAGCAAAGAATGTGCTTCAGTGAGGTAATTTTCTGTTGATTGACCAGATTGGCATCCCCGATAAGATACAACTGAGGTAATGTATAAACTTAATAACCACATTAGAGTGGCAAACAAAAATTACTGGATCCTTCCTAGTGCTCTATCCTAAATACCTGGCTGTGGTACCATGGTAGGGGCTCAGGGAAACATTAAGTCTCACTGCACAGTCCACATAATCAAGTTTAACTTTTGCTAAGTGTAATTTTTCTATGCTATTGAATCAATCTATGAGATTCATGGTTTATTTTTTCCATTTCTGGTCCTCGGGGTGGGTGACCCGCGGCGGCCAGCGGCGCGCCCTGCAGTACCCGGGCAGGGCAGCAGATGGGGACCAAAGGGCCCTTGCAGGGCTCCTGTACCGGGACTGACGCGCACACGCTGGGCCGGGATCGCCACAATCATCGCTCCGCACGCTGAGTTACAGATACTCTGCAAAGAGGCAGTACGGAATGCGAGTCAGTATCCTCTCCGCCAGGAAACAGACAGCTTTTCTCTTTTTGTTTATCTCAGTTTATTTTCTTGTGTCATATAAAGTTCCTTGTTTACGGTAGGATGATTTCAGAAAAAAAAATAAAAAAGAAACAAAGCACCTCAGTGCACCTGGTTGGGCAGGTTGTCACAGAGCTGTATCATCTAGCAGGTCATCTAGCATCTAGAAGGTGACTGGTTACTTGTTTTTCAAGTTGTACACAGAAAATAAAATGTACAGGAAAGAAGTGAACGGCCATCAAGGACCAGGCAACCCTCAGTTGCCATAACTGAGTCTATAGTATATATTTCAGGAGCACAGCAGAGTTTCCAAACAAAAGCAGCATATTATATCAAGTGTATGAGACATGCACATACGCTCACATTTGTTCCTCTCACATTTTAAAATACACCAAATAGATGGTACCTCTTGGCAAAATCAAAGGCAACCCCACTGTCCTCTATATCATTATTCTCAAATGAGACAATACTTTGAGTCAGACTAAGAGACAGAAGCTGAAAGTGGCCTGCCTTTGGGAAATTTTCATGTTTCTCGTGATTCAATTGGAGTGGTTGAGTTCACTGTATCTGGAATTTATCAAAGTTTCCTGCACCATCATCTGATTAAAATTGTTAAGAGCTGAACATTTTAATGAATTAGGAACTTGCTGGCTTTTGACAGTAAAAAGTAAAAAAAGCCTCATCAAATGCTTTCAAAAAAGTGACCTCCCCAAATTCTTCTGTGTATTTCTTCATTACATATTTATTGCTATTGTATTATTATCCATTACATGTCTAAAGGGAGGAGTACGTATCTTGGGGTATGACTACAGGCCCACACCCTCTACTTTCTTATATTATACAGAAAGCATTCTCTCCTAACCTTGTCAGCTGTGAGCTCAGAGGGCTGAGCTCTGCAGCCCCCTTTGTTTTGCTATCTTTGTTACACGGTAATGACAAAGAGCACTCCCTTCCTGAGAACAGGAACCAATAGAGGAGGAACATATGTGTAAACACAAGCACACATAACAAACCCACCTTGTTGCACCCATAAACCTGTGCTTGTACATAACACACACAGTGTGTGCCTGTGTGTGTATACAACCCCACGCCACCATTTGGGGAGCACAAATGCCTTTCTGAAATGGTGAGTTTGGGGTCTCCAGGCCTTTCCACAGCACCCAGCTCCGTGCTCTCTGCCAGGGGTGATGACAGGTTTGTACCTCAGCAGCCACAGCCATTGTAGCTGAGCTGCAGCCCACACTGTCTGCTCAGGGAAGTTGGAATCGCTCCACTGCGAGTCAATGGAGCTGCATCAATTTACGCAAGCAGAAGAGCTGGCCCAATATGTACTAGTTGTTTTACATTCTGAGAAGACAATGTTCATAATTGAAAGTAATACCAAATGCTCTTTGCAAATACTATGAATTATTCATATTAAATATAGAGCCTTCAAATGACTCTATAAAATGTTCTAAACAGCTGTGCCTTGTAATTGGAACTGCCTGGCAAACTGGGAAGTATTGAATGCAGTCTGAATTGGACTTGATATCTGAGTAAAATGAGTATAACAGCAACCATATTCAAGAACCTGACTGGTTTTCTGCTAAATTTCTCTTCAGGACTTTTCTTCTTTACAGCTGCAGTAATCCTGTGTGAAACAAATCATGTAGGTCTGTGTTTGAAGTATAAGGATTGCAGGTTCTTTCATATGCACAGCTCACATAGCATGAATAAGGTAAATGATGAGAACAGGTTTGGAGTGGGATCAGTGACTTTCTACAATTTATGTACACTTCAGCCTCTAGAATAAAGCAATTTTTCCTTTTCAGCTCTATTTTTAATTTTTAAAAGCTAGAAAGAATTCATAGTGGAAACTGACTTGTAAACAACTGTATTTGTGGCTATTTATCAATGGCCTGTCTACCTAATTCAGAAAAAATATATTTTACCTTCAGAGGCTTGGATACCTTGTTTATATGACAGGTATTTGAAGACTCGTGTTTCATTGTCTGAAGTGGTATGTTTGAGTATCTGAAGTGTGAGAGCACTATCCAAATGAGAAAAGAACACAAAGTGCTCAGTATTTTTTGAAAACCAGATCCTCTAAAACATTTGAAAGCGGGAAGCAAAACTTTGAGGATGTTCATTCTTGTCATAAGAACCTAGCTTAATTCAAATTGTGTCCTAGTCTTGGCTCTTACACACCACATTCCGTGTTTGCAGTATAGTTATATATATTTTTATTCACATACTTTGTTAGTTTCACCTTGGTACCTCAGGACAAGCCCTTTCACCGTGAACTACTGAAGATGTGTTACAATCTGTAGCCTCTTAAGGCTCTTCTCTCTGACTGAAGTGTAGTGGGGCAAATACCTGTCCAGTGAATGCTTGGGGTAATGCTTGTAACATTACCTGAGGTAATGCTTGTAACATTACCCTGAGGAAAAAGGATTGTGTTTGTAGACAAGGCGGAACGAAACATGTTCTCTTTCTAGAGAAGAGAAGGCTTGGGAGAATCTCATCACCGTATACAAATATCTGAAGGGATGACATCTTCCAAAGAAGACTGAGCCAACCTGTTTTAGTGGTGCCCAAGGACAGAATGAGAAGCACCAGGCACAAACTGAAACATAGGGAGTTCTGTCTGAGGAAAAGGAAGCACTTTTTTACCATGAGGGTGACCAAGCACTGGCAGTGGTGGCCCAGGGACACTGTAGAGCCTTCAGATGGCTTTTAGTTATTCAAACGCCATCTGGACAAAGTCCTAGGCTACGGGATGTAGGTAGGCCTGTGTGAACAGGGAAGTGAGATAAGTAGGCCTCCAAAGTTCCCATCCAACCCCAAGCATTCTGTGATTCTGTTAGAGTACAAGGGCAGGTTTGCAGTACTCTGCACCCTTTCTAGTGACTGACTGTGATATTACCTGTTATAAGCACAAGCCATCCAGCAATCTGATGCTGATGTATTTTTAAAAGGGTTTTTTGACACTCAGAGCATCCTAGGACATTTTCTCCCAGGTCATCAAAACACATGGTTGCTCTATCATAAAGCTTTCAGGTTAGACATTATTTCAGCAATTCAGTGTAAATGTCAAACTCTACTGGAGACATATTCCCATTCTTTGGCAAGAACACTGTGTAAGGCAAAGAAATTAACAACATGAAAAACAATGAAGGAAAAATGTTGGCAGCAACTGCACTTATTTTTAATTTTTTTTTTTTAATCCCCACAACTGCTGCCTACAAGCCAAAGTAGATGGTGAACGGTTAGGAAGATGTGTACTATGATGGCCTGAGGAAACAAACAGACCTCATGGCAGATTAATAATGAAATAGCTAATACACCACTTGAGAAAGATGTACCTTCTGTATTTTATTCAACTGATTTTCCTGAAATGTCCCTTATTTCAAATACTTCCAAAAGCTTCAGACAACAGACCTGTGGGTAGGGTGTGAACAACACATTGCATCATTTTATTACTTACAGTACCAACAAAGGGCCAATCTATCTGCCCAGATTTCCAGAACTTAGAGGATTTTCAATAGAATAAATAAAATAAAGGTGAAGAAATTGAAAGTGACCTTAATATATTGATATTTATGTGAGATTGATACCATGCTTTTTTGGAAATTACTTAGGTTCTCATTGACATATTCAGGTATCTTAAACCTATAAGTATCTCAGATAAGAGCTTAATTTTTCTCTCTTTCACCACGAGATTACAATTATTTCCATGATGTTGTATCAATATAACAATTTGAGAGTTAAATTTCATTATTTCAACTGAATTGTATTCCTTATTTGTAAGATAACCATATTTCTGAGACTACTGTTGTGTGCAGCAAATGCACATAGGATCATATAATCAACATCTAATTAGGCCCACTTCATGTTATATTTGCTTAATTTTAACTTTCTTACAGCTATAATTTTTTCCTTTAGCCATTATAGCAGTTGAATTTTAATTACATTACCAACAAAAAGCTCATTAACATCACGTAATTGGCAGCGTTTCCAAAAAAACCTGAACTAATTGAGTATTTTCTGAAGAGTTCCCATCAAAGTATAATTTAACCATTACAAACAGCTTGGCAACTACATTTGCATAAAGATGTATCTAAGGAATGTTCTCATGTGTGGAAAATCAGATTTGATATTGCCATTAACAAACGAAGGAAGCTGTTACATAGCAAATCACTTCCACATTTTAATTATTTTGGCCAAACCCCATGTTTTTGTCAAGAAAGTCAAGTGAAACCCCTTGCTTTTCCACAAAGAAGCAGCAACTGGTCTCTGACTGAGAGTTATGAAGCAGCTTGCTTTGTGGGAAGGCAACACAATCTATTTTAGGTTATTTTGCACTCGCAACAGCTAATAGCAGAGATTGTGTCAGAAAGACCATGGTTCTTATGCAGGGGACTAATTAAACACATGACCAAGCAATTGTTTAATCTACAAAGGATCTCTTGCTAATTATCTTGTTAATATTCTTATATTGTGACAGGACTGATTTAATTACTAATGAAAAGAATACAAGTATTCCAATCATTTTTAGCTTCCACCATTTTTTAAAGACTCCCTACAATTGTTGCACTAGAAACAAAGCAAAGAACGCTTGCACAATCCTTTGATCCTTCCCCTCCAGTCTGCGATGAATGACACTGAGATCAGTTTGAATGCTGAGGTGATGATTAGAAATTAAAACAGGTCAATATGGCTCACATACTTTGAATATAGGTGAAAAACCCACTGATATATGATAGTTATTATGAGTGTCCTGCTTTCTTGTTTAAACCTGAACACTGAGAGTTTTGCAGAATCAAGGTTTCAAATAAGAGTTGAATAAAATTTGAACACATTCAACACTGTCAATAGGTACCCAAACTTCAGGGTTAAATATTGTGTGTTCCTATCTCTTCTTGGATTCTTTACAAAAGGATGGAAATCAATTTTGAGAAACTGGTTATTGTTAGAATGCTAATTAGGTATGTGCACTGCTTCCTTTGTCCTATCCCATTTTACAGTTCGAGTTAACAAATGCAACCATATTAATCTGACAGTGTGCATTTGCAATGAACCACCACTCTTAGACTGCAGAATGTAAGTTTAAGCAAGTTGGCAATAGATGCACAAGACCCTTTACATTCTGATTTTATTTTTTCTGTCAAAAGATATCAAATGCGTCAAAACATTTGTTACCGTAACATTTGCTAATATACAACATCAAAAGTGGATGTAAACATGAAGTTTAAAGTTTCAAAGTTCCTGTGATCAATTCACCTGAACACTATACAACTTGGGCACTGCTGTCTTTTCATTCTCCCAAAGATGTCTCAGATGCCTCAGCATGCTCTGGGTAGCCTATTTATTCTGACAAAGAAAAGCATTGTTTGAGGAAGTGGGTCATATGTGTGTAGAGATGTTTGCTGGAAAGGCCTGGAATTCCATGGTTCTGATCAGTATACCACTGAAAGAAAAAGTAAAAACAAAACATAAACCCCTTATGTCATGTTTTCAATTCTGCAAGAGTCAAACAATACAAAAAAATGTATTTTACTGCTACACATAAGAAAGTGGATGGGTCAAGAAAAATGAGGAACCTGATAATTTTCTTTTTCATCAGTTCCCAATATTTTCTTATTCTTGCTGGAAAAAAAAAAGTTTCTAAGCCTTCTGTTATTTAAGAGTAAGCATTACTGCCTCAGTACGTAGAGGCCAGTTGTACCAAGTCAGGCAAAAGAGCCTTGAGATGCTGTTAGGGATGAAATCCCCTTGGCCTGCTGCATGGCCTGGGTAATAAGGGTAAGAGTCTTGCTTAGGAATAACTACTGAGCTCTAAGCAACAAAATTTCAGCTAAATGTTGTTTGAGTTCTATGCAAAATGAACCTTGTGAGTGATGATGTGGAAATAAAACACACATATGAATGATGCTAACTCAGAAATACCTGCCATTCCACTGTAGCTGAACCAGAATGATTACATCTGCATACAGTATTCCAGATACTTAAGATATAACCCGGATTTGCTAAAGATCAGCAAAGGAGGCAGAAAATGTGTAACACACAAAAGGGCCTATAAACCCCTGTTATCCCTTTTTGGGGAGTTCATGGCCCTGTGAAACCAGACTTGGGCAGAAGATCAGTATGTTTGATAACAGGAAAACACTTTGGTTATTAGCCCTGAGGAAAAAGGTTTGGAAGCAGAGGTTAGCATACAAATCAGATCTACATTTCCCCTGTTTATTTATCCTTTATATCCAGCAATCTCTTTCCTATGTGTTTCTCTCTCTGCCTATGCCTGCTATCCCATGAAAGTTTTTCAGAGAACTTTTTTTTGCTGATTCTGGATATATATTTGGATACCTTACACCCTTTTTGCTTGTTTCACTTCTTGTCTGTGGCAGACAAGTCCAATTCAAGATAGACTCTACCACAAATAGTGACAATTTGGCCCCAGAACTCAGCTGTTTCACCTTCCTCTTTTACCCAGTATCAAAGGCACTCATAAGGAGGCTGAATTCTTATTCTTCTCCCTGGCTCATTTTAAAAGCCTCCAAGTTATTCTTAACAAGAGGAAAATCCTGCTAGCATGCAAAGGGCAAGGAAAAAAAAAGAGCAGAAAAATCATTTGGGGTAGAAATTGAGAAGTTGTTTATGAAGGATAACAAATGCACTAGCAATTGCCAAATTTTGAAGCATGTTCAGTTGAACAGGGTAGTTAAAAACACTGCCAAATGTCAGATAAGCTTATTGAAAAAGTTATGAACCACTTTTCAAAATGAAAAATAGTCTATTATTTACCATTGCCTGGAAATCCACCTGTGCATTAACCAGAGCTTTTGCAATTTGTGCTGAGTTCTGAAAATGTACATTATCTAAAAAGAAAAAAAAAAGTGATTGTCTGTTGAAACATGTTAATACCACAAAGCATGAAGTTATAGTGCATTTAGCTGTGTCCACTAATTATCAAGTGATACAGTTGACATTACTAAGAACGAGTAAGCATCTTATGATAGGTCATATGGAAATCTACCAAAGATCTAAGTCCTGACCCAATCAAAGATAGATGCTTAATGTTTTTCAAACAAAGTGATTCTGGCTCTGTGTTTGTTCTGCCATTTGCAAACCTCACCATCTGCTGTTCCATGGATGAGAAGATACTCTACATTTTGGAAATTCTTTGCTCTTGCCATCACAGTTGAATTCTGTTGAGAGGAAAAAAGAACAGTTCAGCAACTTTAATTTAAACCACTTATTTATAGTGCTGAAAGGCTTTCATTACCTAGTAGAAAAACAATCCAACGGTTGAACTGACATGACAGCAGTGACTTCATATCAATCTGAGAACAGAAACCATGTACAAGGCTGTATTTGTGTATATATATAGATATATACATATCAGTCTCTACAGTGGGATCTGAACGATCTGGATCAATGACCCAAAGCCAGTTGTCTGAGATTCAACAAGGCAAAGCGCCATGTCCTGCTCTTGGGTCACAACCACCCCTATGCAGCTCTGGGGGCCATGTGGAAGGGTGGCTGGAAAGCTCTCTGGCAGAAAAGGACCTGTGGGTATTGGTTGAAAACAGCTGCCCGTAAGCCAGTGCATCCCCAGGTGGCCAAGAAGGCCAGAGCCATCCTACCTGTACCAAAAGTAGTGTGGCTAGCAGGACCAGAGAAGTGATCATCCCCCTTACTGGGCACTGGTGAGGCTGCACCCCAAATCCTGTGTAAAGTTTTGGGCCCAAGACAGACACTGAGGTGCTGGAGCGTATCCTGAGAAGGGCAATGGAGCTGGGGAGGGTCTGAAGAGTGAGTCTTCTGAGGAATGGCTGAGGGTGTTCAGCCTGGAGAAGAGAAGGCTCAGGAGGGATCATTACATTCTATATGACTCCCTGAAGGTATTTTTTAGCCAGGAGAGGGTTGGCCTCTTGTCCCAGGCAACAGTCAACCAGACAAGAGCGAATGGCCTCAAATTATGCCAGAGGAGGTTTAGACTGGACATGAGGAAAAATTTCTTCATGGAAATGGTTGCCAGGCATTGGAACAAGCTGCTCAGGGCAGTGGTTGAGTCACCACCTGGGAAGGTATTTTAAAGATGTGTAGATGTGGCACTTGGGGACATGGTTTTGTGGTGCACTTTGCAGTGTAAGGTTAATGGCTGGACCTGATGATCTCAGAAGTCTTTTCAAAATAAATTATTCTGTGCATCTGTGATCTGTGACTTTGGCTTCAGGACAGGAATACCTATAAATAAATACTGGGCTTTTTTTACATCATTTGCACGTGTTCTGAAAAGCACCAGCAGAAGAAAAAATATTAATCTGCACCGTATTGATGATATCTGTCCATAGAAGGTGCCTGTGCAAGCTTGGCTTGCAGCAGGTAGCTTTCTGTGCTGTCACAAATGTCTCTACACTAGCAGAAACAGATTTGATATTTAGCGTCCTTTCTATGGACCAATTCAGACAAAGAACAGCACTAGTCATGTCATTCCCAGAATGCTCTTATTCCTGGCGACCCAGACAGCTCCACCAGGGCTGTTTGGTATTGAGTGTTTCTGTTCTTCGAGTTGGGATGGAAATACATACCAGAACACGATCCAAATCTTTAACAGAAGTGTTTCCACTAAGTTCTTGGATGTTAACTCAGGCCTCTCTGTATCCAGGGCTGGTATGTGCTGCTAGAGGAAACTAGACTTCCTATCAATGTGAAAAAAAGAATGGCAACCTGTTCTAGGTAGGGGAAGCTGCTCTGATCATTTAGTATGCTTATGATCTTATTATCAGAGAGTTAAATTTGGATGAAGCAGTTTGCATATCTCAGCTAACAGTACCAACCAAAACCTTACTAACATCAACATTTTAATCCCTCTCACTTCAGTTCTTTTCTAGGCTAATGGTTAGCACTGGCAGAACAGTATGATTTGTCCAAGTAAGAAAATAAGGACTTCCGTTTAGCTTTTTTGGGATTTATAAATTAAAAACCTACAATTAGAACCTACAATTAATTATGGAGATAAGAATTTCATGGCAGTAGCTTTGCTACAAAAGGACTGTACCATGAGAGCTGGTGGGCCACTTTCTTTCATCACAGTTCCACTTACCCATAGAAGTGTTATTCAAATTTAAGGCAGAACGGCACAGAAACGGAATTCTCACCTTATAGTGCTCAAGATTATCGGACTTTATAGGAAGACCCATAAATCGTTCTGTGTAGATTGATGCTGAAATTAAAGAAGAAAAAAGCTACAGGTAAAGAAAGTGCAGATATTTTGTGGCTTCAGTGACACATAGGAAATTAAATGATGTTTAACTGTGTCTGTTCTTGGCTTCCTCATAACACATCAAATTTTCACATATTTTAAAAGTCAGCTATGAAGGCTAATTATTTACTGTTCTCCAAACCATCTTTGCAGAAATAGTGGTTTTATACTCATCTAGATTTTGGGGATAAAGGCAGTTAATTTATATGGCTTTATGCGGTTGGGTTGAACTCCAGAAGCCAGCTGAATAAGGCAATGGGCCAATATGGGTGCATGGTGGAAAGATGACACAGACTAATTCTGACACCTTAAAAAGAGGAGCTGAGGATTTGTATGTGTATTTACAGTAAATATGGATATGCATGTTGTCATTTTCCTATTGAATGCATATATGCAGCAACTAGAGAGAGCAGGAAAAGATGCAGGCATGAATGAAAAGGTGGCCCATTGCTTTCCAGGTCTCTGTTCAATTTCTTTTTCTAACTGCAACAAAGAGTGGTAACAGATTTGACAAAATAAATGTGAATAACTGAACAGTATCCATCACCAAGAAATCAATGCAAACATCTCTCTTTGAGCTGCCTTGGTATTTGTACTTTAACTAGGAGCTGTTATGAAAATTTATGGAAAACTGACACAGCAGCTGCTACTACCAGAAGATTACTTTCTTTATGACCTTGCCTTGAAGGAGGAACTGACACATATTGAGCAGTCAAGCTGCAGAATTACAAGGACTTTACTTATTTAAGGAAGTCAGGGCCTTCTGACAAAGAAGAGTTGTCATCTTTTCCTCTCAAAAGAGAGGTGATGGCCATTGTAATCATTAAGGAATTGGGATTGTCTATCTTGTTCAGTTTAATACACTGTATCAAAAAAACTTTGCTAAAAAATAGAAATGAGAATCCTCCCAGGAAAAGAAAATAAATCAATATACTGATGTTAGCTTATGTATCATTTACATGTGCTACCTCTGAGAGCTAAAGACATGTACTATGTCTCCCACATCAGCCAAGCAAGGCTTCTGAAGAGAATTTGCAATGTAAGTACCAAAAAAAATTAAGTAGCCTATCTTTTATCAAAATCCTTTATCATTCCATGAAAACAGAAAATGTGCAATATCTGTTGTCAACACAGTGTCAAACAACCATATTGGGCTTAAGTTTTCAATAAAATAGACTCTTTCTGAATGGCTGGCATTTCTACAGTATTCTGAGCCAATTTTTCCACCCTCTTTTACCAGTATAGCTACAACAAGTCCACAAAGGTCAGCAGAATTGCATTATAATGACTAAGTGGAAGATTCAGCTTGTCAATTATTGAGGAAGGAAAAGCAGATGAATTTAAATAATTTTTAATGAAACAGTCACAGATATAATGCTTTTAACTATACATTGTCCCTGAATGGAACCTTCCTTTCTATCTTATAACTGTTCAGCTCTGACTCAGAATGGAGGAGGGTGGGACAGCTTCTGATGAAAGAATATGGCCCAGAATCTCATCTGTGCATCTAAAAGAGGGTTGGACAGAATTTAGAAGCTCTAGGGGCCAGTACATCCTGTGACATACTGATACTGCTCGGAGCCTCAAGGAGGTAACATCCTGCAGTTTTACCCCTAACACAGTTCACCCTAATGCTAACTTGATGTGTTTGCCAAAACTTATGACTCATGACTTGCTTTTGTTTCCTTCCTTCCTTAGTGGAGGTACATTTGCCTGTTTGGATTTTACAGTGTGTTTTCAGCAAGATTCTTTAATTGCCACCTGAAAATTCAGCTGATGTAGAGATTGCAATGGTGCAGGTCTAATCTGCTTAAACTTAAAAAATTCATTTGAATTTTGATGCCGAGACAAATTTTTATAGCATGTCTTTTATTAAGGGACTTTTGTGAAAGCAGTGCTTTATGCCTGCATTCTAGAAATAATTTTGTGATCATGAGTAAAAATGCCTTAAAAAAATCTTGATGCCAGCGAAAACATGAAGACTATGCTTCCTGTGTCATACAAATATTTTCCCCTTTGTTTGCAAAACACCATAAATACAAGGAATGTCTGTGCTAGCAGTCAGGGAAGGAATCTTTTCCATTTAACCAAAAATTTTTCTCATAACCAAGACTTCTTAGAAAACGACCATATGCTAAGTAAATGTGTTCAAAGTGCTACATTTTACTCATTGAAAATATTCATGCCATGATTTTTTTTTACACTAAGGTTCCTTAACACCATGCCAAAAGCTTAACAGGTCGGCAAGTATGAGTATGTTCCTGCTTTATTCACACAGGAAGGCCTTGGGAATATACACCCAGTGTTGTTTCCTCTCAACAGTTTGAAGCTAATTCCATAAATATAAATAAGAATATGTGTTGTACATATTGTACAACAATACAGGCATGGCTGAGAAACATTTAGAGGGAAAAGTATTAAATTAAAAAATATTATATTGAACACAATAGTCTTTCACTTTTTCCACAGCTTTTTGGAAACAACTTTGGAGGCATCAGAAATACTGATTTCTGACACAGGTCATCTGTGGTTTCAGAAGTTGAAATGTACTATGATTCTGTTGCTGGCAGATAAATCAGTTCAGCTGTTTCCGAATTCAGTGATAATGCTTTAATAGGACTTTAAGGCAGATCACTCCTTAATAGCAGTTTATTGAGAGGGCTTTATGCACTTACTGTTTTAGAAGTGCATATGGAATTATCCAGACATACCTTCTTTGTGACAAAATCAGTTCCAAACTGCCAGTTGCTCTCAGTTATTTTCAGCAAGAAAAACATTAAACTTAAGGTCTTAAAAGTTTTAAATCTAGGTAATTTGAATGTCTTTATGTTTCAAATTGCCAGTCTCCTGCAATGATTTAATTTAAGAAGTCATTAAATGCTACATCTTGCTTTCCAAGTCAGTATTTATGACAAGTTTCCATACCGTAATATTCCCAGCTGGAAACAGGAGCCACAGCCATTCCACATTTAAATACTCCACTGCCAGATCCAAGTGCCAAAGAAGTTACATAGCCACCATAGGACTAGGAGGAAATCACAGACGGTTTAAAATTACTGGTGAAGTATCATTCTGTTTTCTGAATCAAACTCATATAAACTAATTCCAAATGAACTAATTTGCTTTGCATGCATGGAGGACAAAATAACAAAGGGTTGAGGGTTTTTTGAAATTAATTTATTGATATCAAATGGATCTGATGTAATTTTTTGTGAGACAGATTAGACAAATTAATAAAATAATTTCTCTTTTTTTGCTGCTTCTTCAATGTTTATCACTGTTTTCATTACCACTTACAGTCACAGAGAAATTGAATTTTGTAGCATCCTTCATGGTAATCTAATGCAGCCTATAGCTCAAAACAGGGCTAACTTCAGACAGAAATGACACTGATTGCAGTCTCATCCATAGTGCACATCCTCTCCACTCTATCTGCTTTAACAATGATCAATTTTGTCATATTTTTTTCCCCTAAAACCAAACAGAAACTTTCCTTCTGGTAGCTTGTTTTCATTGCCTCTAATCCTTTCAAGGTGCACTTCCAAGAAAAGTTAGAGTTTTTTTTCCCTCCCTTAACAAACTACCTAGGTTTTGCTAAAGACCAGCATGCTGAACTGACCCAGTCATCAGTACTAATATACTCATTACTTCAGGATGGAGCAATTCCTCCCTATGGCTGCCAGCCACGGTCCCTGGTATTTTCTGGCCTGATTCCTTAAACTGGGACCCAGAAAGGAAGAATAAGTTCCCGGCCATAAGAAGGATAAAGCAGTAAGTAAACCTGGATAAAGAATAGATCTGGGAAACTGAATGGGGCTAGTTGCTGAGACATGAAAATAATGTAAATAAAAAGCCTTTGGTTTGGCTCTCCACAGGATGTGGAACTGAGGTTGGAAAAACTCATATAAGGTCTTTGCAAAATAATGGGTTTCTGTTTACTTTGGAATGGAGGAAGGGATAAAAGTATGGCGTGTCATGAAAAATTCTGAAGATTACTTCAGTAGTATATGAAAAACTAAGGGAAATAAGCAGTTTTTTTTTTTTTTTTTTTGTACAGAAGTTAACTCAGTCCATCCTCTTGACTTTCCAGCTTGTAATGATAGTAAGGGATATAGTGGTAGAAACACTACTGGTAGAATTTTTCCAAATCATCTGATTTGCTCATTTGATCTTTCAAAAAATCAGTCCACAAGGCTAAAAAGTAAGGGATTAGGATTGGGCAGATATATATGTTCAGTGTAACAGGCTGAGAGAGTTCACAAGCCAAATTACTTTAATAGTTATTTAAGAGCTTTTGCCATCTTGAAGAGTTTGTTGAGTCTGAAAGCACGAGTTCATGCACACTCACCAATCTGCAGCCTACAAATAAGGAAACAGCTTTCAACTCCTTTCAAAGCTTACAGACTAGGAAATGGTATAATAAATTGGAAATAAATTGGAAAAAAAGGTTGATAGGTTTGGCAGTAGTGCCTTTATTTTAATATTATATCCACTCCTGGAATACAATGTGTCCAAGCTCTTAGTTGGTTCTGGAAACACTGTGGTGAAAGAAAATATGATGTGACTTAAAAAAGAAAATATTTTCTTGAGACCTTAAATTACCTAATGTCACTTTAGAATTATTCACTTCTAAGCATCTGTGTCGTTCAATTTCACCATATGATACCCATTTTATTCTAGTGTTACAATAGTAATTGTACCAAAGTAACTTAAATATTGGTTGGTAGATGCTTCATAGAAAGATTTTTAGCAACTCTGCTTATGTGCTGTCTAAGATGAGGCAATGTATCTGGCTATTAAAGGTTCTGGGAGCATTACAAAGAGAAATACATGATAAAAGCAATCATGAAAAATAGACTGGCTAATAATTTGGAATGACTCCCATACTTCCCAATTTTTCCATGTCTTGGTGAAGCTGTCAATGTTGTAAAGCCCTCAGATCCAGATTCCTCCCTGATGACCACTGTAAAGCCAGCCAAGTACACAGTGAGTCAGGATGATGCAGGGGTCACATTTTCTGATGAGAGATAGTCATAGGACTTTTCTCACTATTTTAAACTCAGATCAGAAAGGACAATACTTGAATTTTGGCAGTAAGTCCCTAAGTTAAAACTAAAGCCAAATAAAATGTCTTCATTTGGCTTGACTTCCAGTCCAAACAATGTATTAGACATGAGCTTTTCAAAATTCCCTCTTGAGCTGCCAAAGGTTCATTTTTGGGGGCTTGAACTGTTGCAATTACATGTATATAAGTACCAGCAGGAACCACCCCTTTGGCAATACCATCATACATTTGCAGAAGAGATTTTATATATACCTAAGACAGAACCAGGAATAATAGTAATAATAATAGTAAAAAAAATTATACTGCAAGATTATTAAAGATAGATCTAAAAACTCCAAATACTTACCCAGCCCCATATTGCTATTCGTTTCTCATCAATAAAGCCCATTTCTATAAATTTTCTGTGGAAAATAAAATCACAGAAATAAATGCATTATTACAAAAAATTGCTAGTACAATAACAAATTAGCAAAAAATAGTTTTTCTTGCACTTTTTTTTCCACACATCCCACCAATTTGAGCAAACTGACAATCAACATAGCATGCCTGATTTCTACAAAGCATCAACAATTCAATCAATAGGTGTTGAAAGGGAAGTGGAAGAATTTTTCCTGAAAGAAAATACTGAAATCAATGCTTTCACATAATAATAATTTTTATTCCACTGGATGAGGATAATTTTCATTGCTTTAGTGCCAGTGGTGCAGGATTACCATTAGCATTCAGACTTTATCGTGCAAGATACACTACATACTGATGTCACAGTGAGTTAATACCTTCATTTCTTAACAGGAACAGTATTGACTTCTGAGGAGATTAGGGATTCCCTGCAGAAATAAGTGTTTTTTTTTTTTTAATGCCTGAAAAGTAAAAAGCTCTTATGGCCACTTTAATAAAAAATAATAATGAAGGAATCATCTACTAATGCTCCAAGTAGGTAATAAGTTTGAAATGTATAAAAGGTGCAAAACTTCTTATGCTCTCAAGAGTCAAACAGGTCAAAGAGAACCATAAATATTATGTGTCCTACAAATACTCTGAATCAGAGTGTGGAGACTGTATTTCTAAGGAAATATTAGCAGCAGCAAAGAAAGGATGAGGCAAAAGGATTGAGAGTGACAGATAAACACAGTAGGTTTGATACACATGAGAAACACAGTAGCCTTATTTACCAGGACAAGGGCAAGTGATTGACAACACCCAAAACGTGGGATACTATCTGGGTGGGACAGAGTTAGAAAAGCCAAAAAATTATTTAGTTTTGTTATATTATTGTGTAATCCCTGGGGCTCCACCTACAGTAAAAGCCCCTCCAAGAACTTCCCACCAGAGTATAGAGGCTCTCTAAAAATCATGCATCTTAATCCATGTGTTAGATCAGGAGGATGGAATGCACTACATTTAACTGAATAAAAATTTAGTCTAGGTGCTGACAGAAAACTGGGAAGTGTGAAGTCTGAGGTCACTTTTTCATGGCCTGTCTCAGCAGATTTTGCAACTGCAGAATCAGTTTAGGTTCCCTCTGATATTCTATGTCTGAGCAATGATTCAGAATAGTATAGAAGCATTCTTATATTTTGAAGTATACCACTCCTCCTAAAATTTTCAAGATAGAAAATAAAATAATAGAATAATAGAAAAACTTGACATGATATACACTTATTCTGTTTCACTTACCACTGAAAAGGATAATGGTGCATTTATACTTATAACATTGAGGAAGAAATGAATTATCACAAAGCAGAAAGAGGAAGGAACAGATATCCTTCCCACACACACTTGTAAGTACAGGCAGCGCTCTCAAACAAGCAGAGAAAGCTGTGAAAACCTGGGTTGCTACATCCAATTTTCAGCTAAGATATTTGAGTATCTTCGTGGAGTCTGGAGGAAATAGGGTATTTACTGTTGTACCTGGAAATCTATCCATCCATCCATCCATCCATCCATCCATCCATCCATCCATCCATCTATCTCTAATATCTCTGAAATCTATCCAATCTATCTCTGATGGGCCAAATTCCCTACCAAAGGCTAGGCTAAATTCCTGCCTTGCAGTCATCTCTGTGGGGTTCAAACTAACCCTTTAAATGCTCACTTTAGCAGTGCTACTGCATCTGTAAAATTAACAAGACAATCTTTCTTTGCAATCCTTATCTTTCACTTTCTCCCAAAAATCTCTGCATAGGGAATCAGTTTCCCCTGGAATACTTTCAAGTGTTTTCATGCAAAGGAGCAGCTGTTGGGGAACACTTATCAAGGGACCTCAGGTACCTTCGGTGCTTAACTATCCTACAACAGCACAGAATGCAAATTTGTGACTAATTGACCTGCAGAACATTTGTGTCAGTTTCAGTTTCACTACAGAATTCTCATTTGACCTTTAGCTAATCAGTGAGGTAAATCCCTATGGATCTCTGGCTAATCTCTATGGTCACCGAGACAGGCTTGCCCTACAGGAAATAACTTCAGAAAAATGGATAATTGGCTTAACTTGCACCACTGACAATTGTATTTCTTTAGGCTTAGGAGTGAAGCCTCTGATGATTCTCTTATGCAATGCAAGTGGTGAGGTCCAAATGTGGACCAGACAAAACCTCACTGACATCAAGCAAACACTAATATTTTCTTTTTGCAAGTGTTTTTGGCTTACATCCTGGAGACCTCTAGTATTCAGAAGAAAGGCTGAGAATTCAATATTTCTTTCACCTTACTACTTCTTGGTATGCAAATACAACAGCTATATAGGGAGAAAATCTACTTACTTAACTGCTGAGATTTGGTCCTCAACTTCATAGACTCCGAGTCTTCGATATACTGCATGCAAAATCTTGTCACCTTGATAAGCTGTCCCTCTGCCATCCACCAGAGCAACAATAATTCCCTCTTTGCTTGCAAGATAGGTTATCCAGCTAATGCTAAAGGTTGCCTTTACATTCTGAGTGCAAGGTCCTCCATACCTGAGGGTGAAAATTCACACATTTTCAAATCACAAATTTATAAATGGTTATTGGATACTGCACAATAGCTATTGGCACTGATAACATTTCCTCCACATGTATTTTGCTACATGACTGTGGTTCAGAGAGCTCAGTAGACAAACAGTTCTACTACTATTTTCAAGTAGTTATGAGATTTTGCTATCTAACATCCATTTTAATCATTTAGGTCTTATCCGTAAGGGAAATAATTAGTTTCAGCTCAGACTAAATGGTGCAGTTTCAGCTGCTTGTCCTAAGGGGAATCCTTGGAAAAGCCATCCCTGAAAGATTCAATTCTTTGCTCTCTCCAAATTCCTTAGGAGTAACATCCTTTTTTGGTGCTTTTCTGCTTTTTTTGCATTTGATTTCCACATGCAGTCAGTAATGCCAAAAAAAAGCAAGATTAAGAAATACAGCTCCTTACACTTTTTGGCTATCCCCAGACCTTATTTGTTTCAGTAGGGAATATCATGTGCTGTTGGAAGGGAGGGCAGAACACATCCCACCATAGCTGAGCAAACGGAGACACTCCTCATGAGAAAGGCCTAATGCAAATTACACATTTGACCTCAAGGACAGGACTTTTCTACTCTAAACTTCAAACATACTTAGCATTCTCAGACCTTCGGATCATCACTGGTTATAAAATAAAAAATGATGTAATTGTTTATTACACCCACTCAGCTCTCCTTTCTCCATATTTTTTCTTTTTTCACCACTGCAATTTTTATTGCTTTTCTGCCTGCAATAAATTATGTCAAGTGCTCTTAACAAGCAAGTCCACACGGATTAGTTTTCTTTTCATCTTAAAAAATGAAGCAGGCTCTTGTATTTTTCACACAAGCAAAGCTGAAATCAATACTACTTCAGACTACCTCCTGATAAACAGAAGAAGCAACAGAGCTAATATCTACAAGGAATAACCCACATGGTTTTAGCCTTTCTCTTTCTCTGAGAAAGTAATCCTTACCATGCTAAGACTAACATTAAAATCCTTATCGATCTCCATTGGGATGAATTTCTATTCCAGAAATACATTGAAAAAACCACAACAAATGAAACAGAACTAAGTAGTCTTGCTTTTACTTTATAAAATGTTGCAAATGTCCCAGGTTTGTTAAATTAGAAAAAGTATTTTTTCTAATGAAACAACAAGATTCAAAGAAAGGAAGAGTTACATACACCTGAATAAGCAGAGGGTACTTCTTGGATCTATCAAACTGTGGAGGTAGAAGCATTTTGTACCACAAAGCTAGAAAAGACAAATTAAAATTAGATTCTTAATGGTTGAAATGATTCCTCTAGGCACAATCCAGAGTCTGGGGTAACAGTATATGAACATGAATCAGCACACAGTACACAACGTACAAACTGTGAATCACAGAACTGATGCAATTAACTGTTTATATTGAGCTGTTGAAGAACAGCTTTGAAGAAACCCACACTTTAATTTAGCTATGCTAAATTACTACTTCACAAAAAGTCTAGGTTCTCAGTTTTTCCAGATGCCTAGAAAAGTATAACCATTTTAAGATTATCAGATATTAGTTTTGGAAACTTTATACTGATTTATTACCATGGGATACTGTTGGTAAGTCACTACTGAAAAGAACAGTGCAAGCAAATCAATATAATGCATAACACATGAACAGTATCTTACATTTCCCATTTTATTACCACCATATTATATTGTTTTTTACATGATATTTAAACTCTTTACCAATAGTATTAAAGATTTTTTAAAAACGTGTGCTGTGAAACAAATGTATTTTAACTACATTTTTACGGAGAGATAACCTGAGGCATGGACAAATCAGCTGTTATTGAACAGGGCAGAACCAGGCCTCTTCCCAGTCCAACAGGCCAACAACTTTGTTCTACAGAAAGACAATATTTACTATAATAAAATTCAGGCAACATATTAAAATGGTAAGAATAAAAAGTACAATAAAGACATGTAATTCTTACTTATACCATCCACTTCAAGCTTATTAATTTCTTCTTTTGGCAGTCTGATATCTTGCAAAGCAGACTGCAATTCCCAATTGTCTTCCAATACTTTGAGCTCTAAGTAAAAGAAATGCCTGAATTATTAACTGATTTATTGTTAATTTCTCTTCAGTAATTAAGATTCTTTTACTTTGTGTTATTAGAACAGAAAGGAAATCTGTGAATTTTACAAGCAGAGTAATGAAATCCACTCAGACACTTCTAATTGGGCTTGATCACATAGCTAAATGAAAGAAAAGAACTGGCATTGCAGTGCACAAATACTCGTTAGATTTTTATAGGATGTACATTTTGCAATGCAAATCATTTCACATGTTGCCTCTGAGTGTTAGAGTCCCGCATGTTAAGAGGAAACAGCTTTCTCCTGCAGATCCCTCATCCCAGTTTTGTAAAATGGGGGAGCTAGAAATGCAAAATTGATAGCTCTGTGCAAAACACAGTCCTGTGTCTCCGGTATCTCCTCTCTTGCCTACCAGACTAACATCAGTTTAACCTCAGTTTACCACACCTTGGGCAGTGTGGTCAAGCACACGGTCATCAGGGAGTATCTTGGTTCTGGGTAATGCAGGAAATTCAATTTCTCAAGGGGTTATGGCAAAGCTTCAATTAACTACTGTACAATACATTCCTACACAAAGACACCAGACTTACTATCTCACTGTCCTTATTACTGCTCACTTGGTAAACATTTTTTTCCTTTTTACTTGCTTTAGACCAAATTTAGTTACATAATTTAAAAATTACTGTTTAAAATTTAATTAACTTACAGGATAGATTGCAGAACTGTATATTATTAATAATTTGGTTCTCGTTTCTTTATGTGTTTTCCCGTGAGTACTGTGGGATAAAGAATATTGAAAACATAAGGGAAATCTGTGACTTTTAGCTTCACTTTCAGAATGAAAGAACCTTTTAAAATGGCAGGAGATTTTTCTTTTTTCCTTTACATTTCCCTTCTACTTGTTTCTGGAAATGTTCAAAAAAGTACGAGAGGTATTCTTCTCTCAACATATATTGAGCTAGGTAGTGCTTAGGACATGCCAGAAATATAATACTGAAATTCGTTCTTTCAAAGTACTCTTGACAAGTTTTGCAGATTCAAGTGGGTTTTTTTATGACTGAAAGATCATCCTGCTTTTGGATGCTCATGCAAACTCAGCTGAACCCTTTTCCAGCCTTCCCCTCAAAACTCCTGAAACTTTCCCATTACCACAACTGAATTGTAGGCATCGTGGAAGGAACTTCCAAACTGATCTATGTCAGTTTAACTGTCTCCTACTAAAATTCATGGGTGATATAGTTTCAAAATGCTGCCAACTGCAATGAAAATGGATTTACTAAAAATAGTTTTGCACCACAGAAGAGATTATGAAAGCAAGGAACTGAAGGAAAATTAATTCCAAAAACGTAATGAAGAATTTAAAGAGAAGCCTGAATTTGTTTTTATTCCTGAGAATAACATCACAGAAGAGAGAGGGATGATGAAACCTCCATCCTTCAACCTCCAGTGGTGAAAATCCATTACAAGAAACTGTTCTCTGCTGCAGAGAGTTTAAGAAACACATAACTGCAGTTGAGCACTTTGTTGTATTTCAAGCAATGCATAGTTTGATAAGATAGTAGGGGCCCTTTACATAAAAGGTAACTGAATCAGAAAAAACAGAGAGGTATAAAAATGGATTAAATTATAAAAAAAAACAAACATGCATGCATTGTATTTAAACCTTTAAATCTATTTAAACCTTCTGCAAAAGAAATACCAGCACACAGTGTTTCTATATTATAAGTGCAATTCACATGTTAACCTATCTTTTCCATTTGCAAAAATTTTTAAGTGGTTATAAAATGAGATTTTCCAACTGCTACTGGAGTCTAAATAATATGATGTTGCAATTCACTGACTTCTACATGAATCACCACAGATAAAGTTAGTTTAACAATATTGTAGCATTTGTCTTCCTTATGTTTTTGCATGTCTTTTGGTCTGACAACATTCAGTTAACAGTGGGTTATCCATGCCAGCTGAACTGAGAAAGAGAGGATTCACTGCAGAACAATTTATATTTTCATAGTTAGAATGTTCCTGCTTGGCTTGGTTGCAAACAGTTTTCACTAACAGGCTACTTAAAGGATAAGGGCTCTGAATATTTCTTGCTGAAGATCACACTTTGTATCAATAATTACACCTTGTCTGAAGCAGTTATTTGAACTGATCATCTGAAAGAGCTTCTGCTCTTCTCTGACATCTCTGCTGTTGGCTGAAGAAGTCATTGATCCAAATTCTAATTAGTACAGCACAACAGGTCAAAGTGTAAACTAAATAGTACGCTATTGTCTTTTGTTTAAGGTAATGTTGCCTTGTGAAAAAGAAAGTCTTGTGTTCATCCAAACGTGAAAAGGAATATTCTGGAAATCAAAATAATGCTTTCTACAAAGTTTGACTCAAAATTTGGTAAACAGAGTTGCCCATGTTACTTTTATCTGTATTGTGTAAACAGGAAAAAACAGCAGGATGCTATGAAAGTGCTGGACGCAGGAATTGGGATAACTGCATCAGTGTGTTCATTCCCAGTTGGGTTTTACTCATGAACATATCTAGAAAGACACTAGTTATTTTAATACCAAACAAGATGAAAGGCTTCTTGATCACAATCCTAAGTATTGTACTAGAAGACCTTGATCTGTAAAGGAGGTAAAGGAGTAAACCAATTGCTCAGAAATAGGCATGACACTTGCAGTACCTCTATCACCACGGTTCTCAAAAAGAGTAGAAATGGGAATCCCAGGACCTGTTGAAAGAATGATAAAAAGTCACTTTACAGTTTGAAGCTGGAATTTGGTGATGCAGTGTGTATTACATTAACATTGATAACTGACAGGAGTTAAAAAGCTCAAAGCTGATGCAAAAATCTGAATCTTCTCTGCTGTATAACTCACTATCCCTGCTACAATACATAAGGTTCTGTGTGTACAAAGACTTGGCATTGCTCAGCAAACGTAATAGAAGCAACTTTAAATCTACTACTGCTTCCTCCCTAGAGATGGAGTGACATCTAGTTAATACCTGAGATGTGATTACATAAGGTGAACGCAAAACTAACAATGTGAAACATTCTTCTGAGAACATGTCACATTGGATTTGTGAAGGTGAGTGCCTTTCACATGGTGATGACCTTACTGACTATTTTGCGCAAGAATGATTGAAAGGTGTTGTTATTTGCTACATTTGGTTCTCTCCTCCACAAAAGTTCTAAGGAACTTTTCAGCTGATCAGTCGGTGCAGAATCACAAGAATAGTAAACTTTATAAGAAGTACACAAAAGGAAAACCTTGGATCCTTTTCCTCTTTTTTTTAGATTGTGATGTCACTGTTTTTTGAGTACAGCAGTGGATGAAACCTCAGATCACTGAAATCACCTAATTTATTACAAAAGAGCTAAGATTTCCTTTAATACTTGTGTCTTGCAAGAGGATTCAATGATCACATATCTTGAACTGAATTTTTCTCAGATCATTTATTAAAAATGTCCTCAGGTGCTAAACAGCCAACATTTATGGCTGACACAGGTTTTATTTTAACTGGGAAACAAAGTAAAGTAGTTTCTCACAGCTAACTTTAATCACATAAACTGGGAAACAGTATATGTTTCTAAATCCTGCTCTGGCTGATGTGAGAAAAAACATGGCTTTCATGAGCTGGATAGCTGGATTAAAATCTGTTTTGTGACATGAAGAACATTCACAAATTCATTTTAAATTCTCAAAATCTCAAGCTTTTTTTTGAAAAAGTAAAAAAAAAATCCTGAATATATCTGTATTTACTGAAACATCACAACATTTTTGAACATGGGAAGTCTCTTTCTGGAAATCTTTTCTGGTTATTGTGAAATTTCTGTGTGTCATACAAAAATCATTTGGGATAATCAGCATAAACTACAGTGCTAATAAATTCTAAAGAACAACTGATTATATCTTTAGTCCCATGCCATACATACCATAACAGATCAAAGCATAATACTTTGAATGTTCACTGAATCTTGCTGTATAATACTGACATCTCTCTTTCCTTAAATTGCAGGTAATGCATTGTTTTCTCATAGGTTTACTTCCAATGCTGATTCTAAGAGAAAAATCAAACAAAGCAATCATTATTTTGCTAAAATTAACTTTATATTTGTCTGTTTCATATTTTTGGATGCAGGCCCTGTACTTTCAGAACAATTAATTTAAAAATAAATGCTTTGGTTTTTTAATCAATTAGATGGCATTTCTCTCCATTGTCAGACAGAATCTGAGGTTAAGATTTAGTTAAAATAGCTTGTGAAATTACACATTAAACATCTTGAAATGAAATAGTTTTATTGACAAGTCCAGAGACATCTTCTATTTACCTACTATAATTAAGATAATGTTGATAAAACTTACTTGTAAATATTCCTTCTTCCAGGATAGCCTTCAAATTCATTGCTTGAATAAAAACTGCAAATTCATTTATATGTTAATAAATAATCCATAAAGTGATGACCTATGAATGAGCATCAAGACGAAAAGCTGTCTTGGAAGTTAATTAAGACTTTTTGAGATTTCTGCATGCGATAGAAGAATAGTTAAACTTATATACCTTTCATCTCAATAAATTTTTGCTTAGACTATGATTAAGCGACACATAAGCCATATAAATAGGACTTCTATCTTAATTCTCATGAGCTAATCTCTCCAATTATCTAAGCTGCCTCTATCTATACAGTAAGCTGAATGAGAGATCATAAAAAGACAAGTAACTGCAAATTGTGTGAGGGTTAGCCACATGATTAAGTGTTTTTAAATAAGCCTCTCTAAGATGGGTGAAGTAAATAAATAGAAAATTGAGGGCCATTTGCAAAGAATCTTTCATAAGTAAATAATTTTTACAAACCTATGCAGTACCTTAGCATACAGATTTGTTGTGGATGCATTCAGATAAAAAAATAATTACACCTAATTATAATCTGACAAGTTAACAAATGGTGTTCAAATTATTAAGTGTTGCTTTTACTGACAACACTCCCAACCCTTTTACTTCATGACACTTACATTGCATCATTTGTTACTCTGAAAATGTATATTGCCTCCCATTCTCCACTTGTAACTTGGATTGCATTCTCCTGTGTAGGGAGACATTTAAGTTACTGAATATTGTAGAATTCCTTCAGGACAGTAGATCAATGTAGAACACTTGGCTTGACTTACCACAGAGCCATTGATGTAATGAATATGCTTATAACCATTTTTGTCACTAAAAATTTTGTAGTATGAACTGCTGTCTGATGTAAAATACGGTGCAGAAACAAAGAACTGAAACAATGGAAGAAAAACAGTAGATGAGACACAAGACTGTCCAAAACTGTTCAGCAGATTATACCTCACATTACTAAAAGTAACAAGACCATTTAATCAGTTCAAACAGGACAAATTACTTTGCACAGGTTTGTACCTGTGATATTCAATCTTCCCGTGATCACATGTTACAATTAATTTCATTTAGGATTTCTTAAACCTATAATATAGATACCTCAAGAACACCAGAAATATGAACTCTCTACTTGCAAGTGGAATAATTTGTATATTCTCAATTACCTTTCCTTAGTTATTTAAAAACAGGAAGAAATTATTTTTAACAAGTAACTTTCTGAATAATGCTGATGTTCATGAAAGGTGCCAGACTGAGGATCCTGCGGACCTCAGTTTGTCTGCTTCACTGAGCAAGCACAGCATCAAAGAAATGGATATCTGAAGTTTCCCATACTATTCCACTAATTTTAAAGAACAGATTATTCCAGATAAGATCTTTCAACTTTTACTTCCTTTCAAAGAATCACATCTTTACTAAAATTGTCAGTCAAGGCTGAATTACTGCAACTCTAAGTTTTATTTTCAAAACATAAAGATATGAAGATATAGGAATGACTTGCAACATTCCTGACTGAGTATACCTTTTGAATAATATTAACTCAAGCTCAACTAGGACTTGTGACCACAAGTTAAATTCCCCTGGAGACTGTATCTGTGATTCCTAATACTTGAAAGCCTATAAAGGCAAAATCTGGGATTTATGCATGTGTGCAAATTCTTTAGCTCTAATAAAAACCTGTCATCAGAACCTCAAGTGAAGTGTAAAAAAAAATAAAAAGGACCAAGTAAAATAACTAATTCTTGTAAATATATGATCTTCTCATTAAAACATCTCTTAAGGGACAGTGCACTGAAAATTGAATCTCATTGTTAAGTCCACTACAGGACATTTAGGCAGTGTGAGGTTCACGTACTTCTGTTAACTTCCCCTGCCTGAAAGTAAATATAAGCAACACTACATATTCACTGTTGGAATACAGTCTGTATGACTGTAAATACTGATCTCATGATCTTACAATTTCCTTGCAGGTTTGTTTTTACTGCAAGTTGCTGAAGGTATATGGTTGTCCAGGGTTACTGGGCAGAGAAAACATCTTTCTGAACTCCAAAGAAGTATCATCTGCCATTCTAAGGAGCATATCTTACCTTGAAGGCTTCCCCTTAGCTGAAGATGTGCAGCACCTGGCACTAAAACTGTTCTGAGTGGACAGCTTTTATTCCTAAGATTCTAGATAGCCCATTTTATCCCTTGCCCTAATGCCACCAGAGGAATTTTACATCTATTCTTAAGCTCCAGAATGCTTCTAAGGATTACACGGCACTGTAAATCTACCTCTTTTCATTAATTTCCTCCCTTCATTAAATTCTGTCTCAACCAACTTTCCTGTCTCGTCAGTTGGTCAGGACAGAAATAGGTTTTTAAATTTAGAAAGCAGATAGCCAGATACTTCATCTAGCACAGCATTAAAAGCTTCAGTCCTACAGTGCAACAAGTCTAAGCAGTAGTGCTGTATGTCTCAGAAGGCTGCTTCATGTTTCAAAACACTGATGGCAAGATGCAGGAAGCTGTAGCTTGTAGCTGAATTCAGCTTGTAGCTGAATTAAAATAGAGTACAAGAAGAAAACCTACTCCGCCCGCCCATCCTGTTTGACTCTCTTCAATGTGCTGCCGATTCTGAAAAACAAAAGCAACATTACACTCTTTAAGAAGATTGAGTTTAAGGAGATTGAAAAACTTCAAGTAAATCAGTAGCTGCCTGTAAAAGGGAATTTTAGAATGTTTGCTATGAAGGTTCAGGCAGTTGGAGGTTGTCTAAGTAAATAATTTTGCTGTATTAAGGTCATTATGTTAATTAAACTATTGTTTTTAACAGCTGACATCAGACCTAAACAAAATTTAAAGCAATTATGCAACTTTTTCACTGAAAACAAGAATGAAAAACTACTTAATCTCATTAATTTTTTGGCAAAAATCCAAGTAAAATAGTATCAGGAATATTAATACTAAAATTTGGTTTAGATTTTCAGCTTGTTTGTATTTTCTTTGATTTCAGAGTTGAGATGTTGATTTAGAGCAATGGTGATGTGACTATTAGGCATTCTGAGACTATGAATATAAATTTAGAACATCTTAACTCCTTGTTCTTAGAGCTGATTTGGAAACAGACTTATACCGAGCATGAATGATGCAGCTAAAAGTGCTTTTATATTTGTACTTATGTTTTGCTTGTAAAGTTTCTAGTGATATATTTAAAAAATCTGCATTCAATCAATGTATTTCTTTTTTTTATCTTGCAAACTTTTCTTTATACTCTTCATTCAATATAGTATTTCTTCACAGTTTGAAACAAATTTAACAAATTTGTTTTTTAAGGAATATGATTTGTATTTCTTACCCTCAACATAACCTCACTACTATTTAAAATCCTGTGTTCTCCCTTCTAATTTGTTCCCCACAAAGTAACTTGAGGAAAAGTTGCAGGTCCTTGCCCCTTAGAAGACTAGCACTTTGCAAGGGCCCGACTGAGCTACTAACAGAAAAGATAGATTTTATTTCTTTTTAAGATGATAAAAATGGGATGTATTGTTTTATATCTACATCCTTACATTATTTTCCTTTCTTTGAACTAAAACTCAGATCTTGATGACATAGTACATTAGGGATATACTTAAATTCTCTCATTTGAGTAGCCCCCATTTCACAAAGACATGCCTACCTTTTACTCATATGAATAGTTCCACTGCTCACATTGGTTTCTGTGGTTTAGTCACATGAGAAAGAGTTGAACATGTGAACATTTCTGATGAATCCATATTTTGGGAACATCTTGTAGATTATGTTTTGTTATTATTTTCAGATACATAAAACATGTACAAGTTTATTGTACATTAGAGACTCAATGCAATCTGAATTCAACAAGAGAACTATTTTTGCCAAAGGAAATGTTCAGAGATATACTTTCTGATGGCAAATAGAGCTAATGCAGCAGTCCCATCTGTTCACACTCCTTCGATTGGCCATTTGTGCAAACTTTAATGTGATAAAAGCATTGTATCACTGTTTAAATATAGAATTATAGAAACGTCAGTAGTGACTCCATAAATAAGGTTTCATGGAGAAATGCAATTAAACAAGGATCATGAACAAAGTCCTGAAAGATGTTAATTGGTCTGGTCTGGTCTGGTTCCAGCAAAGCAATTAAGCACATGCTTAATTTTAAACACATAAACAGATCTACTGAAGTAAATAAATCCAGCTATGTGCTAAAAGTTAAGCTTGTGTTAAAGTACTTCACTGGATTGTGGTAGAATCTGAGAAACCTTATATGTTTTTCCTTTCCATTAAAATATGCAATTATTAAAATACAGTTTATTTGCAGGCAAGGTAGAGATTCAGTATTAATGAACCTATAAAATGGAACAATTACTTAGGAAATATAGCAAATGCTGCATGAAACATGGCTTTTTCCCTACTAAATTATAGTATTTCTCTGTGGACTGCTACTTCAATGACAATGTTTTTGAAGTAAGAGGACCTTAAATTCCCTTTAAATTTGCAACAGTTTTCATGTTAAAGAGGAGTAAAAATTATTTTCAACTTGAAAAGACTGTGTCAATAAACTCTGAATTTATAATTTATCAGTTATTCAGAATACTTTAATAAATATTCTTGCCTTTTATTTCCAATTAGTTCAAGGTTTCATCTAATGTTAGCCTTAATAGGTGTTCTGTACCACGAACCCTAAAAACAAGACAAGCCAAAAGCACCAATACCAAAAGACAACAAATGAGATTTCTGTACTAGAGTTACTGAAATTCAGGGTTGTCTTTCCTTCAGGATCTATATGAATTTATCTGTGTGTACACTTCTCAGGCTTTACAAATCTCTGTTCTGTTCAGCAGAGCACAGTCTTCTTTCCAACTGACTAAATCACAGAATGACATATTGAAACCAAATGTAGTTACTGCTGCAATTAGCCTGAAGTTTTCTTTTTTGGATCTGATCGTGTTTCTGAAAACTTGCCTACTGTCTAGAACTGTATGATTTGATAGAACAGAAGAATTTCTTCTTCCAGAAAACCTGCCTTACAATAAATGTGTATGTTCTTTCAAATAAGCCAACATTAATCTAAAAGAACATGGTTTAGTCAGACTTAGTATGGAATTTCAACACAGCATAATAAGATTTTCTTTAAAAAAAATACAGATCCTATATGGTTTTACTTTTGAAGATGCTAACACAAGAAGGAAATAAAAAACATTACTGAAAGCCTCTCAACAGCATTTTAGGTGGTTGTTTTTGTTTTGGTTGTTACTTAAGTTTCACAAAGAAAAAATGCTGTGCTTTTATTTCCTGGAGTAATTAGTATTTTTCACCCCTCTTCCAGCAATTAAAATATTAAAAAATGTATCACTATAGTAAAATATTATTGTGATAAAACACAGAAAAATATAATTATGGCAGGGATTAAAAAATAAAAAATCAGATTAGTAAAATTCTAGATTTATATTTCCAACTTCATTACCTCTGGACAGTCCCAAGTATTTGAATGCTCTTTGAAGTCACAAATAGCTAAGACTGAAAAATTCTGTATTCTCTTCAGCCACTGCACACAGATTCGTGTATCTGTTACCCAAGTAAGCCAAGTAAAATAGTGATCACTAAAATATAAAAAAAATTTAAAAGGGAGAAATGGCCGTTATTAAACAACAGGAGTATAGAAGCATTGCTACAGATTGCATTCCCCACATTTCTCTCTGAAAAACAACAGCAAAGCTTTCACTGTCTTAGGGCACTTTTTTATCCTCTGTAACAATGTATCATATGGACAGCCAAAAGAAAAATGCAATATTTCTAGTTAGCTTCTGATCCTTCCAGGGGTTTAATATGGCAGTACACTGATAGATAAAGTACAGCTCAGAGGTTCAAGCATTTAAAACAAATAGACAAAACCTTTTTTTTAACCAAGAAAATACATATTTCAGGGCACACTACCTGGATGCTATGATTGCAGGAACTGGCACCTCCTTAGGACCAAATGCTTCAGAGTTAATAGTGTCTACAATAAACACTTTAACAGTAGGATTTTTAGCTCCAGCCTTCAAAGAAAATGTTTTAGGTTATTAAAACCAGGATCTGAATAATTCAAATTGAGGAAAATCAAAACACTTTTTACAGGAAAGTAGACAGGTAATAAGATATGAATTCAGTTGAGTATATAAGAGCAAATAGTCTTATAAGATCTAAGAGTGACGCTGCAGCAGTAGTACATGCTTAGTTTTCCATCATTTATATTTCTATATATAAAGAAGAAAACCTTTTTAAACATTTGAATTTAGTGTCTTTCTCTACAGAAAATGTGCTTGGTGGTAACGATTGTTCTGTTTGCAGTGGGGGGTCTTTGCAGCACACATTACACTGACTTCAGCATAAAACTCCAGTTTATTCACATGATTGCAAGGGCTGTTTGACATCCCAACTGGGAAATGGTTGTTTAAACTGATTTCATGGTTGCTTCTTCACTGCATACATTATCAGTTTTTTAATTCTTCTCCATGTGTGGCCTAAATCATCCAGTTTTACTTTAGAACTGTGACCCAGCTGACAGGTGAGCAAATTCTTTAAATACATTAGCATGATCCCTTGCAATCATGTGAACATGATAAGAGTCAGGAGAGCTTTCTAATGCATGCTGAAGAAATGCCAACCCCAAACCTTGTTGCCTTAGATCTCAAACTTGAAAGCAATTAAAATCCAAAGCCCCTTCAGATCAAAAAGCACTATGAAGTGTGCAAATAAAGTGAAGCCTTTATTTTAAAATATATATAGAAAACACCTTAGTCTCATAATTTATTTACTATAATGAAAAATAACAACTGCATTGTTTACACATGAATAAGTAAACTGAATTTAAAAAAAATAAGTACTTTTGCACATGCTTTTTACCTACATGAGTAATAAAATTTATTTCACTGATATTATATTTAAAATATATAAAATATGGAATATATTTTAATATTATATTTAAAATTTTGTATGTACTTACAGCTGTTCCGAGCTTAGACCAAGCTTTTTGTCTTTTATTTAAGTCACAATGGATTTAACCACGGTAATACTTAAAGAATTAAGCACAGTCAATTTTCTCATGGTCATAACTAATTTCTCAACAGAAAGGAAGTAAAAAAATGACACAACATACCTTTGGGTAAGGGATAGTTATTTTTCTAGGATACTGGTCCTCACCAAAATATGAATATTCAATAACTGGTATGTCAGAATCATTAAATTGTACATATGCTAAATATCTTCCACTTGGAGACCACCACAGTGCATATTTTGTTGCTAGCATCTCCTCTGAGGGAAAAAAAAATGTTTATAACTGTAATCTACCTTCCAATCTATTTTAACACTCTACTCAGCAATCTGGACACATAAAGACAGTTACACTAAATAAATAACATCAAAACATCTCCAAACATGCACACAGACCCCACTTAATTCACTTGGGATTTTCCTGTGTGAATGTTTTTTTTAAATTTTGTTTTGGATGCACTGAAGTGCCAAATTTTCACTGAAATTAAAACTTTAAATCCTAATTCCCAGCCTCTGCCTTTGCATCAGAAGGAAGACAACTTTGTAGAGTTCTCATACAGTTTCAGTAACAAAGACTCAGGATTTTGGTTATGTGTTACGAATACAAAATTCATACATTGTACAGTAAATACAATATGGAAACAAAGTAATCCTTAGGGCTGAAATAAAAAAGTATCATCACAGACATTTTAAAATGGATTGTGAAAACCAGAACCAATCTAAACAAAGCATTTATCATGTTGCTGCCCTGCAAGATTTACTTACCTTCATAGACCCAGTCAGGAATCCCATTAAATATTTCATTCTGTTTTCCATCAGTAGTTATTTTAACTGGTGCCTCTCTAGGACTTTGTTTCAAATAGATATTATTCTGATATACATATACCTAAAGACAAGAAAGTTTTTTTTAAGAATACAGACAATAACAAGATTAGAGCAAGATCTTCTGCAGTCAACACTCCTACATTACACTAGCAAGACCTAATGTATACAAAATGGGAAATGGTACACTAATAGCCCTTGTAAATTCTGCAAGAGCTGGTACCTCAGCAAATAAATGATGCATTGCAGGCCAAATTCTGTGTTCGGTAAAAATTTTAGAACAGATTTTAAATACTGCATCTGTGAATCTCCACTTTAAATTCATTTGTTACACAGCATCAAAAGGAAACCAATTGGTTTTTAGGCCTTGAAACTGCATTTAATCTTATATAAATTTGTGTTGGTCAATTCTGGATAAAGACTGGTGAGCAAACTGAAACACATAATGTACCTGAGAACATGGATTATTCTTGAGACACAGACAGTAAAATCTGAACAAGTTAAAACTGGTTTTTTTGTCATTATTTCTCATAACCAAGATTAATAAACAGGCCTGTCAAAGATACGGCTTAATATAAAAAAAAACCCCAAACAACCAAAGATAAATGTCTTTTAGCCACACAAAGCAAATTCATTCTAGGACTTAATTATCTTTACTAACCAATTTGTGTCCAACGGGTGACCAGGATATATACTGAATTTTATGTGGAAGCTGATTTTCTGTTACAAAACCACTAAAAAAAGGAAAGAAGTTGAAATGGCTTTTCGTGCACAGTGCAAATGATCATTATACTGTACATTAATAAAAAAGTCACAAAATCATTTTCTAACTGCTTATTGTTTCTCAAGCAATGCACAATTAAGGCAGGCAGAGACATGCAGTTAACAGGATGGTGTGCACCAGTGCTGGCAAAGGCTTAAACTTACTCCTTTGAAAACCTATTCAACAGCCCAAGGAGCCAGCCTTATCTGTTTCCAAATGCTGCACAAGCACCTGCAGTCATTTGCTGTAGCTGCAGTGTGTGTTACAGTCCCAGCAGGTTATTGGGAAATGTGAACTCAGCACGCACTGAGGCCGGTGCGACAGCAGCACGTCCAGCACTGGGTGAGGATCCCAACTCCCATGCAGTGTCTCTCTACTCACAGCAGCTTGCAGCAACTTCTTCCTGTCACCTTGAGCCAGCAGTTGCCCAGGAATGATGCAGCTCAGTGCAGTCCCTGTTGCTCAGAACTAAGCACATTTGGTCACGCTGCTGCTTTCAGCATAAAAAGGGATTGCAGAGGCAGATGGCCTCCTTTGGATTTGGTTTGGGCAATCTTGAGAAAGAGACCAAATGCCATGGGACTAGCTACAGATCTTTGAGGAATGCAGGGTTGGCTGTTAAAAGAGTTTTAGGGAAGCTGAAGATTACATCAATGATAAAAAGAATGAATTTGTAGAAGGGGATGGGGACAAAAGGGAACATTGAGCAGTGTAAGTTTTAGGGCATGAAATAGAAATCAATCCAGATGAAAAGAATGTATGGTTTTTCCTAGAGAACATTTTTTTTTCTCAAGAAAGCAACTGACCTGACAGATTTAGGCAAAAGCAAAGCAAGTTGGTAGTTCATTACTACAGTTTTGGAGTGAATGCTTGCAAGCACATCACCACAGTGTATGCACCACAGCTTTCTGTAAGAAATATCATGCCTTACCCATTTATGAGATCATAAATGTGATATGATGCTGTATAAGAGTATCTCCACAGCTGCATAAATGAAAAAAGATAATATTATTAACCTTGAAAAAGACAATCTAATTACAAATAATCAGCTGCCTCTTCACAGTCTATCCCTTTCTCAAGAAAGTACCAAGTAACATTTATCTATGGTAAACACAATTAACAAAATGCTACATAAAATTAAACATTACATTAAAGGGTATATTAAAATAATTACCTTTGAATAATTGCTTTCCAGAGCTATGAAATATTTGTCTGATGACATCACATAATTTGAAGCATTAACTTGTTTCTGAAAAATTAAGAAGTACATTATATTCTAGTCTCACTCACTTGTAAACTGTAACTTGAAATACAGCAGCACTTTTTTGCTTTTTTATTAATGAGAAAGGTACATACCATTGTGCTGTTTGTCATGATGGTGGTTGCGTAGTTAATTTCAACATTGTAAAGGACAATATCATCCTCTGCAGACTGGTGAAGATATTCATTGTCTTCATAAACACGATAAAATGTTTGTTACCTTCACAGAAGATACTACACAAAATATCTGTTTATCAACAAATTCACACTTCTTGCAACAAATAGGTTTTAAGCAAATATCTTTTGGCATCTACATAAATGTTTTCCTCCTAATGATGCTGAGGTACAGAGTTATCAAGAAATTGTCTTCAGGGTTCTTGAGTACATTCTTGAGACTACACACTGCACAGAGGATCAACTATTTGACATCACAAGTAAATGCCAGATTTTATTCTCATGTCTTATCAAGAATGCCAGTGACAGATCCATTAGAAAGTCAGTATCAAAATGTAAATGTTTTAAAGAAAAATATCTTTGCTTATCATTTTACCAGAACACTCTCATTTGTATATTCTGCAGATAAAAGCAGTACCAGACAACTGACACTGCATGATTCTGCCCTTACTCACAAGAGTCCCACAAAATAAAGGTGAGTGGGCTTCACTGAAAATAGAATTTACCTGGCCTTTGCTCCACATCTGAGCTATAGTTCAGTAGAGAAGAAAGATCAGAATTTTAGTTTCAGATTATTATTTTCACTGCTATAAACAGGGAGATTGAATTACATATTTGGTGCAGCTAGAAAACCAGACTAAAAAGTTAAATAGGAGCCTGAAACATTGTGAAGATGTTCATTTTTAGGAAATTAGATCACCCTTGAATCTTCTGAGCACTCTTGTGTGATTTTTGTAACAGTATTTGTGTTTTAAATCATCCTTAGGATAAGATATACAATTTTGACTCCTTGTTTCAGAAGAGAAGCAGACATATGGAATGCTGTAGGCATGGCTATCTATGGAATCTATGGCATGACTTTTGTGTGAGTTTGTGACTGTTAAAAGGAAAGATAAGTCTAAGTGAGAAAGCTATAAAGAGAGAAGAAGAATATTAGGTTTAGGTGACATGCTGCCTACATTCTTCAGACATTCAGACAGAATTCTAACAAACAGTGACCTAATTTTAAAATCAAACAAGGGATATCTACGTACTTCAAACTGCTCATCATAAAATTGAACCACTGAAGCAATGCCTCACTCATAAGGCTTTACTTCAGTTCTAAAATTGTGGGCTAAAACTAGCTTGGTGAGAGTCCATGTGCATGGGCACTGCGCTTGTTGCTACTGGCAGAGAACAGTGCTTGAGGCAGCACAGAGATGGGGTAGCATGTGTGCTAGAATGGAACCAGGCTAGCTCCAGTCTCCCTGGGCTGTGCAATTCAGTGATAACAAGAGCAGCACTTCAGCCACACACAGACACATTTATATCAGCAGCAATCAACTTCATGTCTCCACCTTAAGGAACTTAGAAATTCAGCTTTATTTTCTATGCAATATCCTGGAACTCAGGAATTTCAGCAGTGTCAGCACTTCCCTAAATGAAATTAGAACAGCTGGCCTCATGGCAGAGCCAGGTACTACTGAAAACAAAGCACAGAGCCTGTAAGACACACTACCTCAGTCTTTACAAGTGGTAACTGAAAAAGTGCTGTGAAAAGCATGAAAAGAAGATTGCTTAAGGAATGACTGACACATTGACAAATTTCTTTCACTTGCTGCAGTGAATATGACAGTAAAAGAAATAAAACACTGAAGGCCTCTGTAAAATTGTAGTTTATACTTGACTCAGACATGTCTGTTGAAACATCAAATACCTGGATTTTCTAGAATGACTGACAGAACAGTAAATTTCAACCATAAGTTTTGACTAACACATTGTTTAATTTCATAGTTAGCATTCATTCAAAGTAAAGCTGGAAGGAAAATACATTTCTAAGTCTGTGTAAACCAGTCTGGAAATACATATTAGAAAGGCTTATCTATGTTTGAGAAAAGGTTTTACTTACCTGACACCCAATATGGAAAAAATGTTTTATATTGGAAGTTTCCATTCAAATAATCTTCCAAGGTAAGAGCTCTAGGACCATCATCTGTGTTGACAACTAAGCATAAGACAAACATTTTCTGTTAATGGCAAGAGGGAAAAAATTTTTAGTCCCGTGTTTTGTTTTTTCTTCATTTAGTGTCATGCAACAGTGAGGATACCATACTCCTGGAGATATGCGTGGGTACAGCAGAAAGGAAAGATCCCTGTTGCTGTTCTGATAAATTCCTTTAGTCTCTGAAAGACTCACCTTTGGGAGTACAAAATTAACTAGACAAACTAATTGATTTTAACCATTTATTCATGCAGACACATTTACCTGAAGACCCTCTGAGTCCAAATAAGCCTTTTCCACACAAAAGACAAATTAAAGATTGCTTAGGTTTTTAATTTTTTTTTAAGCATGGGTTTCATGAACTTGTAGAGGCAACTGTTTTAATCAGGACCTTCACACGTCCAGCAAATGGTCAAACAACAAGATGCAAACCCTAACTTCCAAATTTTGTACATGCCTCATTAACCACTGTTAGAAGATAGCTTGCAAAATAATCACCATCCACATATATTTCTTAGTAGTCACATGAAAAATGTTGATGAAGGAATCCAGATAAAAAATAATGCTGAAAAGTAATGAATGAGTGTACCCAAACTTGAACTTTTTATTTAATGCTGCAAAAGAAAGCTGACAATGATTCTCGTAAGAAGAGAGGTACTCAAATATTTGATTTCTAAGCAGGTCAGATAACTTTATTAAAATAATGCAAGTGGAGGCTGGTTTCCTGGATATTGTCTGGCTATATTTTTCCCCAAAGCTAAACAACTTAAGCTAGGGCAGATTGTAAAAAAAAATTCAAGGTCAATCAACTGGATAAGGATTATGCTGTGCAGTTCCTATGTAGAACCTATGCAATTCACACGAGTGAGAATAATCAAAATATTTAATCCTCAAAAGGCACATGAATTGTTCTGATAAAGGACAATTTTTAAAGTTCAACAGCACAATGATGGCAGCTTTCAGGTCTCGGCATTCTGGATGCTATGCTTTCTCCTTTAAAATCCAAGGGACTTCTGCCAGGGTACTCAGAGGTAGTGGAGATGTCACACTGCAGCTTAGAGATCTTTGCCACTTCCCCCGTTTGTACATTCGGAGCTCTCAGATGACAGACAGATAATCAAGATGACTCGTTGCTCTCAGGTTTCATATCATGCTCCATCACTTGCTCATTAGTTGCCCTCTCTGTTAAGATCACACTGACTTCCTGGGAAATGTTTCTTCATATTGCCTTCTATGGTGCTTTGTAATGATAACACATATTTTCTTCTGCTAAGTGACTATTATTCACTGTAGAATACACATGTCAGGTTGACTGTTGACACAAGCCTTGTCTGCACTAATGCAGAAGAAAGCTGTCACAAGGGATAAAACTGAATGCCAATCCAGAGGCAAAAACCTGTCCCTATAAACTCTTAGCTAGCAATATGTCCAGAAAATACCCCAAGAAGTTCAATAAGAAGTTAATCCCTCTTGCTAGCACTATGACTGCATATTACAGATCTTTGATACATTAATGATAAACATAGAATATGGCAGACCTAAAAAAAATGCTCGGAAGATAATTCCAAAGAATCCAGTTCTAGTTATGTTGAATGATGATTACTTACCACTATCTCTCAGTTAAAATTCTCTAAGTGAACAAGCTTATTAGCAAAATAAATCAAGATCTATTTCCAAGGTTGTTTGTATAGAAAGCTTAAAATTTGAAGTCCTTTTTGATACCTTAATCTGGTAAAATTACCTGGTTTCTTCTCTCATCTTAAGAGACAAGCAGCAGTATCACAGACTTCCATCACTGGTCTAATTTTCACAGCTCTAATTCAAACCTTCCCTGTGTTAGATATTTCACCCTTACATACTTAATATTCCATGAGGATTTATTATGACTGCTGATTTTCAAAATGTGCCCACTAAGATCTGAACTTCTACCACTGTACTGCCAAAAAGTTTGAAAACAACTATTTCTCACTGGAGTACTTACAATTTTGAATGCTTGTTTTTAGGTAACAGCTTTGTTTGTATTGCCAGGATTATTCAGTTTCAAAGACTGGATATGGGTAAACCAACACCACTAAACCAAAACCAACACACACACACCAAGCTATGAGATATAAAGCTTTGAGCTTCGTCTCTCAAAGCTCTCCTGGCTTATGGCTTATTCCACATGTTCTAATGTGCATCCTTATAAATTGTGTCTAGTCTTGCCAATTACAGTAAGCATACATAATAATCAGAATGTATTGTTGTTTCTGTATATGGTTATTTTTATATGTATATATATATATATATGCATTTTATATGTATTTAACATATATGCATTTATATAAGTATTTTATTTAGCGTCTACTGCTAAACATCAAGTAGACAACATGACAAAGGAAAACTGGTTAGCACAGTGTTACTGTCTGCTTCTGGACTAGAATTTCCATCCTCATCTCTGTGGGCTGATGCTGAATAGCTGTAGCACAAGCTCCTCCAAAATGAGGAAACATAAAACTCAATTTAGCACCAGAAATTAATGCCAATACTCCTGACCCTGCTCCAAAACTTTGGTCACACTCAGCATCAACTCACATCAACTGAACCTGCTTTTCCACTTTGGATTTGGCTGAGGTGTTGCAGAGAACACAACTTCTCAGTAATAAACTGGCTGCTCACCACTTTGTGGCTGAGCAGTAAGCTCTACGACCTCACCTGTGAAATCAGAGAAACAGGGATTGGGCCTCAGGCCTAGGCCAAGAGTACACAGGGAACAGAAACTTTGACAGACATGCCTTTGGACATTCATTAAAAATAGCAAAAGAGATTAATTCAAAGCCTAAGCAATACATACAGTGAATTGTACCTCTGCCTGTGGTTCCACTATTGCATCTCAACTGCAGACAGGTATTTTCTTTCTTTATGCTGCAGAAGAAGACTACTAGGTACACCAGTGTACAAGTGAAAAGCTCCTTTCTGAACCATTTGGAGTTGCAGTATCATAGCTGGGTTATCACTGTCAGGTAAATCCCACCACACATTCCTAACTCAAAGATGTGTCAAAAAATGGTCAGTGATTTCTTAGGCATGGATGCCATTTGCTACACTGATATTGCCCACCTTGCTCTTCTGACCCCCACAGAAATTGTCTAATACTTGCAGTTGCAAGTATTTGCCTCTTATTATTCTCTCAAAAAATTATTTTCCTGTTAACTTTTGAGAAATTTTCGACATTTTTATACACTTGCATGTGTAAATCAAAACCACCTACCACATTTTGAGAAGTCTGAAGAACATGAAATGACTAGAAACTTAGCAGACAAAACCAGAAATAATGCTCGTCCATTTTTCTTTGCAGATTTCTTAAGTAGAAATTTATTTGGTCTGTGTCTATACATTTCTCATATGCAGTTAATTGTCTTTCTAGATTGCCACATTCTTTCAGTTGAGCAGTGGTAAAGCCGGAATGTACAAACAACATTCCAGCTGTGTAGCCATTTCCTGTCTGTCTCCAGCTCGCAAAATTTGTAACTGCAAAATTAATTTATATTTCTTCTATTTACAACTGATCAGTAGACTTCTTACAATTCCAAAAGGTTAAGGCATTTGAACAGGTAACTGCAGCACTTGCAGTTCTACCTGAGAATAAGAAGGCATAATCTGACACATCCAACATAATTGTCCAACATATGTGTTGGACATAACTGTGTGTTTGTCAGTTGTCTAAAATGCTCCTCCAAAAGCATCCTGTGAAGTAAGATAATTTCTTGATCATCCTACTGGATCTAAATATGATGTTTGGTATGACTGGTTATTGCTATGACTAATGTCACTATTCCAAGAGACACTACAAGAGTTCTCCATAATTGCTGAGGTACTGAAGAGGCCAGAGAGCAGTATTTGACAACAAAAAGCACACATTCATTTTTTCCTACAGCATCTTCCATCATCTTTATCAACTTCTTCAGGCTGGCAAACTGATCCTTGGTCTCCAATCTCTTTGTTCCCTCACTACTATTTTTAAAATTTAAATCTCATGAAAATATTCTGCCTTCCCTGTCATAAAATGCAGATCTGATGGGAGTAAGTCTGACTTGATACCATGCACTTACCTTGTAGTGAAAGCTCAGATTTGACCATGCTTAGCTAGACAAAAAATCTGGCACCCCACTATTGACAGTAAAAGTCAAATCTGTCACTCTGAGGTGCTATCTCTTCCAGCACTGCATAATATATACGCATATCTATATCTATCTATAGATATATATAACTGATATGCATCTATCCTCATATTAAAATGCTGCATAACAAAATAATCCCTAACTGTTTCAGAAACCTTCAACCCTTCTCTCAACAGCCCAGGATAAACATTAGTCACAGAAATGTCAGATATGAAAGAGATTTCACCTTTCACAAAACCTGCATAATAACTGCAGGACTTAACTTTCACAAGACTTAAGCAGATGGTTGACTTTATAACATTTAGTTGTAAATACAAAACTGTTTCTCCATCTCAGTCCCCCTGCCCACACACATAAAGAAGAATAATAACAGAAAAATATCCTTTAAATAGATAGTGCTACTGGAGTATAAGCCTTTTATTTATTTTATTTAATATTTTATTTATTTTATGTAATATTTTAATTATTTCAGAGGCATTAAAGTAATCTGCTATAGTGACAAGGTCATGTAAATACTTCTATTGCTCTTACTATCTTGTCATAGAAAAAAATAACCACCAAGTCAGTGCCACTCATGTTCAAAATTTCAAAACTCATTTCAAGCTTCACCAGATCACTCAGCAGACCACACTGGGTAGATTTATCAACAGCTGGCATTATAATACTGGAGCAAACTACCCATCCATTTTTTATACAATGCTGACTTTAATTTTCAAATGCAAGCTTGAATATATTCACAAGTAATTCATCATACTCTATCTACAAAAAAAAAAAAAGAGAAGTTTAACTTGTAATTTGATACAGAACTTCTGTAATTATTGCACAAGCATTTAAAACCAAATGCAAGTTCACCAAGCTAATGAAAATTACTAACAGTTTGGGAAAGTCTCCTAACCCCTCAAACAGAAAAACAATATGGGAAGATCTAAGAGTTATTTTTGCAGTGGTGACTAAGAACATTATATATCATGCACAATGAATTGAATTCAGGTGCTTTTCACTTCAAGGAGTTCCTTGTTTCAACATGTGCTGGCATTTCAATTCTACCTTCAGGATATTTCAGCTGTCAGTACATTTCTGTAAAGTGATAAAGCCATAACAATTCTGACAGGACAATCCTAAACATGATTTGATAAACTTTTGTGAACTTCAGAAGCCACAATAGCCAAAGATACTGCATTTTACACTACATTAGATTAGAAATACCTTACCTCTTGATGGTAGCAGTACAATACACATAAGTAATAAGGAAAGCAAAAGACATATAACCACGCCAAATATGATTTTTAGCCGGGTCTGCAGAAGAGAAACAAACAATAATTACAGTTTTAATATTGTCTGAAGTTTGTTTCCATGGCTGGTAAATAATGAAATCCTCCTTCTCTCTAACTGCTGTAATCGGTTCTAGCAACAAGCAAAAAACATCCCTGCAGTACATATGAAAAGACTTCCCTTTCCTTCTTTAAATCAAATATTTTCACATCAGAGCCTTGTCTAGCAGCTGACAGTTTAAAACAAAGGATGTAAATGCTACCAAAAGTTGAATTCAGGAGCATACAGACCTTCATTTTCCTGTCGTATTCTAAAAGAATGTAAATTCTCTCTTCTGGGTGTTGGTCAGTAGATCTAGGAGAGGAGTTCGAAAAGGCAGTGTCTGTTTTCACAGTTGGAGGCCAAACCTCTGGTAGACTTTTTTTTTTTCCTACATACTTTTGGAAACTGTGCCAAATTTCAAAGGCTTTCCATAAAATTGAAACCACACTTTTGGGGAAGTTCTTGGACAAGAAATGGACAGTGGGAGGCTATCGGGGTGGTGATTATGTACTTCCCCTTAATGTGAGCTGTAGCCAACATCTGCTTACACTAACTTGAGGTTTTATGACTCATCAGATACTTGACATGCACTGTTTTTCTCTGAAAAGCATCTACTGTGGTTTTTGGCCCTCCCCACTTTCTCAGGACATAGTCATGACCGTATTTCTACTGTCTACAGAGAAATTAAAAGAAAATCCCATAGCTGTATTGCTTATGTGGAATTCACATATGTTTACTTTTAGAAATAATAAATGATGGCACAAGAATGCAAAACAAGCAGCAGAAACAGTGCTGTTTAATGTCTTCCACATGTGAGAAGAATTGCTGTTTTCCCCTGAAAACCATGCACATCTATAGGCTACGTAGGAGAGCTTACAGAAGTAAATACATACAAGCCCAGCGGAAATTCTGAAATAGTTCTCCAACCGCCAATTACACCTATTTTATTTTGCCCACTGAAATGAGGTCAGCTGAAAACTGGGAAAACTCCGGAGACCGCAGTGTCAGGTTACATAATCCATCCCTCCGGAGAGCGGAGCAAGGCTGGAAAAGGGAAGAACGAGCCCGCCGTGCGTGGCTCCTGACGTTACCCACACGGCGCGGCCGCCGCTGGCCCGGCCCGGCCCGGCCCGGCCTGAGGGAGCTGGGCCCGCCCCCACCGCCCGACCCAGCCCGGCCCGGCCCCGCTCCGCGCCCCCTGGCGGCACAGCGCGCACACACACCGCACGGGAACGGGAACAGGAACACACACACGGGGACAGGGGGACACACACGGGGACAGGGACACATACAGGGATAGAGACACGCACAGGGACAGGGACACACGCAGGGACAGGGACACACACACAGGGACAGGGACAAACACACGGGGACGGGACAAACACACGGGAGGACAGGGACACACACACGGGGGACAGAGACACACACGGGGACAGGGACAGGGACGCACACGGGAACAGGGACACACACAGGGACAGGGACACACATGGGGACAGGGACACACACAGGGATAGACACACGCATGGGGACAGGGATACACATAGGGGCAGGGATACACTCATGGGGACAGAGACACACAGGGGACACACATGGGGACAGGGACACACACACGGACACACACAAAGACATGGACAAACACACAGGGACAGGGACACACACATGGGGACAGGGAAACACACAGGGACATACACACGAGGAGAGAGACACACATACACAGGGACAAACACACGGGGACAGGGACACACAGGGAGACACACACCCAGACACAGACAATACATACCCATGGGCATACACACAATGCAGACACACAGGAACACAGACACAGACACACAAATAGACACACCAAATTTTCCAGCAGAACTTGGGCTAACTATAAAGAATTTATTACAGAGTATCATAAAGAAAAAAACATCTCATTTACTACCCCTCAAGTGGCCAAGTCACCACCTTAGCTTAACAGTATCAGTATGGGCTGGGATTTGAATCCCAACTGTTACACCAGACTTGGTGAGGCAGAACTGATCTGGGCAGTATTTTGGCAATATTCATTGCATTAGACTTGGAGAGAGAATTTTTTGAAAATATTCAAATTTATCGTGTGGAAAAAACAATGATATGAAAAATGCTTCATTTTCTCATAAAAATTCAGTTCCCCTCTCTCTGCAGCTCTTGTCACAACAATAAATTACAAGTTAAACAAGATGAGGTTTCTGAACAAGATCCATGTTGGTAATGTAGGACATGCAGGACAAAAAGGCTGGGAAGGCTAAAATATATTCTTTATGTATATATTTGATTATACAATGTTTGTATATACATTTTTTGCATATACATTGTTCATGTATATTGTTTGTTATGCTAAAATACACTGTCTAATAAGGGCAGAACTCAGCTCAAAACCAGTGGTTTTCTTAACAAGATAAAACTGCAGCTACTCAAAATTTCCATAACAGAAAAGAATTGTGAAAAAAGAATTTTCCCCTTGTAACTCGTGCTTCATATTCATATTTCCAAACTGCTACTTATTTCCTAGCATTCCATAATTAATGCTGTTTGTATTTTCAATAGCATGGTTTAGAGAAATACATTTTTTCCTACCAACATTGGTTATTTCTGACGACCAGAACATCACAAAATTGCAAATGGAGGTTTTTGATCAGGCTAGTTTTCCATTCCAAATATGCAGCTTCTTCTAATGAATGCATACTTAGAGAATGCTTCAAAGGAAATGATTCAATCTCACATGATCTAAAAGGCTTTACAAAATGACTTTATGCTGCATACTATGTATTTGTCTACTTCAGGAATCAAATTATTTAGGCATGAGTTTAAATAAGATTCACAATGGCTGCAGATTAGAGGAAAAAAATTACCTGTCAGAGAATGACATTTACAAGCTTTGTAGAACTGCTGCTAATTCCTGAACTCCCTTCTCTGGACTGTTTAGACCAGCACCAGTGAAGAAGCAAACAGCAATTCTTTCAACAGCCAAACTCTTTCTAACTTCTGCAACATGAGGAACCCATAATGTAAGAGAAATAAAAGTGTAAGAAGGGTAGGAAGAGGGTAAGTCACTTGGTGAAATGGACAAATTATGGAACAGAAAACACACTCAGTTTGGCCAGCAGCTATCGAACCAGTAAAGCAACTACTCGAAGGTTACTGAAGTATTTGCTCTTCACACGTGAGGAAATGCAGATTTACAGATGTAGGTTGTGCATGACACCAGACCAAAAGGAGACACAGCAATGAACATAGAACTGAGGTTGATCCAGTTCTTAAGCAGCCATACACAAAGCTAGACAAATCCCCAAATGACTTTCTTCTTTCCACATTTGTGAACTAATAAAAACTGTAAGTAGTAAATACAATCAGGATTTTTCACACTCCCTGGAGGACATTGGGTCCCTAAAGGCAATAAAAGCAGAGCTAAGCAGAAGATAAAATACAGCAATTTAGCTTGTTTTTTACAAATTCACACTCTCTGGATGGGCAATATGGGCGTCTTTTACAACCCCATTCAGAGAAAATAACTTGACTGGAAATTCATTACCCTACACACCAGCAGGATTGATTTGAGGTTCATTATGCATTAGCTGAAGTGAGATTGTGCAAACACTCTTTAAGCTCTAGTGACAATGTGGCAGAGTCACGCTAGGAACTGGGAGTGTAACAGCAGCACCCAGGTGAACTACAAGAAGCCCAGGTATGTTTGTCACACAGGTCTGTAGCACGTGTGCAGAAATTCATCTGCATCTACTTTCGTTGCTACAGTAAAGGGAAGTGTAAAAAGCTCAGATTTCAGAAAATCTACTCAGCATGGAAATTGATTTGATTGAAGACGCAGCAGAAATCTATGAAATGATGTAGTATTTTTACCAGTGTTTTACACTTATTTAAAAGTAGTGAATAAACTAATTCAGATACTTGAAAATGCTATGTACAGAGTATTATACTGCATTTATTTACCTGTAACAACTCATTAATAAAGAAATCCAGAGATGTCTCAGAGGATGAATGATATCTGGATGATTTCCCACGAGGCTATTCTAATAATTAATTCAGTTACTGTTGTAACAACAAATAAACCTTCCTTCCACTCTTCAATATCTTACTTGCAAAATGGGAGGAGAAATCTGTCCATGAGATAAATATGGAGAAACATGCTATTTTTACAGTCAGAATACTACCACCCTTTAAATTTCTAGGATGAAGCTATGGTATTATTACTGTCTAAATACTTACAGTGGAAGAGAATTAACAGTATCATAGTTAGTAAATGTTAGTTATAGCAATTTATTGAAAAAAATACACACCTCATTATGTAGCCAGGCTAACAATCCCATGAAACTGACACACAGAGAGTCACTTTGGCAATGTCCTTCTTGGACAGTAAAATAATCAATTTCAGGTTAAGGGCTTGATTTCTGGAAATGTCTTCTAAGGGAAACCTAATTTTAGTCTGTCAAATTGTATGAGCTTTCAGCTATATTTATGAAGGGAGGAATTCAGTCATGAAAACACTGACATAGCAACAGTGATTCAGAAATAATGGGTGACATCTTCTTTACGTGGCTCCTCTTTTGAGATCCTTTATCTTCAAAATGGTAATAGCATGAAGAAAATAATGACCATGGTATATCTTAAGCTGTCTTTTCACTGTTTTGGGATTGACAACAGGTCATGTAGCACACTTTTGACAGTGTTGTCATCTTGTAGTGAAAAGAGTCAGGAGTTTGTTCCATAAATACACATGACTGCAATGCATTTGCCATCTTTGTCCAGGAGTACAAATCTGAGTGCAGATAGCAGCTGTGTGACTTTGTCCTTCTTTCTTGTTTCGCTTTTTGTCTTCAGGACAGTTTCCTTCTGTCCAGGAGCTTTCACAGTGCTTTTGATGCAGCATGCTCTATAGGACACAGGAGCTTCTGATCAACAGAGAGAAGTTGAAAAGGGCTTTTATTTTCATTCTAAATCCTTAATCTTCATCACTTGAAGGACAATGAGCTGCATAATCAAAACTAGGAAACCTGATGGGCAGGTCTCCCCATTTCTTAAAAATATTGTTTGTTGTTTTCTTGTCTGCAAACACAACCACAAAATTTCTGATCTTTAGACAAGGCAGGTCAAGGCCTCGATGAACCATCATATTTCCCCAAGCCTGCAAGTAGAAAGAAATTGCATTTCAGGTTAAAAAAGGCAAGATCATTAGACAGAAACAAATACAGACAAGAGTATGAAAATAAGATGTTCCTCACTTGTCCACAGTCTTTGCATATAATTTCCCCATTTGTCTGGTAATCAGCATGCTTATCTTGCAGTGTTTTATTTTCTCTTGTATGATAAAGACTTCTGAAAAACAGACAGCACACATCAGAATCCACTGGTTATTCCATGTTACATACAGACATATATAAACAGTGACTAAGACTGCTGAAATCAGGTACGAAACCCAAAAAGTCATAGACTCTGTCTGAGAAAATGCAAGGTCATGCTTCATACTCCTAAGTAATGATGAAACACACATGTACTCCCTGTCCCTCTTCATTGCCTATCAGGAGCTGCATCCTTCCTCACACATCTTGAAGTGGGAGTTGTAGGCTCTTGTTCTAATAACAGACAGATCAAGCTTGTTTTTTCAAGTGCCATGAAACTGTCAAGGAAATAATACCTGAAAATTAAAGGATTTCTTTTTATTCCCTGTAGCTCAATCTTAACCCTTAAGAGAATTCATTTGGCTCTGACTACCCAGACCTGCAGAGTATGTGTACATTCTTGAATCATTTATTTAGGGAGTACTTGATCCTGAAGGTTACTATTAGCCTGTGCAGAATGGAATATATACCATACTACATAGTAAGTGACCTAGTTAATAGTACCACAGAAGCTGCATCTTTTTTTTTGAAGTCTTAAACTCAATTCACCTTGAAATCAGGAATAAGAACAAACATTTTGTTCAAGCTCCTTAACTGTAAACTCCATAGAGCCTAGGACCCAACAATATTGGAATAATCTATTTTTTTTCTCGCAGGGCCTAGAGGGTTACAGGCCCTGTTACAGCCTCGATGAAAGGAAAATCTGTTTCTGCCTGAAAGAGATAAAGTAGTTCATAAACACTTACTGGAAATCTTTTTTCACACTGACATGATGCATGTCTTCAATAACTTGTATGTCTTCTCCAGAACATATCGTCTTGGAGCAATTTTTGCATAAGAATTTTATTAGTGAAGGATTTTTCTTGTATGTCTTGCGCTGATCTCTCACCACCTTCATTTGTTTTTCCACTATACTTTGCGACTGGAAACTCTGAATCTAGAAACAGATCAGTAAGAGCACTGTAACATTCTGCTGGAATGACAGTTATAGTTTTCTTTCTCAGTTATTTTACTGAGTTCACTGTCAACATGACTTCTAGTCAATTTTCCCTTGCTCGTGTGTTTTCCCCTTACCAATAGAAAACCAGACTTTTCAAAAGGACAGGAAAACAGATTATAAAACAAATATTGGCAAAAGAATTCAAAGCCATATGTAGTAACAAGTATTATTTCAAGTTTTTCCCCTCTAAGTAGATTTCAAATAGAAAGTATTCCATACAATATAAATCAGTATTCTTTAAAGGGAAAGTGAAGAGTTGCAGTGAATACCTTATTTAAATACTCTTCCTGTGGCATCTTCTGAACACGCTGAATGGCCTTGTACATCATTTTCTCACGAAAAATATTAACATTTTCACGTTCAACAGCCCCTGAGCCACTTGAAGCCACAAGAGCATAGGTGCTTTCATCAGCTCGAGCTCTACCGCGAGCCTACAATTTGCAAGGAACACAAAAATAAACACCACAATACTCCCTATTACATCACACAACAATTTTTTTCTAGTTTTGTAATGGAAGACATGCACTGTTCTACTTGCACTATCCCCAAAATGCAGTTTTTTCCATTTAACTCAGACAGATAAAGAATCAGTGAATAACACATACTATTTCTGCAGTGTCATCCATGATACCTGTGAGAACTGCTCAGGAGATTTGGGACTAGCCTGTTTTGCAATGCCAAAACTACATTTTGTTGCCAAAATAAGCATGCATTTAAATATTAAATATGTAAATATTTGTGTTCACAAGTTAAATGAAAGCATGTATCAAACTGGTATTCTGATATGTAATAATCTCTCTTTATCTGATGATGGTGTGGTGTCCAGACACTGGTGGTAAAAATGCCTCTTGTATCAACTGGTCTGATGACCATATTCTTGTATCTCTTCTATTAAAAGAGCTTAACATTTGTGTAGAACTTTGAACTGATGCTACACCATTACAGAGAGAGGCAAATTTTATGTTGCATATGGACTGAGGATGGAAATTGGAAATGAACTTTGTTGCAAGAACATTTTCTCTTTTAGCATTCAAGTATTTAAAAATTATTTCCAAACGCCAGGTATATGATTCACCATTTCCTCACTGCAAAAAGAAAAGCATTATTAAAATAAGGTATGTATGCAGAAAATTCCTACCTGCACCATAGCAATTTCATTGGTGACGAGGCCGTAGCGAATAACGATGTTACATTCTTTGATGTCCAGGCCTTCCTCAGCTACAGTAGTAGCAATTAGTAAATTTACATTTCCACATCGAAATTTATCAATAATTTCCCTTTGCTCATTCTGCAAATTCAAATAATCAAATTAACTTTCAGTACTAGTTTCTGTTACCAGTTTATTCTAATTAACGAGTTTAGGAATTAAAGTCCCATCATTTCTGAGCTGAGTGTCAAACATCAAGTGGCCTTAACAACCACATTTAAGCATCCTGCAAAAGAAGGAGCTTCTATTGAATATAACATGAGTTCAGCACCATATTTTGAGGGAGGAGGGAGCAGAATCCAATCCTTTTATGGTAACTGGGCTTGGAACTTCATAGTCTATGTCATAGGTACTAGGAGATTCGATAATATAGTTGTTCTATTGTTTTCAAATTTTAAAGTACTTACCCATAAGACAAGATTTTTATCACTTCAGTAATTTCTGATTAGAATACAGACTTCCAGCTCTAGTTCTAAAGCACTTAAAATTCTCCATAATAAATGGAGACTGTAACTCTGGTGATCTCAGTAGCACCAAAAAGAACAACTATGATACACTTAAAAAGAAAATATCTAAATCACAGACTTCTGAATCAACTGGATGTTTGTCACCAGCTTGAGCAGAGGAACAGAAACTTGCTATTTGCTATATTCAGTTTCAAAATGCAGAAGATATTGGTTTTGTTTGTGTAATGTGCCACAGAAATTAAATTCCAAGTTTGATAGAAGTCAAGCAACTTTTGGAGAGAATTTTTTGGGAGAATTTTTTCTTGAAACTCAGGGCAGCAGAAGAAAATGGACTCTGCCTAGCAGCAAAACACACCATTTTTGCTTAAATGCTGATATGGGGAGTAAGGACGAGAACAGAAGAGACACAAAGTACTTTGATTTAAAATGTTTTCAGTGCAAGTGTAAATCACCAGAGAGATGTGGTGTATGGAATCAACGTAATTCTACACAGATGGACACAACTGAGTGATCAATTGTGATATTTCCAGTATCATTTTTGGCAAGTTTTCCTTCAATGTTATGCATCAGTGTGAAGCATGCATATAAACTGGTGTAATTTGATTTAAGCAATGATAGTACAAAAAGACAGGAATAATCACCTTTGTAATCTTATTTTTCAATTCAGCAGCTAAAATATAACGTGAATTACTCTTATCCTGATAAGCATAAACTCATTTAATTGCATTTTTACTCTTTCCATTTTGTTTGCTTTTGCTTCCCATGCCTTGCTATAACTTGGGTCCTTCTTGGCTATACACTACTCTAGGCAACAGACGCTGGCTACTCCTATTGCGATAGAATCCAAAGCCAAAAAAGCTTGTTACTTGTGGAAATAACATTATTCCAACATTATTATTCACTTTTAGTCAACATTATTATTCATTTATCTTTATGAAGATAAGTTGCTGGCTGGTATGAAATCAGAACTCTGGGCTCTGAACTTCAGTTCACTGGCCTAGGACTAAGACAAGATGTTTTCCAAAATCATGTACAAGAGGTAATGTTGACATGCATTATGTTCTATACCTGAGTCATGGGCTTCGTTTCACTCTTATGTCCAGAGCCAATAAGATAATGGGCCTTAATTCCCACTTCTTCAAATTTTGGGTTGTCCTTAATCCACTGGAAAAGAGCTGAGGCACTTTGACGAGTCTTTGTGAAAATGATTCCTCGAGGTTCTTCAGTCTTCGTGAACTCCTCCATTAAAGTATTTCTCAACTTCGTTAGCTTTTCATTTTCATTTTCTGGATTTCTAGTCAACTCTTTCAGCTGTTTCTTTTTTGCTTTAAAAAGAACAGATGTAAATTAAGAAAATGTAGCTATGTAAAACAACAGCTCGAACCAAAATAAACCCTAAAACCTACAAAGCAAAGAGCAACTTTCTATATAACTCTCCCAGCATGGCTAATTCACATTCAGTTTGAAGAGCTGGGGCATACCAATTATTTCTGAAGTGAGTTTACAGTCACTAAATACATACTAATCAACCAAAATAAATCACCATTATCATACACTTTGCCTGTATTTCATAGTAAGAATAAGCCAAAGGAAAAAACCTGCCTATACACACAAAGTTGGTACAGAGTCAAATGCACGGTAATAAAGAATTAAATCACAGCTTATAATATTTACAAAACTATTTTAAAATAATAGAAAAATGTCTTACAAGGAGAAACAGATTAATATATACAGCCTTGGAGCTGGTAATGGTTTTATAAATTTAGACATAAATTGTTCATAGGACATGAATTAAAGTAGGAATCCCCACTAGAAACATGCAGTAAAGCAGACACCAGCATGGGCATGTCTGATATTGCAGCTCCAAGACATTACAATGCACTCAGTGAACTGTCAAATGAATGACTCTCTTCAATTGGCTCTACTGACCAGAAGGAAGGGGGATTCCTCTGTGTTTTAAATTTTTTAAAAACTTACCATATTTAAAAACCTATGTCATTATCAGATGATTATGAAACACAAGAACACTTCAAGGCAGGGACTCGGTGTGTTAGTACACTGATGTCATGACCCTGTGCAGACTATTGCAGTGTACCTAGTCCAAGGCAATCATACTCAATGTACCACAAACTGTTACTCTACCTAGATAGTGACTTTATGACTAGTCTTATTCATATTTTTGAATCCAATCAAACATAGAAATACATACAAAAAATAGATAAATGTAACAAACTCCCATAATTTTCCACCTTAGTTAAACCTACACTAAGTGCCCCATGGCACTTATCACCCAAAGATGAATTGTGCTCTTAAAGCTGAGAAATTTTAGACATTCTTCTATTAATCCTAGACTTTCAGCGGTAAAATCCTAAAAAAAATGGAATTTATTTTTCATTGGCAGGTTCTTTGGACTTCATTTACCTGCAAAAATAAAAGCAACTAGAAATTACACTTATGAAACTGAGTTTCATTTTTAGTTGGTTTAAATTTTTGGTTCTCAGCAACAGCTCACTACTGAAAATCTAAACAAGGAAGGATAGACATGTATGAAGAGTCATTAAAACCATGCTGACATTATCTAACTTATAGTTTTCATTCTTTTTTTTCATTTCTCAACAATAGTGAGAAAAATTTATAGTTCATTGGATACATGAAGCTGGGTCACATTCTGCAGTATAATCTATTTCTGTTTGTACCACCCAAGAGCCATGGGTGATGGGAGCAAACTTCTCTAGCTCTTTCTGCTTGCAAAGGCAGTAAAGGAAAAAATCTGAGTAAAAAAGATTAAAGAATGAAACCTAGTTCCAAGGTGACTGATCTGAAAAAAAACTTTGGTCTTTGCAGTTTGATCTTTTGTTTAATTCTCTAATTAAATGTTCTTTGCCTGAAACTAACTTAAAGCCAGCACTTTACTTTCTTAGTACATAGACAAACGAACTTTGGCAGGAAGGGTTGGTTAAGAACTCATTATTTCATTACTTTTGGATTCCATTTACTCAATGTTTTACGCCCCCAGAGTGTCTACTGAAATACATATTTTATGTATCTGCTAAGAGTGTCCTCAGGGACACCTCACTGGATAAAAGCAGAAAACAGCTTTTACTTACTGGCAGCAAAAACAAAGGTGGCTTTGGGTGGAAGGTGAAGAACCATTGTTACATATTATGACATGATCCCACTATGATGTTTAATGCATTCAAAAGTGTATGAACTGGGATATCAAGGCACTGTGATAATAAACAACACAGCAGATTCCAGGAGGCAATAACTAATGGGCCCATGTAAACCATGTTAGTGCACAATTATGGATTACAAATATTAAATATCACAATGTATTTCAAACTCACCATGAAATAAACCTATCAGAAATTCATCTGTTTCATCCTGTTTTGATACTGCTGGTTCATCATCATCATCATCATCACTCCTTACTGTCTTCTTACTTTTCTCCTCTTTATAGAAGTTATTTAGGTGATTGTAGGCATCCACCATTCGGATGGTGTCATTTATCTGGAGAGCATCATTGTATTTCTTCAAGTGCTCTGCACAGACACGTTCCCTCCGTTTTTCTTCTTTCGCAGCTAGAAGGGAACAAAAATACAAAAAAGGTCTTAATATAGAACGACAGAAAGAACTCCAAAGCTGGGGTATATTTGCTATGCAGTTACCTCTTCTCTCTTCTCTGATCACCCACTGTTCATATGTCTGAGTTCCAAACTCAGACTTCGGATGCAGCTGGCAATAGTTCTGTATTTCTGTCATGATCTCAGTGATTCTCTCTTTAAATGGATCCTAGAAATAAATTGATCAGGAAAAGTAAGTAAGCAGATTCTGGCAACAAAAACACTGGCTAGTACCACAGTGAGTAATTTTTTATAACTTAAACCTTAAATTAAAGAAGTAAGGCTTTTAAGCGTGTTTAGTGATATGGAAATATACAGTTCAGAATATCACAAAATTTGTATTGAGAAACAGCACTTAAAAAAAAACAACTGAAAATAATATCATCACTTCAATACAAATATTTCAACTTTAGAAGGCCTTTTGACCAGATAACTCAAAATATAACTGACATGAGTAAAAATTTAGTCCTATTTGACTTTACTGTTACTTTTTGAAACAGAGGAAAGTAACAATATTCAAATTAGCACTCTGGATCATATGAAGTCCATAGAAAAAGAGCATTAGGCAAAAGTTTTTGATACCGTACAAGACATATTTAAAGGAGAATATAACTTTAATACTGATTTTTTGTAAAAAACATACCCTTTTTTTATCATCTGCAATCACAGTCTTCTTAGATGGTTCCTTCACCTGATTCTTTAGCTGGGAGGCATGCTCTTCAACAGTCATAATCCTACATGCATCAAGATTGGCACAGATCTGGGAGAAGACAAAATGTTATTTCTTTAATATTGAATGAGATATTTCACATGAAAACTGAATTAGTGCAACAGAGCTTCTTATTTAGATATTGAGGTTTAGATAACTTGGCTTTCTTCCCACAAAAATTGGATCAAGGCAGTATCAGCACACAAAAGTCCAAGTCTTTGAAAAACATCTGAGATAAACTGCACAAATTACTTTTTAGGCCAGAAGTGATTCTTGCATACAGGAAAAAAATTGTAGATTAGGATGCAAAGCAAGTATTTTGAGAAGGAAAATAGAGCATCAATACTTTGGAAGAATAGATTTTAGAGCACAAAATAAATAAATATAATGGTGAAACAGAAAAAATAGAAGATAAATATTAGAGACTAATTATAATAGTAAGAGCTGTTATGAGCTAATTTGAGATAATCTTTTCTGGACTAGGAAAACATAGAGAGAATTTCTGTGCTAAGTACACAACTGAACTGGACTTTTTTGCTTTTGACCTCTTCCAAGGAGAAAATATGTACATGTCATTAAGTAATAAGGGAAATGATAACATTATTCTGAGCAGAGAAAATGGTAAAGGAAGACTGACAGGGGAACTTTTTAACATCTTCAGTGGTAATTGTATATTTCAGCTTGCATATTCAGATTAATCTTCAGATGCAAATCCCAGAATCCTATTACTAGGAATTCAGAGTTGATGAAAAGGAATTTTCTTTTTCTGCTAGCAAGTTTTTGCATCAAAATTCCGTCTACTTCAATACAGCATAAAACATTCTTGCAGGCCTCACTAATTCAATATCACATTCTGTTCTGGTACAATTTACCAGTCAGGAGTTTTCACTGCCATACTGGGCTAAATTCTACTTTTCTATTACTAATGCAAAACCATTTAATTTCAAGTAAAATATAGTTTCTTTAAGTATAGAATTTAACAGACTATCTTTAGTCAGGTGTTCATGCAACCTCAATGAGTAACTCCAACTGAAAAAAACAGAACACATTTGTATGCTACCTGTATCTCACAAGTGGTTTCTGCTTTGTTTAAGTATTAAACATTGTTTTTCATTTTTTTTGGACTCACAAAAATGCTCATCTTAGTCACTCTAGAAATACAGATATAAAATATGTTGTGTCTCTAGTATTTAGAAATACACAGTAAATTATAAGCCATCAATGGAATAGTAAGAATTTCAGTAACCTTAAAACCATACTACATTGTGGATTCCTTGCTTCTGATCTTGGGAATTTTTTTCAAGTGAGGCAACTATTTAACTTCCCTTTTCAGTAACCTTACTCCTCCTGTAAAGTAACCTTTATTTGTATATGGATGTCCATTATTTTTTAATGGTTATGAGCTGGACTTCCATGTACACAAGAAAAAAAAATCAGATTGTCTATTTGGAGCCTAAAACTGACTTTAGAAGTTTTACTTGAAGAAGACAATATCCCTTTGATGGTTTGTAAGTGCTAGGGATATTTACTTTCAGAATATGCTCTTCAGCTTTTGAGTAGGATGTTGCACCTCCTACACCAGGTGAGGCTGTAAGTCCCAGAATCTGAGGCTGTGGGATCAGTGGTTTGTTTTCTTTTGCCAGCTTCCTGTTCTTCATCTTTTCTTTTAAGTAACGTCTCATTATGTTATTGTAGACACCTTCCTTTTGAGTATGATGACACTCATCGATGATGATGAGGGAAAAATCTGGAAAAAAAAAAAAGACTCCTAAAGTGAATAATTCTATTTCATATGCAGAATTTGCGTGACTAAATCTTGTAACAAGTAAGGATGGTGTTGAAAAGAACCCATCAGTTTGTCTGAGAACTAATGTACTAGGAAATTGAAGTATTGGAGAAAGGTGTGGATGGATGCTGAATATATTTAATGGACTTTGGAACCTTTGCTACAGTCCCGATGTGCCAAGTAGTTTTACATTTCATGTAATGGAAAAAAAGACTTTATATTTTTGCAAAAACAATCTGATTATATAAAGAATTTCAGAGAAATATTGTTCATATCTTACCAGTGGTAAGAACATATCATAGTTGAACTCAATACTGTCTTTTATGTCCATAACTGTGTCTGACAAACTACGTATTGTTTGCTTTTGAGAAGATACATTATATGTTAGAAGCCTTTCAGACATTCTTGAAAGACTTGCTGTGGTCAAAATATGCTTCATTTTGTAGCAACACAGAGATTTCCTCCCTATTAGTGTCCAGTTAAAAGATTTATATTACTTTATGGATGTGTTATTGGAAAGAACAAACAGATTAGTGGGAGCACTACCGCTCATCTCTCTCTTGTAGCGGAGGAAACTGATGGAAATTCAGACAGGTGTAATGTGCTTTTTGGTCACAGTATATTTACATGCAAACAATATACTGTACAACGAAGAAAATAAAATTATTTTTTGTTTCAAATTTCTCAAAAGATATAGAAAACATATCTTTAATCTTTCTGCACATGCAGCCAGTGACATATATTTCAAGGTTCTGAGTTGAAAGAATCACGAACATTTTTCTGTTTCTCTAGCAGCAAAACTGGTTTATAGGAGCTCCCAGTCCTTCTGCAGCTGGCCAGTAACTCTCTAGTTTTACATTGTTTCCAACAATTTTAATTCAGTTTGTGGACACGACTGTAAAGAACATCACTGAAATGGTCAGGGTTAAACTCTTCTACATATTTTTTTAATGTAGACAATTTCCATGGTCTTGTTTACACATTGATGTGTAAACATATTGATGTGCTCAAATTGTTGCACCACTATAAGTCAGTTTACAACAACTGGCAGCAGGACCTGGAAATTAACAGAGAGCTAAATCAGTCTCAGCTGGTATTGAGGAACCTAAAGAAGGATGGAGACTAAACAAAGGAAGTTATATTGGAAAGGCTACACCAAACACTTCTGCTAGCAAAGCCAATGCTCCATGTCACGGGGGAAAGCTGATTGCCTTCAGAGTGATTCAGGAAGCCAGTATGCACTGAAGTGATGTAGTTTCAAATCTAAATTCCTATTTATTTCCAAGATTTCTACACACTGCAAGATTTCAGAAGCAGTGCTGGCAGTTACTCAGTTCTTCTGCCAACAGGAACTTACTGCCTCTGATTTTGACCATCATCTCCATCATGCATATTCTATAACTACTTGTGTAGAAACTAACCTACCAGAAAGGATGTGTTTCTTCTACTAAGGAAGTGATACACAGCTTTTAGAAAGTCCATACAGTGATTTCAGCCCTAGGTGAAGAGAGTAAACATTTGATAAATAGCAACTAAGAGAGTCCCCATCATTTCACTGAGGCTGGAATTCCATATCACATGTAATGCAGACCTCTGTGGAAACGGATGAAAAAAGTATGCAGCGAAATCTGGAAAAAAACTTGAAACTAATCAGGATGATTTATAAAGGCTGTGAGTTACCCAAGTCACAGCCACAGATATGGAGCTGGCTGTGCTCATGCTTGCTTGGCTTTGGTCCAGCTGAACCTATGAGCACAGGTGTAATAGAACGGAAAAAAACTCCTGAGGTGCAGGGCAGCCTGAGTTCTGGAAAAAATGTAGCTCCTTATGAAGGAAACTTCACAAAGTGTGAAACCCATTCAACCCACTTCATTACACAATCTGGTTGGGACTCAGCCCAGTTCTAAACAGGCCAGCAGTTCCAGTAGAAATGTTCAGATGCCTCCATACAGCATTCCAAAATGATTCAGATGTAGGAAAGTTTATTAACTTAAGATGCAGTGGAGAGGAAATAAGTATAAGAAAATTGCTGGTACTCTGCCTAGGTTAATAACAAGGCATTCTGAAGGAGGGAATTCAATTCTGAGGTACCAAGTGGTTCTGCAGGAGTTAGTTTGGATCAAGCAGTACCCCAGTCAGCACCAGGCACTGACAGACTTGGACCAACCACTCAGCTTTCTCTGCTGTCTGTGACATCCAGACCAATACTTTTATCTCAGGGCCATTATTTTGAATATCACAGTACTCCCCTACATCCTTCACCATCTGAAAAGGAGTTGATTGCAGGCAAATAGAGGGAGAAGCTAACATCTCACAGAGGAAGGTCACTGCAGCCCAAGCCTGGAAGCCGACCTCATGGGCTGCTGTAATTGTACCTCCCTGACAGATAATATAATTTCCTTTCTGATCTTCTGATCTTCCAGATCACCTGCCACTTCAGCATTCTGGGAAAACAATCTTTCCTTCTTTATCTTTTGCTTTCTTCAACTTCCTTTATGTGTTGTAGGAAAATTTTATATCTGCTGAGCTGAGAGAGACACAGTTATAAGCCATCATATTGCTGTCTTTTAGCAAAATTACAAGAGTTTAAAGAATATAATTTTTACGACAGATTGGCTTTTATCTTTTGTTCCATTGTACTTCTCAAACTACCAAGTGCATTTGAGTTTTGACAGGTTTTTTTCTCATCCTGTATATGGCTTCTGTCTGATATGATTTAACGCTCTGCCAAGCTTGGAAAGTGGAACCAGTACAACTGCATGTGCACAAAGTTGTGCTTAAGAATTTATTTAGATAAAATAGGAAGCATGACAAGTATTTAGTACAAACAAAGTACAGAGTCTAATTTTGGCCTGCATGCTTGTTAATTGAGATATGATTTTACTACAGCTTGTATTTATAAAATGAATAAATTGAGAAAACCCTACTGATTGTGGCACATTTTTACTCTGCAACTTTCCAGAACAGAGACATACTTTTATACCCTCTGTAAAAATTTCAGAATAAAATACTTGCCTGATAAGTGGACACTTTCCTCATCTTCCTTGGATGCATTTAACAGTGAATTCTCAAGGATCTGTGCTGTACTGATGATGACATCATTTCTTCTGACAACTTCAGGAAATGAGATTTTCAGCCGAGAATCACCACTTAAACCAATAACCTGATACCAACGCTTCAGGAATGGACTAAACTCTCTTTTTAAATGCTGTTCTACCAATGGAACCTGAGAAAAAGTTTTCAAAGAGTTTAAAACATATTAAACACAATATTAAAAATACATGCCCGTTTGCCACAAATGTTGTTAGAGGAACAAAAGAAAATTAGGCAGGAAAAATCCCCAAACCAATTTCCCCCTGCAACTTCTCCTGTGGAACCTTTTTGTCACAAGAACTTTGGCTTAACTGAGCCTTTCAAAGAATGAACAAACCATGCATGCTCTGGCTATTTAACTGAGCTTATAAAGTGCTTTCACATTTATCTTATTAGAGAATATGGATATTGTTTATAATTTCAGTAAAATTCTTTAATGTCTTTCTATATTTTAATATTACAATAGAAGATTAATTTATATGTGCTAAATTTAACTGAAAAATTAAAGCAACTATCAGAAAATCTGACAATATATTACTACTGTAAGACTCATCAGGTGGCCTTCATTAACAAACTGAAACTCAGAATGTGAAAAACAGTTTTATTTTTCAAAATTCATTACAAAATGAAGTTGTACTTTTCCCAACAATGTGGTTATTACAGCACATCTAAATTTGCACTTGCACTGGGGTACACTAACATAATTTGTGCTTACACAAAGCTGATGGCACAATGGAGATGATAGTCTAGATCTGTATGTCTTTAAAACAAAATATACCTGGAAAAGCTGAGAATTGTCTTTATATTCATCTTACAATGTTTGTATTAACAATGCATGATGTTTGAAAAATATTATTCTTTAAAAAATGGACCAACTTACCTTATTAACAAGTACTATGACTTTTCCAGGCTCTGATGCTCTTCTCTTCTTATCCAAGTGATCTTTGGTAATGTAAACAGCCACTCTGGTTTTACCACTGCCTGTAGGGAGACATATGATAATATTCTCCCCATTCAATGCTGGCTTTGCAACTTCCATCTGGTAATCTCTCAGGGTCAGATCTGGCTCAGGTGAGGCTCTCCTCTCCACTTCATCTTCATCTAAGGGTACAACGAAATATAAGTTTCAAACAGGAGGCACAGAATATGTATTAGAGGAGTGAAAAATGTCAAAGGGAAAAATATTAATTTACTCAGAAGTATCTTATGAATAGAAACAGCACACTAGCTTAGACAATGCTGCTCTGAGGACCTGTGCCACTCTGGATCAGAACTGCTTCCATCCAGTCAGCACTCAGGGCAGGAGGAATAAACCACAGTACAATTTCCCCCATCTATGTTGAAATGACTGCTATTAGGTATAAATTCAAGTGATACAGTTCAGTAGCACTGGGACCAACAAAGGTTGTGTTCGGAGCTGTGGTATTTATAACCTAGCCAAGCTTCTGTGACATTCTCCTTTATAAATACTGAAATTTATTTGTTTACAAGGGAGTTACCTTTATAAATACTTCCCAGAGAATGAAAAATGGAGCTATAGAAAGAAAAATAGATATGGAACACTTAAAATGATCAAGGGAGTTATAAAGTATAGAGACCAAATAGATAAGAAAATTCAATTGCCCATACAAGACGGAGCTAACTGTAGAATGTGTCACACCTACTCATGGTAGATTGTGTTGCTTCTTAGCCTGACACATACATAATGCAATTGGATGTTCATTAAAAAGCCATTTACATCTGCCACCTAAGGCCAAAGCCCTCCATCTCTTATTGGAAATGCAATGGCAGAGTTTAGATCTACAGCTTGCAGAAGAAACAAACAATGTTCTAAATGTAAAAGTGAAAAAAAAATACTGTTGAATTACTTTGAGCCTTAAGAAAAGCATATCAAGTCTCTTGAATTTACATATATTTAGGAAATCAGAACTTGTATATATATCTTAATATCAGAATGATTTATTTCAGTTGAGTTTTCATGGAAGTTTTTTGCTACAAATAAGTTTAGAACACTGTTCAAGTATTAACTTCCCTCAGTGAAGAAAATGCAAATTCATTCTATTAGATTAAAATCAGGGGAGAAAAACCCTAGTTTTGTTTCCTGATGATATCATTCAATGCAGAATGATGAGGATTTTATTATCACTGATGCATTACACACAAAGTAAGTATATTTTTCTAGTATTCCTTATTCCATTAAATAAAATTAAACTAACAAAAAGTAATGAAGCTTGATAAAACACTGCTGATGGAAACATCTGAATGCCATTCTAAAGTGTTTTTTGCTTGTTTTGCCTTTTAGTGTGAGTGCAGTGCTACCTGGACACAGGGACATTTGCACCAGAGAGTACTTGCTGTTATTTATCTGACTCTACTACTCTCTTTTAAGGAAGAGCATTTGTTTGCTTTCTGGTTGGCTAAATTCAATAGCTCAATCATATTGAAACTAGCACTTTATCACCCATCTGTTTGGTTAAATTTCAGTTCCTTAACATCCTCAATTAACAGTCCAGGCCTGAAAAATATTTAACTTAGCTCTCTCCTAGCTTCTTCAGCCCTTGTTTAGATAAAGGCTAATACAGGAATCTTTTCACAGATTAAAGAATTAAATACTTAAAGATTTTTCATCAAGCACAGTGTAGCATTAGGGAAGTTGTCTGCCTTCATACAAGGCTCATGTGAATTGCTGCTCTGGGCTAAAAGAAACACAGTAATTATTCTATTGTCCTAACTACACAATTCTGTAAAATGTGAAATGAACCTTGCACATAAAAATGAAGCTGAACCCACATGATTCTTTGCATTAAAATCCAAATAATGTCAGTGTGTAATAATGAACTTCTTTGTTAATACAACAGCCTTACTGTAACATTTCAAATTACAAAATCCATTAATAGTGCATCTGCATCTTCTTAGAAATTTTTTTCTCATTATTGCTCTCACTGAGTTTACTAGACATGATTAAAAAGCATGGATGTTTTAAAAAACTTTTAAACTACTTGCTTTTAAAAACCACATGAATACAGAACATATAGCAAGTAAACACTGAAAAAATCTGTTCTCCATTCTTCACAAAACTGCAGTGTTTGGGTTTTTTTCTGGATTACTGGACACAGCAAATGCCCATTTTGCTTACTGAGAAATACTTCAGCAATCTCAAAGAATGAGGCCATACTCACATACATACGTTCTGCCAAATGTCATGAGCCTGGCTCAGCCTGAGCAACTGATACAGTGTGTCTGTCTGTCCACAGAACAGAGAAGTTCCAGTGCCCAGACATTTCATGTGACAGAGTGAGCAAAAAAATACAATGTGACTGATGAATTTCCTCAGTTGCTAAAGAAGTGCAAAGTAAATTCTCTTGAGTTAGCAACATACAGACTAAAATTTTAGCTGCAGTGTAGCAATTTAGATCTGAGCTATCCTGAATTTTCTGTGTACTTATAAAATATGTGGATTTTAATACTTTAAAGCTTCAAAGTATTTAAAAAGTGTTTATAACGAACACTTTGCAGGTATAAGAAATACAAGATTTACAGTGACCTTACTGATGTGATACTAGGTTTATTAGGCCCAGATGGCTTGAAAAGCATTTGGAATTTTTTCTAGCCCTTGTACAAGACATAGTCCCAGCACAAATGTTATAAAATCTAGATTCCAAAAAGTAGTTCTTGAATTCTGTATAGGCAAACAGGCTCATCACAATAGTGGACACCTCGCAGTTTGCTTTGCCTGAGGTTTGGAAAAAAAAAAAAGACAAAAAATACTGGGATCTCTTTTACAACAGCAATGTATAGTTTCACTCAGACTTCATACATAGCAAGATAATACCTGTCTGCTAAGTATCATTTAAACACAGTCCAATATCTAGTTTAAAACTGTATTTAGAACATGCACATGTGTTTAAATGTGAGGTTCACAAAGATCCTCAGATAGCAACCCCCACTGCTCAGGTTGCTTTTACAAACAGGGCTACTAAAGTACTTGGGCTCAAAGTGGACCTTCATTATTGTTCTGCAGGTACCCAGGAGATGCTTCTGCTCACCTTCACTGCCTCTAAAACATTCCTATTCCCTCTCACCCTATGTGGGAGCCAGGCACAATCTAGCTCCTCTCTGAGAGCAAAAGAAACACGTCAGTGTGGCAGCATTATGAATATCTGTCCAGGTGACTGCACTGGCTGACTTCTAGTCCCTTCAACCTGTGTGATTTCATCATTCTGCCTCACTGACCAGTTCGTACGATGATGATGTCTAGAGCCCTGCTCAGATGATCCCAGTAAATTGACTGTTTTGGGGCTAGGACTTAGGTCCAGACCATTACCAGATGGTCGGGACCTAAAATGCCTAAAATGGCATCTGTTTTCCAACAAAGTAAATTAATTTGAACAAACTGGCATCTAGAGTTTACAGTGAAAGAAAGCCCTTCACTGAGTTTCATTTTAGCCCATTCACAGAATACTTCCCCCAGAGCTTACTTTGCAATTACTAAATAATAACAGAAGGGAAACGTACCTGAATCACTGGTAGTGCAGCTGTGTTCCAGGTTTCCATTCAAGCTACTGACACTTCCATCTCCTATGGAGACATCTGACTCTAAATGAAAAACGCAAAGAAATGTAGCATAATACATTTGCTGTACAAATATTAATGGCAATTGTGTATTGTTTGCTCTCCCCCTGAGTTGTTAAAGTAGGTTAGATGAATGTCAGGCGGGGATGGCTGAGATCTAACTTTCTCTATTTTTGCTAGAGGTTAAAAAAAATGAACAATATAATTCATTTTCTTGTGGAAGAAAATATGGAGTGGAAGATCAATATCCAAAGCATGGCAGAGGTAAGGCACTATGGGTCATGATTTATTGTCTAAAACCAGGGGTTCCAGACATCATCACCTGCATAATCCCCTTTAGTCCTCTTTCACTGTATTTTTCCAGAAAGGTGAAAAGCCAAAAGAAAATAAGTTGCTGGCAAACTGAACTTTCTCTTTTACTCACTGCAAGCAATGAAAGCTACACCTGCAGCAGAACAAAAGCAAAACCAGAATTGCGTTTTTGTTTTTTTTAAAGTTTCTTGGTATTACATGAAAAGAGCAAAGCGCAGCTCCCGACTAACTGCGAGCAGCGATGGGGGCATCGAACCGCGCGGAGCAGCAGCGGCGGCGCCGCTCGGGGATCGCCGCGCCCCGCTCGCCCTCTGCCGGGCCGGGCCCGCCTCGCACCAGCGCCACCCGGGAAGCCGCGCGTAAAGCTCAGCCCTTCCATAGCGCCTCAAGAGAGAGACACCCAGCTCTCCCGGGAAAACCTGCCGCCAACAGCGCCACCCGGAGCTGTCAGCTTGCCCACAGCACTCTGCAACTGAGCCCACAGCGTCAGATGGAATCAGCCGCAATAACAGTGTTGACCAATGTTTCGGTTAATTAGCAAGAGCAATTAACAATGGGCCTGTGTTGCCATCAAGTTATTTCCAGTGAATATCCTATTATGGTCCATAGACATTTTTCATAACTTATTGTCCCCAAAAAAATATTCATAAGGCAAAATAGATTCTGTGAATGAGAATTTAGCACTGAATGGAATTTAGCACTTATGGAGTCCTAGAAGGGAATGCCTGAAATATACACTATAAAGTCTTGGTGAGTGAGGTGGAAATTGAGCCTAGTCTGCATGCAGTAAAGTTATGAAGCTACCTTAGCTACCACTAGGAGTCAGGCATTAGTAGTTTTTCTAACAAATGAATGCAGTCAACAGAAAGGCAAAAAAAGAAAACCTCACCAGTTACAAGCCACGTTCAAAGACCTGTGACAAACTAATTAGTAGAATTAGTAAGAACTCCCAGCTATGAAGATGACACTGCTATCTCTTGCTTTCACTTTCCAGAAATCCACATAAAATAGGGAAAAAATAGGACAAAATTAAAATTCTCTGTATCTATTCCATATAGTGTCCCATCTAAAATGACTTTCTAAAAGTCCCGAGAATATGAATCTATAAAGTGTTTTGTACACAATTATCTGAATTACAATGTGCAGCATGCCTTATACAACAATCTCTCAAAAGAAAACATCAGCGGTAATGTGAAATGTAAAATACTCATCTTCCAAAGAAAGGTGAATAGAACAACGTTCTCCTTTTTCAACTGTGGCAACTTACTTGAATTATTTTAAAAGAAAATAAATTTAAAAAAACCCAAAGCAGTAAGCATTTTCAAAAAAATGAAAATAAAAGAGTTATCCTAACAGCTGTTTTTACCACTTCTGCTAATCTTCCCTTAGAGTCCTGCTTGCACATTGTAATGTGGAATTTCACAGGATGATTTCACAGGAAGATTTTCAGTCACTTTACACTGAGTACTAAATAAGTAGAGAGACAATGGAATGGAATGCAATGACAAGTGAGCCTTGAAAAAGAGAGCTGCTATTATTTAATTTGGTGTTTATATAGGTAACTGCAGCAACTTAATCCGTGTTAACCTAGTGAATTTACTTGCTTTTGTGTAATTTTGTGTGTGAAGTTTCTCATCTGCGTTTTTGCATGCTCAATTTTTCTCCAGTTATCTCTTGGGCTCAATGATCTATTTCTACTTGTTTTTATGGCCTTACTGCTCTCATACCTTCTGACTGTCTCTGTTTCATCTACCTAAATAAGAGGGTTAGAGGAAGCTCCAGATACAATGCAAATGGCAGCAATTTCAAATTACCTGAAAAGCTTCTTCTTGAAATATGTCCTTTTCAAGACATAAAGGAATTGTAGGACTGTACTGCAAAACTGAGTACACTTGACAGCATCAAATTACAAACTAGGTGGGTTCCTAGCTCACTTGGAAGTAGAATCTGGGTTCCATTTGTATTTTAATCTTCCTGGTCTAAAATTACTGTCTTATGAAATCATGAGAAAGGATGGTCGTAGGAAATGAAAAAAGACCGGAGTGCTGTTAAGTCTGAGTGTACAAGTGCATTAATATCAAAGGCTACTGCACTTGAGGATGGCTGAATGTGAGGCAGTTCCTCTGCAGAAATCTCCAAGCAGCACTGCCTCCTGGCAGCCCTTGTTACTCTGCATCTACACTGCTGCTTTGGTTCATCTCAGAACTGCATGTTTTCAGGTAATCTGTCAATTGTCCCCACTTACACCACTTTGGTTCATATCACAGAGCTGGTGTAGATCAGAAGAAATGAACTGTCAGCTGAAACCAAATGAGATTTGTTCTAATTACTTGCAGGTGCACAGTCCACATGAGACTGAAGTCAATCTGAAACAAACTGATGGAATACATGTACTCTGTATCCCCTTAGCCATTTCACTGCACAGATCTGCTCAAGTGCCCAGACTGCTAATACTCACTCTATTAATTCCAGTTCTGTGCTGAGAACAGTTTTTTATCCACAATGAGCTTGTGGCACACTAGTTAATAACTGATAGATCTCATTTTCTGTAATTCTCAACCCAACTAGAGGCAAGTAGAAGATCAGGCTAACAGCAATGAAAACCTACCCTTAGTAGGCCAAATAAGATCCTTAGCTTTATCAAGAAAGAATAATCCAGTCTCATCTACTTTGAATTATCATTAAATTTTTGGCACCTCTTCTTTATACTGACATATTATGTTCTAACCCAGGAAAACCAAGTTGATAATTTTGCTGTACTTGCTACAAAGCAGTGTGACATCCTGTTAATATCATGCAAAAAGAGAAATAGGCTACTACTGTTGCACATTGAAAGGCTCCAGCTTTTCAGAGACATTTTAAAAAAGTTATCCATGTTTGATAAAAAGAGAGCAGCCTTAGCTGTCCTACTCCTTTGGCTGAGAAAGCCCACTGGTATAATTTCAGGCAGCATTAACCTTAGCTGTAACTATTGTTTGAGCTCCATGAGAGCCTGGAACACACACGTTTCCTGAATCACGCAGTGCATGTTTGAATCACTGGTCCACGGCTGTGTTAGGGCATTGTTGCTGTCATTGCTGTCACTCATAATCAACTCCCAAGGCATGTTTTTAAGAGTGGTCTAAATGAACAACAGACCACAACCATTCCGAAACATTTTTACTAAAAATGTACTTCTGAGTGTGTATGTCACATGAGAAAGGTTGTCTGATATTCTGTAAGTTAAAAAACATTAAAATGAACAGAAGGACTTCTCAAAACAAAAATGCTTTTCTATACAGCATTTCCAGCCTTCTAGAAAGAAGCACTTTAAATAGAGCTGCAGTTTTAGTGGCATAAAAACATTCCTCTTATCTTAAACTTAGTCAACACTGTACAGAGTTGATAATGTTAACCTACTGTTGTCATTGGATAGTATAAGCCTACTATGGATGGGTGTGAAATAAAATACTAACCTAATAATATTAATATTTCTATCAAAAGTATTGAATATATTTCAAAACTACTCATTTATTCACACAGGTACCAGATCATAATACCAGTCAGTGGACAAACCTGACATCACAGAATTCTTTTCTATGGATGTTTCCAACAGACTGTTCTCACTGCTGGAACTGTCATCCACATTTTCTTCCTGTTTCAAATTCTCCTCTGTGACGTATCCTGGTTGGCTTGTAACTTCTGTTTCTTCATTCGTAGTCTGCTCCATCCCACTTTGTTTATTCTCTGTTCCCAGAAAATACAGAGAAATTCTAAGGCAGTTCTACAAAACATTTCATTTCTTTTAGTGTGGAGCCTAGAAAACACAGAACTAACCTGTATTTATCAGGCACATAACAGTATAACATATGGTCTTGGTCTTGACTCAAATGTTATAGTCTGGAATTTTGACCTTCATACAAATATTTGCTAAGAATTTACTAATTTACAATTAGAAACTAAATTTAAAGAGGTTAATAGATTTATTTTTATGAAGTTCTCAATTTCTGTGCTAATAACAACATATCTTACTATAAGAAATCACAGGGGGTCAAGCTGCAATGACAAAATGTAGCAGCAGTGTTCTTCATCCACAATGCCCAATGAAGCTGTTTCTTCTCTAGGACCTTATGTCAGGGCATGCTCCTGCAACCATACATTTTACATATCTACACACATACAGGACTGTGTACATGGAAAATTACTTATCCTCTGGTAAGAGCACCACCATTCATGCTTTACACATCAGTCTGTACAGTTTGTTTTGGGGCCTACATCACCCAAGATTACAAAGAAATTGTGGAATAAATGTATTCATTCAGTAGTCCATCAAACAACTGAATTAAACTTCAGTTTTAACCTATATAGTCTTCTGCACTATAGTAAAAATTCAGAAATGCAAAATGTGAAAAGAATAGAAAAAAAATATTAATAATTTATATATCTGTTACTTTGTTTGCCTTAGTGATGGCAAAGTAGTGAAAACAATAATTTAAACCTCACACAGCTGCAACACAGAATGAAAATTAGGATCACAATAGCTGCTGAGCTATTCCCAGCACCTAAGTTCCACTCAAAATGATCTGAGGTTCAGACTTGGTTGGTCTTGGCCTGCAGACTGCAACACTCAACCAACCATTTTTGAACTGCATCCTCATATCTCACAGCTGCCTGTGTGTGTCTGGGAGAACACTGTCTGATTTCTGTCCAAAGCTGGAAGAGACACCCTCATGTGCTTCTTACCTCAATCTTAATGCTCTGACCCATATGCAGCAACTAAAAGCACAGAGACAGCTCTGCTCCTCAAGTGAGCAGGCTGAAGCTGCTAAATGGGAAATCTGTTAAAGTAATTTAGTCACTAAAATTTTATAAAACATATGGAGACCAAAAATAAGGGATAAATTATTTAGGGGCTGCTTTCTTTTTTATATTTAAGAATGGGATAACTTTACAGTACTATAAACATTATACAGGAATGAAAAGGAGTAGCCCCTTTACTAGTTTATTGCATTATTTTTAGTAAATTTTATAATGTTTTGAGACTTTTGAATGTCTTAACGTATGCAAAGTACTTTAAAATGACAAAAATATTTGTAAACTGTTCTGTAAAGAAAACACTTGTACTGAAGAAGAAATTCAGGTAAAGTCTGTTTTGTTTGTTTAAATTAATTTTTAAAGTATGTTTATGAATGATTATAAAAATCACACTGAAAGCCAATGGGTTTTAAAAGTAAGATTCAGTTTAATTGTAACTAAATCCATACTGTTGTAATTCTCATATTGCTTAATAGGGATTTTCAGTATTTAAAAATCTACCAATTAAACTGTTACATAACTTGATTTTGAAATCCCTGGACAAACAAAAGCATCAGTCCCAGTGTCTCATTAAAATAATATGGTAGGAATCCTGCACTGCTTCCTAAGTAACAGTACAAAAAAAAGAAAAAAAAAAAGAAAAAAAAAAGAAGAAAAAAAAGAAGAGCTATTAAAAATCCACACATCTGTACCAGTGAAATAAGATGATTACCTCCTGTATTTCCACTTAAATCATCTGCAAGGTCTTCATGTTGGGTTTCACGGAGAGCAATCAAAAAAGGAGAGAACCAGGCTTTCTTCTGGACTATTCTGCTCAGTAGCTCCCTTGCACCATCTCTGTTCCCACGATTGTCAATAACAGTCTGGATCTGGCAAAAATAAAAGGCAAGAAACAACCCTCACACAGACTTTGGAAATGGTCTGAGGACATTCATAAGAATAGTATAGTTTCAAAAAGCATTCCCCTGTTTAATTAAAGCATACTGAATAATAAAGATATAAAGTAGACCTGACACTCATCTGAAGAGAATTTTTGCAATTTTGTACAACCTCATGCTCATCCCATCTGGTTTTGGGTAGGATATATGAAACCTACGAGATCTGGAACTTAATTGGAGAGACTGGTAGTACCAGACAATGGTTGCAACAGTAACCACTATATAATAGTTATTAGTATTGTGGAACAACTAGTGTTTAGAATGGCTTAGGGAATACATAACCTTGATTAAGGACAAATGCTGTCACACGGTTTATCAAAGCTCATGACCTCACACATAAAATAGAACATTTTCCTTCTTAAACTTTGGCTTCATCATCTCAACTCCCACTTAAAAAAACAATACCTGAGCCTCTAGAAAGTGGCTACTGCCCTCAAAGAAGCTACGGAACTGTGTCCCAAGGCTGTCACAAGCAGAATTTGGCATGTGGTTGCATGAGGAACAAAACCATGACCCCAAGAGCAAAGCAGCTTGAGACAGGTGATCAGTCTCAAGGGCTATTTTCTCAAGGCTCAAGAATGACCCATTCTGATATGCAAGGAAATGGGCAGGCATAGCAGTGGGAACACCTGACTGAGATACATGACCAAAAGGCAGTGTGTGGAAAGTGGGAGACATGAGAAAGCCTAAACTACACTGGGGTTTAAACTGGCAGGATTGTGAAGGGTATTAAATTGTTTGATGGAAATACCAGCAGCAAAAAGGTGACCCAGGGGAGCATGAGGACCTATTACCAGGGAACGGAGCCAGTAGCTTCCTAAAAGACCTCTACATCTGCCTGCTGGGTTACCATGCTTGGCTCCCTACTAACAAGGGTGCGTCTGATCATTGCTGCCACCTGATGGTCACAAGACAAAATTATGTATCTTACAGCCATTTAACTGAGATGGAGAATAAAACGTCCTCAAAAGTGGATGCAAAGGCTCAGAGTGCAAATGTGACTTAGTTCCACCCTTAGTTTACCAGTTTTCCCCTTATTGCTATGGCAATTATTATTTCAATTTGTTCTAGCACTGTTTCAGGATATCAATTTTTTTTTTTTTTTAGTTTCAAGTAGGTTTCACATTCCAGGCAAGTTATTCTTAGCCAGGTGAAATCAACACTGGACAATATTAGCATCAAAGGTTAACACTTCCTAGTTCTTGTCCAACTGGTACTTCTGCTCACGTCATTGTCTAGTGTGATAGTCCTCAGTGAACCTATAGCAAAAAAGGGGACAGAAAATCTTGCTTTATTTTAACTCAGTATTATTTAGGACTTCACAGACCATCACTACTTCCTGGTATGATTCAAGGGCCAAAAGACAATGATCTTCTGAGCCTAAGGTCTGTGGCAAAATGATAAGTAAAGTAAAGTCTGACATATTTATTCACTTAGACGCTGTCTTGGTCCAGCCCTCTGTTTCCTGGCATTTTTCTTTGCCAGGCTCTTAGCTGGCATGCCACCTGCTGGCCCATTGTCAAGAATCTTCACCGGCTTACCTGGACCCATTATCTATTTCCCCCCAAGTCTGGGAACTCCCCTTTTATTTTTTGCATTTACTCTGCCATTTGTAGCTGTGGCCCCCTACCTGCCCCACAGCCCCTGCGGCTGGCCAGTATCTGTGGCACTGCCTGCGCCCGGACTCACCCGCTCCACGTCCTCGTCCTGGAAGATCTCCATCTGCAGGCATTTCTGGGCCACCGGCCCGGCGCGCATCCTGTCCACCAGCGTGCCGTGCAGCAGCTGCACCAGGTGCACGCAGAGGTCGTGCTCGGCCTCCTCTGCCGGCGAGGGCAGCTGGCTCAGGCTGGGGTTGGCGTAGCAGGCGGCCAGGCTGCAGCCGCCGTGCTCCAGCGCCTGCAGGAACTCGCGGATCGGGCCGCGGCCGCGGGGCCCCCGCTCCACGGCCTGCAGCAGCTCCTCGGCGCCCGCCGCCGCGCCCCGCTGCTCGGCGGCCGCACGGACCCTGTCCCGGTCCTCAGCGCTCAGCGAGGGCAGCCGGTCCAGCACGGGCTGCACCTGGATGAACTGCTTCAGCCGCGGCCTGAAGCAGTCGATCATGTAGAGGAACAGCTTGTCCCGGCTGCCCTCTGCCATGGCGGCGCCCGCCGCTGCTGGGGCTGCGCCTGGGCCGGGCGAGCAGCGCGGCCGCGGCCCCTCAGCGAACTCTCCGCGAACCCTCCGCTGGCATGGCCCGGCCCGGCCCAGCCTGCCCAGCACCGGCGCCGCTTTCGGTTTCGCTTGGGAGGGCGGTGCGTGAGGGCTCGGCTCGCCGGGACCGGGCTGGCGGGGCCGGGCAGCTCCGCGCCGGGCACTGCTCAGTGCCACTCCTCAGTGTTGAAAACGAAACCTTTGCCAGTAACGAAACCTTTGACAGTAACCGTGGGCTGAAAAACACAGTCATAAACGGAAACATCTCTTTCACTTTCCACTCAGAGTGCTCACTTCCCGGGCTGCTCACAGCGTGTCAGGGTTTTGGGTGCTGGCTGCTGCCCCGGCACGCAGTGGCAGCAATAGGAGGTGCTTGGTTGGTGTCTGAAGCCATGGAAGATCTCTCCCTGAGATGAGGTTTCGCCCATACCGTACATGTCACTGAGCTTCAGAAGCAGTCTTGGTTTCCATGGTGGGGGTTTGGGGAACCTCAGTGTGATTCTGAGGTAAAGCAAAATGATAAACAGAGAGTGCCTGGATTACTGTGTTCAGTTTTGGTCCGGGGCAGTTCAAAGGACTGAGAAATTGTAGAGTCCAGGGGCCAACAGGATTGGAGAGCCTGTCACACATTTGAAAAAACTACATTTACAAAGCCTGGAGAAAATAAGGGTCGGGGAGATGCAACCGCGGTGATATTTGGGTGTTAGAAAGATAATTTATTTGTTAGTAAAATTGCCTTGTTCAGGTCTAGGGCTTTGGCATGTTTCAATGATCTCAGACCTAGGGGGAGGTTAACAAAGCCTGGGAATAAGGATGTATCACTGATAGCAGAACCAAAGAACACAATTTATGGGCCTCAAGGACATTTGGCAGGACTCCCCAGGTAAGGGAAAAAATAATGAAGACATTTCAGCAATTGTGCTGAGATTGGCTCTGACTGCATAGAAGATAATTCTGGCCTGACGAGGTTCTTACCACTGATTCACAGACCACCAATCCAGGAAACACTGGGCATGTGGACTAATCAGCATAAGAAGCGAGGGAATAGTTTAACCAATAGAAAAAAGAGTACTAATTAATGTGAAAAACTTTGTAACTTGTAGCCAATGAGTGTTAATGCCTTTGTCTGATAAAATGTAAAAAAATGTTGACAGTCATGGTGCTGACTGTGAATTTGCCACCAAGCACCTCCTTCTGTGCAAGGCAGAACTGTAAATAAATCAAATACCTTGATTCTCTGTGTAGATGAGTCTCTTGCAAACTGGGTGAAAGAACCTGTCTTGGGACACCAACAGTTCTTCAGCTCCTAAAAGTTGGATGTTTCTTCACTGGGGTACATAGGACAAAGGGGAATTGGAATATGTTTCTCTAGAGGAAATTATCTCTAGGTGTCAGAAGAAAATATTATCTTCTCTAGAAACAATTAGACATTGGAATATATTGCTTAGAGAAGTAGCAAAAATTTCCTCAATAGAAGGAAGTGTTGAAGAAAATTCAACACTTTGCTTGACAGTGTCCTTGATTAAATGTCTTGCTTTTAAAAGAAAGCCAGCTATCTCCAGAGGTCCTTTCCCAGCCTAAAGTATTCTGTAGTTCAAATTGTACCCTCAGCTGCTTGTCACATTGAGATGTGCTGCAGTAGTCTGCTCTCAGAGGAGCTTCCTTTAGCTGGAGGCTTCTTTTGTAGAAGAACTTAATTTGTTTTTACTTTCATTTCATCATTCTTATGCTTATCTCTAGTTTCACTTTATTTCATCATTACTTTTTCATTTCTACTTTATGCAACTTTCCCTTGAAAGATTTCCTTCCCCCTAGTACTTTTTCTTCTGTCTCCAGCACCTTCGCTGGAAGGCACATGAGCCTTTCTTGCTCAGTTTTGGGAGCCCACAGGACATTCTGTGTGCAGACGGGTTGTTTGTGTGTTTGCTTTGTTGTGTACACTGTGGTGGTAAATCAGGCTGTATGTTAATTCCAAAACAATCCTTTACTGGCTCTAAGAGTTTGCAGACATTAAAAGGACATTTGAGACTTCCAGAGATAAAGAATGTAACATGTTTATTCCAGCTAGTGTGAGGTTGCACAGATGATGGCTGAGCTCCTGCTCTGACCATGAATAATGGAAATACCCTGACTATCGCTCTCCTGGACATTTACACCGATTTTTGAGACCTTTGTCCCTTTCAGATGTAATTGAAATTGGTGTCAGGGTTCATAGCAGTCGCTCTGGCAGTGCAGGGGAGGAGCACTCGGCTTTCCCCTCGGCTATCACAAAGGCTGCGCAGTGCCACCTCTCGGCCCGCTACAGACCCGACGCCGCCCTTCCCTGCTCGGCCGGAGCGCAGCGGGGAAGCCGGGACGTGGCCCAGCCGTCGCGGCTCAGCACCGCATCGCACCTCACCGCACATCAGCGCACAGCACCGCACTGCACTGCTCTGCACAGCACTGCACATCACCGCACCGCACCGCACTGCACAGCACCGCACAGCACAGCACCGCACCGCACCGCACCGCACATCAGCACACAGCATTGCACCGCGCATCAGCGCACAGCACCGCACAGCACCGCACCGCACATCAGCGCATCAGCGCACAGCACCGCACAGCACAGCACCGCACTGCACATCAGCACACAGCACTGCACCGCACTGCACAGCATACAGCACTGCACAGCACTGCACAGCACGGCACTGCACATCAGCGCATCAGCGCACAGCACTGCACAGCACCGCACCGCATCACACTGCACAGCACCGCACCACCGCACCACACTGCATATCAGCACACAGCACCGCACCGCACATCAGCACACAGCACTGCACAGCACTGCACTGCACAGCACCGCGCTGCACATCAGCACACAGCACTGCACCGCACTGCACATCAGCACACTGCACTGCACAGCACAGCACTGCACATCAGCACACTGCACTGCACTGCGCCACACAGCACAGCTCTGCACAGCACATCGCCGCACTGCACCGTGCAGTGTACATTCTTACACGCTGCTCACAGTGTGTGAATATTTATAAAGAATATTTAACAGAGAGGATGGGAAGATTAAGGGTGCTGATCTGCAGGTGTGGTATTAGGTACACCAGTCATGGGAGGAATTGTTCCTTCTGCTGTGCTGGTGTTGCAGTCTCCTGAGATTCTATTTGTGCTCAGCATTTTAGAGCTCAGCAGCTCCAATAAGAAGACTTACAATTTATCAGTGGGCAAGACTCCAGTTGCTTCACCTCAGCAGGCAGCCAGAGGCTCTGCCAAGCAGTGCATTTCAGCTTTTTGTATGTTACTTATGATGCTGGTGAATGAGACAGGAACTTTGATGAGTGCTCACCAGAGAGATGAAATTGCTAGGGCACAATTTACAGCAGGAAAAGGGAAGAGAGGTCCATCTGTGGAGAGCCAGCAGCGAGGTGGGAGATCAGAAAATGCATTTACAAAGTGAACAGCAATCGAACATAGAAGAAAAGAGACATGCATCTGGTTGTGTACTTCCAGGAAACAGCAGTTGGGTCAAGACACATGACTACTGTGTATTACAGTAAATCTAAATCTGTGCCTGTAGATGAATGTGCACATCCAAATAGTTCAGGTTGCTGCACAGCTTAACTATTGAAAAGCATTGCAACCTCTCCTTTGCTTTAAATGTTGAACTACATTTGTAACTGGTAGGAGCCAATTAGCTCCATCAAGAGCTGTGCTGATCTTACCGTCTCACCTCTCACATTTGAAGTGATTGTCCACAAGGAGATTTTGTACTTCAGCTACTTTAGCTATTCCTGAATTTTCACGAGACTTCTCTATATTTACAGCTTATAATTTATATTTATTTTTAGCCACAAGTTTTTAATGTACATAGCCAAATGTTCCTAAGCTCAAGCAAACCCAAAACTTGCTCCTAAAGTTCTGAAAGCTTCTATGGATTTTGTTACAGCTGTGTTGGGTATACAACCTTTGACATTATTATTCTTAGTTTGATTTGGATAACACAGACCCATTTCTATCAAGTGAAAACCAGACCGGACTTATAGGCAGGCCCACCCTTCAAAAAACCCTCCCAAAAACTCCCAGCAAAATCACCTGCAAATAAAAGGGGCAATTTTTGCTGTTTAGAAAATTAATAAATTTCTATACTCACTGGTTTTTACTTGTTTTTGGAAGAAAAAATGTTGAAGCAGTGGGTCTTCATTGAACCTCACCAAGAAAAGAAGTTACCTGAGAAGCCAGATCTTTTGGTGGCAAGGAAGGGGTAGCTAGAATGTTGCAACTACACTTTAATCTTTTCTGGATTCCTTGGCAGGGAGCTTAGAATCTCCATAACTTTAAGAAGTCTCCCTTATTTGCACCCATTTGAGAATTTTTTTTTCCCTTGGTACAAGGACAAAGGAAGAAACAAAGTCTTTTTGAGCCAGAAAATGGAGTAAGTGTAGCTTTTCCTTCACTTTGACTGACTGCAGTAGTTGTCACTCTTCCTCTTCCCTCCCCAATGCTCCTTCCTCAGGCCACCTGCTTTGCTCAATCTCTTTGCGGTAATGAGAAATACCAGGTGATAAGATTGGACAAAAGGCCTTTTGTAAAGCAATGCTCATGCATTATATTTTTCCTTAATTTTATTTTTATTTTATACCAGACTTTTTAGAAAGTAGCATAACAAATGCCTTTTTAGAAAACGTGCTAACTTGTTTCTTGCAACAGACATGAGTGTTAGTTACCAGGCTGAGATAGAGCAGAAGTCCTTAACACTTGCTATTTAAAAAAACCCAAACAACAAAACCTCACAGAAGGTATTTGTTATCCAACACTCTTGTTTCCACTGAAGTATATGCAGGCAGAGTTTCTGACTGGCCCCTAGTGGGAGGAAAGATATGTGCTAATGTCTTTACAAACAATTCCATGGGTGAGGGTATGGGTGGTAAGGCCTTTGAAATGGGTCTCAATGTCTTTACTAACCTCAAGCAGCGAGTTTGTTGCAGAGCCCAGACAGCTTTGCTCCTGAAACAGGCAAGGGTCTGCACGAGCCTGAACGTCAGGGTAAAATGACAGGTTCAAGGGGGAATATGTGGTAGGGAGTTTGGGAAGGCTGTACCTTTCTAGTTCCTCAGCCAGTGGGGTAAGGAAGGGAGCAACGTGTGGCCGGGAGTTCAGGATAAAAGGAGGCTGCACCTCCGAAACTGAGAGAAAACCCCACGGGTGTGTGCCCCAGGGACTCTCCTTCCCTTTATTCTAATCAAGTTGCAGGAGTCCTCTGTCTCCTTTTTGGACATAAACCTCTGGCATTTGTGGATTAATGTTCCTGATACTAGGATCTGACCCTGCAAGGCACAGAGCAGTTCAGCCCTCCTGTCATCGCGGTAGAACAGTCAGCCTGTTCTACCATTTGGACCTTTCAACAATCAAGAGTAGTATGAGGCAGTAGAAAATTTGATCTTGTATGGGAAGGGTTGGTTTATCTTTTGAGTGACAAAAGTATTGACTTAATTTATTTTGGTATCCTTAAAAGCAAAGGTAAAGCAGAGCCATGCTCAGTAGCTTAACACTCACACTAATTTTAAATGAGGAAAGATTTACCCACCGTGGGTTTATCTACCAGCTGTGTATGACTGAAGTGTCACGTTTGATTATGACCTCAACATACAAGGAATGTATCTATGTGAGGGACAGTCACTCTTGCATCTCTCTGTAGCACTGATTTTGGACAGGGGGTTTAGCTTGATTTTAGGTAAAATTTATGTGCTCCCACTCTAACTGGATTACATGCTTTTCTGTAAACAGTACTCATGCCAGAGGAATTTCACATTAGAACTATAAGATTAGAAAATCATAATGGATATGTAAAAATATTTGAAAGCAGTAATAAAAACATAATTTCCTTCTAAAAGAAACACAACATTTGAAGCAGAATAATATTTTAATAAAATTAAATCTAAGTATTCACAAAGCATTATGCACATACAGTACATACTGTATTTAAAGCCTACAGACCTTAGATCATTTTATTCTAATGTAGTCAGCTTTGGACACAAGCTAAGCTTACTCATTTTGTAATAAGAAAGTTTACAATTGTTCCTGAAAGTGATTTTACATATATACATATATATATATATAGCTCTATATCTATACTCCTACATGTAAGTGTAGGTATATACACACACTTGTGTGTATGTGTGTGTATAAATATATATACACATACACATACATACACACCTATGTACAGCTATAAAATACACACATGCACACGTCCACAGCACCTGTGGGGTGTGAGTGTGTGTGTGAGCATTGTAGAGGGGCCAGTCAGTACAAAGAGGTAACTGCAAACAGCCACCCTAATAATTATAAAACAAAAATGTGTACAATATTTTAAAATTAAAACATTGTTAATAATTTGTATTGAACAAAAGGAACACAGTCTTCTGCATTACATAGAAATTAGGTTTATTGCATTTGATTATGTTTGTGTGACAGATGAAAAGCACCTGTCTGCTCATCACACCTGAATTCTATGATGCAATTTAAAAAATAACAGTACAAAAATCAAAACCCAAAATGTGATGGAAACAAATGATTCAATTTAATGCAGTTTGTGGATGTGACCTATGGTGATACTTTGCACCACATGGCAGTTTTCCTCTCTGTTAAAATACTACCTTACTTTAACTAGTTTGAAAGGAGGCTGTGTTCTCTGTCCTAATTGTTTCAAACTCAGAAGATTTGGTTACCCTATTCTTTCTTCAGATTCAGACTCATTGTGATGTAGTAGAAAAAGCTCACTACAAGAAAGATAAATCAAGTTTCAAAAGTGAGCTAGAAGAGCATTTTTCTTGAATTTTAGCTTGGTCAGGTAGGAGTTTTTCTATGTGAATTATTGTTATTGGTCTCCTATTTGCTCTGAAGACATATCCACAGTAAAATACTATTTCCATGACAGCAGTAAATGGTAATCTCCATGCAACGTAAACTGTAATTTCAGAACATGCATGTTATTAAAAAAAAATAAAAATATAAGGTGCCTTGAGAATGCTGGCAGTTTTACATTTGGAACATACAGTTAGTGTGTGTATATATATATTTACATCAGAACTGCTCAACTTTACCTTACAAGCTTCAGATTTAGGAAAATATACAGTACTTTTGCATATAATGGTATATTCCTTGTAGCCCCTGAGTCAAGTATAGAGGATTTAAATACAAAAAAAAAAAAAAAAAAAAAAAAAAAAAGGGAGAAACAGCCATTAAAAGCACTTACATTTTTATGTGAAGTAATAGTATAAAAGTACTATTTCCCAGGAAGACCAGGATCAGAAACATGCCTATGAAGACTCAAGATTCCTACAGTGCTTAGTGAAGATTCTGGCAAGGAAGGGTGCCTAATTGGAGGGAGACAAGTTTTACAAGGCTGTGGGGGTGGCTCTACAGACTGGTCACATTCTTGGTCTAAAAAAGAAGCCAGGTTGTCTTCTGAGGCTGTGCTCAGATGCACTCTGCTTGAGGATTCTTTGGATTTCAGTTTTGATTTTTCAACATCTGAAATTTCAGGACACTGTAAGGGAAGAAAAAAACCAAGATGGTAATAATTACATTGGTCTCTTCCAGGCCCTTGTTCTGTTCAAAATTAGCACATTCAGATGGTTGATGGAAAATAATTTTTGAAAATTAAACAGTGTAGAAATATTTTTTTACATGGTACTGCATTTGATTTAATGTAATTGAATGCAATTCTGCTGATTAATTGTAGAAGTCTGGATATCTTTTCCTCCTCTCAGATCTGCTAATATGACATCAAGATACACATATTAGCAGCCCTTTCTGAAGGACTTATTACTCTTGAGACCCAGTCTAAGAGCATGGAAATCAACACTCTGGAATAGGAAGTTCTGTTTTAGAGCATAACTCCAGAATTGCTTAATTCTGAACATTCTAACCACTTGGATTCCTTTTCTGCTAACTTTTATAAAAAAAATTACAATTAAGTAAATCTTCTGATTATAAGATCATTGTATGAATCTCTACAACCCTCATAGAAAATGTGGCCTCTGAAATTGTGGTGTTTAAGTCCACTGTGGAGGTGCTAGGTCAAAATAATAATTTCATATTCCTTAAACTAGTGTACCAGCACTAGATTGGTGCATTTCTTCCTCATAAGACAAGAAGACTAGGAAACCTCTTTTGATCTTATGGACATGTATTTACCTGAGATGAAGGACTGAAACTTCTGTCTGTTTTAATTGATGCTGCAGGCTGAAGCTTTTGTATGACCCGGACTGCTGGCTCTTGATACTCTGCACTTGCTGTCACCATGCTATAGGCAGGTGGAATGAGTGTTGACTGCCTTTGCAGAAGCTGCAGGATGGTTTGGATATCAGCAGTCATTTGGGATTCAAGCCTAGAGAAGGAACATGAAATCAGTTAGCTCATGGCCAGGAACAGGTGCATTTTATGCACTGAGAACAGAGGTGTTCAAGAGGGACCTGCAGTTTCCCAGTAAAACCATTGCTTGTTGTGGCTTGAACATGTCTTAAATAGGAGAGAACAGTAGAGGGAGTATTGAGCCCTTCCAAAGCTTCTGGCTCTCCCTTTCCCTTGCAGAACATACCTGCAAGCTTTTCTCTGGTTTTTGCTACACTAAGAATGAGTTCATCACTATGCCTTAGATTTGCAACAAGAAGCAACACAGGGGACTGCATATCTGGTTGAAAATAACTGGAATAAATGTATTCTCTTCATTGTAACTAAAGTGATTTGTGCTGGCTGGGCATGGGACGTTATTTTGATGCATCTGACAAGGAATTCTGACATGCTGATACAATGCACTGAACTAAGCAGAAACTGCATTTGTGTTTTTCCACAGTTAGGAAAAGAAAGATGCTTCCAAAACCATCAAAAATCCAACTTCCCAATTCTCATTACTGTGAAAATTTATTCAAACTTATGCAGGCCTCAGAATTAATGTCAGCATTTCTAATGTTCAAATTTTGTACATTTAAAAACGTTTTTCACCTTTTTATAAATTTGTATATGACTTCTGAAACCCTCGAACTGATTATTTTGTTCATACTTACAACTCCATAGCACTGAAATGATTTTTAAATGGTCTTGCCAAAACCTGTGACAAACTCAGGAAAAGGTAATGCCTTTTGTACCTTCCCAGCTGCTGGAAGGCTACAGCACATGCTGACAGATGGTAATGAAGATAATACAGCCTTCTGTACAGCAACTGAGCTTCTGACAGAGTAAACAAATCTTTGTCAGCAGCCTTTAATGTTGTGAATGTTACTACTTGGGCTCCCTACAGTAGCAGAATTGATCCCGTGCTGTCAGATTTTTGCTTTTACCATGTGTTGCACTGATGTTATTTTTTATCCTGTTGGAGTTGTCCATTGCCTGTAATCATTTATTTATAAAAGCATCTGTGAAATGAATCCAAAAGGTATGACTGAAGTGTATTTGGGATGCTGTTTCTTCCTTCATCAGAAAAAGATGATTTTGTGGCATCAGCTCTCAGAAAAAAAACAGCCCAAACTCAGACTTCTGACTGTTAGAGTCAGAGGTGCCCTACTTGCCCTCTTGGTCAGCGCCCTTGGGTTCCTTGCTACTAGCCAATGTGCTGCTCTCACACAAGCCCAGTGCTGATGCCACAGGGTGAAATGCTGCAGGAACATGCCACCATCCAGAGAACTTCCATCTGCTACACCTGGGCCTTAACCCCTCAGTGAATAAAAGGTAGCATTGGAGGATATCCATTCAAAATTATTTTTGGCTTTGAATTAACTCTAAAATTGCTCCCCTCTTACTTTGTTAGTACATGAATGTTTCCCTGTACTTCAAATGAAAGAGTGTCTCTGGTAGTGTTTATTCATCATCATTGCATAAATCCATGCTACCTAAACAAATAGGAGAACTGGCCTAAATACTTGGCCCATAGTGTCCATGAAATTCCAATTGCTTAAAGAGAAGAAACAGAGATAATTCTAGGGACATATTCCTTGTACATAGAGGGCTTTCTAGCCCTCTATGTCAATTCAATAATTGACTGTTATGCCAAGCCTCTAACTTGGCATGGAAAAATTCAGGGAGAAGTGATCATGCTTTTTAAGCTAGCAAGTCAGAAGTGACAAAGGCAGGAAAGGATATTGTTTCTTATATTAGTAGAAAATCCAGCAAGGCCCCAAATACCAAAAGCATGAAAAGCTTTTAAAATATGAGAAGAGTTTAAAGAATAAAGTGATATAATAAAATACATAAAAATTTAATTCTTAGTTTATCAGCAAAAATTATATTTTCTGACAGAAGAAAATACTGACAACTTGCATGATAAAACAATGGCAACTTTGAGGTATAACTTCAGTTTTGAGAGCTTAAGGTTTCAGAAAATGAATTGTTACCAAAAGACTATGTACTGTTGATGGGGATCCTGCAGGCATTTAGTTATGTGACATTTGCAGCTAATTAGATTACTTGATTTTAACTAGAAATTACAGCAGTTGAGGGTTAAGTGTTAAAAATGTCCTTTTAATGCATTATGCCACATTCAGGAATATAAAATATTGTTGTTTGATTGGCTTCTGGTGGATGAAGGAATCAATATGCAGTTAACTTGGCTTTAAACTGATTGCTAAAATATTCAGCGCAGAATGCCACTGAATACCTACTAAAGTATGATTAGGACTGAGTGTGTGTCATAGTATTTGCCATGGAAAAATATTTAAATTAATGAAATTACAGAGTGAAAATAATGAAAAAAAATCAATGGTCCTGATCATAGGGCAATTTAAGTGAAGTTACATGGTAAATTACAGTGCAAGATGGATCAAAATTTTGTAACCATATTTTTAAGATGCTGTAAGCTGTGCTGCTTAGCTGCCAGTAAAGCAAGATATATTAAGCATAATATCTATTAATAATTATTTCTATTAATAATATAATAAGATATAATAATATCTATTAATAGCTAATAATTAATATATATTATGCTTAATATATATATTAAGCATAATATATATATATTAAGTGCCATATATTAAGCAAAAGTGATATTGGACTCTGATGAAGAAAGTATAATTTTTCTGTTGTAACAGGTATAAGTATTGTGCTTTTGCATATTCCCAGGTATTACTTATTATAGAGTTGCAAAAAGAGTTAACGCATCAAAAAGGGAATTCATCTGCAATACATTTTAAAAAGCAGGCAGCTGGTGTACTTTGAGTCTCCAAGAAAGAAAATGTACTTCAGATCTTGAAGATACTGAAAACTGCTGTTTTGTGTCCCTGCCCATGGCAGGGGGTTGGAACTAGGTGATCTTTAATGTCCTTTCTAACCCCAATTGCTGGATGGTTCTGTGATCTAGGAACAGCACTCTTGATGAGGTGAGATTTAAATTTAACAATTCGAGGCGTCTCTGTACAACTTCTTGGTTTAAAAGATGGTCTAAAACAGTCAGCTGAGGAAAAGAGCTCTACTGCAAAGCCATTCAGAGTAGCTAATGTGCGTACCTAGAGGCAAAAGACATGAATATTCTGGCAACTTTTAAAAACTGTGTATCCAGATTTCCCAGAATTGGTTTTTCCAAGATTCTGGAAAGCCTAACTTAGCTGATATACAGCCTCCTCAGAATACATACACACAAAAAAGTGATATTCCCATTACACATATTTTCGAGCTTCTGACAATATGAATGCTTTTGGAAACTTCCTGCACAGACTCATTCCTTCTGTAGCATCTTCAATATCAGTTGTATTATGTACTCTTTCACACACAGGCTATTTTCTATTTGTTTTTACCTGTTAAGTTGCTCTTGAAGTAAATCTAATCGATTCTCCACTTCCCCGTATATAAAATCACTTTCAGTTTCACAGATTCCCCATGTAACATGGGATAATGCTGGCTGAACTGGGGAGTCCTGGTACTCCTGGATGTTCTCCTGCTCCCAGTTTCTTTTGTTGATGTCTGATTAAAAAAACAAAAACAACATATAAAAGTATAGTTTTATATACATAGATTTAGAGAGGTTGACACTTCTCAAGCATCCCATTTACTGAGTTTCTCAAAACATTGGAAGTTAAATTGGTACATTAGCCAGGGAGACTGAACATCTCTCTTTGTTCCTTAACACTCCTTAAGGAAAGATAAAAGTGGTCACATACAGGCTAACATTTTGAAGCTGCAAATAAACAAGCAGCTTTTTCTAGTCAGCATCATCAGAGTTCTGCCACTGAATGGCTTCTCTTTAGTTTTGTTTCAATTATTTTACAAATGGATCCCAAATTTTCTCAGTGTATTTTTAGCAATTTTTTTATTCAATGAAAATAGAAATTCTTGTTCTAACCTAAAGACTTTAAATGATGTCCTTGAATGTCTTTGATAGTGTGCTTCAGAGGCCTAAGATGCCTTCTCTTGCCCTTGAATGTGCTACTGAAGTGTATTCCCTGCTTAGTTCTTTGGTGTGAAAGAAGGATTTGCTGCATTGAAATTGCAGCACTGAGCATGTGGTACTGTGCATTGGAATGTCCCCTCTAGAGAAAGGTGCCAGGCCTCAGGGAGCTGCCTTTCTTACCCATAACTGCAACACTTCTTAGGTTGGAGAAGTGTAATATGTTTTCTCTGAGACAAGGGCTATTTAATGCAGCTCATGCTGCTAGCAAAAGGGTACTGCGTATTATTTTCATAAAGGAAATTGATTTTCATTGATGTTGCTTTTAGCATCATTACTCTCCCACCCAATCCTTTCACCTCTGTTTAAAACACATCTCTGAAACTCCTATGGTACTGTGGGGTGAAAGGTGCCTGTTCATTTTGTTTAAGGATTTCAGACTCCTAAAAGAATAAAATATTCAGCATTTCTGGGTCAGCCACAGATCACTTTGATATTAAATGAAGCTTCATGGTAAACATGATGTATCTAAAAATACTCCTTATATGAGTAATTTATATTTTTTTCTTTACCTCCAGCCCCTTGTGAAAAAAAATGATGATGATTATTCCAGGTCTTACTCTATACCTGCTGCACCCAAATTTCATCCCTCTTGACCCTCCCAGTTCTTGGATCTCTGTGACAAAGCACTACCAAACAGAGCTCAGGGACACGTTCCTTTTGCTTGGACTTCTGGTTTGGGCTATTTCTCTTTCCTCTCTCAGTTTACTTAATTTATTCATCTGTGGATTTATTAATTAGTTATGTTCTTGGCTTTATGCCATTTCTCCTGTTCAACAAGTTGTTGAAAGGTTACACCTCAATTAGCATGGGGATATACTTGCTGTACTTATTGTACAGAATGAAGATCTTGCTGTCACCTTTGCAGAGGCTACAGGTGACATAGGTTGAACAGTGCTTTTTCTACAGCAAAACCTGCTCCCCATAGCCTTTGTTTACTCTGAGTTAATCAGTCAATCAAACAGTAAAAATGGTCAGAATAACTCATTCTTCTTTAATGTGATAAAAAAGTCTGTTTAAATTTTAACATCTGCTCAATACTATTCCCATTAGAGTTGTATTTGTAATTATTTAACTACAGGAAGTTATACAATGAATTAAACTTCTTGTTGCACCCAGGCTGCTGCTTCAGCATACAGCTGGGCAAAATCCTTGACTGCTTACAAGGCATCTGCAGTTGGATTTGAATCCCACATCAGTCCCTGAATGATTTGCTCAGAGCTTCTCCTTACACTTCTCTTGGCACTGCACACTGTTAACTCAGCATAGGTTACATTCATTTCACACTTGTGAAATTTTTCTAAGTAACCATAGCAGCTAGAGCCATGTTTCAAAGAGAAGAGAAAAAAAACTCACAGTGTGGGTGACATGTAAGAGCTTTGTCCAAATGCTAATAGCTAATCCTTTTCAAACATGTCATTGAGCAGTGTTTCTCTAAGTAAAGAAGAAAAAAAAAGAAGTTCCCACTCAGATTTAGTATTTCAACTAGATTTAGCCAGGAAGGGGAGCTCTTGCTACATGATTCCAAGTGTAGGAGATTTTCTTATCTCTCTTTTTTTGTTGTTGTTGTTTGTTTGTTTGTTTGTTTGTTTGTTTTTATCAGACAAAAGTCATTATTGTATTATCTGATCTTTGGTTAGCAGGTGGTAGAAGGTTTCCTGGAGCTGTAGAGTGTTTGAATTTCATGTGACAATCAGTAACTGATTTTATGCACTGGGCAGAAGCAAGAGGAAAGAGATTTCATCTTGGCTACATAGAAATCTGTTCTGCTTCTCAGGAACTTAAGCCAATGGAAAGAAAGAGATAAAGGGTGTCACAGAAGCATTTGGCAATTTGGTTTTAGGAGGCACATGTGGTACAATTTGCAGTGTCCAAGGAAAAGCTGGAAATCTCTCATCAAACTGAATGAAGCATACTATGAAAAATTGAGGGGTAAAGTTTCAAACTATGAGTTGAGGTGCAATGGGTTTTGTAGATCCAGTAGACTTATAAGCAGTGAATTTCAAGAGCATTTCACTGCTTTTTAATGTCCAGCAAAAACATTGATGTTGTAAAAAAAAGATGTTGGTTATTTTAAACAATAAGTCATTCATTAAAATCACAGATTTTCAATGCCATGGATTATCCTGGGGAAATCACAGCTGTTTTTGCCCCAGAATATGTATTTGGAGACTATTGTAATAGATGCTTAATTTGTGACAAAGCAAATGATTTGGCACTGAAACAACAAAATAAGATCACACACGGTAAGCAAGTTAATACTCTATAAAATATGGTGCAACTCATCTAAGTGTCTTTTCAGGTATTACATATTTGTTAATAATCCCAGAAAACCCCATCAGCAGCTACAACTGTATAACCAACTCAGATCTTCCAGGGTTTGAAGAATCTTAGACTGGAAATTAAGTCAATAAATGTATCACTAGGTTCACCAGAAGAATTGAAGAATCAGTCTTTTAGCCCAAATAATGACCAAGTGAAAACAGAATTTTTTTTTTTTACATAGAGCTAACAGCTACAGAAAAATTCTCAGATCTAAACAAAAGAGCCATATGTTCAAAATTTAAAAGTTGCGTTCTAAGATTATGAGTGAGACATTTATACTGCTTCTGCCAAATTATACGATGCATTTTTCATTTTCTTTCCATTCATTTAAGTAATGACCAAGGCTTAAAACAAAACAAAAAATAATTAAATATGTATCAGTCACAGGTAATGAATTAGACTAGCTTTATACAAGTGCATTTTTATCCAAGATTTATAAGACACTATATGAGGATACATAAAAGAAGAGTTTTTTTTCACAAGTTTATTATGTTTGTAACTACTCTTATAGTAAGTACTAATCAATCTCTAATAGCAGAAGTAAAAATTTAGTTTAAAACATTTATCAGGAAAAGCTAATCTTATTGACCTTGAAGGTTTTATAAATGTTGCAAGAAAGCTCATTACATTGCATAACATTACTAGAAGGGCTAAATTACAAAGTGGGAAAAAGAGTGTGGTCTTAATCAAAATTTGTAACCTTTAGATATGCTAAATTTAGCTCAAATAAAATGTGCAATAGGTTGCCTTGGAAAATGTTGCCATAGCTGCAAGGACACATTTCTGGCTATTGGTGGGGGAAGGAAAGGTTTCCAATTGCAGTCTGTATGCAACAAGTTCATGTGGTGTGGATTTATAGGGCCTTAACTTGAAGAGATGACACTTCACATATTCATACCTCTGAGACATTAAAATCATTGTTTGGTCTAATTAATCATTAGGCTTATTTAAAATGATAGTCTAGAAGCCTAAAGTTTATTAAATGATGGTTAAATGGTTAAAGTGTCTCAATGGAAACTGCTGAGGAAAACAGCATTAAACAATAAATATGTAATTTTTCCGTTCAGACTGAAAGAATTACAAATGAACTTGCAGCAATATTTAAATTGTATATCAATACAGGGTTTTCCATTAATTTCCTTTCACATCACTGAGAAAATTAATATTTTAGTATATTAGATGTAATTTTAATTATGTGATTTAAGTCTATGTAAAAGTATCTGAGATTGTTAAATAGTTCCTGATCATTTGTCATATACAAAAGCTCATGTCTTTATTCTTGTGTGTTACTTATGGAAGTCATGATTTTCTTCTGCGTGGTGTAATGGCACTCCTTTAACCAACAGGTGCAGCAAGACAGGATAGCCTTCTTTCAAGCTATTATGATTTTATTTCCCTTAATTTTTGTTGTACCTTGTCAATGCAGTGAATAAAATTAGTTATCTGAAAATATATTTTTGGTGCATGTGCAACTATCACTAGGTTTAGCAAGTCCAACTCTCACTATCTATAATTTTATACTGTCATCAACCCTGGCTCATCAAATGTCCTTTGGGATATCCTGTATTACTTTGAGTGCAGCTATCATCAATGGGCACTCACTGGAGTCCAACACTAGTGGACAATTTTGTAGTTTTTAAAAATTATTTATGTAGTTCAGTTACAAGATGATTTGTAGCAAAACCTATAATGACTTTTTGGAGGCTGTACAAGCCAGTCCCACAGGACTGGAATTCAGTTCCCACTGAATTAAACTATATTAATCCTCTTGAGAAATAATATTTTTTGATCTAAGATATTTTTTCTTAAGATTTTTGGAGTAAATATTATGTAAAGAATCAAGAGAACCATTCAGAAAGATATTTTTGTTAATCAGACTAAAAAGATGTTTGCTAAAACTTTACTAAATAGAAACAGCTGGATTACCTTTGCAAGAAGTGCTTCTTTTGTCAATAAGAATTTCTTCTGTGTCATGATCCATTTCTTCAAAGTCCATCTCTGTGGTTTTCTCTGTTACAGATGGGTAATCAGCTATCCCAGAGAACAGGGGCTTTTGCTCATCTTCAATGGAGGACACAAAAGATGATGACCCGCTTTTTTTCTCCTCAAAATGTTTCTTAATAGATTGATAGTATCTGGTACTGTCTCCTGAGGGTTCAGGATCACTCTGATCATTCTCTTTGAAATAATCTGTGAAAGAGAAATAATTGTATCCAAAAATAAGCAATTATTGAGAGTTTATTCTTGTTTATTATGGTCTGAGGATGGAGACAATTCTTATATCAAGTAGGAAGTTCACTGTCTAGTAGAAAAAAAATACTTTAAAGCCTTTTTTAGATTCTTCTGTCAGAGGAGTCTTATATTTCTTTTGAAGTCCTGGAAGACATTTGTATGTATGTATTCCTAGTCCATAAACCATAACTTGTCTTGCAAAATTTGTTTGTATCAAAACAACAAAGGCTTTATCCAACACAACCTTCCTGTGTACTCTTTTTTTTTTATAGTGAGGATGAAATTTGAGGAAGCCTTGTATTGTAAAGTTTACAAAATACGAAATATTTCATCCTGTCTTCTAATTACTCTCATTACTGGGCATTTATTACAGTCTTGACAGGCTAACAGTAATGTATGTTAGACTTGGTATCAGAAATACTCATTTAAGTTATTCTCACATGAGAGAATGTTTGTTGATTATTCTTTTCCCATAAGAGGCATTAATCAATTACCTCTAATTAATACTAGAGGTATTAATCAACCACTCATCTCTCACTCAGAGAGCATATTTCTCCATATTTATTACAGGGCTGATATGACAGGGAGAAATAAAAGGAGGGAGTTCCTAGTCTGACTTATGGGATCACTTCAAAACACCTTTGCAAAGTAGCCCAAATTCCTTACTCTTTAGAGCTGGAATTCTCTGAACATCCAATCTTTTGAATAGCAAAAGTAAACAACATTCTGTGATATATATGGTAGCAGTATACCAGTCAAGTTGAGAGTGAATCTTTCATTAATCATATTCAAGGTCCGTAGTGAGCGGGAGAAGGAGCAGATTTAGTCCTCTTAAGAAAGGGCAAGTAAGCCTAGATTTAAAGCAGATATCTTTAAAAACATATTGTAAAAATGAAATAGGAGTTAAACCCTAGAATAATTATTTATTAATATAAAGAAGTCTTGATCTCTTTTCAGCATAAACTTGAAGCTAGTTTCCAATTCAATATTTGGTTTTACCTATTTTTAACTGAAATGTCAAGATAATTTCAGTTCTGCTATTTATTTAAAACACATTTTAGCAGGGTAGTCTCAACATCATATAAATACTGTAACTAGTTTGCACTAAGTTCCTGGGGAGACAGCATGATTTCCCATCTGCTTTGTGCTAATTACTAATCAACATAGTTCTAGAATATCTGGAGTCTTTATAGCCTACAGCAGTGGCTAATCCAACATTCTGTATATTCCCTAGGTTTCTTCTCTGTGTTCTGGTAACTATAAGTAAATGAAACTGTGGCTTCATCTAATTGTCTTTGTCTGCACCTAAAAAGAATGCAGTATCTGTAAAAGAGCACCCTTCAAGTGTCCAGAAATCTGTGAGCAGCGAGGACAGGTAATGGTAAAGAAAATAAACCAGATAATAAAGCAAAATAAACCCAATAGCAAAGCAGGCCTTCTGTACCTGTACCCTCTAGAGTCTCCAAGGGCAATTAACACCACCCCAAGCAGAGATGACATTATTGGGCTTTTGTTAAGCAGGACTACTGGCTGTAAGTGATATTGGTGATGCTCAGTTGCTGCAAAATTGCCAAAACAACTTCAAATGGACTGGCAGTCTAAAAGCTCTTGGGGGATACTCAGACTCAAGTGCCATGTTCTCAGCAATTCCATCTCCAAAACAGTACAAAAGCAAAAGAAAGCTTCATAAGAAAATTTTATTATAAATGTCTCCCATGGCATTTCTTGTGGGAATATATTGAAAACATAGTCACGCTGCAGTAAATTCCCTTAATTACTTAATGTTTGACTGACTTCAACCTGTGAAAAAGACCTTCTAATGAAAGCTTGAAATTACCAATTTTTAGGGTAATTTTATATGTTCATGGGATTTTGTGCACTAACGGCAGCTGTAATGAGCACTCTGTGGAATACAAATCAAGCAGGGGACTAATTTTAAGAAGGGGTCATTGAGACTCTAGTGAAAAAAACAGTTTAGCAGCTGAAATATAGCAGACTGTCTTCTCTCTTATATTCATAAAATACTAAAATATTTAGAAACATGAAGCCAGATTCTGCTAATAATTACTCTGCTGTAAAACCAGGAAAATTCAGTTGATATCCCTCCATCTATATCAGAACAACAGAACACATTATTTTCCAATGCTGTCCAAGTATTATGAACTCACTGGCACGAGAAGGAAGGCAGAGATCTGTTGAATGTAGGCTCCTGCTTATTGAAATCAGATTTGTTCATCAGCTGACCTATTTCAAAATGGATATCTTTGGCTTTACTGCCATTGCTTTATCTTCTAGGCATCTGGCTATACTCAGTGAGTCAAAAGTTGTTTTCTCTTTTAAAGGCTCCTATTTAATGCTAAAAATTATTCTCTCTGGAGGATAATCTTGTGACACTTTGCACCTAGGGTATGAATCAAAATAGAAAGGGCTCTATTTTATTGACTCTTCAGGACCTGATAACGGTGCAAGTTCTGTACCTCAGCTCAACACCTTAGCAGTGCCTCGGTAGCTCAGTGGAAAGTAAGTTACAAATAATAGATAGGTAGGGCTTTTTTTCAGAATGTGAATTTCTCCAATTTCTCCTTCCTTTTGTAATGAAATTTAGTCATTGGTTTGGAATAGATTTTCCAGAATAGAAGACTTATCTAACTGTGTATGTATGGATATGTTCACTTTCTGCCACACAGAAAAGTGTTTTAAAAGCTTTATTTATCCCTTTCTGTTCTTCTTCTGAATATAATCATTAAACTCCATCTTCCTCTCCCCCCCTGTACCAGTTCTAGTGTTTTTTCTTTCCTTTTCCAGTAAGAAAAATTGCACTTTCTGATTCTGAAAGAGCTAGAAACTGTTTTACTGAAGATGATTATTTTCATAACTTCCTGCTTTACCAAAATGTATAAACATTATTTACATTCTATGGAACTGTTTTGGCATGCTATGTGTTTTGGGTGCTTGACAAGTTTACAGGCAGTGTCCTCTGACCTTTGCTGTTTGGAAATTCCAAAATCTTCAAAGCAATTATCAGAAAGTTTTGCGTCCTGCTTTTTGCACATACACAGGCAAAGGAAGGGAAGAAGTGGAGCTGTCACGAGTCTGGGTCAGAGAGCTATGACAGTGACTCACAAACATACTGGCATTAAAATCCTACTTCTGCTTCATGGGATGGTGACCAGACATCAGACAGGTTTCTTTTGTGTGATATGGTTTGCATATGGAAATTTTGCATTACTCAGGTAGGGCCAGTCTGCATAATCTAGAGGTATTTTCTCTTAATATATCAGTCTGCTGCAAACAGTATTGGTGAAAGCGTCAACAATACATTACCTATGGAGCAGCATTTTTTAATACTGCTGTAATTTCATTAACTGGAATTTGTCATCATTAATCAAGCCAGCTATACAGCCTAGTGTTTCAGAAGGCAGCAAATCTTTACTCCCTTTTCAGCTAACCAATAATTTGCCAGAAGTTCCACCAGGCCCTTGAATTTGTGTATCTAGATGTCCTGCTTCAGCACTTTCAATTTCATGTTTGTTGACCTGTCAGACCCCCAAATCTGAAACAATACCAAAGATTTACAGTGGCTTCTGAAACCTGAACTGTGAAAGTTCTTGGATTCTTTAGCACATGCTTGTTTTCTCCTTCTTCCTCACTTCTACTCATTATGGTTCTCTTCAAATATCCCACCTATCTTTAGGACCCCCTACTTAGAAATGTACTGTCAGATATGTGTGTGGTATTTGACTAACACCAAGGAAAATGTTGTCTGTCTAGTAACTATGCAGGAAGATCCCTAATCCTAAGAAAAGTGGGTTGCTGGAAGTATTTTGGGAAAGCTTAAACATTTTGTCTTTCAGTAGTAAAAAGGTTTATATGTTTTTTTGTGATTGTTTTTAATGATGGAAAATTTGTTTCATTCCAATTTAATTCATAATTTGGGAGATTCTAAGTCTGCTATGGGTCGATATAATAGATTAAGCTAGATATAAATATAAATGTAAACTAGTGAGAGTCCATTGTTATAGAATTTCTGGCAATTTTGCTGAAAGTTTCCAGTAGATTCAATACTGATAGTGGAAGAAATGAACTGTACTGCAGAGAGTTTGAATTACTGTTCTGTATCAGCACTGCTTGGGAGTGTTTGGTAAGTTAATCTGTCCTTTGCCATGTTTCATCTCTGACTCATGAAAGTTTGGATGATTTTGGAAATAGGGAACAGCAGAGGGTATTGAAACCTCCCCATCATGATGAAGTCCTTATTGACTTTTCCATAACGATCCATGTCCCTATTTTTACAAGGACTTAGAAAACAGCTAGGTTTTGAATAACCGAATTTGAGAAACATTTAAAAACCCAAGAATTTCAAAGGTCAAGGGAATATGAAGTCCTTCATTTATTCTTTTGTGCCATTTTCAGTACAATGAGATGTTAGGGATGGAGTGACAGCCCTCCATCTCCATTTTCTTTGTTTTGTCTGTTTTTGTGTCAATGGTAACCAGATAACGATGGAAGGACAATTATTAGTTTGTATTTCAGGAAATTATACTATGGGGAAAAAAAGTCGGAAACAAATAATTCTAGCAATGCACCTCTCAGAATGGATTCAGGGCAGAGATCAAAACAATTCTCTTATCAAATTTAGAATTCTCTTATCGTTTACAAGGGATTCAGCTTTCACCATAGTACTATTATTACTATTTTTTTTCAAAGAATAGCTATGGATATGTGTGACGGCACATAACATTTTGCAGATTTGGCCTTTGGAAACAGCCTCTTTGGGAGTAACTGGAAACAAGACTCTTCTGTGGAAGCTCCCTGAGGTGGCACCTAGGCAATGTGATAACAGCAGAAACACTAATAGGAGCAGATGAACACTGCACTGGGGGGCTCTCTGATGACTAGGCACTTTTTTGCTAGGGGTTTCATGATTAAGTAAGATTTAGGGGACATGAAGTCTTGTTTCCAGCCTTATGATGCCTGCCAACACATTAGTTGTTTCCTGAGCATTTAATGACCTAACACTCCAGGGGAATGTTAGAAACTCTTTGCTAATTAAGCCCAAGCCAACTTCATCAGCAAAATACTAACAGTTTAACACAGTTAAGTAAGAGCTTCAATTTTTCTCTACATTCTTACCTGACTTTCCTTCTGGGAACATGGCACAGTGCTTGTCTGAGCATCTATTAATAAAGTAAGCATTTAGATAAGTAAGCTGAGGGAGGGGACAAGAATGGGAAAAAACAGGGCAGGGGGTGTTTCCCCATTCTCTTATTACACCATAGTTTCAGGCAGGAGAATCAGTTCCTGAAATGTTTTCTTGTCTTCTCTACCTAAATCAAGAGCCATGGGCTCTAGATACTTTGTGTAATAAAGCTGTGTTAATATGGCTTGGCTTCTTAGCCTGAAAAACACCTACAAGCAATGAAGACTAAAGGTAGTTACATTAATCAAGATTCAGGTAGAAGTTTTTTAGAATTCTGGCTTTTGTGCTTACTTTGAGAATTTGAAAAGTAGACACTTTTTGAAAAGTCTGATCAGGAAACATAACTCTTCAAATTTAGCAATATATGAGTTTACTAGTTAATACTGGTTAATAATATTTTAAGTTAATAATATTTTAAGAATGAATCAAAATGTATTTTATATCCCACTTGATTGTTACAGTCTGTGTCGACATGGACAAGTGCAAGCCCCAGGGTAACAAGAATCTGGGAGAACTTTGCTTAGTGACAACTTAACATCATATCCATGGAGCTAAAATTTTCTTGTTGTAAGTTTCCTGGCCCAGCTAGAACAGTCACTAGAACAGTCCCAAGAAGGCTAAGATTTTAGAGCCAGGATTAACAAAAAGTTAAACAAGTTGCTAGCAAAAATGATAATGCTTGACCTTCAGAATAGTCTTTTCAAAGCCCCAAGTTTTCAGGCTTTCTGTGAGTCCCCTTACACTGTGCATTTTCATATATGGTGCAACGCATATATTGGATTTTATATTGATGTAAACAACTCTAGAAATGCCCTATTCAGCATGGGATAATAGAACCGCACATGGGAAAATAGAACTAGCAGAGCTAAAGAAAGTTCTTGCCTGAATGTACTTCCCTTGAAATTCGCTAACTCACACAGAACTGCTAGAAGTAAATGAGAAATGAGCAAGAAAAAATTGTATTCTGCACTGCTAAAAATGACAACTGAGTATAGATGGCACAGCTCATTGTCACTAAGTTTTCAGCAGGAGGCTAACTTGCCAACCCAGCTGAGAGCTTTGTTTGGAACTGCCAGGCTGGAATGCTGCTAATTTTAAGCAGTCTCAGAGACTTCCTTGGCTCACTGTCAAGGATCTAGGGCAACTGGCTAAGTCTGCACCTGCACCTGTGCAAGAAGTACCATCCATTATTCTGAAAAACATGCAGTGAATTTCTTTAGAGCAAGTGCAAGCTGCTACACAGTGTGTACGTTCATTTTTGCAGGGGACTTCTTCTGAGTCTGCAACCGATTCTAGAAGCCAGAGAACAAGCTGGTCTCTCAAATAGTCTCGTAGCCTCTAAAAACACACTATGACAGAGCCCTTATAAGCCTTCCTAGTTAAGATCACAGGATAGAAATTGTGGAATTATGTATATGTGGAGTGAGGTCTTGTGTGAAAGTGGAGAACCAGGGGTACTAACTGCAGATGCATAAAAGAGAGCTGTGTTGATTTTGTTTAACCCCTGATAAAACTTGTGCAGGAAGAGTTACCATGGAAACAAGGTCCAAATCAGGCTAGCATGAACTAAAGGCTGAGATAACACAATCCCATTTTTAGCACTCCAAAACAGAGAAAACATCATGCTCACACTAAAGATGGAAAAAATGCAATTTCAAGCTGCATAATATGCTAGTAGGTCAACAGCTGAAAGTAAAGAATTCCAGCAAGAAGAGCATTTACTAAGTGTGCCTCTAATAATTGCAAAATAAAATATCAAAATATAACAGTAAGAATTCTGGGAGTCTCTATCCTGTTTAAACTATAGTTCTGAAATCAAAATATGATTTTCATACAACAAGTTTTTTTTTTACCTTTTGACACACTGTGGCCAGAAATGCATTTTTCAGATTTTTCAGCTGTTTGTTCAGAAACTGTGTCTTTTCTCCTCCAGTTCTGAAAAACTCTGCAGGATCATCTCCAAATATTTATCATTATAAACTGACTATGGTGGATCAAAATAAGATGCCACTCCCTCCTACATATAAAGGGTTGAAATCAATAGAACATTACTTTAAAAACCAGCAGTACCTCTAGTAGAACCTACTTTACAACCTCAAAGAGGATGTGGGAAGGGACACAGAAAAGTAACACTGAAGATCTATGACTATGAGGTGTCTGCTGTGGCCATGGGAACACGTAGAGAATCTGAAAAGAGACCAGAGAGGGGCAGTAAGCCACTGGAACAAAACTACACTCAGTACTTGGCAAAGGACTCCTACTAGTTTTATCTTCTCCTCAGATGGACTTCCAATGTACCTCACTTCTGCCTAACCCAGTTATTACCAGGTGCTGTACAATCATTGCCAGGGCTAAGGAGCTTGCCAGTCTTGCCTCTTCTTCCCCGACAATGGAAGTATTTTTTTCAAAGAGGAAAATGTGGGAAATTATATTCTTTCAAAAGTAATGCAAATAAATGTTTCAAAGAGGATGTTCAGTGTAATTGACTGGGCAAGAACCATAAAAGCCTAGGGGTCTTGGAACCTCACTGACACCCGAGTAGCCTATTTGCAATTCTACAGCAGGCACAACATAAAAGATCACTTCCATCTTGTCTAGGTAGCAGCATATGTTTTCTCATAAGAAATGTGAAGGTTAGTCAGGCAAAGTATCTCTGTCAACAGATTCTTTGTGAAGAGCAGATTGAATATTTCATGGGGACATTTTCCTGACAGATTTGTTGTCGGTCTTGGCTTCCTGCCCTAAAGATGCTTCTTTGATCGAACAGGGATGTCATTGTTCTGAACAGCCATACTCTGGATTAGAGTCTCTTCATTGAGCATTATACCTGCTATGGATATTTAAACTGTTCCCATTTATTATCAGCTACTCTGCTACTCCATAAATTGGTTATGCTGCATTTAGGACTGAGGTTTAACTGTGGAGTGTGAAAGACAGGCATAACAGAAACAGTAATTTGTCAGACAAACCATTCAACCATAAAAGTGCAATGGTATTCAAGGAATTGTGTTTTTCCTACATAAAAATGAAAATCCATGAGTATCAGTTTAGCTGTCTTCATGACTGTTACTGTCTGACCAGATCTACTGTCTACAGTTTCCAGTATTGAGCAGTACTTAATAGTGGTAAAAAAGTTTAATGTTTCACTGAATTTTCCTTCATTAGGTTTACTCCCAAAAGCTGCTAATGTAAATGTAAGCACAGGAAGTATTACATAAACTTTTGCGAGGACAACCTTTTACACATTACCATATGGATCCAAATCAGACTATGGTGAATCTATGGTGTCCTGAAATATTTTAAATTTTTATTTTTTAAAATATTTCAATTCCAGGGAGAAACACCACCTAGAATCAAGTACAACAAAGCACTTTGCTGAGGAGATAAAATAATCCACAGACTAGGTTGTCCACACAGTTTAAAACATGGTGTCTCAGAAAATAGATATTAAGAGATAATTTACATATATATATATGCATGCCTCAATGGCAGTAAGGTGGCTTAATGTTGGAACAGCTCTTCATAGTCAGATGTGAAGTCATAGAAGTGTAAAACATACATATTCTAGTTATACATAAGCATATAGGAGTTAATGCACAGAGAAGTTTTGCTGCCCAGCTGGATTCTTAAGGGCTGCTCCAGTAACAGCCAACGTGGACCCTAATGTACCCAGCATTACCAAGTGAGATACCAATGAATAATGAGGCAGTGCTGTCTCATGTAAGAAATGAAGTTAATTACCTTTCTCTATTTCACTTTGGAAGGACAATTTCCGTCTCCGTATTTTGCAGTTATCTCCATCCGTATCATTGGTAGTTTGTGATCTTATTACAAGGTCAGACTTGATGAATGAAATATGAAACAAAATGACAGATTAGTCCCATCTAAAGAGGGCAGATTTGCAATAGGTGATTGACTGTTAATCATGTTCAAGCTTTAAAAAAGGCAGTATTAAAGTCAGACTACATCAGCCTCTCCATCACCAGCTAATGAATGGAATTGCCCAAGGCTAACATGAGAAAAGTTTATGCAAATTGAGCAAAACCAACACTGTCATCACCTAATGGTGAAATAAAATTTTACTGATAATAAGTTTACATGGAAATACATGTGTTCATGTGTTATCAACTTCTCTGAACTTGCACAGACCTGGTTTATGTAACCTTACAAAAATTAACGAAAAAAATTAAATAACCTCTAACAGAGAATACATACTATTTCAAAAAGTAAAGTGGTAATTGATTGCAATTATATTTATATTTAACTGATGGTAATAATTATAAAGGTTACAGTTTGCAATGATTATAAAGGCTATATTTTACAATAAATATAAGCCTGACAAGCATCAGGCACTTTACCTCATTATTTTATCTTTCTAGACCCTCCCTTCCTCTTTATCAGATTTAGATCATTCAGATACTTATTTCTGTACCAGAACACAAGGTTGTTTTTTTAATCCATCTTAAGATGATTGCAGTGCTTTTTTTTTCAGTAGGTAAAAGATGCGTTAAGTCTTGCTTTTTTTACTTTAAGAAATTTACAAATTAGCAAATATAACACCAGTTTTGCTCTTTGTGTACATACCCATGGCATTGGCTTCAACCTACTTGCATTCCCTGTGCTAGTGAGGTTTCCCAAACGACTCAAGTAAGCAGATTTGCTTGTGGCAGAAGGGCAGAGGGGAGCTGGGAAGCATTTACATCTTTCTCTATCCCTTCACTTTAAACCTAGGGAGTGATGTGTTTCTGGTGGAATAACTGCAGGAAGAAAAAGGTACTTTCATACAAACAAGAGGGCGAACTTGAGGCAGAAGCACCTATTATTCTGATAACAAATTTAGATCTGACTGGTGTTTTGAAAATCAGAATGTGCTCAATGCTTCTTTTGGGGGCATGCATTTCTGGATTGCAATAGACAATGGAAAGTAAGTAAAATTGTTAGAGAAAAACTGTGATTTTGCAAGCTCAGAAGCATGGTTAAGCCTCTCCTGACTTTCTTGTCTCTGATCTAAGGGAAAAAATAACTATAAAACATTGATGACAATGTAATTGCAAGAATAATTTCTCAGACTTAAATCATTAATGTGAAATTATCCTCAAGAAATTTTTCAAAAACATTCCGTTTTAACTTAAATTTACCACTAGACCATACATTAATTTTGTTGTGTTTTACATGTAATTAATAATTATGACCTTTTCAGTGCACAAAAGGCATGACCGGAAAAAATAATATAATTGGTCTTTCATTTTTGGAATGATATTTTATTAAAAAATGGTTATAATAGAAAGAAGTGACATTCCTGGTTAGAAGTTGTATCCGTTATACTTTTTTAAAAAATAAGGATCCACACTTGATCAACAAAGATGTCCCTATAATTTGCAGCCCACAACTTAAGTGTTCTTTTCCTCATTTTTACTTAGAAGGCCTTTGAGGCCAAATTACGTTAGTTCCTTCACACTGAACCTCTGTTTTTCTTTAAGGGAGCCAAAAAATGGCATTATCTCAGAAATAATGAAACATAAATCAGTCATTCTGTGGGCAGTCTAGTCCCTGCCTGGTGGTCAGAGCTGGAGTTCCTGCAATCTTCTGGGGAAGCCAATAGCCTCAGCAGCACAAACTGGGCAAGAGAATTTCCACTCCCCCTTTGGCCAAACGTCCACTTCCTTTCCCAAGTCAGAGTAACCCTCTCAGTCTGAAATTGGGAAACATTGGTAATATTTTGACTTTTCCTGAAGATGTAATTTGTGCAAAAGGGGACACTTAGGACAGTCACTGTGGGAAAAGAGACCAAGAAATGCCTGCAAATCCGAAGACTGAGTGAAAGTTGAAAAGACTCTTGTAAGTTTTTAGTCCCCTAGGAGGTAGAGTGCATGCTAAGATAAGGGAATTAACAGTTCATATTTGAAAGGCAATTAAATATTTTCTATTGCTAGACACAGAAGGAATGTGGATAATCTGATTTATCCTTATTTTATGGATGTACAATTACATTTAGTGTCAAAAGTGCCCCTTGTGGTGACCTAGGCTATAGTCATCTAATAAAACCATATTTTCCATGGCTTTAACAAAATCCCCCTGGGTGAAGCCTTAATACTATTTAAATATAGAACCAAATCCTGTTAGATTAACATCATCTGAATAATTTCATTGACTTCTGCTGAGTTTAACTGACTTCAGTAGAAGCAATGAGGAGAGTATATTTTTTTAATATAGGATTTTAGCTTTTCATTTTGTTAGTTTTTGAAATGCTATTTTCAAGTATTGTTACTGTGGGACAGATTTGACCCAATATTAAGAAAGAAAAATCCCTTATTATATGTACCTTTGCAGTTTCATCTCTCAGATTAAAAGTTAGCTCCAGATTGGTAAGGAAGAGATCAGAAAATTCAGGGTACATATCCAAAACTTCAAGTAGATCTTCTCTCTGGATCTTATGTAAGTCACAGTAAGTTAAAGCTCTCACATCTGCATTTGACTTTCCTGGTTTTGCATAAAGATGTACCATCTCTCCAAAAATATCATTTTTCCCTGCAGAAAAAAAATTAAACAGAGATTATTATTTTAAACATGAATAAACCTTTACATTGAATGATGTATTTCTTTATGACAGAGGCATAGAATACTTGGTTTTACATGAAGTGATACAGTCAGATTCCCATCGCACATATATTTAAAAAAAGCAGTATTATTAAGTATTAAAAGTGAAATTATTAAGATCAATGATAATACATGAGCATATAACTGGACTAAGTGAACGTTTCATCACAACTTTTCTTCAGTTTCACCAAAACAACATGATTTGAGCAAGTTCCTTTTTCCTTTCTTCTAAAAGCATTATTTGGTAATTTCAATCATATTATGATGGCAAAGATGTAATTTCTATTGTCCAGTCCAGTACAGGACTTGTCTGGTCTGTAATACCATTTTGTTAAGAATTACATGAAGGAACTGACTGTACTTGAAATATATTTTCGTAGAAAATTACTTAGTTTTTATATTTTTTGGAGGGAATGCAAAGCTTCTAAGATGCAGGAGTTCTTTTGAACAAGCTCTTTAAACACGTCTGCCTCTGTTTTGATACCATTACGATTCTTCCCATCAGTGTTGACACATTTGCAATAGGGGTTTGTTAAGATTTTCGTCTCTATTTAATTGCTCATTTTTGCCAAACTGCACCTAAACTTCATCCATGCAAAGCAGTTTCAGCCATAAAAAAAGTGAAAGTATGCTATACACTAAGGATTTCAGGGTTACCTGCAAAATGGGGTTGGGGAGGCACTAAGAAAACAGTTGTGGAAAAAAATGGTGATCATGGCAAGGGAGAAACAGAGACCGGTAAAAAAGAACACAGTGGTGATTTTTTGGTCTCTGTTAAACATTTGTGCCTTTCACATTGGGTTACTAAGAGCAGTTCTGGTTTTTCTATTTTCTAAAAAGGAAGTTGAAAAGTGCAGCTTAAAAATGCAAAAGGTAATTTAAGGGCTGATTTATAGTGAGGATCTTGAACATGGGAAGACTAAGAGAAAACCTGATTATATTGCATCTAGTCTTTAGAGAGGAAAAATGACTTGGTATTCAATGCCTCTAGAATATAAGAAGGAAAGCATAGGAAGAACCAATGAAAATAAATTGAAACAAAATAATTTTATACTGGAAATAAAGCAAACATTTTTAACAATAAAGGTGATTAAATATGGAAATTGCCATCAAAAGTGATCTTATTTTCATCTCATCATATCTTCAGAGCAAAACCTATAGTTTTTACTTCCTAAAACAGAGCTCATTAGATATAATGGATAGTCACAAAATATGAAATGCAACAGGAATCAGTGACACAACAAGGGTTTGCCAATATACTCCTTCTGCCCTAAATGTTTATGAATTCAGAGGTCCCTATTTAAGGCACATAAAACCTTCTCTGCAATAAGAATATGAATAAGAATATTGTGGGCAGATATTGATGGGAAGAGATATAGTGGCATTGCCCTGCAAATAGCTGATTTTCTGCTACAGTGTGAGAGCACAGGGATCTCATGTGCATGATATGAAAATCTTGTTCAGTCTGCATCTTTGGCCCAGGAAAAAATTGATGAATCCATATAATTGTCAGTTTGCCTTGATTGTAAGTGCAATAGAAATAGTACAGAAATGTGCATGTTTTTGGTGTGAGAGATGAATTCTTTGATGAACCACACTGCTCATAATCAGGGCAAGACTCTTACAGTTAAGTAAAAACCTCACAATGTTATACTTGCATGCTCCCTACTTTGTTTGTGCCTAAAGCTGGCCCAGCTGATGAGCTGCAACAGCAGGAGATGATAAATTATCTTGATAACACTATCTAAACCTAGGGAAGGATTGCTTTAGGCACACCTTTGTTCTGCTCACACATCCACCCTGCAAAGCATAAACAGAATAATCAGTCAAAGTATAGCAACATACTGCCCCCAGCCCACATCTTGCTTCAGCTGCTTTTCTGAGTATAAGTTCCTACAGTGGCCAATTAACAGAAAGACAACATATGAATGATATTACAGCTGGTATATGCTTCTGTACATCGAAATCCTTACTCATATACTCAATTATTCTCTGCATACTTATTATCTAATATAAAATTGGGAAAATCGGTAGTCATGTTATGCAAGGTTTTAGTTATTTTACTTTCCGTACTGCTATAGCTAACCAGCTCTAGGTGAGCTCCCAGCTGGACTGAGCCAACTTTTTGGGAAAGGAAATGAGTAACTCATCATGCTATACAAACAAGGATGTGTTAGTAAGACAGATAGGGGAAACACTGGTGTCATTACTTCTAGATAAAATTAATCTGTTATTCTCTTCTTTTTCTTTATGCCTAGTGGGCAGAAACAGATATTTCTGAAACTCTCTAGAAGACATTTTGAATGCCCAGAGTAGATTGCTCCAGTTAGCAAAGAGAGGAGTCTATGTGTTCAATACCTTCATCATTGTTTAAGAACAGAGTGGCCTTGACTTTTTATCTTGCAGCATAATCAGAACTGGAATAATTAGATATCTGCTTGCCTTAGCTTGCAGCTTGTCTTTCACCTAGGGATTAATGTGACTAAAGATAAATCTTTAGAAATCCAGAGGTCTGGGCTCTGGTACATGTGAATTATTGCAGTAATGTAGATTTTTCTTCTTAAATTATTTCTTTGCTTGATTAAAATAAGTAGTTATTAAATATTTACAAATTTTCTGTCCCAGGAGCAACAATAAAATTTTTTTTGAAAATCTAACTGTTTTAATATGCCTTCTAATAATGTACTTACCAAGAATGGCTACAACAATGTCACTCTTAAGGATTTCAATGGAGCCTCTTGACACAAAATAAAGAGCAGTGAGAACATCTCCACAGTGCACTAAAGTGTCTCCAGGAGGTGCATGTGTTGTCTTAAATTTCATAGCCAAAGCTCGAAGACAGCCTTTACTGGCCCCCCGGAAAGCTTTGCAATTCTGAAGCAAATTTTGGTTGAGGTGCAGACAAATGTCAGCTTGTAAGCATTCTGGAAATCCCTTCAGGACCTGGAAAGACAAGCATAAAGATTTCATGCGAATGCTATGGAAGTTCTTGATAGAATTTTTGTTTTCTTCCTGGACAAAAAGGAAGAAGTGACCTACAAATAGACATAAAAGGTGTAGGAGTATTAAAATTCAACAAATTCATAGTGTTATCTATATTGCAAAGCTTTTACAATGTCAGTACTCCTATAAATACTAACCTATATAGTGGTTACAAAATATGCTATTAAGATTTCTTTGATTGCAAGAAATGGTCTCAGGGTACACGAATTACTATACTGCAGGAAAATTACAAATAAGACAGTGAAAGGGAAAGCCTTGACCAAATTTCCTTTTCCATTATATATTTCCATATATCTATTTCCTTTTTATCAATTGTCAAAGTACCAAAGTTATTATATGAGAGGTTTTTGCTGAAACAACCATGATATTTGTAAAATGAGAGCTATCTGAAGATCAGATATTATTCAGAGTGAGGGCATTTTATTAGGATTTTCATGCTAAATATAACCCTCTTGCTAGTGTAGGACTTTGATTTTTATCAGAAAGAAAGCAACATGACCTATTGAAACAACAATGTTTGCAGATTTACATAGACAGATGATTTGCTCAGCAAACAACAGGGCTACTTGCTGTGGTCCTTGCTCATCTTTTACTCAGAACAATGGGAGTTTGCCTGAAGTAGAATCATGGGATTCCTCTTGGGTACCATGGCAACATGTTAATTTTGTTTAGAAGGAAAGGAGTTATTTACAACATGGTCATTATCTGTGATCTTTTCTAAGTTCTCTAGGATAATACAACTCTGATTGTTTTAGAATCTATAAACATTTCTGCTACTGACTTCATGGGAGTACTGTGACTCTGCACATGCTGACACAGTATGACACACCACCTTTCTTTGTTATATCCTGTCACCTGCTGTCAGTGATGTGATTGGGTCACAGGCTTTCCCTAGGGACAGCTACAACTGCTGCATGTTACTAAAGGCAAAATATGTACTGATGCTACAAGTCTTATGAATATGTGAACAGGATGTGTCTCTTTGTTATTAGATCAGTCTATTATTTCATCCTTGTTTATCCTCTGCACTGTTTTAAAATAAATTTGTAAACATTTCTGCAGAGAAAAGATATATCCAAAATCCATTCACTTGTTGATATATTAATTTCTACTTCAGCACAAAAAATCCTGTGTACTCACTCTCATTGCAGAAATTATTCATAACTCATATCCCTTGCTGGTGAAAATGAACACATTTCTGATATGAGGCTTCTGTCTGCACAAGCCGAGTTATGTTGTAAAAGTGAGATATTAGAATCTTTAACAGTATTGAAATGTTTTTATGATTGCTAATGGAAATCAATGCTGTGAAATAACAAACAATATTTTAACACACATATATAGAACAATTTTTTGAGTCTTATGGCATTACCATATGAAATCTATACATCATCAGAAAAAGCCAGCATTCAACAACAGTAAGCAAAATGAAATAGCATAAATGAAAAACTTCTGTGGCGTCTCTCTGTTTTCAGCATCTATTACATCACTAGAAATAGCTTAGTACCCAATTATGCTTTTTAGTATAATGTAATTATATTGAAATAAAAAAGCTGTAGTTTGTAGGAACTTATTTGCTCAATGATAGTGAAAAACTGAGAAACAAATATGTACAGCAGTGAAACAGGAGAAAAAGAATTGTGTTTATTTTGAAATTGTTCTCTAGTCATGTGAGTGCAAAAGACCTATTTTGAATTAATTTGTTTGTTATGTATGTATCTGAATACAATTTAGAAGAGCTCCATTTTTTATAGGGTATGAAATAGGAAATATATTTTGAATTCAGAACTACTTACAAGAAAAGTGTATTTGAATTGTTAGGAAGTCATGAGTAGTTAGATTACATTTAGAATAAATAATTTTAATTTTTCACATCAGCTGTTTATCTGATTTTCAAGGGATTGTATTTTACCATTAAGCAAAACCCATGCAGACAATGTGTGTTAGTTTATATTTCTGAAGATACTTTGGATATTCCCTTATAGAAATAATTATTTTTACAACTAATTTATATTTGTCATGAAACTATTTTAAAATCATTGCATATCAATTGACAGTTATTTAAGTGTCAATGACATCTGAAAGATACCAGCCTCTTTTCAAGCATCTGTGACTAAAAAGGTCCTGCTCCATGGAGCTTACACTCTAAAGTAGTTTTATACATCAGAGACAAAAACCATCTACTCTTTAATATCACAGTTTTAAAATGCCTAAAAGGAAGACTAAATAACATTGGTTTCCAATGGAGATTATTCCATTAATACAAGCTTAGAAATTCAAGAAAGAAGCTGATTAAAAGATAAATTTGTTAAAACAATGGTAAAACCTACATTACCAAAAAGAGCTTACCATATTGCACGCATTGTGTGTGATGAGGTGTTTAATCTAAGTCCAGTAGGTGACATAATAGAGAATTTGATGTTTCCAGATGAAGTTTTATGCTGTGCAGTACAGACATTTTGCCAGCCCAAACTCTCAAATATTTGTTACATTCACTCTCATATTCTGATTTCATTACTGAAATTCTATTGAAAATTATGTTATGCTGTGAGAATCATCAACATCAAATTTGTACATGCTCTGCCTATTCTAAATATTAGAAAACCATCCATGCAGTCTTCAAAATAAAGAATTGAAAATTATAAAATTAGAAGTGCTGTTTAATAATATTATTATTAATGAAAACCCAAAACTAATAAATCATTTAAATACAGATTTGACTTTCAATTGTTCCATTCTTTCCTAACATATTTCTATTGTTATACACAATATCTCCTCAGTTGTGATTCCACGGGGCCCTGGTGAGAAAAATCTTGGATTCTTATGGTTAGGATAATGTTTGGAATCAGAAGTCATGCATAATTCAAGAAATACACACGGATATTTTTAAAAAGACACATAATAAGACATAAAATCAGCTTTAGCCCTCCCGCCATGACAAAGCAAAAGTAAAGGAAAATCAGTTAAGATGCTGTGACCATAGGCTTCAGTTTTCTGTCATTGAGAGTTATCAAGTCCAAGTTCAGTTATTTCTTCCTGTTTGGAATGAAACTTACTCCACATCACATAACGTTGATTTATCTACGTGGCATGCTTACAGATGAGGATAACGCCATCCAGAGAGATGTAAAATATTTTACACAGATTAAGTAATTGCTTGTGAGGATAGTAGGGACATGATTCATACTGCCTTGAAGAACGTGATCTTTTTATGAGGAGAGGGAGTCCAGCTTCATTAATTTCTTTTCTCCGGATGACAGCAAGATATCACACATTTATCAGGCACATTTGTGACAACAGATTTGGACATATCTTTGTGCCTTAATCTCAGGCAGCAAGCAAGTGTTTGGGCGAAAGATAACCTTGGGGTTTTTTGGATAAGTTATAAAATTCATGACAATTTTTAAATTTTTAATTCTCAATTCTGTAACAGGTACTGATATAGGACTCATAGAAATATTTAGAAAGTATTTAACCTGAAGTAAACCACGATATTAGCTAGTTTTTATTAAACATGGAAATACCACATTCCATACCAACAAAACCACAGAATGATTGAGGATGGAAATGATCTTGTTGGAGAGATCATCTGGTCCATCCTCCCTGCTCAAGGAGGTCTACTTAGAGCTGGTAGCCAGGGTAATACCAAGGGCTTTCAAATACCTCCAAGGATGGAGATGCCACCACCACTCTGGGTAACTTCTACCTGTGCTTAGTTATCCTCACGGTAAAAATGTGTTTCCTGGTGTTTGGTCAAATCCTCCAGTTTCAGTGTGTGATCATTACCTCTGGTCCTGTCACTGGCACCACTGAAATTAAACTTTTTTCGACATTTTTTACACCCTCCCTTCAGGTATTTGCTCACATAGATGTGATCCTCTGTGAACCTTCATTTCTCCCATCTGGCTGAGCAGTCCCAGGTCTCTCAGCCTTTCCTAGTATGAGAGATTCTCCAGTGCTTGTTGCCTTACAATCAAAGATACTCTTTAATTCTGCATATAATCTTCTGTCACACATTTTCTCTGCTGAAATATAGGTGGGATCATTAAATACCAAACAGCAGCTGAAGAGAGCACAAAAGTGCTCTTGTGTGTTGCGCTGTGTTTGGGATATGTTGAAACTAGTGACTAAGGCTTTCTTGTCCTAGAACCAGTTTAGACTTGTTTATGAGTGGCAGGTGCCCAGCATATAGAGGGAAAGATAAAGGGATACTCCCAAGTTCCTCTGAGAATTTAAGATGGCGTAAACTGAAAGAGTATTCTGGTCCTTCTCCACTTTGTCAGATTATTCCAGCCTTGTCATGATCTCTCCTTGTGAAATGGTTTGAGAAACTGATCCATACAAAAAATTAACACAGCAAAAAATCTGAGCAGCTGAAGGTACAAAGAGGCAAGAGTAAATTCACCTTGTGTCATGACCACACATACTTAATATGTATTTGGTTCTCACCCTCATTAGAGAGATCTCAGGCTATGTTGACATTGGCATCACTAAATTCTGAATAAAGTTCTCAAAATATTTGAATAATGAAAGTTGAACTTCATATTAAAACCTTTCATCTTTATTAACCTTTTGTCTTTGTTCAGAAAGAATTAGTAAAATTAATTAATATTAATTCATATATTTGGTGAAATAACCTATGTATTTAATTTTTATCTTTTTGCCAGCCACCTAATTTTAAGGTCAACCTGATACTCTTTAGCTGCAAAAATTGCACTGCTTAGATTTTGAATTAGGATTTCTGTCCTCCAGCAGCTGTTTCCTCTGATGGAGAATAGTGTGGGATTTAGTTCCATCACAGACATTTGACTCTTGTAATTGAATAACATCATCCAGGCTAAACATTTCTGCAATTCAGCAATTTTATTTCTAGAAAGAATTTAGAATTTATTATTCAATATTCCTGTGATAATTAATTACAGAAATTAATTATTTCTGTAAGTAGAAGGTTGAAACATTTCCAAGCATTTTCAGCATTTAGAAAAGAAAGAATAGGGTCACAGCTGGCAACAATACTGCTCCAGAAGCTCTTGGGCTCCACATAGAAGAAAGAATATTTCTGGAAAATCCTCTTTGTAGAGAATAATTTTTTAAAATGTTCAGTATGTTTCCTTTCAACAGTTGAGAGAGAAGCAGTATGTGATAATGAGCTAATTCACCTTTCAATGAGATTAAAGCCTCACAACCTTATCAAGAATAGGATCTTTTGTTTTCAGTCATCACCACAACACAGATGTGTGACATCTTTATGCTGGACTTAGTGAAGCTGCAGTGGACCATTCTTCTACAGTCCTATTACAGTTTCTGAGTATATCTGAATAGTGATCTCTGTGATATGATACATTGCTGAACAAGGCAGATGCAAAATTATTTCGGTTTCTTCAACTGTTGACTCCCTTACCTAGAGAAAAGTTTTAAGTCTATAGAAGTTGAAGATTGACCAGATCTGGGTATTTCAAAAAGTATGATAGTTGAAAAATTAATTGCTCTTCTTTTGATATTTTAGACCACAAAATATAATGCACTGAGAAACTGATAAAGGATCATTTAGAAATAGGTGGACATCCTTGAAAATATTTTTTAATGAGGTCTTATTTTTTACACTCAATTCATTGGAGCCGATCACGTTCTTAAAATTGCCTCTTTTAGAAAATGAAAGAACAGGTTTATGGCTAGTCATAAGGTACTTTGTGGCTGGTTTATATCTTGTGATTTATGCTCTAACATATAGGCAAGTAGCAGTGCCAAGTTCCAACATGATTACATATTCCATTGGTTTAAGGATTTACTGCTAGATTTTATTCCAAACACATCTAATTTGCACTAGTCTTTTGATGGTACAAAGAATTTCTCCTTGATATTTTTGAAATTCTAATTTACTTCTCTAATCCTCTGCTTTCAAATACATTAGTGGCACTGGTTCTATTACTAAAACTGGTTTTGTTGTAAGAAGTGATCACAGTGGGAGAAAAAGCAAGAATGAAAAAGTGTAGTGATGTAAACCAGGCGTCAATGGCCAATTTCATACAGAAGAAGCCTGTTCAAGGCAATGGCGAATCTGGCCTTTATTTGCTACTATAGAATTACTGGTTCAAGATAGGTGTGTGCTCTATTGTACTTGTATGATCACAGTGGCCAAGACAGTTATCACAACAGTAAAATGAACCAATTGCTTGGATGCTTGCAGGAGAAATCATACACTCATTCATAAAAATTCCGATTTGTGCTCCCCTTTCATGCTATTGGACAAAACCCAAACCAAAAGGACATCTGTCCTGCACCCAAAATTTTAATTAATGTTTACTCTGGGCTAAACACTTTTCAACTAGTAACAAGAAGTAACAAGAAGTAACACTTAGTTACTTCTTCAAACTCTTTTCAAATGTAAAACAAATCAATAAAGCTATTCAGATGCATGGAAGATCCATGGAAAGAAAGGATGGGACAGGATTGTAAAAAATACATGCATAACTTAAATATCTCAAACACTAAATAGCTAATCTTTTTAGGGTAAGCATCATAGGCATGCCATTATCAGTGCTGGACTGATAACATAGGAATGAAAGAGGAAAAAGAGGGCAAAAAGAATTTGGAAAAACTATAACAGAACAGTTAAAATGATTACAAGAATTGGATTCTTTGGGACTGGTGACATCTTTCATGAAACAATATGCAATGTAAACTTTTTTTTTGTAATTTGACTTTGCTAGCGTATATCACAGAGACATGATTTAAATTATGCTTATTCTATAGACTCAAGATTTTTTATCCAGATTAAAATAAATCCCAAATCCTGTTTATCCAGTCCATGCATAATTATGTGAAACTGTTTTTAACCAAAATACATTATGTAATGAAATATAATCAAAAATATGTAGGAATGGAGCAGAAGGGAGCAAATGAACAAATAAACAAGGTCTCAGCTTATTTCACTTGCAGGTCTTTAAAGCTAATTTTAAGTTTAACCATTTCAAGTAAGCATACAGTTCTGCTTTGCAATCTAAGATGTAGAATTTTGTTTAGAAAATCAAGTTTAGTCTTAGTGCACAATTACTCCTGAGATTAAAAGGGTTTCTGTTTAATCTCTTTTTTTGTATTTTGTTTTCCACTCTAACTGGATTCTTAAATATATTACCGAGAATAATTTAAAATATCTTTTGAAACATATTCTCCATGTTATTTATATATATATATATATATATGAGTATGTATGTGTATATGTTGCATGTACATATATATATATATATATATATATATATATATATATATATACAATGTAAATTATTATGCACTTAATATTTCAAAGGAGATTTCAAAGGAGATTTTTTATTTTTTATCAGCTTTCAGTCATGAAATGAAGAAAAAAGATATTAGATGAAATTCTGCCTTCAGAATTCACAAAAAACTCCAAGTAAACATGGGCAGAAGTCAAACACATTTGTTTGAGGACAATATTAGTCCTTTGTTCTAAATGCAAATATTTCATGCAAAATTAAGTAAAAACCACATGCAAGTCCAACTCATATGCGCATGGCTAATAGCCAAGAAAACATCATTGGTACGTGTGTTAACATGCATATATGGTGTAAACCAAGAGCATTCACACAAAGGAAAAGGCAGAATGATCAGCAGCATGACAACTTTGTCAGTGACATTCCTACAGAGCAACTATCTGATGCAAACCAATATGCACATGACCTTTTTTGGGCAAAGAAGCATGACTTGAGTTGTGGGGTAAAACAGTGATTAATAAACATGGTTAGATTGACATTTTTAATGTCTAATTTTAGTAACCATTTTGCCCCACATCTGATTCTGCTTGGATTATTTCCCTTTGCTATCTACCCCTTCATCATGCAAAAAGTTACAATTAAAATTAGAAAGCACTGAACAAGCTCTAAACCCAACAGATAACATGGATATTCTTCACACTTTATACTGGAATTAAATTTGATATAAATACCTCCTGCTCTTACCAGTGGGTGGTGTTATTCCATGTATTTAGGTGTGAAGCAGACAGGAAAGAGATAAATCTTTCATAAGTACAATGTAAATCACACAATTCTTATATTATCCTTGTACTAAGTGTAATTCATTCTAACTCTTAAAGGAAATAAGGCGATTGACATAACATGAGGGTAGAACTGTGAATAGAATAAGGAATGAAATACAATGAAACAAGATACTAAACTTTTGAGTTTTTCCAGACTTTATTAAAAACAAATCCTCCATACTGCCTCACAATCATATTGCAGAATACGGGCTACTTAATCCATTTAATTGTTGTTTCACATTCATGACAAATCCAAGACTAATTTCCGTACACCAGTTTCCAAATTATGCAACTTTTCATGTGACAATATCCAGTTATAGTAACTATTTCATGTGAACCAGGGGGTTTTAGTACATCCATTAGTGGTAATGAATTACTTAAGGCACATATGATTTTGTAATATCTTCAGAAATAATTCAGTGAGCTGCTTTAGGCTTAGGTTGAACACACCTGCAGCTTAAGGGCCTGATCCTGCAGAGTGCTGAGTACCCCACAATTCCATTGCCACCAGAAGGAATTAGGGCTATTCAGTGCCACACAGGATGAAGCTACTGATGCTGCCTTCCACTGCAGTAATCCCCAGCAGAGGTTTATACAATTGTCCTTGTCCTCCCCTGGACATATTATTCCTTTAGAGGGGACACATGGAAGTGGCAGGTGAAGACCAATATATTAATTTTCTATTGTATTTTCAAGATCTGCTTTACTTAATGGTAACCATAAAGTCAAATTGTCAGTGATTCATCTTCATAAAAGATTTTAATTGAGACCATTTTTTCTGTTTGCTGCATAAAAATGTTGTACTCTGACAGTCATTCAGAAATGTAGTTATAGATATCACATGAAAGCTGTTTGAATATGTCAAAATTTTGGAAGTTGATTTCTAGTTAAATTATTAAAAAGTGTGTAGATTTTCTTGTTTTTGACAGCTTTCTGGAGAGTTCTGCAGTTTCTAATCTACAGCTCTGAATACCTCTGGAAAGCATCCCTACAGAGACACAGATTCACAGTTCTTTAAGATGTATAATGCCCTCAGTGTCTTCAAACTGATGTTGACTTTTCAGAAAAAATGTTTCTATCTCCAGAAAATCAGAGAATGATATAAATGCTTACTTTTTGCTCACTAACAGATTGTTATTCCTTTTTAGCTAGCCATGTATTTATAGAAGGAGAGATTACAGGGGCTTTTTTTATCAAAACCAGAAAAAATGAGTGTTATTCCTTGTCAGAAATGAGTTTCTGTGGATGGCTAAATGGTTAGTAGTACTGTGTTGATTTTCTGTGCAGAATTACATGGCTGTGAATGCAAGCAAATTATTCAGACTATTGTGTGATTCAATTATATCTCTTTGAAAAGAGCAGCAAAACCTGCCTGCTCCTCTCTTCAACCTGTTCCCAATATACCTGTTCTAGATTACATGGAAAGATTTGGAAAAAGAATTGATCTCCACAGGTTTTATAGAACAGTAGCTCTGTAGACATCAACAGAACACAGGTTCTCTTGTTTGATACTGAAAGTGGAAAATCAGGGTGAAGAACAAACAAAATTCTGGAACACCTACATCTGAAAGAAGAAACCTATATTTTTTTTCCTGTTTAAGCTTACAGAAGTAGCCTACAGTTCTGAAGCTTTCCTATAGACAATGAGAATTCTGATTACTGATATACCTGGCAATAACATAGGCAGTGAAATGTTTGTATGCCAAACATGCAGTGGCTTGATTGTAAACAACTGAGATATATATGCACCTTCTTAAGTTTGTACTTTTACAGCTTACAAAAAATACTAGAAAATACTAAAGACTTAAAGTGCCTTTCTAATTTCTCATGCATTTATCTATTGCTCAGCATCTCTGCCTGAAAAACAGAAGATCATACCATGTTCATGTCAATGCCATTGGTGTATGTCCACGCATGCTGGAAGTATTCCTCCAGGCGCTGCCGCAGAGGGTTTGGGATCTGATGGAAGCGGATGAACTCCTTCACTCGCAGCATCTGCATGTGGTACCGTGCAGTTCCCGAGTAGAGCCTTTGGATTATTGCGGATACGTTTCCAAAAATGCTAGCGTACATTAATGCTGGATTAAAGAGAAACAAAACTTACTTAAGTCATATCACTGGGCTTTGCAGATGAGTATGGCTAAGCAAAAGTTAAGAAAAAAGGGAAGAGTTAAAAAGGTATGCATCCATTTATGGGTTCAGTTTTAAATAGAAAAATAAAATATAATTATGATTATATAAATATGATGGGATAGAATTTCCTAAATCCGCTCCAAACTCACCTTCTTACCTTATACAGGATTTGCTTACAGACACTGATATACAACACAGATATTCTGACAGTTTGGATAACAGATTTTGAGTAGTTAAGCAACTTGATTACTTCCTGACTCTGGATGAGTCACAACATATTTTTGCATACAACATTCCTTTCCCTAGGAATTTGCCTTTCCGGCTGCATGCTTATAATCTTATTAGTTTAGAATGTTGAGCCATTTGCTCAAACACAGAGAGAAAAAAAAGATTAAAATCCATGATAAAATTACTTACAGCCAATCAACATGACACAGATGGAAAAGATTTTCTCTGAGTTGGTGTTTGGAGACACATTTCCAAATCCTACACTTGTCAGACTGCTGAAGGTAAAATAAAGTGCTGTAACATATTTGTCCTTGATAGATGGTCCAGAGCTTGCATCACTCTTATTGTAATGCTTTCCTAGTTGTTCTCCTAAAGAATCCAACCAACCAATCTTGTGAGCCAAGTAAGGTCTTTCTACATTTCCAATGGCATACCAAATGCAAGCAAGCCAGTGTGCAATTAGTGCAAATATGCACATGAGGAGCATCAGAACTGCAGCACCATATTCGGAGTATCTGTCCAGTTTCCGTGCTACCCTCACCAAACGCAGCAGTCTAGCTGTCTTCAGAAGGCCTATTAATGTAGTTGTCTGTAAAAATAAGATAGGAATTGATTTTCGCTGTTACCAAATTTATTCTCATGTATAGTAAGCATAAATAAACCACTACAAATTCCATTTTTTTGGGGAATCAACACAAAGAGTGGAAGAACACATTTCAATGTAAATTTAATTTCATTATCTTTAAGCTATCAATTTCATTATAAAACCAGGGAAAAAAATAAGAAATGTACATTTAAAATCAAGATATATTGAAGTTGTCATTATGTGCTAAATACCCTTTCATGTTGAATATTTTACTTGATCTGGACTCTTGAGTTGACCATAATGGATTCAATGATCCAACAGATTAATGATTTTTTAACATGATAAAGTGTGTAAATTATTAGAACTACTCATAATTATATGACTACATACGTAATAAGTCGACATAGGTAATAAGTATTCTTGAAGAAAGCTGTGTGACTGTATTTGATCCTGACTTAGAAACTCCTTTCAATGCCCTGACACACATAGTCTAGAAAAGTGAAGTATTAGGGCAGAAGTGTCTCAAAGAGTATATCTGCAAGATTCCTCCTGTTTGTAATGATAAAAGCATTCATACAGGTGAAGGAAGATAAAGCACTGTGAACAGAACATCATGTAAAAGTTCCTTCAGATTAATCTTTTTGCATCTTGTAGGTGTAGTGGCAAAAGCCAGTAATAAAAGTACTACACCATTATAAAAGTAAATTGGAGAACTTTAAAGAAGGAATGTGTTTCAAGATTTTTAGTGCAGTTATGTGCTATTATCCATTGCAGCCTCTTTGAGGCTTTGACCTTTTTATAGCAATGTAGAGGTGATTAATGTAAGTTTTCATATTTAAATTAGTAACTATGCTAATTCCTTGTAGAAGGAATGGGCAGCATTGTTAAGAGGAACAGCTGGATTAAAAAAAACCCCTCAGCTACCTTTTTTCCTTGAATTAAGTCTGAACATATATTAAACTATTCAGTAAATGCCAAGACTGCACACATTTTAATGTTTTGTGTGTTTGTTTGTTTGGTTTGTTTTCTTGTTTTAACATGCATGTATATTACATGACACTTAACAGGAAAAGTTTTCCAAGCCTCACAATCCACTTTGACAGTAATATGCATAACAGCAAAGCTTTTTTTTTTGCAACAAGTACAAGACTAGTTTTTGTTTTATTAAATCCTTGCATTTACCATGTTTCTGAGTAAAACCCCAAAGCTCTTGGAACAAAACAAGCCTTTCCTGGCTGCATTTCTCAGTGGAAAACTCAATGAATTGTTCATATTTTCTGAGTAGATGAGCAAGAGGATAATGTATGGTAACATTCCTTAGTTCAGTTTAATACCCCAAATAATAACTTTACATAAAGAAGGTTAGTGACCTCAATAGTCTGAAAGACCACACCCTTCAAAATGTTATGCCTAGGCTGAGATTCAGAAACATGTAAATATTGTGATTAGGTTATTTTTTCTTTGTAGGTAGATGAGGTTTATATATTTATGATCCCTTAAGAAAAGCTAAGATTTGTTTTTAGTGGGGTGTTTGAAACATTCTATTACAGATGTAGTCATATCTCTATGTCATGCAAGATCACATATTCTTACAGTGCCTCTTAAATAGATCAGATGGTAGATTGTTAATCTACAATACGTCATCACTGTTCCACCACATTCTTAAGATAAAACTTGCTAATAATATTCATACTCAGTGTCAATCCTATACTTAGGTACATCAGTTTGAGCTCTGGAGTATGTGGAAGGTACATAACACAAGAAAACTTCATCTCTTCAAGGGTAAAATCAGCATGAATGAGAGTAGATATGCTTCAAGCATCAAAAAACTCATCCTCAGTTTTAATTTTCTTTAACACAGTGAAGAGGCTTTAACACTAAAAGAGAGCTGGCAGCAGAAGTGAAAAGCATAATCCACAAGTCTTCATGTGCCCAACATGCTGTCCACTTCTCAGCATAGATGTAGCCTTCCCATAGTAACAGTACATCCTCCATGTGTCACTTGGCCAGGGACAGAAGTTCTTGGTTTCAGAACTACATCTCATGGAACATCATTTTGTTGGTGTGCTGGAATACTTTGATCAGCACAATGCCCAAGGAGGCAGGGTGCCTACTCTGTCAGTTACCTTACTCCATCTGGTGCCAGCCATTAATATCTGCAAAGAACAACCTGATAGATGCTGCTCTCTTTTCTGGACTGCTTGCTTCTCTGTTTCCATCATACCTATCTGCTGGACTACAAGTTCAAGAGTGGTTGGATAATCACATTAGATTTTTTTTCTTTTCTCTTCTTTCCATCTACCCATTATTTTTATCTTCCCAAATATCAGGGAAGCCACCTAACTTTCATAACACACACACACAAAAAGACAGAATTACTTACTACCAATCATCATCATTTTGAGTCATTAAGCAGAAAAAAAAATTAAAATTACATTATTTCCCTATTTTAGAAATTGGAAAGTTAGCAGTCTAACTCTGTTGCTTCCTTATAGCTGAAAAAGTATGGCTCAAACAGAAGCATTTGGAGAGTGCTGTATGTGGTATTTGGATTATTATCTCCTGCCCTTTCAAGACTCCACTTGATATCAAGGTGTTTTAAAGCTGCATGAGCACACATGGAGCTCTCTTTAGAGCTTATGTTGTTTAACAAAAAGACCATTCAATACAATTTTTCACTAGGGATCTTCTTTGAAGAATCTCTAGATAACAAAAAAGAGCTATTTTACAAAAAAGATAGCTTTCATGACTTAAGAAATTCTATTAAATGAAAAATGCTCCATTCTGTCAATTTTACATTTGCCTCTTCTTGCTAAACTATGAAAAAGGGATCATTGATGAAATATTATAGTTAACAGTGTAGGAAGAAAAAGTGCAGTAAATAGCAGCTTAGAAAAGTGATTAACATGTTCAATACCATGAATGAGAGAGAGAAGCTATGATGGCATAGTGAATGGAACATAATCCATATAACATCATTGCTGCTTAGATAAACAAAGCCATTTTTTCCAGCTAGAGAAACTGGTCAATTACTAGATTTTGAGGAAATAAAGAATCAATTTACTTATATCTGCAATAGTGAAAAAGTCATTACATGGTCCAATAATTTCTGTTTCAATTTCCACATTTTAAAATTTGTCTACTCATCTGCAAGAATGCACTTGTTTGTTACTGTAATCTGCAATGTTATTTTATTTTAAAGTTGTCCCTTTAGCAGGACTTTAGCACCTGGCACTTTACTCTTAAAAGCACATGTACCAGGGGAGGTGGGGAAGAATGATGTTCAGGGGCACTCCTTCAATGAACTTTGGGATTGATCCCTGTTGTAACCCTTCATGTTACACACTTCTAATCATTGAAAATAATTTTTGGCAATGACAAGTGATCAATGATCAGAAAGGAATGCAGACCATGCCTGGAGGGCAAAGTTGTAGTCTGAGTTAGAAGTGATGCCATTATGAAAATGTTGGTCTTTCATGTATATGTGCTTTCGAAACCACAGAAAAAGTTACCAGCAGAAAGATGGACACCTATCACAGATAATGAATGCAAAAGGTGATCAAATTTTCTCTTAAATCTCTGAGCTTTTTAATCACCTGCTGACTAAAAAAGTTCTCTTCTGGTAAGAGAACTATTAATATGTTCCCCCTGTCCTTTATATTACTCTCTGTCTTCTTATAGCTTTCCTTAGTAACATTTATTTTTAGTGCAAGGTTTAATCTCATGTTTCATTAGACTCCTCATTTACGTTTTGCTTAGTTTGCTGCTTTAAAAAAAAATTCTGCATTCTGTGCATCACAGAAAAGTCAAACCCAATTCTCTACTTTTCAGAGAAAATATTATGATTTTATCCCTTCTTAAATTAAATAAATTTTTTGGATGAGCTGGGTCAGGAATCCAGAATGTAGCATATATTTTATATACCTTTAGGCCAGTTTTGGATGCATATATTGAACAATTTTTTACTCTGTTGTGTAGATAGATCATGCACGTCATGCTTCTTTTGATAGTCCATATTCTTCATAAAATTGACATCAGCCAAATCTCTTTGATAACTACTATAGTTTATGCTACAACTAACCTGTTTTCTGCTAAGTAAACATCTGACCTAAATATTTTGAGCAGAGAAAAATTATTTTAATGATGCAATGCCAACACAGTACTTACATGCATCATGGAAAGTTTTTAAAAAGTAAGTGACAAATCAAAGCAGCAGTTCCTATAAAAAACCATTTGACCAAGTCCTTCACACAAAATATATTTATTATTTCTCAAGACAGTGTCAAATATGGTATAACTGAAAAATTCTAGCTGAATCATGCAATGTTTTCTCTTCTTAATGAAAGCTAACATTGTGCCTTATTCTACAAAGGAAGATTTAATTTTAGTTTAACTTTGAAAGATGGGATGGAAATACTAAGCAGCTATTAAATGACAAGCAAAAAATACTTTAGGATAGACAGAATATTATCGTGAAGTAATAAATTAAGATTTAAGATTTCTTATTCATTTAAGCTTACCTCTTCAGAGCCAGAGCCAAAAATCAGCAGGTCAAAAGGTATTGCAGCAACCATGTCAATTAGGAACCAGCCTTTGAAGTAGTGAATTGCTATTTTTGCTGGATCACTTACCACTTCTTCATTCTGGTTTACATATGTTGTTCTGAAGTTTATTAGAATGTCAATGATAAACATAATATCCACAATTAAGTCTACAACATTCAGTGGGCTGCAGGAATATCCACACTCTCTCCTTTTCCGATCCTCACTGTCGTTCAGAAGGAAGGCAGCAGAGTAGGGGGTGAATATGGCAGTGTATATGACCAGCAACAAAATGAGCCAGTCCCAGACGGCTTTGAAAGGACTGTAGTGCAATATAGTAAACTTGTTGATGCGAGGTGTCTGGAGTTTATATTCTGGTAGAACATCAGCCCCTAAGGAGAGAACCTAAAATAAGAAATATCCACATCAATAATCAGACAGTGTATCTACTCCCAGTAAACATAGCAAATACAGAACAAAAATTACTTCATTATAGTTTTGAGAATTAAGCCTCAATTATTTAATGTTTTGGCAAACTAGATTTCTGTGAAATTCATGGTGTCTGCCAGGTCCAATAAATTCATTGATGATTTTGCACAGTAGGTTGATTCTTGTCCCCTGTAGCAAACATTAAGAAGCATATCTTATATCCATAAAATCTGCATTATTAAGCATGTCATGAAATTCATTTATCCACCACATGATAACCTTGCCAGCCTTCTCAGGGCCAGTGAATGACTTTTCTTGCAGTGATGTAGTGTTTTTCTCCCAAAGCAAACCTATTATCATTGGCTTTCATTCCCTACAAAAGAGTTTACACTCATTAGAAAGAGCACACAACCAAAAATTAAAAAAAGTTAGTGTCCTTGACATCTATCTACACTTTGAGTTTTGTGGTGTTAGAAACCTTCATGCACAGAGAAATTACACTGAGGCTATAGTTCTAGTTCAGCTAAAGGTATGACAAAGGATACCACAGTATTGCCTTTTCCTTCACTTCTACTTTTGTCAATGCTTAAATCTTTTAAAAGTATGGATTTGTTATCTGCTGGTGTTATCTGAGTTGGATTGCAGTTTTATTTGGAAGGATTATTTGTAAGCACTGTTTAATTTGCTGGCTCTGGAAGCTGAAATGTTTGCTTTGTTGCAAAGAGCAAGCATTGTGTGAGCACCAGATAAAACAAATTTCCTTTGGCTGCTCTTTCAGTCTGATTGAATTCTGTCAGGAAGGAACAAAACCTTTAAGGATCAAAAGGTAAATTATATTTTGTCTCTATTCAGTGTTTGGGATTGTCAGCAATGATGCTAATTATTGCCTTCTGTGCTGCAAATGATCTCCAAATCCTACGGGACTCAGAACACCATTTCATTTTACACAGGCTGGTGAACAAACATCAGATGGTGACAACCTTCAGTTATTACTCAGTTGGGCAATATTCATTGTTCATGAAATCTCATACCCCTTTTCCACCAATTACTTCTGCTTAGTCCTTATTCTCCTGCTACTTAAAAACAATTCTATTTAAAAAATAGGTCACTTCAAAAGCTATTAAAATGAATAATTCTACTCAAATGAAATGGTGATTGGATGGGGATATACCTTTTCAGTGATATTGCCTGCTTTTATTTGCTTTCTTTTTACAGTTAGCATTCTGGGACTTGAGAATTCAGCTTGTTCAAGACTGAGGGAATCCGTGCTCCTTAAACATAATCTTAGAAAATTCTAAGGGTCAGCGCAGCATTTTCTGTCTAAAATTTCAACAGAAATAGTTGCATAAATCTTAGACCCTATCCTTAGTAATATAAGTGACACTAATCTTACCCAGTAAACTCTACTCTGAAAATATTGTGAGAACATGAGGGTTAATAACCACTCTTCTTTGGTCTCTTTCACTTGAAGAAAGAAGTGATAAAGTCATCCAAAAGAATATATGCTAGCTCCAAGCAGCCACCAAGCACTGAGCTGAGCACTCTGCTGAGGTAGAGGTTGTTCATCAATTTTTTGTATTGTAACTAAGACTTGCATTTAACTAATGGTGCTGGCTACTTTTTTATGCATTAAACACATTAGCTGACAGCAAGCTGAAGCATTGCTTAGTCTCTTAAGCAGTCTTAATATTTTTAGTCCCCTACCTGATGAGTTGACAAGGTTTTCTTAGTATTTGAGAACAGTGAGTATATGTGCCAAGTGAACTGCTATTTATAAAATTTATATCACTGTTCTGCTGGATTTTCAGACAATGAAGAAAATGGATTAGGCAACAAGGACAATAAAGCTTACTTCACATGTTTCTTTCTGTTGCTTGAAAATTCCAGACACTCTGCTTCACTTCAGAGCAACACAGATTGTAAACTGGACTAATTCCCCTGAAATCTGACTCCAAATCTAATTTTAGTTACATTTATTCCTAAATTGGTTTAAATTGATTTAGGCAAAACTGGAGTTTAAAAATCCAAACAATTGGACAAAATGAGGGAATAGCAGTATTCCCTCATTTCAGTGAGAATTCAAGGCCAGGCTGGATGGGGCCTGAACAACCTGGAGTAGTGGAAGGTAGCCCTGCCCATGGCAGGGAGATTGGAATGAGATAATCTTTAAACTCTCTTCCAACCCACACCATTCTATCACTCAATGATTCTACTATTCACACTTTAGTTTCAAGACAGTCTGAGGGACCCATACTGCTATCACATGTATATTCATAAATTTTGTTCTGAGGCATTCTCATTCTAAATTTATTAAAGAATGCAAATGCACACAGTAAAAACCAAAGACCTAGAAACAAAGAAGCATAATAGCATATGAATAAATTATAGCAGAAATAATAAATGATTAATGTCACGATGAATTGTTAAATAAATATTTCTGTCAAACCATTGCATGGATTAACAGTATGGTTTCCTGGTTATTCTACCACTTGATGAGAGCAAGTCTAGGACAGGGCTGCATCCAGGCTCTTTAAGTGACTATAGAGCTAAGCAAAGCACATGAACATGGAAAAGAACCGGGAACCATTCCCAATGTATTCAAGAAGCACTGCACTCATCCCTCGAACATATTGCAAATGTATGGACCAAATGCAAAATGCAAGTTATTCAGAAAATATTGGACCTTTTTCACCTCTGCTAAGAAGTCACAATATTTTTTGTGCCGTGTATTTCCAAACAAACAGAAGATAGGTGTCTAACGTACACTCACAGAAAGAATATGTAACATGTTTACAATCTAGGTAACACCTTTCATCTAAAACAGAAGTACTGCACATCCAGAAAATTTGAACAAAGAACAATGTTTACAGGTGACAAAATATCAAAAAAGGTATCAGGGCTTGAGTGAAACTGAACAGATTTAAGGTAGATGGACACAGATATCTGTGTGAAAAGTAGATGTGAAAGTTTGATGGTTGCAATCATTAATAAATTAGATGGTACTTTGCTATGTCTCATGACCAAGTTTGCCTCATATGAAGTGTATGTATATTTAAATGGTGTAGTTATATTCAGTACTAAATACTGTTTTGTCACTGCTGCTTTTGCAACAGATGAATTAAAGTAAATCTTGTACTGACAAGGTTAGTCACGCATAGCACCTTTTATGTTAAGAGAATTTCATAAACATTTAATAAAGTTCAAACTATAAATATAGTCCCAAATTACTTTGGGAACTTTAAAATAAACATTTATCTCATCCGTAAAACATCTTGTGTAAAACTATGTACCTGTTCAAATACAATGTTGAAATATTTATTTCTAAGAAATACTATATGACATGAAAAAAATATTATTTTGCCAATGTGTTGCTGCACTCACTCCAGTAGTAGTCCAGTGCTAGGCACACAGCCCTGAGAACTGAGTGGATGATCACTCCTACATCCTTAAGCCAGGAAGGGTGTAGCAAATCTAGAAACACATCAGCACCTCATCTGCTGAGATACTTGAATAGCTACTATGGTTTAAGGAGCTCATTGAATAAAGGATATTCAACACCAAAATATGAAATTACATGAAAATGTAAAGAAGAAGCTGAACCATGATAATTGTGTTGTAATCATTATCGTAGCTAGTGGAAAAAAATGAAGGAATTTGGAATATCTGCCTCTTTAGATCTAACCCAAATACACAATACAATGTCTTCCTTTTTAAAGGTAGTTTTGAACTAATTTTCAGATCTTTATCAACAAGATTAATAACAGTATTGAACATGAAAAACTTGGAAAGGAAAAGAAATGAGAAACATGAATCAGACTTGCAGGCAAAGGCCATATTCCTGTAATTGACGGTTTTTGTCCTGACCTTAAATCAGAATGATAGAGCACTCAGAATGAGGGAGTATTACTTCAGCTTTAAAATGGTTTTAACAGATTATATGGAAATTTCTTCTCTTGAAGCAACCTCTCCTGTCTCTCTTTTCTCCTGTGTATTAGTTCTATTGAAGCTGCCAAGCTATAACTAGCAAGTACTTTTCCTCTCTATTCATACCATTACCATGAGACATCTACAGACTCGACCTCCTAAGGAGATTTCTGAATCTAAAACCAGCTAAAAATAAATATTACACGAGTATTAATGAACAAATGGAATTTGAATTAACATTGACTTTCTGATAGTAGGCATTACCTAATTCCCCAAAAGACTTTAATGGGTTTTCATATTTCAGTCATCTTGATGATTGTCTTCCTTATGCAGACATGAACAATTAAGAAGATTACACCAGTACTGAAAGAAAGCTGAAGTGCTCTTAATTTGGTGCAAACACAGTATTACATAAGGCTTTCACATACCAGCTTTACAAGATATTTTTACATGTAAAAGGTATTTTTACATGTAAAAGATATTTTTACATGTCTTTCAAAGGACAGCTACCAAAGAACATCTCCTGAAATACTAATGGTAGGGAATGTTAATAATACTTGCCTTCTTGTCTTACTCTCTTTGTCTTTATTAAAGGTTTTAAAATCATGTAATGTGACTGTTTGTATATAATGCTGAATGCTAAAACACTCTCTGTCAGACAGTTTGTGGTAAAGTAATGAGGTCTTATACAGAAGGTTTTATTTTTTCTTCCACTACATCCTCAAATTCACCAAATGTAATTTTAGATAGATATTGAAACAGAACTTCTGCTAGTAGTGGTGGAACCTGAAAATTTAAAGATTATCTGAGTGTATTTTAATTTTTTTTGTTCTAGATATCCATCTGTCACATAGAAGCTTGTTTGAGGGAAATGGGACTTCCTCGGTGTGCCAAGTGCCTTGCTGAGGCCATGAAGGGCTGAATTTTCATGAAGTTATCAAATAATTATATATCTTATTCAGTTAAACATATTTACATACACAGCAAGGCAAAATCTTCAAATGGTTAAAGAAACATGCATGTCTCATGATCACAACAGTAGAACAGCCTTTTTCTCCTGTTTGTTAAGTAAAATTGTTTGGGTTTCAGGGAAATAATATATATTGACTTACAAGACTCTTTCACCAAAATTGAATACATGTAATATCTCTAACCTATAATTTATTTTTATTAAGCTAGATATTAAAAGAGAGTAGGTATTTTTATAGTTAATTTTCCATGAAAATTTTAAGAAATGGTATGTAATCTTAAACCTCAGGGGCCTCTTCCTGCCAGTTAGTATATAATTACTTTGACATTGGTCAGAGCAACACTTAGAAGCACATAGATTTACTAAGAGCACTTTACTGCTCTTTAAAACTGAAATTAGGGATATACAGATTATTAAAGAAGATATTTACAAAGAAGATATTGACATTTTTAAGCAAAAGTTAATGACAGAATATGTATTAAAAGTTGCATAACCCTCTTATTTAAAATTCACTATGAGATAATATTTCAGAAGACAGAAAATGCTATCCTTCAACATTCTAGTGAGTTTGTGAGTTATTCAGTGCTCTTCTGGCAACACTAAGCTGCTGACAAGCATCTATATGTCTGAAAAAAAATATCAAGGGTCAAATTTCTTATAAGGGCTTAAATTATTGTGTGGTTTTTAGCAATCAAGAATATATTTTCTAGCATCTGTTCATAGTGTGACAAGAAAAGAAGCAGATTTTGAGATTTTGTGCTTGTTGATGTTATCTCATCCTTACAATAGTTATGAAAAAAGCATTTTTCATTATTATACATTTTGACTGGTTTGCTGGCTGTCAAATACTTTGATTGGATAAAGAAAAGAATAAAAGCTATAAGAATTTCTGAAGTGCATGGAGAGATAATGAAGTAACTGCATTCCTTGTTTGGTTCTATGATTACAGTACTTACTGACATAACTGTCAGGAGTACAGGAGAAAGGAAGAAAAGATCCTTATGTATATCTTCGTATTTAAGTTTAACTTTCAGTTTCTTGGTAAATATTTTTCCCATAATATGCAAAAAAGAGCAAACTTTAGAGTCTAGAAAATCTGCATTTTGTAATTAGACCCCATAGTGTTTAAAAATATATGAACTGCAATAGAAACTGTTCTGGTGGGGAGAAAACCTTACTTTAAAAATTGCCATCTTCCCTGTGGCTCTCCTTGTTTGTGCCTAATGAGCACATCCCAGCCTTGTTCACTTAAAGGAGATATTTAGTCTTAGCATTCTGACCAGGTCGCCCAAGTACTGCTCTCAGCACTACTTTTAGGAAAGTTAAGTGCATTACCCAAACTTCTATACAATTTGGCCATCAATATTTTAACCAAAAAGCCATTTGGCAAGGCTAGATGGAGCCGATTGCATACATAGATACAGAAAATCTAATGAAACAAATTACATTTCATTAGTAAAACCAACCCATATAAGCATGATCCAGATTTTTAGGGCCACCCATTCAATTAATGCTGGTTAGGCATAGAAAAAGGGTGGATTTGTGACGATGGAGAAGTGAGCAGACAAACTTGCCTTTGCTCAACCGGTAGCTGGATCTTATACTTTTGCATTGTAAATCTTTTATTGTTTTACAATGCAAGAACTTATTTTAGTTTTGAAGAATTGTGGCAAGACATGGTATGATCTTCATGGTGATTCTTCACTAAATACTCTGATATTCCAACAGAATCAATAACAAAACAAAAATAGCACAGAACCAGTGAGAAAAAGTAAGTCCTTGAGAAGCTCTACCTTGCCCGTGCTATGCTAAATGAAGCTCATGTTTTGGAGAGAACAAGAGGTTTTATTTATGGATTTAACCAGTGTCCTGATTCTGGCTACGGGAGAGTTAATTTTTGTTCTTAGTAGCTGACACACTGCTCTGTTTTGGATTTGGTATAGGAATAATGTTGAAAACACATTGATGCCTTGGCTGCTAAGTGATGTTTACCCTAAGTCATGGACTTTTCAGTTTCCCAGGCTCTCTCAGTGAGCAGGTGCACAAAAAGCTGGGAGGAAGCATGGGCAGTACAGCCAACCTGATCAGGCCAATGCATTGTCCACAGCATAGAATGTCATGGCCAGACTAAAAACTGAGGGGGATCACCAGAAGACAGACCTATCATGGCTTGGGAATGGGTTTGGCATCAGTCAGAAGGCTGGGAGCAATGTACTGTGTAACTTGTTTTTCTTGGGTCTTCCCCTGTGTCTCTGTCTCTCCTGTTTAGTCTTCCCCTCTCCTTTTGTTTACACATCAGTACTAGTGTCTCTCCTGACTTTCTCCTCCATCCCACTGAGGGTGCAGGAGCAGCCGGAGCAGCTGCTGTATGATAGTTTGTGGCCAGCTGGGGTTAAACTGTGACAACCAGGGAGATACAAGAATCTTCTTGGTGCTACTGCAGGCGCTGAAAGCTCAATCCAGTGGGGAAAAAAAGCCTAGAATAGAAGCCTGTAAGCCTTAATGCTCATTGTTTTCTAGATATATTGACAAATTTATCACACAGTGAAAACTGCAGTTTCCTTTCCTTACTGGATATTGTGGGTGTAAAGAAGTGAGAAAACAGACAGCACAATATATCTGCAAATAACTATCCTAGACAAAACTTATTTTTCAAGCTTTTTTTTTTTAAATCTGTAAGGAGGCTAGAGTCTGCATCCTAACCTAACAAAATTTGTCAAAATAAATTAGCTGGCCTCTAACAAGTTCTGCAGAATAGCCATGAGCCACAGGCTGTGATTTTTTTCTCAATTCCAAACTCAGCAACTAACAACATCAGAGACTAAGATGTAGCAAAATGTGTTATTCTCCTTTGGTTATAGTCTTCCATTTGTAACTCATCTACAAACCCAGTGAAATGAAACTTCCTTGAACAGAACAAATTGGTACAAATATGAGCCCATATCATTCAGAAGTTATTTGGCTTCAAAAGAAAGGTTTCTTCATAATTGATAGAATTAATTTAGAAAGTAGAACATTTTCAAAGATGGATACTTAGAATAGAAAAAAAATGCAAAGCTGTGAAATGAAGAACTTTTCTTCCCATTTAATAAATGTTTCTCATTTATTAGCAGTAGTATACTCCTAATACGAGCTGAACATATCATTTCACACCAGCTTCCAAGATATTGAGTAGTTACTGGAATTTCCATATTTAAAAAGATGCTACCTTAATGTAAAACTGGCAATTCTTTTAGTAAAAAAAGAAATTTTTATGCTTGTAAATAAACCTAAAGTATCTTAAGGACGATTTTACCATGTGCTACAATGCAAAATTTATTCAATTGTCAAAGAAAACTAGACTTACCTAAGGTAAATAAAATATCAAGAAGAAACTCTGTGTTTTCTACTTATCAATATCAGGTAAATATTCATATAATTTCAATACTTTATTTCAGATAGATTTTTATTTTATAGTATAGTTTTACACTTTCAATGGTGTTGGAGATAGAATGTTATAATTTATGGCTTAAACATCTTCCTTAAGGACTTTTGCCTATTATAGTAGAACTGTACTAGCAAAGCTGCAGAGAAGACCACCATGCCCTGAACAGGCCTTCTGACTGAGGCCCAGAACTACTCCTTGATGAAGTCAGTGACTCAGGCCTGGGCTAGAAGAATGCATTCACAGCTGGATCATCCTTAGCACCTTCAGGGTGGAGACCACAGCCTCAGGGCTATCAGCTGCCAGGCTTGAACAGACCCTCGAACCGAAGGGTGGGGGGAAAGAGGCGTTGGGTGTGTAGTGAAAAAGCCTCTGGTCAGAGGCGGTGAACACCCATCCTCCCCTGTGCAGAGCTCAGATGTGGGGCCGCTTCACCCAGGGAAGGACAGCAGAAGGGTGTCATGGCCCATCGAAGCCTCCTCCAAAGAGGTCCCCAGACTGCATCAGAGCACTGCAACATGATACAACATATCCAAAGTGCTGCAAGGGACTGTGTCAAACTGGTCCCCTTGGGCGTTCCCACCTGGTCTAACATACATCAATCCTCTGCATTCTGTACTTTTTGGTGCAGTGCTGCAGGGCACGGAGAGGGGAGACTCTCACTGCCAAGAAGACCAGATGGAGGGGAACAATGAGACACAGTTGGGACCCCAGGAAGGGTGATATGTTTCACTCTCTCCCTGTCCCCCCACTCCCCATGCACAACTCTTTCTCTCTTTCCTTCTCTCTTCTCTCCCTCTCTCTCCCCTTTTGCCTCTTTTACTATTAAATGAAATATGGCATTTTTTTGGTGCCAACATCTAACCTTATTTGGTTTTAATCATGTTTTTTGGGTATATTTCAAACCTCTCTGGGTCTGATCTGTGTTATTCACAGACACTTCATTTCCCCCACTCTTCTGTGTTTAAACTGGTTCATAACAGATGGCTTGAACTAGCCACTTTTAATAAATACTTCCTAGAGATTTTCCTTGTGCTACGCTTATTGACTTTATGCTCAGTAACACCAACATCATCCATAAATATAATTTAAGGAGTGTTTATCCTTTTTACTCCCTCTTTTTTTTTTTTTTTTTTTTTTTTTTTTTTTTTTTTTTTTTTGAAAAGCAATAACTCTGAACTATTCTGGGTTTGCCCTTCTCTATTGATTCTGTTACCAGTTACAAGCTGAAAGCATTATCCAAGTTCTAACACATGACAGGGAATAGATGAGAAAAATGACCTTCTCATTCAGCTTATTAATTTTGAGGGCATTCAGAATTCATCAAACAACACACTGTGCTGACTGGGGTTAATGGTCTTTGCTTTTTCTTACTATTTCTACTACTTTGAAAAAATGCTAAACCTTATCAGGCCCTAACTAGAAAACATTTTCCTCAGTTGCCACTACATCAAAAACAACTAATCCACATGCTTTTTTCCTCCCCTCTGCCCTAGACAAAAAAATAATAACCTCATTGCTATTTCTTGTTAATATGCTTAAGGATCTCATTTATAATTAATGTTAGAACATAACTGCTTTATAATAATCATCATAACACCTGCAAATTGCAGGAACTTTCTTTTTAAAATTTAGTTTATTCATCAATTTCTTTCATTAGTGATGTGTGGGAGAGTAAAAATTTCCTTGAAAAAACTAATCATTAGATTACCCACAAAAACTTCAGTTTGTACACTAGCTAGTATTACATGAAAAGAGAAAAGAATTTAAATTGTTAGCTGATCACACTTGCCTTTTTTTTTCCTGAGGAAAACACTTTTAAAAGGTGACACTATAAAATTTCAGGTAAATGCTAAACATTGCCTGTCCAGGTTATAGCATTTTGTGACTAGATCCAACATTGGTCCTACAGTATGTACATGTGAGTTGCCTGGCACTAGAGCAGAGTTCAGAATCCAGACCATTTGAGGGTAAGGGCACTTAGAGAGGGAGGGAGTCCTGAGTCTGAATCCGTGGTGCCCAGGGTTATTTTTGTGCCTTTTTTAACAGATGGTCATTTATGTAAGATAAGTAACAGTCAAATTACTCTGGAACTACAATCCAGGATTGCCTCTTTCTAAGAGGTTGTCCTGAATGTTAGCTACACCAGCGGTGTTCTTGAAAAATAGCAGCTTTTTGTGACCCATGAGATCCACAGCATTCTGCCCTCTTCCCTTCCTCTTTCCCCATGTCAGCTGCTATTGCTGTCTATCTCTGGGAAATTATATACTTATGCTCTCCTAAAGATAGAAACTGTCCTGGGTTAACACGGTAACTACTGGACACTGATCTAACCTTGCAGTTGTGCTGTTTTGCATAGGAGGCTGGGTTAGATGGCCTCTAGAGGTCTCTTCCACACTACATTTTTGTACAGTTCTAAGGTTAAGTGAAAGATGGACTATGACTTTCACAGCTGTTTTAAGGCAACTCTAACTGCATATGTGAAAGCTATTATTCCAGAGTGCCCATGCCAAGTGCATCAGAGGATCTCACAGCGCTTTGGATTTTAGTGGGGCTTGACTTGCTGTTCATGGTGAGACTGTTCTGGTGAGTGTCAAAACTGTTGGTTTCAGCAGAGCAACCTACCAAGTTTAGAAACTTCCAAGGTCAATCCTCATGAAGTGGGAGTTTGGGTGTTTATAGCTCTAGACCAGAGAAATGAGGCTTGCCTAAATGCTGCCAACACCTTCATTTCTATAAGCTTTGCTTGCTTTGTAGAGTATTAGTTCTTGCACTCAACTCCTTATTATCAGAACAAATTACAATGCTCTCTGAAAGTCTATTTTCTCCTAGTCCTTAGCATTAGAAGAGGAATGTTGCTTTGGCAAATGAGCTAATATTAACAAAGGTCATATGCTTTATTCCATGTTAGCATCACGACAGTAAACACAGAGATCACACAAAGCTTTGATTACTCAAAGCTGTAATTCATAGAAGATAGAGGATACTTTTTCCCAACTCAGCAAGATCAGGTAATAGAAGAGCAGATCTTGGGGGAAGGACATGGACTAATTAAGGATGCATCCAGGTTACATGCTGCAAAGCATCTGGGCTTTCCGACTGCTCCATTTCTACCATATGTTGTGAAACACTGCAGCAGTTCAGATGCCTAAACCTATTCAGCTGTCACAAAAAGAAGAGGCTCTACTGTAAGGAAGGAATATTTTATCTTTCACAATTGTTGTGAATCTTATTTTTATTACTTGATGCAACAGCAAATAATTGTAATGAAGATACTATGCTTTCTTCTGAAACTGATCAAAACAGTGGGCTTTAATTTCTGCTTCCACACACCTGGAATACCTGTTTGCTCTGGTGAAAAAGATACTACTTTACAGTTGTGGTGACACCTTGGCACAAGTTTAAATGGCCACAGTGGGACTGAGGTATTTTTACTGGTTTTAACCATGGCATCTGCTTTTCTTGGTTTCACAGTGTGTCACACTTGCTAAATTACAATGAAATTACTCACATTTATACTATTTCTATAATTACATCTATAGTAATTACAAAGCCTTATTATGTAATGACAATAAAAGATGAAAATTTATTGCATGAGGGTGCTAACTATTACTGTAAAGAAAGGGAAAACTCCTGTATAAGATGTGTCAATTCACAAGTAACAGGAAAAAGAAGCATCTCATTTCAGAGTAAATTTCAACTTTCCATACATTAGGAAATGTTGGTCCTGCTTACCCCCTAATTTCACAATTATATGTATCTCTTGCTGTGTAACTGGAAGGCATCAAAATTGTTTCCCCTTTATTCAGTTTTCTGCATTATGCAGAATGCAAAATGAACAGCCTTGAAATGTTGTGTGTATGTGAGTTATTGCAGGATGTAAACAGCACAGTGCGTCAGCTGAATCAGACTGCTGAAAACGTATAGATCAATAATTTGTTTTATTTTTAGGTTTTATATTGCCCCCCTCTGTCCTAGATGCTGGTAGTCTTCTTTTAGCCTGAAAACCTGAAGGTCAGTTTGAAGTCATGATCATATAATAGTTCTTTTTATATCAGCAGCTTTATTGGCCTTGGGAGGATATTGTTACTTATTTCTTAATCTTTTGGGGAACAAAATAGAGTCTGGCCAGATTACAAAAACATGCAGTGAAACTACAAGGTCTATCACTTCATACATGGTCCCCAGCCTCCCCCCACCCCCCTCACCAGCAGCTCTATTTTCAGAAGATTTGTGGGTGTTCAGCATGTCTGCAAATCAGATCACAATATTCTGTGTAGCCTGTCAAGGTATATATTTATCATTTCATAAGCCATATGACCAGTTTGGGTATATATATGTTTTCTAGAGGTGGGTGGATAATGAAACTGTTCTGAAATCTATTATTACAAGAAGTTAAAATATTACAGAGTTTTACTTTCCTGTAAGTCATTTATTGAGATAAATAATGAACAACAGATATATATTGGGCCTTTCAACCACATTCTGTATTCCTTCAGACTGATGAATTGCAAGGAGATAAATGTTCTCTGGACACTAGTGACCAAAGCAACAAAAACCAGTTTTTCTTAAACAACACAATAAAGAGACCAGTAATTTGCAGTTTATTAACTGGGACAATTATTTGTAGACAGTATTAAGTTATGGGAATTCAGGAATTCTCTCTTTTCTTTAAAAATAAGGCACAGACACTGACTGTTCTAGTCTTCATGAGTCTGTTTACAATGGAGTTCACAGCTTTGCAGCTGTACATCAGTGGAAACTGGATGTCTAAAAAGCTTTAAAATAAATCAGTATTTAAGCAAAAGATAAAATCAGTTCCTGTTGTGTCTTTGTACCTTGAAATTTTAAGGCCAGAAGTCCCCTTTATGAATTCATAAAAAATGTTAAGGGACAGATGTCAGACTTTTGCCCTACTGCTTTCTTTAATAAAAGTCTACTTTTGTGCCTCTAGGAAGACTTGTCTCTTTCTAACCATCAGTGTCAGGACCCCAACTGAACCTGTCAGTACAAAAGAGTGCAGAAATTCCACTGTCCTCCTGAACAAACTGTAAAAAAGAAATAATGGAAAAAAGGAAGTTGAGATTCTTCTAGAAGAGAGTGACATTAACACCCCTGGAAATTATAAGGAAAAACATTTTAAAAATCAATCTTTTCTTAAGTGGAATGGAAATGTAAATATAATTTAGTCACAAAAGTCTGCACTAGGATATAACAATGCAAATTTATCAATCAGGGTTATCTGGCAGCTACACCTGGATTAATTCTTTGACTAAAAGTCAGTTATGCAGAAAGTGTCCAGAAGATGTTATGCTTCTTGGCATTACACAAGGAGTTATGATCAGTGAAGCCCCAGGTGAAAATCCAGGCAAAGCAATCAGGGAATTTACTTATTCAGGACCATCACATGTGCAGCACTTCACTGCAAGCTATATCTTAAGGCAATTTTCATCTCTACATAATGTCCCAAACCCTCCTGTTAAGTAGAAAAACAGTATTGGAAGGTTTCTTGCCGTAGAATGCATAACCTAGGTTTTTCATTCAAAGTATAAACTACTGTCCCACAGCATCTCTTATTTCTTCTAAAATAATTTTTCTAAATTTTATTCTACTTTCTATTTCTAATTTATTCCACCAAAATCTTTTTACTAAAGTATCTGACTCCTCTTTAAATGTTTTCTCAAAGTGCAGCACTTCCTCTAAACACAGTGGCCAATGACTCTCTTGTTTACTTTATTCATTATTCTTCCTCTTCCCTCTGAAGGTGGCTATGTGCCATCCTTTCCTTTTTCACTCTCTTAAAGACCCAAATTACATCCCCAGCTTGCGGATATTAAAGTTATACAGCTGTTGTCTTTGGAAAGAACTTGTTGCATTCTGTGATGCTGATACTTGATTTATTACTGTTGAGAGAGAATGAGAGAGAATCCAGGCTGCATGTCCAACAGAAATGCTCACTGGTATATTTTGCATTCCACCATGAGGAGCCACAGTAGTTGAATTGTCAGATTTTAACATCAGGATCACATTTCTCAGCAAAACTTAGGAAAGGGAGAAAGATAGAAAATATGACTACAAAGGGAGAGATGGATGGATGTATATTTGAATGGTACAATATGTGACCTTTCATGTCATCAAGTCCTGCAATCCCAGAAAATGCAGCATCTTATGTACCCCTTCCCTACATCCTCAGGGTCTTTCTAGCAACACTTAGAATTGCTGCCCTAACTTCTTTCATTAGAAGACTGTTTCAAAATGTCACAACTCTGATTAAGGGTGACCTTTGAACTTACTATGGCTGTTTTGTACTCATTTGCTCTTTTACTGATATTGCCCCATAGATTAAATAGATCATATTGCCCTCCGTGTATTTTTGATGCTGTTGGGCAGATTTCCTTATCAGAGACTGTGCCAGCATGAGCATATTTTTACTACCTCCTTTAACATTTCCTAACATTTCCACCATATTATATTCTCAACACTCTGCTCAAATCTTCCAAGCCCACTTTTGCGCTGTTCTGCAGATAGATTCCTGATGGATCTATGGCCCAAGAACAGATTTACAAATAAATTTATATTCAGACATGAAGCAGAAGCTTCAAAGAGCTGACTCTAACAAAATATATTAAAATCACTGGGAATAGAAACATAAACAGGACTAAATCTAGCCACTTAAATCTTCTAAATGTCTATTTCTAATCTAATTAATGAATCTCTAGTTAACTAGATCCTTGACCACTGTAATACTATAGACCTACATTTATTTATATCTCCTAAGAGCTTCTACCTGTACCTAATTCTAGCGTTTAGAATGCAGCAGCAACTAAAAATATTGATAAGTGAATGTAATAACAGAAAAAGCAGCAGCTGCAGGGAACTATTTCCAATTATAATGAATGATATGGCATCAAAGTTTGGTATGCAAATTGTGCTCTGCACAGTGGTTGAGATTGTTCTAGAAAAGGACATAAACCAATGTCAAATTAAATTGGAAGGCTTTTTTGAAGTGTAAAGATTTTATAGAGCATTTCAAATTTAATTTTGAATTTAGTAGGTATCAATTTTAATTGATAGATTAGCTGATCCGTGCCATTTCCATTGGATTTTTATAAAATCTAAATTATTTGGAGAATAAACATAGATTTAAAAAAAAACCTTCTGCCCTCCCTTCTGCCCTCAACAGCATCAGTAGAACGTAGAAGCTCAGCACTCTGGCACTAATTAGCCAGTCAGAATTCAAAACACAAAAACCAAAAAAAAACAAAACCCAAAAAACAAAGAAAAAAACACCCCTGAAAAACCTACCTTGTCTCATACTTATATAACTTATAAAAATTAGTCTTTTTTATGTAACTTGACTTTTTGCCGTATTATCTATGAAAAGATTTCTATATATAACTACTATGAATAATTTAAAACATATCAAAATGGATCCAGAAGAGATTATATCTTTCAAAACTGACCACAGAAGAAAGGACAATGGTTGTGGATTCAAGCTAGCTATTAAAGACAAAATATATGAAAGATAAAAATCCAATTACTTTTTAGGCACTAACTGATCTCAAAATAGAAATGATAGAACTTTTATCTCTATTTCTTTAGGAGGGTGTACAATACATCCCTTTTTATATCTGTCAAAGGGAGTAGGAACATGGACCCTGTCTGGCAAACTACCAATGTAGGGAAGCTGCAGTCTGGTCAGCACTTGGGGACATGATTTAGTTGTGGACTTGTCCATGCTGGGTTGATGGCTGGACATGCTGGTCTTAAATTCTATCTTTCTATGATTCGAAGTCCAAATATACTCTTGGCAAGATCTTCCTTATGGAATATCTATCTGCCTTCTACTGCAAAGCACTTTTTACCTCTTTCAGTCTGTCTAGGCATTTAAGGGCCAACCCTCTGCTTGCTAACCTTATAAATGTTATTTGGAATACTGTCATCTCTTGGTATTTTTTTCAGTATGTTCCACATTCCTCACCTGTCCCTGTCACTCTCCATATAAGATTGTAACACAAATGAAATAATATTGAAATTAGCTGAAAATTTCCTTTGACTTCAGAGGGCACTGCATCTGTTCTAGAGTGAAGAAACAGCTATTAAAAATTATTTTAAATTTTGCTTCAATTATAGGCCTTCTTCACAAGATATATTGTACATCCAGTCCAAAGGTATGTGCTTTTCATTTTGACAGCCTTATGGAAGCACAGATATGGAAAAATATACCAATAAGAAAGAGCATTATGAAAAGCCAAAGAACTTGAACAGAAATTATGAGATATAATTATGATACAGTGGCACAATCACTTACCATTTGTTATCATGTTGTACCCTAACTAATCAGCAATTCATAATGTTGAGAAAAAATTATGAAGAATGAAGCTAACATTTATGAATGACAGGAATCACTGAAATTAATGGTCTTATTTGGGACACGTGGTGCATACTAGATTTCTTTTCCATTAAAAAATAGGGAGCAGAAGAGTTTTGTTTGTTAGCAGTATCATCTGATGTTGTAGACTACCTCATAAACAACTGAATGGAAGGTAAATTACATACTGTTTTAAAGCCTTCAAATTATTCTGGAGATAGCCAAGCCACTCATTAAAAGAGTAAGAATCTATCGAATACAGTGGAAAAAAAAAAAAAGAAAATGAGCTAAAATAACATGTATTACCTTACCTGTGTAACTTTCTCTGTTACATTGTGCGTTCGGTCTTTCACCTTAGGTGCAATAATTGCTTTCTCTGAAGAAGGAGGAGATGAAGATTTTTTTTCACTTTTGATATCTGAAAAGTTCAGTGTGAGTTGAGGAATTTTGTTGATTGTACTATATTTGTTGAGATTTGAATCCGATGTGGATCCCAACAGACTTGACTTGATATGATTAAAAGGCCCTGAAAAATCAGAACATATATTTAGTATCTGGGAAATTAAAGGAAATAAATTATCATTAATATTTAGGTGGGATATGTTAAAAGGGTGATTAAAAACTATTTTTCTGTATACTAGTTGTTAATAATAAAAAATATTTACATTTTAAAAATAACTCTTTTACTAATAAGATTGAAATCTAATATTGGCTATGAATATGACATTTTCTTTACATATAACCCTCTATATTTTTTAGAAAGTTGATGGATTCCAAATTGCATAATGCATCTATCCTTAATTATTTTCATTTTACTAGGAATTCTGGTGAGCTCTTATTGTAGTTCTGGCTGAATATAAAGACTATATGCTCATTTGTTTGTGAGAGCGGAAATAGGGCACATGATTATGTAAGAGTGCCTGGAATTAGCAAAGGCTCTATTATCACATCTCTACCTTGCTCACGCTCACATGATAGTTCAAAGAAACTGGAAAATTGAGTAGACTCTCAAAATATGTTTCTTCAATTGTCACTGCTAATAAAATATAGGAAACTATAGGGATGCTGTATATACCTTTATAACCTATATAAGTATAGGTAGAGTATCAACAGAGTATATATAACCTTCTTATACTATTTTAGTGTATCATTAAAAATATATAGAATTTACATACTTCATGAGGTACATATTCTTTATAATTATTCTTTTCATTACACAGAGACTTGTTTGATCAAGAAAGCAATATAAATGATCAGAATACTTGTTTTGTACTGTCATCATAAGGTCATTGGGAAGACAAAAGTATTCATTGCAAGGAAAAGTTGCTTTTCCTTGCAATGAATAATATTGGAAAAAGTACTATAATGATGTTTAGACAGTGAGAACTAAATCTTCTTAGGTATTTAAGAAAAAAATCCAGGTCTTGCAGTTGGTAGTAATGTACATAAAGTATGAGATTGAAGGGTATTTCTTAGATCCGCCTGAGAATTTTATTTAAGGTTGCCTTAATTCTTTTAAAGGCAAGAGTGTGATGCTTTTCTCTTTTTCTTCTTTTTGAGGTTTTCTTTTGTCTTCCTGTGAGGAAAACAAGAACGTGCATGTTGATTCAGGGACAGTCAATGGGTTGGATTAGGCCTATGGGGTAAATTGCAAAGTCAACAGTGGAAGAGTTGATTTTATTTGCAATGTGAGAATGAATGAAATTCAAAGCAACCAATTGCTTGGCGATGGCTGTGGTGAAATGCTTTACGCTGTGTTGAATTTTTCTTTTCAAAATTCTTTCAGTGAGGGCTGATTTTCCATCACACCTGGCTTCAAATGCTTGTTGAAGAAGAAGACATTTCATTTTCTTTTGAAGCTTATAAGGATCTATACATGTTTTCTTTCTCCTAAACTCATAATAATTGCATGCTAATCTGGACCACAGATAGAAAATCTCTATTACTCCATTTCAAATTTTGCCACTGTGCAGAAGGGAATTTAAGATGACAAGGGAGGGCATGATGCTCTAGACTAAAATTTTAGGTACAAAAAAGAGTTTGTGCCTGAGTTCTCTAACCATTAAACTGCAAAACAGTCCTTCTTTTTCTCCTAGTATATTTTTTTGTGGAACAGATTCACAGGAAAGGGAAGAAAGCACTACCTTTCACCTGCAAGGAATGGTAAAAAAGCCTGCTACTGAGGGCACCACCAAGGGACTGTGATACTATATTTAAACGCCTTTTTGTCCAGGTGGGACCTGAATCTATCACATCATCTATATGAGTCTACTAAAAATTAGTGCTTAAAATATATCAGGGCACGCAATCTCCTCACTAATCAGTGAAGTGACTAATCTGGCTGGTGTGTGCTAATGGACATGTGGTCAGACTGCAGTTTTCCAGCCCTGCTTCCCTGTTAGCTTGAGCAACAGTTTCTGAGTATTGAATCAGTTTAGATGTAAGCAGGATTTCAAGTTAAAACCTTGAATCAGTTCGTCAGACTAACAGGATTCTTCATACCTTAGGAATTCAAATGTAAGAGGAAACTAAAATAGCTTAGGCAAATCTGTGATTAGATAGTAGGCACGATTTTGTTTTATTAGTAACTTTGTAGATACTTAAATTGCATTGAACTTTTGGTTTCTGGGATTTACATCTTTTATCACTTCCATTCCAAAGGGGATTATTCTCTCTTTTGTTACCTAATACTCATGCTCTAGAGCATGATATTAGGCTTAAACTCATTGCACAAGAGAATAGAACCTTGCTTCTTTTCCCCCACCATCTTTTGCTCTAGAAAGTGGTGAAAAGCCTAATGCACCTCATTGGCAATGGTAATTGATTGAAAGACAGTATTAGCTTAAGTAGAGCCCAGGCTGGCAGAAATTGAGCTGATACTTGATAGCCAGTGGACCATTGCTATACTGTCATAGCAGGGCACAGGAAAAGGGGGCCATAACAAATCACAATCACAATTGATACTAATTGGCACCCTGATTGACAGTTTCAACAGACAGGCAGAGAACTGAATAAGCCGGAAGAAGGACTTGCTTCTGCCTAGCCAAAAAGGAGAATCAGGTTAAGCTTGAATTCCCCATTTTGATGGTAGGATTTCACTGTCCTTGCTTACACAATGCATTGAGAAATTATTTCACTCTCCTGAGCTGCCAATTCATCATCTTTCACCAGCAGTAAATACATTTAGAAAAATTACTGAACAGCACAGAAACTGCATCTTTTCCCCCAAGATTTTGCCAACATACACATGAAGCAAATGCAATGATTTTGTAGTCCACAAATTGTTTTACAGAACCTATGTCATGCACTGCATGCAGTTTGGAGAGATTTTACCAGGTACACACACTTTTTGCATCATGCATGAAATCACAAACCAGTCCTCCCACAAAAACAAATATGGCAATTAAACTGAACACTTTAGTAAGTGATCTTCAGAAATGGAGGAAGTAATTTACAGATTATGTTCAAATTGCTTCTAAAACATATAGCTCAATGCTGGTGAAAAGAAACAGTTTTTAAATTGCACTAAATATTATTTAAACATGAAATTGGCAATGAAGTTCATGCATGCACATTTTGATGCTACAGGAAGCTTGAAACCATACCCCCTGCCATCCAGGAACGTGAAACTAGTTTTAAAGAGACAAAAGAGGAATAAGTGAAGATACTTCCACAAGTGTCCTGATTATCAGTTATTTATTTTTGAGAGAGTTAACTGAAAACTGAGTACCTTGTAACAATGGATCATTTGCTAATGTCCTCATACAATCGCACATCCTTTTGCAGGTAAAACTCCTGGCAGCTTCAACAGAAGTTTTGACTGCTTAAGGACAACAGCACTGAGTTAAGTAACTAAGATATGTTCTACCTCCCTCCCTTTCTTTTTTTAAATTAGCAGATAATGAAATCAAAAGGCTGTTTAACTGTCAAAGGCCTTCACTTTTTCCAGTGATTTATAGTTAGTGTTTTGAGACAAGAGTTACATGAGTAACTATGTGTTTAACAAATATAATTTATGTAGTAGACCTTGCACTAGGTCACATGAGAGTGTTGCATTTGAACATTTCATACAGCAGGCAAAGTAACATGCCAAAAAGTGTGGCTGATTGAAACACTGGAAGGTACAGTCTAGATGTATACTTTACCTTTGACATTGCGACCATTGTCTGGTTTTCAGCATATTAAAAGTGGAGAAAAAGACAAGAAAACACAACTAAAATCTACATCAGAAAAAGCAGAAAATACGGCTTCAAAGTGTGCATGGTTTGAATTGAAATATTGTTGCACCTCCTTGACCGTATTATGAAGACTTTCAGTGAAGGTGAAATCACTCCAATGATTGAGATAATGTGTCAAAGTGTCTGGAGTAGATCATCAGGCAGTAGGACTGGCTTTATCTAACTTGCCTTAATAGAAACATGATAAAATTCTTTCTCCACAAGTCTGGCAGTGGGCTGCAAGAAAAAATTATTTCTTGGCAAAAGTGCCAGGAAGAAATAATTAGTCCCACATAACTGAGAGAAGCTGAGGCAGAAGTGCAGGGTTGGTGCATGGCATGGGGGGCTGCACAGGAGGCCCAGCACAGACCCCCAGGCCCCCCACGTCTGCCTACATGCTTTTGCCATGGCAGCAGCCTAAGCCGTGCCCTTCTGAGCAAGTGCTGGAGAAAGATACACCTTAAGCCTTTCTTCAGCTCTTAGGTGCCTTTCCACAAGGAAACATTGGCTAAGCTTTCTGTCCTGACAGGCTCACCTGGCCCTGAATCCTCGTGTGAGATCAAACCTTTTCAGGAGAATATTATAATTGCTGCTGTTATCACTATTTTAAAGGAGCCACACAGGTGCAGAGGTAGGTGCCACGCTGGTTCACATGATAATAATGTGATCCACAAGGCACCGTCCTCTTGTGTTGTACCCTGCGGTTCTGAGGGTGTGAGGCGGGTCTGGCAGGGAATGGCACCTTCCTCCTGGTGCCACCTGCTGTGCCCAGGTTACCAGCTCTCAGATGTGCTTTGGGCTCACACAGACATTCACCTCCTTTGGCTGGGCTCACAGGCCACCTCTGAGCTGAGGCTGTGCCACAACAGCCTGTGGAGAGTGGTCAGCGCTGCTCTGGACAGAGGCCGCGGCCTGCACGGGGGCATCGGACATGGCGCTGGGCCTTGCCAGACCTGCGGCCTCGCAGGCTTCTCCTCAGCTTCCCGAGCACCGGGCAGCACAGCACATCAGCCTGGGCCCTCCGGACCGTAGCTGTTTAGTTCCTCCCAGCCCAGTGCCTTCCTGGGCCAGGCATCTGTAGCAGTACTGGAGATTAGGCTAAACTGGGCTCTAAAGCCTGCTGCTGTTTCAGAAGGCTGCAGTGATCTTGCTGAGTCCACTTTCTGAAGACAATAACATTTCTGAACTTGCACCTGCCTGCAGAATCTGGATTGATGGTGTTTCAGATGAGGCTGGCTTGGCTGCATTTTGGATGGTGAGTGTAGGACACAGTTCCTGCCCTGTTGCTTTTGCTGTCATATAGGCAAATTGATAATGGAATTTGATCCAGTACACTCAAATGAATTTAAAGTGCTAAACTGTCATTTTTACTGAATTATTTCTTGGCATATAATGAGCACAGTGAAGATAATTTTAAAGTGATAGACAACAAGGCTACATAAATTAATTTAACACATGAAATAATTTCTATTCTCAATTGCATTATCTTAAAATTTGACTGCAGGTAAATTACTGTAGTTAGTATTAAGCTAAGTAATGTTATTCTCTTCTTTCAGAATTCTGCTTTACTGATTCAATTAATATTTTTTGAACTGGAAGGGATAGGAAAAAATTGGATCCTGACTTGCATTTTCAGATAGAGTAGTAGTTTTTGAATGATTTAGAAAAACTCAAAATAAAAATGGAATGGGAAAATAAGTTAACCGTATGTTTCCTTTGGTAAGAGTTGAGCCATTTGGGACTGTAGTTTACTTTTAGTTGTTGTACTTAGGGTTTTGCATTCTCCCTGTTCAGAAACTGCAAGCCTGGAGCAGACGATTTAAGCTGAATCTTGGTTGTCTAACTCGCATGGATAATTTTATAGCAATAATAGGGTTTTATGGCTCACTATTGAGTTAGGCAATTAGGACTTGCTGGATAAATTTAAACATCTTTTCAGCATAAGGTGTCCAATTCTAACATGATTGTAAGCAGATGGCATCAAGGATGGTTACTAATCCTAATGCCTTTCTGAGAGCCATCCTCTCTTCTGCTGAATTTTTCTAGAATGACTATGTATGACATAAGTTAGGGCCTGGTTCTCTACTATTTTGTAGTTTATGCAAAGTGAAAACAGAGTAAGAGTGTTTTGCCTATTTGCACTGTAAATGATCACATCGCAGGAGAGGCCTTAGAAGTTCAGTTGGATTATTGACTCCTCATAGTAGAAATTATTTTCATTAGTACTTAACATTTGAAAAAAGCTTTTCCATAAAATGGAGATAGAAAATTTTGCTCCTCCATTTGGCAAGTATTAAAACTATGTGGTAATTTATGCATTAGCTTTCTAACACTGTAATAAAAGATACTTAATAGTCAAACTGATTTTTACACCTTTTCATAGATGTATAACTGGATGAAGAATGACCATTTGGGAACTACTACAATGAAAAATTAATATAATAGCACAAGGAAAAAATCACCCTTAAATGAAGTTTACACTAAGCATTTCACCATTTCACTAAGTATTTCACTGTTCATTACACAAAGCATGGAGTTGCTGAGGATACTTTCTTCGGCATGAGAGAAAAAGCATGTCTCAGTGTTGGATCAGTGAATGTAAAATCTGCACATTACAGATTTAAGAGAAATAAACTTAGCAGTCTCTGAAGTAGGATTTCATAAAATCAAAGACAATCTAATATCTGTACGTATAGGAGACAACAGTACATGCATTTATAATTTGATCACCTGATTTTTTTTCTCCCCAAACCCCAATATTAACTTTAGGAATGCTGGCCCCAATATTTGCTATATCCCTATAGAGAAGATCAACACCATGATTCCATTAGTCTCCTTGAAAATCGAAAACAATATTTAGTGTACAAAAGCCTGGCATATTTGAGCCCTTAATATTTTCAGTGCACCATGGAGTCATTATATTTAGCTTTGTTTACAAAGTGATGATTATTAGTATGATATTGAAAATATTCCTTTTTTAGTACATCAGAGAATAGTGATTGACTTTCTACCATACCTTCACTTGCGTGACGGTCCCTAAAAATGTTCTTGGGATGGACATTAAAGCCTTCTATGTCATGTACCGAAGAGGCTCTCCGTATACTGCAAATGCTTTCCTTTGATCTGGAATGGGTTAGTGGATTGCTTGTCTGTATCATGTCAGGGTAAAGTCTGTCCCACTGCTGCTTGGGTGATGAGTGGTCAAGAGGTCCAGATATATTAACCAAAGGTGAACATTTACTGTGTTGAATCAGTGCTTTTGTATCATCCACTTCTGAGGGACTGCAGCTTTCTTTAGTAGGTGATTTAAAGTGCTTCATTGCCACTGAGTCGTCACTGTGCTTGGATGAATCGATTATGACAGCATCGGGGTCTTCCTGGGGTAAGGACTGCTTTCTGTAGGTCAGAAGTCTCAATCCAGGTAGCCGGAGCCCAAAAAGTCTGCCTACATGTAAGTACACAGAAACAGAAGAAAATGTTACACATTGGTGTCTGGTCACTAAAATCAGCTTTTTTTCACTTACAATGAATGATAGTAGCCATTTCTAATAAATTAAAATGCTTCGTAATGAAATGTGTAAATATACAAATACAATATAACTCCAAGTTTGTTAGAGTTGGGATGTTAAAAGATTTCATAATCCAATTAGACCTAAGTTTTTGAACTTAGAATGGGAATAGGAGCATTAATTCTACAGCCTATTTTAAAAGCTATGAGGTACAGATGATCCTTTCTAAATTAAAAATCTATCTATCTACAAAAGACTGCCAGAATATATCTAACACTTTACTTGGTAGTTGTTATCCTGAAATAGATATTTGTGGATTCTAATACTAGTGGAACTCCATGTGCTTATAAATGTACTGCTGATATATGCATTTATTGGCTACAGGTTAAACAGGAAGATACCGAGGCTAATTTCTTAGGACAGAGAAATAAGCTGTATATCACTTTTGCTAAAATCCTCTCCAATACTTACAACTGATGATTAGGTGAAACAGTTTTAACAAGTTTAAAATGAAAAGTAAAGGAGCAAAGCGAAGAAAAAAGAGTGACACAGCTCTCAAGCTTTAGTTGCACCTATACAATTATTGTTTACATTTGCATGGGATGGGCTGAGTTAGGTTTGATGTGTTGAATGGCAGGGGAGAATACCCTGAGTGTGTGGAAAATTAACACTTTGTGTAATGGAAAGAAATGTCAGTACCTGAGAGGAGGAGTATGACATGGTGCATAGAAAGAAACTATAGAGGAAGAATTGCAAAATTTACAGAATGCCCTTCTAAAAATACAAACCTAAATAACAAATATTGTAAGGTTTTGTGTAATACAACTCACAGATGAAGGTGTGGGGACTTCAGAAGTACAGAAAACATATTAAACAGTTTAGGAAAAACAATGCTAAAGAAAGTTTAACAAAATAAAATAATTTAAAATTTGAAATGATCAGGTATGATTGTATAAACAGTTTGACTTATTTAATAACTTTTGTATCTCATTTCTTTGCTAAATAAATGTTTTCAACAGTGAATCAATTGTGAAATGATTTATTAGAGAATATTTCAAAGTATATTCTTATCCTCTCTTTCTGGGATAAGAAGTTCAGTTTGGGATAAGATTTTTTTTTCAGTCAGTCTAAATTGCCAGAATTTGTATCTACCTAACATTTATTAATATTTACCACTGTAATCTATCATTTCATACTGACATGTTTTGAAATAGTCTTTCTTTTATGCCTATGGCAGACAGTAATTGTAAAACAATAGATGACCCAGATTAATAATTTAATGTTTTAAAATGGATGTCCTATACATTTAGTATTGAATATGGAATTGTATTTTGAATTCTAAATGAATGAAGGTGAGAGTACCCGGCTCAGGAAAACCTATCTAAAGCTGCTGTACTAGATGACACCAAAGGTCCATCTAGCACACTGCTGGACCTTGATACTTTCCAGTGGTGGATACACGAAGGGTCACTACATTGTGTTATTTAGAGTCACTACATTGTGTTTTTTCTCTCAATAAATTTACTCAGTTTCTAGCTATCTGAATTTCAGAAAATTCATGAGCTAGAAGTTGTTTGCTCAAACCACAAAATGAATGTTTGGTGTACCTTTCTTCTATGAATTTGTCTCAGTGTTTTTAAAAAATGGTTGTAGTTTGATCTTCAAAGCATTCTATACAATTGAACTCCATAATTTTAGCATATGTTTGTGAAAAATACTTCCCCTTACTTGCTATACATTTGATGCCTTTGGGAGGGTTCTAGTTCCTATAGAAACCAGCTAATAATTATTCCCTTTTTATAGTCTCAATATAGTCTTAATATATTTACAGCTTTTCATGCATCTGCTGAATTGCTCTCTGTATACCTGTTCTGCAAGCTGATGAACGCCTGTGTAACTGTATTGTGTACCTCTGGACATCCTTCTCACTCTTCTCAGTTACTTTTTATTTCTAATGTAATCCTTTTGGACAATGGATTACACTACTGAGCTACTCCCAGACTTAGGGATCAATGCACTGAAAGAATGGCTTTTTCTTTTGACCTTAGTTCACTTCCTTACAATTACCAATATTTAATTGCATTTTTGACTTATTTTTCTAACTGTGCTAATTGAAGATATTTTTGCAACAGCTAAGAAATTTTTTGTTGTTTGATAATAGATAATTTAGTCTCTAATATTGTGTCTGCAAAAAACTTGCTTTTGCTGTTTTATCGCTTGGCCACTCAGCATCCTTGGATAAGTCTTTGAATCTCATGTAATAGTCTGAAAATTTTTTTTACATTCACACCTCATTGTTAGAACCCTTTTTATCAAAGTAATTGAAAATGTACTCTAAAATAAAAAACCTGTGAGACTATTGGTAACATCCTAGTGTTTAGAAATCTGGTGATTTATTTCCAACTTTTTACCCTACTTTAAAATATAAATCTATGTAATGATAGTACTTTTTTCTCCTTGACAATGTTTGAAAAAGTTTGTTGAGTTCCAAATATTTAGCATTGAATTTATCACTCCAAGCATATACACTCAACAGTAAAATAGTCAGAAATTTCTGTTACATAAACCAGGGTCATACATCTTTAAAACAGCAGTTAAAAGTGCCAATTTTCAGTCTACACAGTGATATTCACCAGAGTGAATCTTGGGAGTGTGTAGATTTCTTCTAACTTACTAAGGAAGCTTGAACACTACAACTGCTCACAGTTAAAAATAGTGAAGAACGTAAAAAAAAAAAAAATTTAATCCATGTAGAATTGAGCTGTAAAGGTGCTTATAAATAAATTTTGAAAGCTTATTGCATCCCAAGTGAAAAAAATTACTATAATTCTCTTTTTTATCAATTACGCTGAAATTCTTAAAAACACCATTCATAAGGATTTCTGGCATTAGACACTATTCAGGGCTTTTTGTTGGCACTCTATTTTAGTCATGTTCATGGTGCTGCAGATGGTCTTTTCTGCCTCACCACGTTAATATGACCACGTTATACTGCATTACTGATTTAGCTGTCTAACTGCAGTTCAGCTGGAAAGAATACTCAGTGAGAATTTTGCTTCTTGTTAAGACTTTTGGGCATAAAATAGAAAACTTAGATGAGCACCTTTTTGCTTTTCTTCTATATACTGTAATAAATAGTCTCAAACCCTATTTCCTGCTTTTTAATTTGTATATTCCTAAGAGAAGGAGTATTGCTATTCTTCAGTGCACAGGTAATGAGCTACATGGTGTGTTGAACATTCATCTCTCTCCTGTAGCTAAAGTTATCAGGGGGCCCATTCAGAATTTGTGTAGTTTACTGATCTGAGCTGAGCAAGGAAGTGTAATAACACAATTTGTCACAAAGCAAAATTCATTCAGGCCTCAGGCCTGCTGTCCCAGTATAAAATAAAAGTGCCAGTGGAAGCTTTCCTGGCCTCCTGCCTATTGGATAAAATCTTTTGTTTTGTAATCGACAGCCCCTGCTTTTTCTAAGCATGATGTCAGAGCAGATGAATCTCGGGTTACAATTCTCAAACGTTTCAGATGCAACTGGCTATTTACTATGAATTCAGAGATAATATTACATCAAAATCCTATGTTTATTAAAGACTAGATTGCCAAATTCTTCTTAATGCTGAGTCAGAGATTTGTATGATTGTGTCTTCCTCAGATCAATTGAGGAAAGCAGTTGAGTCTGAGTCACAATTCCAGGCGTAATTCCACCTCCTCCTTTATACCTCACTTTACTGAATAAGTTATTTGCAAATGAGTTAATCTGTTGGTTGCACTTATTCTCTGTGCCATCTCAGCTGTTAAAGTTTCTAAATAGTAGAACTCAGACCAAAAATATCACTGTAGATGGTATAGGACTCTTCTAAACTATTTGCAGATAGAATTGTCTCCAAAGTCTCAAATGCAAATCAATTTTTTTTGTGTTTGGGAACCCTTTTTAAATCCTGTCTCATATTTTGGGAGATCAAAGGAGAAGACTTAGTATTCATGGAAAGAAAATGTTTAGATTAATAGTTTTGGGGAAAAAATGCAGGGAAAAATCGTATCTTGATAAGAAAAATTAAAAAATCCTTGTTTTTCCATATGTATTGCAATAAGAAGTGCTAACATTAGTAGAAAATTGTTATTCTTAGACACTGAATACAATCATATGGAATTTTGTGTCAGGAAAAATTAATTCCCAAAAGAGCTTATCAACAGCTACAATCATGATTGCAAATTTTCTGCCCAATCAATACACAACGATTCCAGCAAAAATATCTGAACAAGGATTTCTTTAGTAACCCAATACCCTTGCATGGCCAGTGATTCTTGTGTCTGTTTTGTGAAAATATTTCATCAAAAGAAAAGGAAATTATATTTGGCCTGATCGTTGCATTGACATAGTGAAGGTATTCCCCAAATTTCTAGTGATGAAAATGTATATTTATATACAAGACACAGTGGCTAAGTCAGAGAAATGCCTGCAACTGAGAGAGTTTTACCTTCTCTGTAATTTCTTTAGCGGTCTCTGGGTAGTGGTAGATGCTGTGTTATGTCCCAAAGTTTGCTTAGCCCATGTCAATGGGATTCCTGCAACACTATCCCAAGCACTTAAGAATGGTAATCCTAAGAGATGGCTGCTGAAAAATTGTGATGGCTCCTCAAAGAATTGCTCATCCAGCTTTTGTAGCACCACCAGTAGTATTGTTATTTTCATGCTGATGCAAAGCAGTTATCCAAACCCCAGAATGTGAAAGCAAAAGGAAAAATATTGGCTGGTCTAGCTGGCAGCTAGATTTAGTGTGTTTGTCTCAAACTTCTCTAGATTTAGACTTTCCAAAATCAAATCAAAGGAGCTCAAATATACAAAGAGTTTGCCGAAGGTTGTCTGTGTGAGGTGTAGAAACTGTCAGAACTGTTTTTTTATGTGATATGCCACTTCTCCTGGGCTGAGAGCTGAACAAAAGAGAGCTGCTCATGTTTCTGTACAACCGGTTGTCTGTGGTAGGATGTTGAAGAAAATCAGATCTTGGATAGTTTTACAATATTGAATGACTGGTCTGGCTATAATATGAAACATATGTTGCTTTTTCAATATCTAAGATTAAAGAATAGAACATACATATCCACAATGATCAACCTATTATAAACAGATTTCCTGGACAGGGGTAGGTAAGATAGATCAATTATGACAGATTGTCCTCCAGAGCATGGGCAAATTCCATAATACTTTTATTCTGAAACCTTCCTCAAAGAATAAGCAAAATTACTTTTACAACAGAAGCACAAGTCAGACCTTCATTGAAATATTTTCTCATAATTGAATGTCACAGAATTCCAGGATTGAGGTTATCAGAAATATGTCACAGATAGTTATTGAATTGCTGCTCAAAGACTTGTAAATACCATCCAGCAACTCATGTGATAATGCCTTATTTTCTGTCTGGGCACAGCAGGCCTTGGGACAAAGAATTACAGAAAGAGACAATTGGGTTTTTTTCAGTTCTTTTCCCCAAAAAGTATTGAAGTGTACTTAAGTGGATAATTTTCTTGCTCTGCTCATTAAATAATTTATTTTCAGAAGGAAAAAACAAGGCATATGCAATTATTAACATTAGAAGCTAGAACTCATAATTCTCAGACACTGAACACCCTTATATTTTTTATCCTCTGGTGTGGTCTCCTTTAATTTTTGGCACTTCTTTTAGTTTTCTGTAAAATTTAAGGTTGCATGTGTCTTCTACCAGTATAAGAAACCAGCAATCTTTATATTCTCTTGTAAGTGAGAAAGATTTTACTTTGATATCAGCACACAGGAATCTGTCAGAATGTGAAAGGAAGGGAATGAAGCCTCTGACTGCTTGTGAGGCTCTGCTGTGTGTGGTTGATGAGTGAATTTAGTCAGAACAATTGAAACAGGGTGTCCCTCAAAAGTCATAATCTTGATATCCTTGAATGTTAATACCAACTGGTACATTTACATGTTTTAATTCCACTTGTCGATAGAAATGTCATTTTACTTTATCGTACTCATTAAGGTACAGGAGTTGAAGTGCTTTTGTAAAAAAGCTGAGCTGTATGAAAAAATAATTTTTTGTCCTCTCAGAAAGATTTTACTTCTTGCATTTTTATTTCTTAAATATGATTAGAAGTATGAAAGAAAAAAAAGAAGTAAATAACTGCAATGAAATAAAAGAGCAAACATCACAGAAAATACTATATCTAAATTATTTATTACCTAGCACAATATTTAGCTGTCTTGGTATGACTATGGTGGTTTTTTTGGCAGCTGGGAAAAAGAATTTATTCTGTCTATTAAACCAAGCTCTCAAGAAGTTCTCAGCCCTTCATCACCTTGGCTGCCAGGCTTCATAGGACAAAAAATATTGCTTTTCTCTGAGACAGGAAGCCTGAAGATGTTTTCTATGTTTTAACACTGAATTCATAAACCACTATCCATTTCTGCAATGTGTTTTGTCTCATATACTGATTGAAGTTTTTTATGCTCTCCATACTGCAACTTTCAGTAATAATAGGAAGAGAAGTACCATTAAATTTGGATTTTATATGTCATATAATTATACTAAATTTAATAGTTTACCTTTTATATCTATATTTTTGCAGAAATAAATATTCAGACAGTGAGAGCAAGAGCCATATTATGACTTGCACTCTTTTAGAAATATATAAAATGTAATGAGATCTTGAAATAATATAGCCAGAACAAAGCAATAAAAGGACTTCTGTAGACAGAATTTTAGAAGATAGATTTACCTGAAGAAGAGCCACTTGAAAGGTTGTTACCATCTGAAATACAATTAAACTAAATCTACAAAAAACTTTTGCTTGAAACAGATTCAAAAAATAAACAGACTATTAAGAAAAGAAGGCAGAATATCGAATTTCCACGTATTTTAGAAGGAAATTCAGGTAGCTTAAATTCAATATATGTAATACACAGAATAATTGTTCTGAAAATCCACTGACTTTTTATTTAGAAAATTTAAGAAGTATTCAATTAAGAAATATTTAATAATTGCTAAATCAATATATGTTTCCAATTACCAAGTTTTGAAGTTGGCTAAGGTTCCAGACAGAAAACTAAAGTAGGTGTACTAATATGCCATTTCTCATGAAATGGAACTTCTAATTAATGGTAAATTTTTTGCTTGACAATGACAATTTTATTTGGATGAAACTTACTGAAAGTTGAAGAATTCATATTTTTCATCAGAAGAATAGAGTTTATTCACTGACACTTGTTCAGAATATGAGCTTAGTTTAATTTTCCTGATAGGCCTCACTTATTTCATCTCTTCATGGCAAGAGCTCTTCAGACTATGTGTCCTTGACAGGTGCTCTCAGGTTTTTGAAATGCCCAACTTGCCTGGATGCTTAAAACAATCAAGTAATAATGATAGGATTCTATACTTGAGAAGTAAGACATGGTGGAGGTAAACTCCCTTATTTTTATCTATGGCTCTACTTTGTTTGCTTATTCTAAAGCAAGGCTTTTCAGGTTGAAGACTATAAATAAAAAACCATATTCCTTGTAAATATCCATCTAAAATCTTCTCAAATCCATTGGAAATCTTTCCTGCTTTCTAGTAGAGTCATTTTTGTCTAAGCTTGAGATACGTTGATATTCTGATTTTTTTCCTCTCCAAGGTCAAAAACTGTAATTCAATTTGGCAAGTGCGCAGATGTCTTAAGCTCTCTGTGCTAATTCTTATTATGAATAATAGAGACGTGTCTCTTTCTTCCATCAGAGAAGGAAGTAAAACTTACTACCTTTATACTTTCCTGAGGGTATGTATTATAATGTGGGATGACTTCAGAAAATCATTATCTTAGCCTTCAAATTACCTCACAGAACCCCCCTGTTTTAAATGTCCTGAAAGGAACAGCTAGATAGGAGACCTGTTAAAAATTGATAAAAATATATCATTGGAAGACCTGTGTGGTATGCATATCCACTGAAAGCTACTGAAAGCTGTGTCACTCTCTCATTTTCAATCTCTTTAAGCAGAGATTGGTTTTTTTAACTGAATGTTTGTACAAGACATAGCAAAATAGCTCTGTGATCGTAGCTGGGTGAGGCTGTAATTTAAACAGCTAATTACAGTACATGGAATCCAGGGAGGCTTCCTTTCTGAGCTGAGCCCCAACAGCAGCCATCATGAGGAAACAGAAGAAGAGCTACCCCACTCATAATTCTCTGCAGAAGAAGACTAAGAAAAATTATTTATCTCAGTGGCTGTTCTATTAATTTAGGCAGTTAGGCATTTGTGGAGCATTGAAGGTGGTAATAGCAGAGGTTCTTGTCTTCTACTGGTGATTGGCTTTTGGCCATATTCCTTTGCTAAGAGTTCAACACTGTTTCAATTTGCCTAATATTTACTGTAACTTACCTTGGAGACAAATACACATAATTGGCACTGGGGTTTTCAGAACCATGTTGCTGGTTGGCTAAATAGAAACCTTTGTCCTCCTGAACACAATTTTTCTTGACTAGCCCTCACTGAAGATGAATTTGTTTCCAGTGGTGCAGCTAAAAATAAGATCCTGGAAAAATTTCTCATTACATTTTGGGCAAAGTCAGAGGCTTAGTCTTACTTATACATGCTATATTCTACAAGGCAAAATTGTATGCATCAAGCAGTATGCAGTATTTCATGACAACATGGCAGTCCTAATATTTCTAGGGCTAAAAATATGCGTTTGCCTTTCACTAAACTGCAGTATTTACTTATATAGCAAAGTGCTCTGCACACAGGAAAGCAAATACTGTGTTTTTAAACTAGCTGTTTTACTGGTAGGAAAATTTAAATTGCAATTGTGTTTGTTTACATCAGTGTATAGCGTGTTCTCTGCTTCTCAGATGTAATTCCATGGCTAGGGCCAGGAAAGAGGAAGACTTGCAGAAGAGTAAGCACCTTGAGTAAGTTGTTTCAGAGGTTTTCTGATTATAGTTTTGGCTGTTTTAAGAATATTAGTAGCCTCTTCATTTTATTTGAACCTTCTCCAAAAAAGGTTATTTTCCATTTATTGGACGCATAACAGATCCTCTCATTTCCTTCACAGAAAGAAATCCAAGGAATTATTCTAGAGTGTCTTTATGAGGCTTATAGATTTTGAAATGATAAAATGATAAGACAATCCTGAAATATCTCTCTTTGGCAGAATGCAATGACATCTTTAATCAAATAACTTTCAGGGCTTTCTCCCACGAGGTAATAAACATGGTGTTTGGGAACCAATATTTAGCTTATAAGTTAGTAGATCTAGCTAGTCAAACTGTTTTGAAATAAAAAGAATAAAACTTGTGATAAAGTTATCTCATCTGACTAGCTATTTTAGCCTACTGATTAATAGAAGCTGTGATCTAGACAGGACTGGATTAAATGTTAGAAAAAGCATTATAGGTCAGTAAAAAGGCAGAATGCTCTAGGTGGAGCAGAAAATGAAGACAACTCAAAATTAATTTCTGAAAGGTTTTTCTCATTGCAATCCCACAAATGGTCTCTTTTGAATAGAAAATTGTAGCAACATTCTTCATATTGAATTCAGGATCCTCAAACTATGGATTTCTTCAGTTTGAACTGGCTGTTGATTTTCTGAGTTCAGTCTATGTCATGGTTGATTTTGATATCTTGTAGTCATTAGTTTTACAGACAAGAAGTGTTTCACAGCTTTGAGGAACAGAATCAGGTGCCGTGAGCAAATAGTAATTTATGCCACTACTTCTGTAAATTGCTGTAAACACTCCTCATAAAATAATGGAGTGGATGGACATGCCACAGTGGAATGTTTGAGAGATTTGGGAATAAAATTGGACACTAAGGGTCCCTTTCCTCAATCTTTCATATAAAAGACATATTTACACCCAGAAGTTATAGCTTAACACTTTATAATAAGGATTTTAATGAAGTTCGTACAACACACTGAATGGGAATTCATATGTTATTTTGGTTAACAACTGTTGATAAATTTAAATTATAATTTGCTAGTGGTCAAAGAAGTTTTTTAAACTTAATAAATTTAAATTATAATTTACTAGTTGATAAATTTAAATTATAATTTGCTAGTGGTCAAAGAAGTTTTTTGCTAAGATGGTATAAAATCACATCCCTTCTTCATTTAGTTCATTGTAGAAAATCTACTCAAAGCTCTGTGCTCATTTTTACAGTGAATCTAACAGAAAGGAGTTCTCTTTTACCACGAGTATCTTGCTAAATATACATTATTTATGCATTATTTCAGTTGGAGTTCAAAATTTTGTACAGCTTTGCAAATGGGTGGATTCATGAAAATTTATGAATTACATTTTTGGGAATGTTCATAATTTTTTATCATTATAGTGACAATCAAGCAACTGTTAGTGTCTTAGAAGGTGTAAGAGAGAACAGTCCATAAGAACAGTTAGAGATGAGTAAAATCCATTTTTAGGGCTTATGTAGCTCAAAACTATCAGTCTTAACACTTCAATGTACTACACAAATATTGCTTCATTTACAAAGCAGGTATTTATGTCTTCAAATGTTCCACATGAAGTGGAGTAAAGTTATTAAATGCTTTCATCTTTGGGTATAGATGTTAATTTCTGGAACTCTAAAATGTTTACATGATCAAAGAAAAGGCAACACAAAAGCCAAGCAAACTTATTAGAAAATAATTGAAGTAATAATAAGTAGAATTCTCAAATATGGAAATGAGACAAAGCTTAGAAAGACTGAATGATGAATGGGCATCTCTAGCAGAAATCAGTTTCTCTAAGTTTCTCCTTAAGTGCACGTTGTACAAATATACTCTTACTGGAGAAGAGGATGTTATCCAGTTGTGGGGTAAGTAAGAACAGACGAAATTTCTACATGTCTCTGAACACAAAGATGGAACGGGGGTAGTATTAAATTAAGTTTGATTAGAAGTTTAAAAGAAAAGATGTGGCAAAAGTTTTGGGCTACCCTTTTTTCCTCAAAAAAGAGAAGAATTATATATGAACAAAGGCTTCCTTAGTTTTGCTAGGGAGCTGGCATACACTGGAAAATAGAATTGCTGCAAACTACAAAAACAAAACAAAAGAGTGAAAAATCAGTTGGCTGTGATTTTTTTACAGGGGAAGTGCATGCTAAGATCTTCTGAAATTTCAGTATTTGGTTATGCAAAAACTGTTCCAGCTGCCAGTGAGAACTGGTGATAAATTCTTGCCAGCAAATATAAAGGGAAGAAAAGGACCAACTGAAAGAACTTTTACACTGCTATTGTGAAGCCACTATCTTCACTTTTCACACTCCTGTCTATTCAGACATTTGCTGCATATAAGATAGGAACTCTCGAGCACCAGATGAGAAAGAATTCTATTTATACTCAAATGTGCTCATCAAACTCCTGCAATATACCTTTTCTTTTTAATCTATTATTATCATCATCTGCCAAGCCCAGTGCTGAATCAGAACCTAACTGTGTTAGCAATCATCCTGGCACATAACAAAAGACAGGATCCTTGTACTAGAGAGCTTGCAAACACTTGGAAATATCTGTCAGTATTCAGCTGATAAATTTTTAAATTTTTGCCTATCGACAGCTAAATGCAGTCATTGAGCTAAACCTAAAAAATGCTACTTGTCTTCCATAGGTCTTAATTTTTTCAGAGGGTCTCAGACCTTTAACAGATTAAAATCCCTTTTTTTTTCACAGCACGAGATGCTTTTTTATTACATTGAATTACATTTTACAGAATCACAGAATGTTCTGAAATGGAAGTATCACTGAGTCCAACTCGTAAGTGAATGACCCATACAGGGATCAACAACCATCCACAACCTCGATGTTATTAGCACTCTGCTGCAATCAACCAAGCTCACCTCAGTGGCAATTTCTGTCATGAGGATCCCTATGGTAAGGGTAAGTGGTAGTGTTCAAAACTGTTGGCTGCAGCTTGCAGAATAGATGCTTTTAGAAAAAAGGAAAGGCTTTTTGAAGTTACACTTGATAAATTTGATCAACCCTTGATTAATCCATTAGAGGAAATCCATTAGAAGAAGGATGAGAATATGAAAAGTTATCTTATTTTCTAGGGACTGGAAAATAACTGCAATCTATTTGCTCCCTAATAACTTTTACTTCTTTCCTGCAACCTGACTCAGTCTTTTTTTTTTTTTTTTTTCTTTTTTTTTTCCCCCCCTCTCATGTTGAAAAGGCATTCTAATTTGAGAAATCTCAATCTAAGGAGCTCTGGAAAGAAATCTCTCATGATATGTGTGCTTCTGGGTAGTAGATGTTAATGTAATCTGAAATCTTTTCTTTTGTCATTAGCTGTTGCTTTTCCTGGTTGTCAGAGATGCATTGCACTTGCTATGTTTCTGGTTCCCTCTCTATTTTTATTCTCTAAATTGGTTGTGCATTCAAAGGGATTTTGTTGCTTCCCCCCCCCCCACCCCGCCCCAGTACCTATTACTGTCCATTTTGTATGTGATCCAGTGAAAAGAGATCACCTGATTTACCTGTTTTAAATAGAGTATGGTGATGAAAAACTATCTCCTGGAGAATCTGCTGTGTATCTTTCTTATGCTGGGAACATGACTTTAAAAATATGTTTTCACTCGTAAACAATCCACCTTTTTTGACTTTTTTTTCTGGCTTATTGGTCTCTCTCTGCCTTTTCTGTATTTCAAGGCTTTTTTCTGTTTCAGTTTAAAACAGCTATTGAACTGTACACAATATCTTGCAGTTATTTCTGGATGTTTTGCATAGCTTGGCCTCTTTCTTGCCAAGAGGAATTTTTGGCTATGTAGCATATTTTGTATCCCCATCCATCCCATCCGGCCCACATAACAGTCTGCTCTGAAACCATAAGCAACTAGGGAGAAGACGAAGCAGCCATGTGCCTGCTCTAGTTTCTGCCAGTTTCTGGCATCTGGCTGTACTCACTAGCAGGAAAATGGTTCAAGTCACCTTTCTTTGCCTCCTTTTGCACCTTGATCTCTCTCTGAGAGAGATCAGTTATGTACTGAGCTTGGAGGTCTGGTTATTTTTTTCAAGAATTCTCAGCCAGGAAATCCCCTGTGTACATCAGGTGTAAATACCATAAAACAAGAGAAGAATGTTTTGACGAAGTGAGAGTATTTTTTGCAGATTTCCTCTTTAGTGGCTTTTCACATTAAAATGCGTCAAGTGATAACACTTGAAAGGGTACAGTGATGTGTCACAGATATGAGAACAAAATGTTCTTTTTCAAGACATGAAGCTCTGTTTTTTCTACCCAATTGGTATTTTACCTTCTATTTTGTCCATAAAACCAAAGTAAGCATGGCCAAGCTGAACAATTTTATCTATGTTATAAAATTGCCTTTTAAATGAAGGAAGGAAGATGTTTCAATCTCAAAAAACCATAGTATACTAAAACATAACCAGAATATGGGTAGGGTTTACGTAATGTATTTATAATAATTTTTTTCTGATGTAATTTTTAAATTTTTCTGATACTCCTTAATAGGATTTTAACAGTATCATTAGCAGAAAAAAAGTGTTATCTTGGTATCCCAAAAAAATCCCAACAAAAGCTGCTGTATTGGTTATTAAAAAGCCCCCACCCCAATGCAAAACAGAATAAACAAAGAAAGCATAAAAGCACAAGGTTTTAAATATGTTCTGTATAGACTATTTACAAAGGCTTTTTAAAAAATTTAATATTTGGGGAACAATAATTATTTGCAGGCTGCAAGGTTCCAGTAATGGAAATTTCCTTTGCTACATTCTTATACACCCTGTCATTGTAGGTTTCTATGGATGTTTCAGACACTGTGTTTGCATCAAGAAAGTTCTCTCCTTGCTTCTCACAGTGAGAATTGTACCAGTCTTTATTTCTTAAATACAGAATTCTGAGGTGTTGATTTAACAATTAGAATACTTATGTTCCTTTATTGTACTAATGTTAAAGATTATCTCACTGTGAAAAGGTATTTTCCAAGTGTTAATGCTCACTGTTAGAGCATGCTGTGCTTGACTAAGAGCTTGTACATGCTCTGTGTACAGATGTGTTCTGGGAACTCTTGTAGTAAGAGTAGATTACGTGAGTGGCGACGTAAAGCAGAAGGATTGTGTGCTGTTGCTGAACACAGTGAAGGTCAGCAAAAGAGCACCTGTTCTGCAGATAGTGGGACAGAAAACCACACAGTGCAGTTGTATAAGAAGTGGACATCTGTGTTCAGTTGTCTGATTTTGACAACACTTATGCTCCAGAGTGGAATGAAAGCAAAAGCATTTCCTGTGTATCCACCGATCTACCCTCCATCTTCCAAGTCAATCTAAATACTTCAGTTTGATAAAATCAGGATATTTAATTATGTTTTAACTGATTGTTATATTTTCTAGTCTAATTTAATCACATTTCACCAACTATTAATCAAATGACACAATTTTAAAAAATAAAATATAATTATTCAATTTCAAATGAGCTAAGATGAAATATCTGGGCTATATCACAACGCTTTTTAAAGTTTTCCATTTGTAATTGATTTTTGTCAAGGATAATGCATTTCTGTGAAAGATTCTAGTTTTTATGAAGTTATTCATCCTAGTACTATTCACGAGATCTAGGCTGTTAGCACTACCAAAGATCTGATAGATTATTCTACTATCATCTTGCAGTAGGTTTGCTACATTTAGCTTCTTATGATTTTGGATTATTGAGTCAGTCAGTGGGATTGCATCCTTTGCTAACCTATTGCCCATGTTGATTATTTTGCCAGATAAAAATAGAGGTAAGCAAAAAAATTTCATTGTGTAACTTACGATTTACAAGTTTCGATGGTAATATTGGCTTGCACTTCTCAGGAGATGTCACATTCTCTTCATCTGTTACATACTCAAAATTAATAATAAACATCATTGCTACTCCCTCTTGATTTTTCACTGGAATTACGTGGGTGTTGCAAATGAAGGTAGATCCTGCAGATGGATTAAAAAAAAAGAGAGCAATATATAAATAGAAGGAAACATAATTTTTTTTTCACTTCAGTAAGTCTAGTTACACAGAGACAGTGAAGAGTATTTATTTGAATTCAATAATTGAGCATCAAACATATTATTCTTTGATTTAAACAGTAATGTTTTCATAGAAAGAAATGCCACTGTTCATAATTTCTTGGAGCCTTACCTTTACCAAAAAGCATCTCCTTTGAAATGCCAACTTTACTTTTTGGTTTCTTTTGTTCACTGGAAGTGCCTATATAGATGGACTTGTAATATGGAGACATTTAAACACCAAAAGTAGAAAACTGAACACTGTTCCAACCACAGTCCTTGCGAAGAAAGCAGATCCTGATTCTTCTAAATGTTGAACATTCTTCAAGCATTTGGTTCTATTACACAGGATGAGTCATGCATTAAGTATTTATGGATGTAAATATACCAGTATTCTTATTTTAGCTCTCAGTCTTTTGGGGACATTGGAGAAATGCTTAGACTTGTGTTAAAAATTTTATTTGTTAGTTGTTTTATACTTCATCACAAATATCTTCTAAACTGTGCTAATAATTTTTAGAAGGGTTTGAATTAAGTATTATATACAATTTGAAATATAAATTCAAAAATACCCTAGATTTCACATGTGTGAAGCATACTCTGCCTATACTAAAAGTAGTAGAGAGTGTAAACTTTCAATCCCTCTGGTGCCCTGAATGTTCTTGTTTAAAAACCTAATTACAGATTTAAGGAGTTCTTTGTGTTAACTTTTCCACTAAGGCTTTAGAAGTTTCAGTTGACAAGGTCATTAGTTATGATTTAATTCTTTCTATTAATGTTACAGAACATAGTGGTTCCAAAAATAATGCGATTGCTGTAAGCAATACAAAAATGTGCTAAAAACTTCATGCAGACACAACTGTGAGACGGGGTTTTTCTATGATAACTAGGGACTGGTTTATTTTACATCATCTGCAATTTAGGCACTCAAATGCAGTAATCACTGAAACTTGACAGCCTGTGCAGTTTGACAAAAACAGATCTTGATCTAGATTGTACACGAGTTTTTTTGTTTGTTTGTTTCCATTGAGGAGAGAGACAGTACAATTTATATCATTACAACCAAGACCAGATTCTGGCCTCTAATATTTAATGCAGTACTAACCATAATGTGGTATATATGGCAATTCGAGGTATGTATAAAATTGACATGCTGGCCTTTCAAGTTTTGCAGCTGTAACTTCCATCCATTTAATAAAACAGTTAAGCTGTGGCACTTGCCACAGTTTCCATGGTTACAAGCTCAATGTCTTTAGTAAACAGAAAATAAGCAATTTAAGACTGTTCCATTAGAGCTAAAAATAGAAATGCTGCAGGCCAACCATTGCAACATAGACTGGTTAAACAGAGGGGCTGGAGAGAATTCAGAATAATCTTTGTGGTTTTAGCTAACAAATAAAATACATACCAAGTTCAAAAAGTCAAAATTATATTTATTGATTTACTTGGAAGGAAATGATATGTATGGTTTTGACATGAAAATTTATAGGCTGAGCAGGTATCCCCCAATATCTGGAGGGGGGGCTTGGCTGAGGCGTGCATGGCTTTGAATAACACTGCAGTGGATCAAAGGTTTGTCAGCATTTGCAAAGGATGATGATAAGGACACTTTAAAAACTTTTCTGCTTTTGAAGGCAAGGGTGTTTCAGCTTTTGAAATGCTTCCCACAGTGCTAAGTAATGACACTATTTCCCATTTGTGTAGAACATTCCTCTCTAAAGAATTCACAAACCTCATTTGTACTGTATCTAGGGATTTGCATCTCTGGGGAGATGCAGGAGTTGTTTAACAGCCCACAGCTTAAGAACATGGCAAAAAGAGCAGATGATTGAAAATTTAAGCTGTATGTAGATATATTTCAGGAACAAAATACAGGAAAATATAGTTCATGTGGGGTTTAATTTAGCATGGTTCCTTTGAAGACCAAATACACCACAGACTAGTCAAGTCCACTGTAGTTCATTAGTCTGAATTCTTCCAAGAAACCCAGGCTTTTTAAGAGGAAAGGAATATTTACATTTTTTGTAATACTGAAAGTGGAATGCTGAAGTTAACCAAAATATGTGTCGCAGACACTGTTCCTGACATTGTTAGTGTTTTTCTTTAGTACAGACACTTCTATGTGCTATACCCTTCTCAGTATCTAATGCTATTAAACGGACAATAAGGAAATACAAAAATCAAAATAGCAAGGAATATTCTAACATGATTTAAAAAGAAGAGATGGGTACAAAGAAATAACATTCACAAACTCAAAAGATAAGCTTTGAGTTGTTAGAGTTGATAGCAATAAAGAAATAATAATAAGATTGTTTAGAAACAATCTTATTCAGTATTTGCACTCTGGCATCCCACTGCTCTTCATTGCACTCAGCATGTTTTTCCTGTTTCGTCTCTATGCTGAATATTTCAAAAGTAAGACAGGCTTCCAACTGAGCAATAAAAATGGTAATGTAGTTTTTGGAATTTGCATTTCTGATCTAACTGCACCAGGCAAGTGGATGATTCAATGAGAACAACTAAGAAAAAGATACCTTCATAATTAATAAAGTCAATAGCCAGCAATATATCTGAATTTTCTCATGATTACTCCTGAGGAGTAATCATGAAATATACCTGTTTTGCTCTCTTGTTATCACCATTGGAGATGATAGAGGACAAGTTAGACATTTTCTTATCAGCTTGAACTCCATGGTTATAGGGACTGGTTTACTTTTATTTAAGACATTGCAAAGCCCACTGTTTCACCTAGTTAAATTAGTGGAAAAATAATCATATGTGAAGAACAGATTTCACTCCCCTATTTGCTGGATGGATATCATGTATGATTCCATGGTTATGTATTCAATAGTATGATTTCGCAAGACCACACAGCCTTGTGTGAAACAAGTAACTGCTAAAATGCATACACAAATGACAATAAATATTTCAGAAATAACGATGTAGGGTATAGTAGAGTTATAGAAGGATCTATTGCACCATTTGAGCAATTCTGATGAAGGAAAACCGATATATCTATCTGTCTGCATAGTGTTCAAAGCTGACTTGCTTCAGAAGATCAGTACAAGGCAGGCAAATCCTCAATTAATCTGGTTCATAAACATTTTTTACATTTTCAGTGATCTTGTATGGAAGAATTTTGGGCAGATTTTTATCAGACTGCATTTTCTAGATACAACTGCATTCATTTATTAGAATTTTGGTAGTTCCACTCATAAACAATTTGGAGAAGACAATGCAGCTAATACAACAGTGAAGACGCTCCAAATTCTCATATGAAAAACTCTGACAAGTAAACTTTGAAAAATGACCAAACAACTAATTTGATTCAGTCTTCCTGGGAACAAAATCTTCACGAGCCATTTTATAAGCCAAGCTCAAAGGATCTCTGAAAAATGAGGCATTTAGGTAATTGTCCTGATTCTGCAGAATTGCCATGGTTCACACAACAAGAACTTTTCAAAATTCATCATGGTTCTACAGGATGGCTCTGGAATCCTCTTGCCCTGAACGGGTTTTACAGATGCTATCTGCATTTCACCAGATAAAAAATTAGACTCCTGCACTCAGTGAAAATTTGAGGACAGCCTCAAGAAGGCGGAGACTGGTTTCAATATATTTTGGAACCAATCTTGGCTCTGGGTGCCAAAGAATTTATGATTTCTCAGATATTTTTTGTTACTAGAGCTGCTGTAGACAACTGACTAGGGCTATAGAAAGAGAAATAGTGAACGAGTCCTCTGAATGCATGTAGAAATTTCTGGGCAGAGTGACCTCATACCCAAGTTTCCTGGGATTGTGATAATTTTTTACTTCTGTGACCTACCAGTCCAGTGTAGGTATCTCCACAATCCATAGCCACTTCTGCTCATTTAAAACTGAAGATAACAAAGAATAAAGCAAAAGACAGCAAAGAAAGAGCCAGCAACAACTTGCCTACTAAACAAGACCAAACACAGTCAAAAAATAGAGGCAGAGATACTCTGCATTTCCAGATCTCGACCGTCCTGTTTGCTGTTTGCCAGACAGCTCTGAATGAAACAGGTCCGCAGACCACAATTTTATTGTAATACAGGGACAAGAGAAAGATACTGGATATTCTTTGCACTTTTATAAAATAATCACTATTTTTATTTTGGAAATAAATACCCTCCAGTTCCCTCAATAGGATTCTCACTTTGTCACCAAAACAAATGCTCAAAATGCCTTATCTCAGATGCATAAACTTAAAACTACCAAATATAGAAGAAATGCAATTAAATATATTTCATATTCGATTGTGTACTCAGCTTTGTCTTAATTCTATCACCATTTTACTGAAACGGGGCACAGAAAAGTCCACATAGTTCCTGTTTTGTTAGTAATGCAGTGAAATGTTGTTTTCATAGATTCTTTTTTGACTAGTTACTGTGAAATTATTAGAGTGAGATAGCTATTATAATGCATAAAAACTTATATTGCTGTGTTAAGCAATGTTGACTTCTGTAAATGCAAAGAATGCTATGCATTCCAAAACATAACCAATCTTATTTTGCTATCCCATGTCCATGTTTATAGCCTTCTTTGTCCTTTCATCATAGCATGGCTTTTGGGTTTTGTCCAATGTTAAAAAGAACTACTCTGGGGAAAGAAAAGAGAGATAATCTGAGGGTGAGTTAATGTGGAAGATCAGAAAACCTTCTCTATCTTTGACTGTTCATAATGTAATCTTCATCTTTGGGATGAGCATGGCTTTCTACTGACACCTAGACTTCACAAGTTCAATATCCTCGTCCTTCTTAATGGCCAAAAACTGTCATCACTTTCTACTTCTTTCAGCATGGGAATGGTCTTGGAAAGGTGTAATACTTTTCTAGGCAGAACATAAAGGGAATTTAATGAAATTAAATTTATGTGCTAGTCTTGGAAAAGGAGATACTGTCCTGGTTTGTGCAGACATTCAGGAAGTCTGAGACGGGGAGCTTTATCCACCATGCTCAGCATACAAGTAGTAACAAGCCCCTTAGGACCATATGAAATGCAGTTAATGAAAGTCTTGTTCTCTAGCCTAAACTGCTGTTTATAATCTGTTTTGTCACTAAATGCTGGCAGATAAAGGAAATAGACAAGCTGTTAATATGGAGTGAGGAAGAGTCACAGGAACTGTGAGGTAGAGGAATTACTTGGAAGGCAAGGTGGAAAGAGGGATACAATATCTTGTGAAATAAAGCTGCTGCTTGCACAGAGCTGCTAAGATTTTCACATTCCTGAAATGCCCTAAAAATCGGGAGAATATTCATATTTTATACAGCTTTGTGTGAGATGTAATTCTGGCTTTATTTCCTGTTGTTCCATAGCTACTTTAAGCCAAACTTTAGAAAAATTAATAGAAGCCAAAACCTTTGTTTTTCCAATGTGTTGTCAAGGTTCTAGTAAAATTATAAAGACTTCTTTTAGAAAATAAATACTGTGAATGGTGCAGAAGAATGCACCTGAAATTGATTGGTTGTAATTTATTAATGAGACCAGTATAGCAAAGCATTTTGTATTCTTGAAAGGTTACAGACAAAGAAAAAGAAATTGAAAGAAAAACAGTGCCCAGGGAATATTTGCTCTGCTTTGTGTGGTTTTTGTGACTTATCCGTGAAGAAAGTCCTTTCTTTTATGCTTAAAATTCAGAAGCCTATTTACCCCCACTTTGAAGTCCACTCTAAGCAAACACTGTGTTAGGTGATGTTTAGTTGGCATTTAAGGACAATTGCACTGGGGATGTCTATTGAATATTCAAGCAAAGCCAGTTTGTCAAATAATGAGGCATGATGTGTGTTGTGATGTGAGGACTCAACATGACCAATCAAGGACTGAAAATCCAATTCTTTCTGTTTCTATTCAAGCATAAGCCAGGAACAATGCAGTATGTCATAAGGAATATTGTTTTAAACAATGCAAAGTTTCATGCTCTTTCTAAAATTATGCTAAGAAGTCTATTCCTGTAATGCTGTGTTGGAAAGAGTCATGCAAAATTTCACAAAATTTTAGCCCTTTTATGCTAAAGGGCTCCTTTAACAGCAAATACCTTTGCAAATCTATTTTTTCTGTTAACTAAAACTAAGATTTATTAACAGATTTTCACAGCTTAGTCTTCTTGTTTATACAATACAAACGAGTGGAAGAAGGACTGAATCTGCCCTGAGAATATTTCCCAGCACTTTGTGATGTAGAACTATGTCTCTGGAGACACATACCACATAATTACTTGTTCAATTCAGTAACAAACCCATGAGAAAGATATTGGACAAATTCTTTTGTCTGTTTGTACCTGCAGCTTTTTGAATCTTTGCAATTGATGTAATTTATTTAGACCTTTGGAGACATCTGATTTGTAAATACCCCATTTAAATTTTGTCACAGCTTTGGCTTATAGGAAAGAATTACCTTTGGATGTTCCTTTCTTTCCTGCCCATCATTTGTTATGTAGTTGCACACATAAAGAATAGGAGAAAACATGATGCTAAGACTAAAGATTATATTGGTAGCCACAAAAAGCATCTATTCTGGGAATCCCAGTTTGCATTGCAATTGTTGCCTGCTGCTGCCCTTCAATTGGTAGTACTGGGGTAATGGTGTTACTGGTATACATATGTGTATATATATGTATATGTATATATATATATTTATATTACTGGTATATATATATATACTGGTAATTGGTGGTACTGGTACAATTTTACTTTCTTCTAAAGGTGTTAAGACTGAAACATGAAAAGGATTTTAATCAAACAAGCATTAAAAATGAATGAAGAAATTAAGGATAACTCAAAGAAACTCTTGATCCCATTTTCACAATTGAATTAGTAGATAGCAGCCCCATAATATTAAACTGTGTCTCATAAATTTCCACACAGAACTTTGGGCAATGGGTTATACAATTCTCTTTATCTTTCACCTGTATCTTCTGAGCTGTACGTCACCATTTTCCAATTCCATCTGACTGAAAATGAGCCACCGTGAGTGGCAAGGATGGGAAATTCACATGCTTCCTATATCTGTGTGATTATCTATTCTGAAAGAGTCAATGAAGAGAACAATTAAAAACAGATGCTATATTGAAATGTATTATATCGCTTTTCAATTGAATAGCTATATTTAAGGGGGATGAGTAGAGACAAGAAGAATGTATTTGGCTGACATTTATTAGGGACCTTACAGGGATTAAATGAGACCTACTTCCTCTGATATTTCACTCCACCCTGCTTAGCAAATATTCATTCTGTCACTGAAATTGTTGCTGATACTAAGATTTGATTTATAGGACCATTTAGATTTTGTAAGGTATTAACTTACACAGTTTAAAGGTAAGGGAAGGATTGTTAAAGTAACAAACTAAGAAAAAAATTGACCTCTGGAAACTGTTCATTACTGGACTGGCAAATATGAATATCTTATTTGCTTTCCTTTTAATCCCATTTGTAATATAATTAATTTGACAGATAAATACTGTTCAAATCCTCATTCCAGCATTTCTTAGGCTAAAATTGTTGCTAACATCCTAATTATAATATCTACACCTACACTAATAAGCTATGGTGATTAATTGAAATGTTGAAAACATTTTGTATGGGAGGAAAATTTCCTGCTTTGTTGTTTAAGCTTATCTATAAACATGTACAGAAGATACAGAGCAGTTAAATATTTGGCAAGGAAAGAAAAAATAAAATTAAGTGAAAAATACACAAGCAGTGGCATATGCATAAAGAAAAGACCAATAAAAAAAGCATAGAGTGAAAAATGCTGAAAACTGTACATGGATGGTAAAGATTTGTTGAGATTCCAGGCTGCCTGTAGAATAACTCTATTGAAATCACAGTTGGTCCAGAAACTGCAAGTTAGTCTTCTTTCTGACTCTGCTCACCTTAAAACCTGCATTTGAGTTTTGTCAGAGGGGTTTTGTCAAGAGCATAGAATGAAGTCAGGAGGCCTGGTTCTGACAGCCAGTCTTGGAACACTCAAGCTGCTCTTTCTCAGAGGTGCACTCTTTGTACATACATAGTGGGGGGAAAGCTGGATCTGAAATAGTTTTCTGGATGAGTTGTCATTACTGGAAGTTTGGAAAGAGGGTATGCAAAAACATGAGCGTTACTTGGAATTTTCCAGCCCCTAAACCTAATCTAAAATCTCTTACATGTTGTCTTTTTCTTCCAAAAGTATGTAGTGTTACTTCTAAAAAGCAATGTCTCTGAGTTGTTAATGGGGATATTTCTGTCTCTGCATATGCAGTTGAACATTTTGGGCCCAGATCCTTGCACCTGCGTAAGGTTTCTGAGTGCACTGCACACTGTATTACCTGACTAAGAAGTCAGACATGGAAGGTCAGGGCAGATTGCACAAAGGAGTACATCTATAAAAAGAACTTATTTATTAAGCCTGTAAACCTTTGCAAATCAATTGTCAAATAACTGAGGAAGATTTTTCATTCTTTTGTGATGTATATGTTGCAGACTATGTGAAAGAAGCAAATCCAAGGCTTTGTGTCTTATTTGCTTAGTATAAATGCTTCTTCTGCTGACAACTTAATGAATATCACAACTGATGATTTTAACAGGGAAACATTGCAAACAGTGCTATTTTAGAAAGAAAGAAACTAAAATATTTCACTGAGAAATTTTCAAAATTAATTATTTATTCTTTTTAAAGGACAATATTCAAAAGTGACTTTTTTCTACATCACACATGATTCCTGTGAGAGAAAAATTTTTTTAAATGTGTGTTTTACTTAAAATATATTAAGAAGTAATTTTCAGGATTAACAGTGAATAGCAAATCCCACTTTCTCAACTGTGTGATGCACTGGAACTGAGGTCTTTTTAAAAGAAGACATTTTTTTTTTTTTTAAGATACCACAGTGTGGATATATTTGACTAGTGTTTTTGGACTAATCATGTCATTGGACTTTGGTCAGTACCAACTGAGAAGGGTCAGTGATGAAAGACCAGATTCATCTCTAAAACTGAAGACGTGGGTTGAAAAAAACATAATAATTTGGCTCAAATAATAATAATGTGCACTATGTTTTTAGGGGTACCAACAGGCATTTGTATTAGTTTAAGCAATTTTCAATAATTTTTCAGTCTTTGTCAAGACAATTTTATTTAGGGAAGGTCATAGTAGGAATTGCATTATTCATCAGAATTATGTGCAATTAGAATAGGTTTGAAAACAACTGGATTTCATTATGAAAATGCTTTGATTTTTTTTAAATTTACATTTTCAGTAAGATTATTTAAATCATTGCACCAAACAAATACCAGAGGTATAGTTCAAGGTGAAAAACATTGGTAGGACACATTTTCTCTCACATTTTTCAACAGAAAAATAAAGAATTGCAGAATTGTAATGCCTGTTTAAATACATTTTGTGAAAATTTCAAATTTAAATATACCTTAAACATAAATCTTTGCAAAAACAATGAGATGAGAAATAATGGCTCTAATATCTAGTATCTTATTTTTAGTTAGATGGCCAAGAGTTAGCAAATATTTAATTAAATATGGTAAAATTAAAGATGTCTTTTTTTTTTTTACTTTTCCCTCTCAATTTTTCTCTATTCCCACCTCTCTAGTCCTTTTTTTCTCCCCTAGATATTCTTTTCTAAACCCTCATTAAAAGCTATGCACCTCTGGGCATTCAACTGAGAAATGTCTTATTATGTTCATGAGAAAAGGGATGTCAGGTTTGTTGAATATTGCCCATTTTGCAGAAAATGTGCAGACTAAGACTTTTTTTGTTAAAGTAACCTCATTTATTTTCCCAAATTAAACTACATAAACTATTTTAAGAACTAACTGAATAATGTTGAAAAGCAGAATGGAACAGAAAAAAACCCCCAAAAAACCAACACCAAACCACAAAATGAAACCCACAAAATTCCTCCAAGAACTCCATTTTTGTAATATGTTTCATTTATTCAAGGTATTGGTCCAGAATACAATATGAAGTGAAAGAGTGATCCAGATTCTGTCCTCACTGACACTCTGCCATTTCAGGGAGAGTATGGTTTTTTTTGTAATACAGTTATTAAAATATATCAAAAAGAAGAAATCATTAAATGGCCATACAGTATGAAGGGTGATACAGAAAAACAGATCAACAGCAGGTCCCCTGAGGCAAAAGGGAAATGCTGTCATTTCTGCAAATTTTCATAAGTGCAATGTACATTCAGTTCCATTGGCCAGGTGAAAGAAGTACCTAAATATAGGCACTTTTCATATTGAAATCATACCCCTGGAAAATCATCCTCATGGAAACATATCTTTCCTGATATTTTCTAAGTGAATTGATCATGAGTAGCTTGAAATACACAACCCCAAGCTTGTAGAAAAAAAAATTATGCCATTGTATACAGGGCTAGATTAAAAGTCATTGTGTGCCTTACAGTGCTTTACTGCAATCCAGAAAAATGTATCTAAAGGGGAAGAATGGCCAGACACAAAATGAGGGATTCTTATTGCATGCAGCAGCTATTATAAGGTCATGATAACAGGGACAATGTAGAAACTCTCTTCAGTGGGAAAGTCAACCCAGAAATCTGGTGGAAGTAGTCAAGATACTTGGATCATAAAACAAATGGATATAACCTCCCAGGACAAAAAAGTAGTGGTATTTGGGAGTTCTTTTCAACACAAAATCATGGGATTTTGAATGCATATTAATAAATGTGGTGGGAAGTCTATGTACAGAAGGTTTGTGAAACACACTAGCAAAATATTAAACTTCTTGTAAAAAGAAAAAGAACCTGTTTCCTGGTGCAAAATTTCCAAGCCAAACATAATGTATTTTTAATTCAAGTTCTCATTAGAACTGATAAATATGAATAACTTACTGGACTAGAAAGTCACGGCTGCCCTAGGGGTAGTTTTCATGACCTGACTGCAATCAGTTTAGACAAACAAAGAACAATCCCAAGCAGCAAAATAGTGGTCATTCTAAATGGGTAATTTTCTATGGTTGAGAAAAATGTAAGCAGAAATAATTGGGAGGAGAAGTCAGACAAATACATGAATGAAAAACTGCAATTCTTAATGAGAATGTTAAGTAACTAAAGAGTAGCAGTTCAAAAGTGCTGAAGATCTTAGCAAGTCCATCTGCACTGAGTGCAAACGTAAGGGTAACAAATAGGGATTAAAAGCTATATAGTGAATGGAGAATAGAGGAAGTAAAGACACATCTGTGGAAACTGAGAGGTATGGAATGTCTCAAGTGGACAGAGGAATGAGAAACTAAGAGACTAATGAGAGTAAGTGGATACTCTCATTAGGGAATACAAGAAGCAAAAAAATAGCTCCAGTAATGGGAATAAATTCTTTACTGTGAGTGTACTGAGGTTCCGTAACAGGTTGCCCAGAAAAGCAATGGATGCCTCATCCCTGGGGTGTTCAAGACCAGGCTGGATGGGGCTCTGAGTAACCTGTTCTAGTGGAAGGTGCCCCTGCTCATGTCAGGGGGATTAGAAGGAGAAGATCTCTAAGGTCCTTTCCAACCCAAGCCTTTCTATGGATCTATGATTGTGCCAACATCCATAAAAGGGACACTGTGGCGATGAAATGACTGCATGGTAGTGAGACTGACATCAGTTGTAAGCAAAACAAGGAAGGCAACCTGTGATGTTAGATTAATTTAAGAAAGAATACCTGACAGGAATGTAATTAATGTCACCCTGTGTGGTGATGCAGACATTCTTAATGGACAAGAAATCTCATTTTATATTTATATCCTTTGTATAAAAACTCCAACCAAGTAGTCATTACAGACATATGCATTTGTAAGGTAGTCTACTGATTTTTATGCAATATTCTGATTAAGTAATAGAACTTTATTTGTAAAAAAGCTCATTACATGGTTTACAAATTGTCGGAGAGCTTCTGAAAAGTCATTAATGGAGAATGACAATTCAGTGCCAGTTTCTAGTGGAAGTCCACAGAAATGACCACATAGCATTAATTTGCTTTGCAAAGATCTGAAGAAAATATAAAACCCTTCTATGAAATGCATGGATGCTTCATAAACCAGTTGTGAAGTGGCTAATGATGTGCTAATGAGTCAAAATAGAAGCATTTAAATTATTCTGTAAGTGGGACATAAAATGCAAAAAATGCAATATTAAATGGTAGATTTAGTCAGACAGTTAAAGAACCAGGGCATGTAGGCTGAAATGTAAAAAGATAGCTATAGCCTGGAATGGTCTATCTCACAAAAGAAATAATAGGATAATATCTAAGAATGGTGAACAGAGCCTGAATAAAGAAATAGAATAAGAAGTCAACCTTTCCCTATATATATGGCACTTAGGGAACTAAAACTGGATTGCTGCATACATTTTCTGGCATCTGTATTCTAAAAGTCCATTGAAAAAATGGAAGGGGGCATAAAAATGACCAGAGGAATAGCATTCTTCAGAATGGTGCCACTGACATCTTTGAGATGTCAATCTTTGTTGTTTAGTGAAAAGTGGTTTGAGAAGTGACTTGCATTACAATCAGTAGCTTCATGGAAGGAGTGCTGAATACTAAAGAGATGTTGAGTCTAGCAGAAAGAATCTGAATGTTTAGAAGTTAAAGCAGATAGTTCAAGCTGTATCCTCTGGGTACATAGGGTCAGAGGAAGCAGCGCTTTTTGTTTTTAAATCAAGATTGGAAGAAACAGAAAAGTCCTTTCATTCAACAAAACCACCTATGTAACATTCACCTTCATAAAATTCTAATGTTTCTTCTCAATATCTCATTTCAATCAAGGAGGAATTTAATGCTTCCTGTCTCAATTTTGCTCTGAATACATAGTGCTCCACAAACCAAGATGCTGCTTCTGTCCATCCTGTACTTGGAATTAAAATTTCATATGCTCTCATTATTCAATTGGTAACATTTCAAAAGCTGTTCATGATCTTGTCAGATTTCAGCATTCTGACCTAAGTAAGATGTGGAATCCCAGTGGAAGCAATGCCAAGTGACATGGGAAGAATATAGAGAATACCCTTGGCACTGTAGGGAGACATTTTGTGTGGTCAAACTTCAACTGGAGGTTTGAACAATCCTGATAGGTCCCTTCCTATGCAGCATTCTGTGTTTAATGATTCCACGGGATCCCATTTGAGCATGTTTTGGCACATCCATTTGTAATTGTGGTGTAGCAGCAGATTAAATTCACAAAGCATGATTCCTAATCTCTGCCTCGCTCCTGCTGATGGACATAGCAGCAGATGGCTGTGGATGCACGTGCCTGTTTTTCACTCAGATACATCAGCAGTGCTAAGTCAGTACTCTCCAGGGCAATGTGTGTGGAGGTGCTGTGCCTGTTTTTCTTATTTTCTCCTCATCAGCAAAGGGCAGCAGCTCCCAACACTGGCCCTCCCAATAATGGTTGCTGGAGAATGTGTTTGACTGTCTGGGCTGCATTCATTGCTCAAATAGCAGTTTCCTGTCTCCTTTAGGAAAAAGGTACAGGACAGATGGTGATGCAGGGTGAAAGCACTGCCAGTGCAAAATCGTTATCATTAAATACATCTCCCCACAAATAATACATATTTATCTGTGAAAATGAAATCTCCCTTGTGAAATGTTAGAACTTTCCTTTGCAATAATTCTTTTAGAATAAAAGCTCTCTTTATCTACTAGCAACTCCACCTGATTAACGATGAGCGTAACTGTTCCTGGACATGGCAGTGGAATTTATTCTTTATTTTTGAAAGTAAATCCAGCTTAACATCCCCTAACCTTCACAGAAAGCTCATGTTCTTAGGTTGGAATCGTGCCCTTAGTATCCATACTTGATGGCTTCACATGATGTCCTGACTACCCATATGTATGTCCATCTGTTCGGCTGGCATGGTGCCCTCCCACAAGTTGCTGGACTTTGGCCCTAGGACACAGCTGAGGACTCAATGCTTACTTAAATACTTATGTGACTTCCTGTCTGCGTGGGCGTGTGTGTGTGTGTGTGTGTTTGTGCTGTAACCCTCCTGCTTCTAATGGACAGGATGGAAGGTATTTGCTTAATTTGCTTCAGGCAAAACAGTCTAAATGTAACCCAGAAGAACTTTAGATAGGGATGTTTTTGATAGAAAAATGGTAAGCAATTCCATGGAGTGAGTTGGATTTTCCAAGCTGGGTATGTAAATCTAAACAGTTTACTAGCAAAGCATTACTTTTTCTTAGTAAGAAATGAAAATCCTACAGAGGGGGAAAAAAAGAGTCAGTGGTAAATAGTAATTTTGAGACAGACCATTAACAGAAACAAGAATGAAGTTTTCATGTGCTAAACACTAAATGGAGGTGGGTTTAGAAAGGTATCCTTCCTGAAAGAGCCAGAATTTTGAAAATTTTCACATAGTGTTTTATCTTGCTTATCATGATTTTACTTTGCTAGCTTTTTTTTACAAGTTGAAAAATTGTGCTTTTCTTATCAACTGCTTCTGCAAGGCATCCAGTTCGTAGCATACATCCAGGCTCAATCCACATAAGGAAAATGTGCAATTCCAAAGTCCTGTCTCTGCAAACCCTAGAGCTATTGACTCAGGCTCTCCTCCAGGAGGTGTTCTGCCTGCTGTATTTCCTTTCTATCACACATGCATGCCTCCTCAGAGATCCTATTAGGCTGCAGATCCCTTGGCATCTCTTGTCAAATTTACTACACAGCACACACAGTTTTGACTTCTGATTTACCACTGGGACAACAGAGGAAAGGAAAAATATAGATGCTGTAGAGGAATTTCTGGGGCAAAATCACTTAAAACCTAAATGAGTATTTTTGCAAATGAATACAATTTTTCCTGAGATATATTTTCTAATGTTTCCTGGAAGATGAAACTTTGGTTACTGCTGACAGAAAGACTGTGCTCTGCCTCATAAACTCTCGTGGGAGGCTATGGCACATTCACTCACAAACCTTTCTGTGAGAAAATGAATGAATAAGACTGAGAGTTTAAGGTGTTTTGTTTGTCATTTTGACTTTCAATTTCCTGTAACAGTCCATCAGCTTTGCCTGAACATCTGTTTCAGATGCCTTACAGTAACTTGCTTAAGACATAACATGCTTCAGGTACAGTGCAAAGTGGAATTCATAACACTAAATGATGCAGCGTTCACAGCCACAGCCCACTCTTGTCAAACTGCATGTTCCATGTGCTGGTTCTTAAGACAACTTTTAGTTTGTTTAGGTATCTGTGTAAGGAATGAATTCTGCTTATAATTTTGTTCTTTTATAAATGGGCTAAATTGTAATGAAATCCTGGCTAATATCAAGAATAAAAAAAGTTGTTGCTAAGTCATCATGTATCCAGTCTTGAAAATAGCCTTTTAGCAGCAACCTGTCAAATATAAGTCAAAGCATGTTTATCTCATAATAGAATTTAAACCTTGTTGATTTGGAAGTTTAATAACTCTAGACATTGGTTATCTTTCACCTTGTTGAAATGACGACCCTTAGCAACTGAGCAATGCTTAATAGTATTTTCCAAGCATCTCCACTTTAGATTTGCTGCTTCTATTGAACATCATAAAAAGTAGGGATGTGTGACTTACATGGAACCATTTAACTCATGTAAATTGGTGCCTGGCAATTGAAATATATGCACATCACACATACTATACACAAAGCACTGTAAAGCCAAGATTATCTGATGCCTTTTCTTGTGTAACTGTCCTGTTTTCAGCTGCATTGTTCAGCTCGAATTTTTAGATTGATTTTTTTTCTTCCAAAACTCTACCTTTGTGGGAGTGTTGTGTAGAATCAGTAAGTTATTAATCATAACAAGACGCGAGGGCATTTATGATGAGGAACTGGAAACAAAACTTAACTTCAGGTATTCTGAATTATCTTCTACAGGTTATGGATGTATCTCAGGGAAAATGGTCCTAATAGGCAATAATTAAATACCCTATATGAATTATTGAATAATTTATTCATGATATGCAAGACGGAGCAGTTAAAAAGAAAAGAATAGTAAAATAATAATAAGAAACATGAGTGCAGAAAATAAGAGTCAAAACTTCACATTAGAGCTTCATCATACATTAAAGTTTGGTAGATGAACTCCAGATTTATTTTCTTAAATGACTGAGATTACTTTATTTTTTTAAGATTTAATGAGTTGCACAGATTTTATGTCCTAATTGAGTCACCTTTACCACAAGAAATTAAAATGTGTAAATTACATTCTATTCATGTAATTTCTGACAATTTTTAAATGGTCTATTTATTTTAAGGTAATAATTTTTTTAATATACACAATATGCATTTTTCTGTGGGGTGAAACCATTACAGTCTATTGTAAGCTCATCCTTTTCAAATTGCAGTAGATAAATCTGTGGTAATCTCCTTTGCAAGTATGCCATAGAACATGTTATAAATACCACAAGAAGGGCAAAATTTACTGTGCAGTAAAGGTCAAAGTGATAAAACCAATAAAGGGTATAATGAAGCCCATTGGCTGTGATTCAGCTGGACACTTAAGTAGATGACAATTTTTTAGCTTGTGAGAAGTCCCATTGACTTAAGTGTCCTGCTGAATATGTCAACAATTTGGCATTTGTGCAGTACTTTGTTTATCCTTATATTATTTAAATATTACAATTAAAAGCTTTGTCCAAATATCTGAAATGACAGTGGCAGAACTGAAGTTTTTACTAAGCCCCTTGAGAATATGAGAAATTAATGAAGATTTAAAAAAAATATTTATGAAAAAAATCCATCCATATAAACATGTAATTTGAAGTCAAATTTGTATTCCTGCCCTGGCTTCTTTCTACTATTGAAAAACTTGTAGTTAGGAGTTTGCTCCTCATATTTAATTTTTACTTTCATCAGGTGTTGACTTCAGGAAAGGCAGAGGCAGGCGAGTGAAGCCCTGTCTGTTTGCAGTGCAGCCCCAGAGACGGTGGGGCTCAGTGTCTGCGGCAGGATGGTGGCCATGCCCTCCCCGAGTGCTGCTGTGCCGCGGTGATGAGCAGAGTGTCTGTGCTTGGGCACACAGCTCTCTGTGCTTACTCCAGTCTCTCTGCTTCTCTTTACGGCTCATTCCATATGTCCCTATAAATCTGGATATGAGGAAACTGTAGCGATCCCTTAACTCAGAAAAAAGTCATCCTTTGTGCCCCAGGGCAAAGTGATATCAAATCAAGTCTACTGGTGTCCATGCAGCAGAAAATTTAATTCAGTTCAAGGTTTTTTGAAATCAATTTCAGTATCCAAATGATGAGCTTGATTTTCTTTTTGTTATAACAGATCTCGAATGAATTGCTCTTGGTCTGTGTAAATGTGAGACAGGATTTCATACCCATGCTGTGCATTTTCAAAACCAATGTCACAATTGCTTTGTGTCTCTCTCAAGATTCTAAACTAGGCTAAAGACTGGCTGAAAGTTATTACAGAAATATTTTCATTTGAGAGAAATGAAATTTCATTCATCTTCATTTTTGATTAATGTAGAAATTTCATGACATTATCTAAGGAGAACTTCTTAGTTTTTCTTGGAAATAGAACCAAATAAAAGTAACAAATAATTTTTTGGGGGGGCAGATTCTTTTAAATGGGAATTACTAAACTGCTACAGGGCCAGATGTAAGTTGTACACAATTTATCCCTTCCTTGTATTTGCTGGATTCTTTGATTGTGCTTCATCTCTCATAGTACCTTATAATGTAGTAATTCAGTGAATTGGCAAGGTACTGTACAAATGTTTCAAAAAACCCTAAACCATCCAAACTTACTATGGCTGAGGAAACTAAATAATTCTCTATGCATTGTTTTGATACAAATCTAAATAAATGTTTCGATTTCTTCTGAATGGAAAAGTATAAATTTGGACTGTCTGTATTAAACATTAATATTTTTCCATTAATTTTCTCCTCTCCAAGAAATTTTACATTAGCTTCTTTTAGACAGGCTATATATATGGTATACATGTATTTTGTATATATAGTATAAATGTATTTGTGTGTGTTTGGGCTTCCTTTGGTTTTATTATGTTTGTGTACCTGAGAATAACAGCAAAATACTGATTTTAGTAGATTGTATGTGTGCTGTACAGTTGTAAATAACGTCAAAATTTGCATCCCTCAGCTAGGGCAAAAGTTCTGGTTGGGGTGAAAATCTCTCACTGTAAAAGGCAGTTTTCTTTTCTTGAGCAACTCTGAAGTCAGAAGGCTCAAGTGCAGGATGACTCTAGAATAAGTATACAAACGCTTTTGAAGAAACATTATGTCACATCAGAAAATGCAAGTCTATGTACTTTTGGAGTAGCACATCATTACTCTTCCCATGTTCAAGTTTATTGTGTGGTCTGGCTAATCTAGTGCTGCTACTGCAATGGACATCTAAAATTCCCTTTCAACCCTGTGCTGCCATTTGACACCCAAGAAGAGCAGAGAGAATAATTTCACTAAATCATAACTAGTAAGGGAACGAAAGACGTGGATGAAAGTAGAAATCAATCTTACATGAGAAAAAAGATTAGGAACACAGCATGTTCTGCAAGCCAGCAGTTCTCAGGCTCAAAGGGAAGTCTAGCAAGCATTACAGATTGAGTTGTCTGGAAAAGTCAATGGAAAAGAAAAGAAAATCCTCTCTCTTCCTTGCCAGAGCCTATTGCCTAAACCAAGGTATACATTAATCAAAATTAAAGTGTGTCTGCAAAGTAAAAAGTCAGTTCAGATCCAACTCAAAATATATTCTGCTAATACATCCATTACTCATGTTAGCACGCTAGCATGCCCAACTCAATTTTTATGCTTTGCTGGAATTTGCTATTACAGATTGATATTAATTTAACAAAAACACTTTGTAGGTTATTATTTTACCTTGTTTAAATTCCCATTAAATAAATATTTGAGGGGTGGTGCAACAGACCATAGAAACACTTTCATGGTAATTCCTCCCCAAAGAATCTAAAAATTATATTATTTGCCCATGAGGCTTCCTTTAAGTGTTAGTAAAATGTATGCAACAAAAACCCTATTTAGGCATTTGTTGGCATTCCCTCACTGCTAAATTGAATTTTAAAATAATAATTGTCATGGCAAGGTTTTAATCATCAGTATTTTAGACTATGTTATATACATTTCAGTCTTAAAAATTTCTGTCATTGGATGACACCAGTGATAGTATAGAAAGTTTACTTCATGAGTTTTGTTGCAATGTAAAATACGTGCCTTGTTTAAAGTTGTTACCACCACAAAGGATATCTGAAGTGATATTCTGTGTCAAATTTTGACAAAGACTGAATTTCTGCTCCTTTCAGTGGTACTACAGATGTGGAATTACAATTGAATTTTGCCTGTAATGCTCTCCTAAAACAGGAGGCTTTAAGTAGCAGAACTATGAAAATCCTTGAGTAGCATAAGCCCACAAACAGATACTGGCATGCAAGAAAGCTTCATTCTTTCCACCTTCTATCTGACTTTTTGGTAATATGAAAATTCATATTAATTTGTTAATATAAAAATTCATAAAAGACATAAATATGTCTTTTAATGACAGTGGTATATAACATTTAAAGTGAAAGTACATCAGAAGACCAAAAGCAGTAAATGCTGCCCGAAGTGTAGACTAAAGTTACTCTAATGAGGGAGGTGATGTGGATGGGTAGAGTGGATCTTAATTTCCATTTGCTGTCTGTATGAACTAAGCTTTTGGAATATGTTTGCAGTTGAAAGGGTACTGTAAAATCTTTAAGTTGGTATAAAAGTTGGCAGAAGCCAAAGACTAGGACTAGAGACCTATACATTAGAAAATGAGAAGCTGGATTACTTGAACAGGGTAAATTAACATATGTAGTCTAAAGTAACATATGTGCATATATTGTTGGTGGAAATTTTGAAGATCTATTAAAATTTAAATAAAGTGAATATTTAAAAATACCTTATGAAATATAATGGAGATAACTTTATCTAATGGTTTGCTACATCAGAAATGCAAAGACTCGTACTAGTACACTTGAGGACCTATTTTTTACTAGACTGATCTTCAGAACTGTTCCTACAGAAATATCATGTGGGTTATATCTTGATGCAATACTCAGAAGGCAGGGAAATGAAGGTAGGAATACAATACTTTGCTAAAGGGTGTTTGTATTCTTTCTATTTCACTAATCTTATCCTTTTGCCTGACACAAAATTAATAATTTTGGGTTTTTTTTCTGTTTTATTGTTGCCTGTATTTCCCATCCACATGAAGAGTAAACATCACTGTTTTATCAGCTGTAAATGAAGTGTTACTTTACAGCCCGAGTCCAGGTGAGTGTACGGGCTCTGTTCCAATTTGAGCCAGGATGCCCTGGACTAATATCATCCAATACATATTTCTTTTCACATGGCAGAGGCAGAATTCTTCCTACTTTCTTAGAATGCTGTGGGTGGGAAGTCAAAATGTGCCCTTCAAATAGCTTAGGCCTAATTTTATAAGCTGACATGGTATACAATGCAGAGAAAGACAAATTTATATTTTTACAGTAAACATTCAATTATACATAATTCCTTCTAGTTCTGAACTCTTCATACTTTTGTGCCTGCACTGGAGCACAATATTGAACATCTGCAATTGTCATGCACTAAGGTACAAAATGTGAATAACTGACTACATTATTTTTCTGACTCATACAGGGTTGTTTTAAGTTGTCCAACACTATTTAATACATCATTATTTAAAATTTTTCCTTTGCAACTTCATCTGCCAGAAATATTCAGCTTTATTCACACCCTTAGGAAACACAAGGAGAATCTTCTACACAGTCAAGATATATTGAAATTTTGCCTCTACCACAGACAGAATATTCCCTAAGGGGCAGCATAACATCTGTACTTTCTGCCAATGTGAGAAAACTGGTCATGCCACTGAAAAGCAACGGTGGTGGCACATGCAATGTACCTTGTCCACCAACCTTTTTCTTTCCACTGAATAAAAGAAATGAAAATTATCTTGCAAATCAGCTTTCACAAATAAAGTTTCTCATCTGTTTGATGAGATCGAGTAAGAAATAATTTCCTTGATAATTTTCTAGGTGCCAGACTAAGTCCTGAAAGAAGAATCTTAGAACAAAAGCATATATTGGTTCCTCTCCTAGAAAAGTTGGGGCCATGTTAGGAACTAAAATATTAATAACAACACTTATCCTCTCTTAACCAATATATGCTGGTATGAAATATAAGGTACTAGCTAAAACTTTAAAATTACTTTCCTGTTACCTTTATAGATAGTTTTAAAAGTTAAAAATTAGTTCCTCAGAGCAAAGGACTCAGAGTACAGTGCCTAAAACTCAGATGTGCTTTTGAAGTGGTATTTTCACAAATGACTCTTAGATAGCTAAGAGTCTGTCTGAATATCTCATTACAATTAAATGACGCTTCAGTGAATGGAAGTTAACTGGTGAATTCCCCCGTCTGCTCTTGTACCCTTCTGTTGTCTCAGATTCCTAAATTTATTGTGGATTATTTTTTCTTTATCTGCTATACAGCATGGTCCTCTTCTAACAGGTTGATCTTGAACAGTCATTATCTTGCCCCCAAGAACTTCTGCTATGATGCAATATCATTTTTACTAACTTCCACATATGAACAGCAGATGGTTGGAGCTGAATACACATAAACATGTGTGACTGTATGTTTCCAGCCTTTAGCTCTGTTTAACTCTTCAGCAGCTCTTCGCCTTTGCCATTTAACAGTCTTGTTTTGAAATGGGAAGGAATTCAGACTGACAACATTAATATTTTTCCTGCTTACACTAGTGGCTGAGGGGTTTTTCTTTATTATTGTGCTACCTAAGAATACTTTGTTGAACTGTTCAGTAGATATGAAAGTCTGTTTTAATTCCAGCTGCTTACATTGTGACTGTGTTTAACATCACACAGATGGGAAAGCACGGCTTGGTAAAAGCCACAACACATAGCTTGTAAGACAGTGTTTCCAGACACTACTATCAACAATAATTTCATTAAATTTTAGGATTCTGCCCCACTTTACTTTGTTATTATTTCCTCTTTCTGTTTTATGCAATAACAAAAAAGCCCACTGCTCTGGTTGTTGATAAACTAGCATTTTATTTTTAATGCAGAGTCATTTTACATGGAAGTATAGAAGTGCTCTACATTCTTCTTATCAAAATACTTATGTTGGATGGTTTTGACATAGGTTCATGTCTCATGCAATTATTTAAAATGTCAGAATCACACAGTCATGACTTATATGAGTACGAGCTATGCTGAGTGCTTAGCAACAGAAATCTGAGTATACATCCAAAAGACACTGGCATGGCCAAAAGGAGTTGCCTGGCAGCCTTGTGGTGCTTCAGTGGCTGGGGTGCCAACAGCAGCATTCCCATGGAATATGGGACGTGGTGCAGGCTCACGACATCTCTGTAACTACTCCAGTGTAAACTGGAATATGCAGTTTGACTCCTCTTTTTGAACTCTACATGTTTAACCCAGAGCAGAACTTGGCTTGAAAACATTTCTAAAATTTATTTGCTATTACTGCTGACCTTCTAGGCAGATACTTAACTTGACTGAAACTTTTTCCTGTATTTTGGGATGAGACACAGCTGTGCGGTATCATGTTCTACCTCTGTACCAACACTTTGGCTTCCACAGGTCAAGAAGGAGACCACGTTACTTTTGACTCATGACTGGTAGTGCCCTGACTGACTGCCTCAATTAGAGCCTAAATTTAACTAGCTGCTGATGTAGTAAGAATAAAATAAAAGTATATTTTTTTGTGAAAAAAATTCCACTGTTAGTTGTTCTGTCTACACCTGCAACACCTCAGACTTGCAGTAACTCTGGAAGAGTTGCATTGCACAAAGACTTTGTATGGCATATGTAGCAATTTTACATATGTACATATTGGAATTGCCTCCCAATGTACAATTGGAGTTTTGTACATATTGGAATTGCCTCCCAATGTATGTATTCCTGTAACTATATCTTTGCATTACCTTGTTTTGATTACAATATTTGAGAAAGTAATAAGCACTTGCTAAATATTTGTTGGTAATATTGTTAAAATATACAAGAAGCTTTTACCAAAGCAATTGCCTTTAGTCCCTAATGCACAGATCATGGATGAAGTCTAGCTAAACAGCTATGTTTTTTTCAGCAGAAAAGATTTTTAATCATCTCATTAGGTGCTTGCATCTGGTAGCTGCTGCTTCGAAATAATGCTTTGCACTTTTCTGGACTATATCTGACTCAGTTTACATAGTTTATTTCTTTAAAAGCCTGTAAAGAAAGACAACAACACTACAAGATTTTAAAAATCCATTCTAGTAGTGTAAGTACATTAAAAGGCATTTATAATCCTTTTAGGCTATCCATATACCTATTCAGAAAACTTTGGATCGGCATGATGGAAAAAAGTCTCATTTTGCATCTACCTGTCACTGTCCCACCTTCATACATAACCTGATACCTAAATACAACTCCAAAAGCATACTGAAGGAGGAATTAAATTTCAAAAATGAAAATTAGATGTCTGAACTTCAATTATTTTGCTACAGAAGCTGAAAAAATTAGACACCAAACTACTATATATTTATAAATTTCCTGCTGATTAGTATACTCAGTAAAAACACATGCTCAGTCATGCTAACAAATTAAATGCTAGACTTCTTTTAATATATACTGGTGTTAATGAACTATTGTAATATGGTATTATTAATCAAAAGATTACTTAATTCTATATACAGACTATTGGTTATAACATCTTCAAATAAAACTAAACATATTTTCAACAAAAAGCAATTAAAGAGGTGCTTGGAGGAAGGAGGTTTACAAAATTCAGCACAACAGTTAACAAAAGAATTAAATTCTTGCCACAAGAAAATCAATGTAAATGGATTTTTTTTAAAATTTCAGTATTGTACAAAAACATGGTAAGAGCAATTATTTTCTCATCAAATGAAGAATAACAAAAAATAACTACCCAATTCAAATATATTAATTTTTATTTCAAAATAAACACAGCAGATATTGTGCAAGAAAGAATAAAGTCATTGAAAGTAGTTGTAATGTTGTTGTGATTCTAATATGAAGTTATGTAATATTCTATCTGGAATGAAAATGAATAATTTTTCTTCCCAAACCTAAAAATAAGCCAAATCACATAGCTGGGAGAAAGATATTTCTTTAACATTTTTTCTAACTGTTTAACCTTTGCTCTAGTGCTGGAGCATCTCCATCAATGAGAGGCTACAGAAGAGCAGTAGCCGGCATCTTATCACTCTGATTTATCTCAGTGCTCAGAACTACTCTATATAGCAAACTGAGAAACCCCATGCCTACAATTGCAACACCAGCTAAAGCTGACAAGTTGCTAGGTTGGTGGGAATTTTCAGAGAAAAAATTATGATTGAGGGAGCCACTGATGAAGCTGATGCTGCAGGACTAAGAAGGAGAGAGGTGTCTGTAAGACAGATGTGCAGACATACACAAAAGGAGATTGTAAGCATTTTTTCAATCAAGATTTTGTTCCCTAGTTAACATTTTTATTTCATGCCGTTGCCTCCATATCTTAGCCTAGATGTGCATTTTTTTCAATCCAGTGCAATTTGTGCTTTCTTTAAAATATGTTTTCATCTCAGTTTTGAACTACAAGACATCAGGGCCACTCAGAAAGTCTGTTTGTCTCTACTACATTTAAAAGTGGAGGAAGGATTCTAAATACAGATGAATGAAACCAGTACCGAGCATCAGCCAGTACAAATTGCAGTCATTCAAGAGTAGACAGACTGGTGACAGTGAAAGGATGACAGAAGCTTCAGGTGGCTTGTATCCACAAGCTATTATTCTTTTATACCAACAAAGCATAGGAGCACTCAGTGGTCAAATTTACTCAAAAATGTATACAATAATTATACATGAGTATGTGTTTAGAAATTACTGGTATGCAATCATTGCTCATCTTTAGAAGTATCTTCTTTATCATGGATTTCCCATAAATATTTTTTGGCATAAGTTTATAGTGTTAGCAATTTCAAGGATTAGTCACTATCTACGTGAATAGAAGTTTTGGGCAGTGCAGCTAAAGGCTAAATTTTGCATAAATTTTATATCAATGTAAGCCAGTGTTTCTGCAAACAGAAGCAGTCCTGGCCAGTCTTGGGCTGCTCATTTTCACTTCATTCAGCTCCTTTCTTTATGCAAATACAGATGATTGTGTGACTGTGAAACCATAGTGAACTAAAATTAAAAAAATGGGTTTTGTCTGGCTAGTATTTACTCAGATCTCCTCCCTATTCCAGATCCCTAGAGAGATACACATTCCACTGTGTAAATGGGAAACCTGGGGTCAAGAATAAGCACTTGAAGCCTGAGTAGAAGGCTCTTTGTCCCAGTATGGCTGACAAGCTGTTTATGGTTGAAGATACATTTTCAGAAACAGCTAGTCCTAATTACCTTATTAAATAGATTATACAGGGTCAATTGTTTTTACCAGCACTGAGCGTTTCTTTGGCAATATCAGAAACTCCAGCTTAAGTTTTGCCTCTGCTGTGTATCTGTTGTTCCTATAATGTGAATACCTTTTGTTTGTGAAGGCAGAGTGGATTATTCCTTAAATGATAATATTAACACATGTCAGAACTCAACTGCTTTCTAGGCATACGTAAAACTTTTATTTTGTAACACAGTTGTTGACATCAGTCATATTCCACTAACAGCAGAAAAGCGTAAATTTTGAATTAGTCTTTGATTGCTTTCATTGATACCCACAGGGTTTATGCAGGCCTGGTTGTAAAACAATGCTGCCTACTGTAATACAACACAATTTTCAAACAGAACACTTACTTAAGACTTAAAAGCAGCTCACACTGTGACACTATTTCAAGATGATTGACTGTAATAGTTACAGATTAGTTGAAATGCATTACAGGATATGCATTATATATCAAGACATTATAAGTCATGAGAAACTACTGTCAAGGAAGAAATTATGATAGCTCATCTTGCAATGCTAATTACAAAATGTCTGGAAAATATGTTATCTACATTTATGAAGCTTCCTGCATTGATCAATGAAGTAGATATGACAGTGTAAAGACGAGTACTATGATTGCTAAAACCTCAGTCAAGTAGGTATCTAAATGGCACTAGAGAGCTATTCACAAATGCATATTGGCGCAACACTATTCTATGGAATAAGAGATGTTTGGAAATGATTTCATAACCTTAGTTCCATAAAGTAGTTTTGCTCAAGTTGTCCAGTATGTGTAATATCCTCCTACATAACTAAAGATGACGATATGCAAATCTAGCAGCTAACGAGGAAACAAGCTGTATAATAGACAAATGAGATCCTAAAATGTGTTTCACTTACAAAGCACTCCTGACACTTACAATGAAATGCTAAATACCATTCTGGACATTCTAGTTCAGGAAAATGAAACAGAAATCAGTATAGATGCAGAGAAAGGTAGGCAAGAGAATGAGAGCCTTATCTTGCTAAGAAAAGGTTTTATGTAGCCTTAGCCTACATTAGTCCTATATGGAAGCACAATGGTCATAAGATAAGAAATATTTGAGCCAAAGTCATCATCAACAGCAAAAGGAATGGTTATTAACAGCTCAGATATACACCTCATCTGAAAATTAAATAAATGTACCTACCTAGTGATAGCAAAAATCAAATTCTGCAACAGCCTTTCAAGCAGTTGATTCAAAACCCCTAATTTTGTTTAAACTGAAATTATGAAAGTTTAGTAAACACCTTATTTAGTGTGATTCTCTGCAATAGAAGCAGGTTGGACTTCATAAAATCATAGAATCACAGAATAAGGAAGGGAGTAGGAAGGGGGCCATTAGGATCATGGAGTTCAACTCCTGGCCCTGTGCAGGATACACCAAGACTCACACTATGTGCCCAAGAGTATTGTCCAAAGGCTTCTTGAACTCTGTCAGGCTTGGTGCTGTGACCACTTCCCTGGAGAGACTATTCCAGTGCCCAGCCAGCCTCTGGGTGAGAAATCTTTTCCTGATACCCAACCTAAACCTGCCCTGACTCAGCTTCCTCCATTCCTTGAGTCCTGCCACTGGTGGGATCAAAGTTCTTCAAGCCTTAACATTCCTGTTGCAACCGAAATGCCTTCTAAAATCTGCTTTTGAGTTAGCTTTCCCATCCCTTCAAACACTTTTTATAAAGTAACAGGATTGCTTTTATCCTTTGCAATAGTATTAATACCAAGTCAATGGTTATCTCCTTCTACCTCGTCATCACTGTCTCAATGATAATTAGTATATCTGCATTACATTATATCTGTCATTAGTACAAGACTGGAGTATTCTTTCCTGCTGCAACAGTTTGACTAAAAATGAAAATAACTGAAAAATTGAGAAGTTCTTTCCATGTCTACCATCTTTGGGAATATGATGGAAAATCTGCTGTTATTTAGAAGCTTCAGGTTATACATTGTTAGAAGAGCAGCCTCTGTAAGTCCATAAGTGCCCTTTATATAAATAAAGGCATAAGAGTAGCTAAAACCATGGAACCATTTAGAAGAGAATAAAGAGACGTGAGCCGGTCCTGTCTCCACCTGTGGAACTGTGGAACTGTAAGATAATATGGTATGAGGGTCCTGATTAGTGGGATCACAGAATGATTATATATTGATTAGAAATTTTGAAGTATGTAAAATTATTTAATGGCTTTAGATCTATTTTTCCTCAGAATAGAAAATATTGAATTTCTAGCCACATCTTCACTAATTTGAAATGCCTTTTTTAGTTAAAAAATGGTTCCTTAGTCACATAATCATTCCTATGGAATATGGAATAATTGTACAAAATAATCTTTGAAAAAGTGGATAATTGAGTACTTGAGACCATCTGCAGTCAAAATTATTAACAAATCATTCACAAATAGTACTGTCAAATTTAAAAAAAAATTATGTTTCTGTAGAATTTTGCATTATGCATTAAGAATATTTGCTAGCAGAAGAATTTTGCATTAAGAATATTTGCTAGTGGGCAAGAGATAGAGTCATCAACCATTAGCTGTGTCCTCTACTGAAAACTTGTCAAGAACTGTAACAGTACCTATGTGTCATTGGAGTAATTCTGCCATATCCTAAATTACCAGTAATGTTAAGTGAAGCTAGGAAGGTCATTCTGCAGAGAAATAGACTCATGCACCGGTATGTGTATTATCTTGATGCTAGTTTGAATGAGTCTGATTGACACTTTTAGGTAAGCATTTGAACACAACTATTTTCCAGTATACACACATTTTGTTCTCTAATGTTAGGATACTAAATAAAGATTTATTGATTTGAAGCAAAAATCACAGGTTCACAAGACATAAATGAGTATCATGATTGAAAATCTATTCTGTCACTTGCGGTTGGTTGTATTTTTAGCTTTGGGAGGAAAGCCAGAAGGTAGTTCAAAGCCTGACCTTTACTCCTCAATAATCAGACCTATATATAGTGTTTTACTGGACATGCCTTCATAAAAGACCTTCAGATCCTTGGTCTCCCTATTCTGCTCATTAAACAAAAAGGTTGCAGCTATGGAAAAGGTTACTTTGCTACCAAGTAGATGGGGTAAATGTCTTTCTAAAAGGAATAGACTCCTCATCTCAGATTCCACACACTTCTTGGATTTAAGAAGCGGGCATTTTCACATAAGCACCTATTTTGCTGCTTCTCTCCAAATGGTATTTGCCTGCTTGGGTGTATAATTTTTTGCATATTCTCTACAGTAAATGAATATCACTCTCCTTCAGCTATGCAGCATTGTTCTAATTGAGAAAGGCAAGAAGCATTAATCATCAAAAAGGCTCCAAACATATTTGCTTAGATTTAGTACATTATAAGCAGCAACATATACTTGCCTCTAGGGCTGACTTGACCTATGTGCAAAGCTTGCTTGCTGTATATGTGTCATATTTCCATAACTGTTTAAAACTTCAGAAGGAAGAGAAACAAAGATCTATGGGAAGAGTTGAATACAAATTATCACTTTCCTATCAGTAGATTATAAGATTATTTAATTAATTATAAATTAGGAGTAAACTCTTGATGTCTTTCAAAGGCTCAAAACCAGATTAAAAATCTGAATTTTGTTGTGATTGGATATTTTATAAGAATAAAACCATTTTTGCAATACACAGAGTGGCTTATATGTGAAAAATATAAGAAAACAGAAAATGAAAATACAGGCTTGACTACTAAAAAGATTTGCTCTGTCTTCTGAAAATGCTTCTCTTGTCAAAGCAAAATATCTTTCATTGAAAAGATGTTACTTGAATATAAGATAGGCAGACACCACACTTTCCTGACCTTGTACATAAAAGAATTTTGCATTTCCATTAAAAATATATGACTTGTAGGACTCAGCTGACAAACATGGCCATCTTCAAAGCCTGAGGATTTGCCTCTATGGCCAACCTGGTTTATGTGTTCTTTGGCAGCTCCTTCCTTTGTTAATAATTTACAGTAGTTCTCAAATAGTTTCAGTCAGCCTCAGTACAGAGTTCCAATTATACCTTAAGGAGAATCATGTAACAATTACGGCCAGATTCCAGCACAGTTTGAAATGAAAACGCTTAGAGGTGATTAAATACTTTTATGATCTAACCATATCCAGATTTTCTTGGAAAGAAATTTCTGTCTCATCATCTTGAAAGTTCCATGGCAAATTAATATTAATATATATGAAAGCACTATTTAAACAACTGAACTAACATAAAGCATGCTTTGTGGCAGGATCCAGACCCCAGCTTCTCCAAGAGACAGTGATATCTTAATCAAAAATGTGTGTTTCCTGAAGATCAGTAGAGATAAGTCTGACTACTCTTCTAATTGATAATAAGAATAATCAGTTACACACTTCCCTAAAGAATCTTATTTTTTAAATGAGATTTGCATATAAGTTTTCCCAAGATTCCTGAAGGATACATCAAGGACTAAACAGGATACTTTGTTTTAGTTACAGAATATCCACTGATGCTGTAGACAAGCTTGAGCAAATAATTCTGCCCAAATTTTTCATGATTCTGACTAACTTTATGCAAGATCAATACAAATTGTGAAGGAAATATCTATCCCAGAAAGGTTGAGTAAATCATGTTCATTAAGAAATCAAGTGTCTAAGTTTTTTGGATATACAACTATCTGTTGTATATATCCCATTTATAAATATCCCATTTATATCTTGAAAAGACATTAATGGGGAACTAGTTATGCTTTATATGTATTTCACCAATAAGGTAAAAAATAGAGTACACAGGATAGAAAACACAAAATTCTGGTTTCATTTGGGTAAGGAGAAATTTTGGTGCTTCTATCAGACTTCTCTTTGCAATACTGCTAGGGCTTTTTAAAAAAAATTCATCTTGGTTTATGTAATTCTCTTATTTTTGGCTAAAGTGGCAGAATTAAAAAAGATCCAGAACTAAATGCCTTCTGGTAGTCTTTGAAAAATTGATGAGTGTGTAAGAAACAAATATCTGGTGGTTTAGTAAAGTAAAATATGATGAAATGTGAGTAAAATTAAATGAAAAGTAGAATGGAATGAAATTTTGAATTAAGGTTTTCTTCAATTAAAATTTTATTGCTAACAGTTATTAGGAAGTATCTGAGTTTAAAAGAAAGTCTTGTGTCTGTTATTTGTGAAATCTGGCTCCAGTGAAGTGACTGACCCAAAATGAACTACAAGTCAGAAATTCAGAACTACTACAGAAATTCAAACAACATCCCAGCACAAAAGATACACTCTGAACTAAATTTCTTCTTTAAACTTCAAAACAGCATTTATCATCTGTATTCTGTGGAAAACCAGCTGAGCGTTCAAAGTCAAATGTGCAATCAGTAATATTTGCTCTTGGAATGGTATATTCATGTGTTTTATTTTGAATTCATGTAGGCTGAGTACTCACCTGGCTTTTATGATACTCAAAAATTCCTTGTACAAGAGGAAAGCTATAGCTTCCCTGTTAATCTGATTCATTTCCTGACAGCTACAAGAGCCCGGAAATTCATTTTGTGGCTGAGGACTGCCTCCAAGAACTCATGATGTAATACTACACTGGGATGGATACAAGAGAAATGCAGAAATAGTGAGCATGATGAAAATATTCTGAAATAGTGATGAAACAGCATTCCACAGCTCAGCCTATCCTGGTTTATGCATATCAAGAGTCATAGTCTTCAGGAATATAGTAGTTTATATCATGCTTTTATCATATTGAGGCAAAGCAAGCAGACCCCTTTGGTTCTGGAGACTGACATGAAAATATCAGAGGTACAATTTCTCCTGGAGGGTCTCTTTGGGAATGTAACCTCAGTATGTTTTTGGCTGAAGATTATTTTGATGTCTCTTTATAAATACATTCCTACTCTGACCATCAGTCTTCATATGCAAGTCAGTCTTGAGTTAAATTTTCTTTTTCTACTTTTTCCATTGGAAAAATATTTTTCCATTGGAAAAAAAAGAATTATATCCTCAAATGCTCTAATCCCCTATAGACTTCTAATTTTTTTTTGCAAATATATAAAACATAAACCTTTCTCCTGCTATGTGATGTATTGATATTCTTGGTTCACTGTTTGTTTGTAGTAAGCAGTCTAAATTCTTCATCTTAGAAAGGCCTTTGCAATTGGATGCACTTTTTTAATCCCAGAAAAAAAAAGCAAAAATGCTATGTGTCTTCCAGCTGCATTTTATCTAGATGGTAAAAAAAGACACCATTACACAGTAGTGACCTCTCTGACCACAAAAGAGAATAAAAAGGATTAGTCAAAAATGACAAATGCACATTCTAAAAATGGTTATAGGATACTATCCATAATTGTGTCTCAAGATTAGATGTAAAAGACAAGGCATTCAGACACTGGTACTATGTCTTGTCACCTTAAAAAGACAACACTATAAGCAGGGGAACATTAAATCACGAAGATGATGCCCTCAGTTTCCAAGTTAACTCGGCAAACTAAAACTTCAATTCACTTTAGTCTTCTCAAATGGGGAAATTTGTGACTGAAGAAAAAGAGAAAATACTTTTAAATCCCAGTGCTCTGATTTTATTTTTGAAGATATTTTTATAATTGCTATTTACATTATATTTGATTGTGACAGTTGCAGAGAATCAGCTCAATACTAAGATCTATTTAGATTTGTATGCAGCATTTTAGCACATTAAACACAGCTCATGTTTTTTAACTTTTCTTGTCATAGTTCAATACCTCTTTGACATGCATTAAAGACATCACCAAAGCTTTCAAAATGTTTTGACAAATCTTGTCTCTATATGCACTTTATGGTAACTTGAATGCAAAGCCATTTTGGCACTGTGTTCCAATTGAATATAGTGTAAATTCTTCAAAATTTTATTCCAGAAAAAACCCTACTCCACCAAAGGCAATTGCAGTAATAAATACCAGAAGTAGTTCATTTCTATTCAGCACTACTGCCCCAAATCTGGCAACCTGTTTTGTCCTTCAGAAAGACAAATCCATTGTGCCATTTTACTACATGCATGATAAATTAGATTATATTAAAAAGCTGCTTCAAAATGGATTTATCTGTATTTTTTTGTATTAATAGTCAGCACTGGATGTATTTTTCAATCATAGCTCATTTGAGTTAGCTTAATGTGATGGAATATGATTAATCAATATTCAGGCTGACAAATCTGGTGTTTTCTGTGTTTTCATCTAGGATGATCTTTAGCTTTTGTGTAGTTCTCTGCAATATTTTCTCTTTTTTGCAATATGTTCTTGGATGAATAATGACAATTGAATTTTCTCTGGGCTCTGCATCAGTACTTGCTGAAGTAATTGGGAGTAGTTTACTCTCTTGGCTATTACTTTATACTTCTCTGGATTTAGGAATACAGTCACATAATTTACAGTCCAGAGGGTCAACCATTCTTTTCCATTCTACTCAACTGTATAGATCTCTGTTCTTCAAACCTTGGAATTGACATTGAATAAGAAAAAGCTTTCAAAATTTTCTCATAGATAAATTAGTTTCAAGGGGCTCATATAAAACTAAAATTTTTTCTAATTATTAAATACCGTGAATGATTTGTAAATGAGGGATCCATTCAACTGGGGCTGTATCACACAATTTTTCAGAGTTTAACTAAAGGTGGGTTTGCATTGAAAGTGAGGCAAAAGCAACTGATACTGATATGTGAGGGCATGTGCTGGCTTTGGATACTGAGACCTTCTGTCATTAGTTCTGTTTTACCTAAATCATAAGGATAATCCATAGCACCTATCCTGTCTGGAGCTGGAGATGATTAAATACAAATGTCAGAATAGATTAATCCATAGGCATAAAAGAAATTCAATGTGATAGTGTTCTGCAACAGGCACATGTAACTTACCCTGTTGACCCTGTACCATTGGCACCAGCTCTTTATACGTGAAGGGTGGATATACCATATTCAAAGACAACAAAAGAAGTCTCCATTTTCTTTAACCAATGTGCAAATTAGAGCAAGAAGATAAAATATTGCATGTATCATATGTATATACACTAAAATTGATAACTACATATTAATGACTATTTTGAATGAAATAAAGATAGTTTTATGCAATTAAGATATTTAAGTTAAGATAAACACATTTAAGACAGATTTGGAAGGGCCTCTTGCATCATCATTGCTACTTTCTGGCTCTGCAGGAAGTCATGTGCTATGATTCTTTTTATTGCTTACATTCACCTTTGCAAATGAGGTTCCAGACCTATTTAATAAAGTGGGTTGGAGTTTTATTACTGCAACAAAAAATAAACTAACAATATTATTCTCTATGCCTACTCCCTCTTAAATTAGGAAAAAAAAAGAATAAAAAGAGCATAAATTAATTAGCCCAATTAACCGCATTCTTGGCCAAAGTTTTCTATATGCAGTTCCTTTGTGTCCATTATTTGAAAGATTTGATTCAATGTTGGTTGCAGGAATGTGTTGTGTATTCAGGTATTTCATCACAATGGAATTTTGGATGATCACGAGAAATTCAGGAAAATAATTTAATTAAATAACATTTCAGAGCTCGCACTGCTTCAGAGCCAAGTCTGACATGCTAAACTTTTATTGACAGGAATATCATTGTGAATTAAAAGTGATGATCATTAATTAGAAATAAATCTGTAAGTAATTGTTTTTATATTCCCTTGATACACATTTAAAATTGGAATAAGATGTTTTCTTAAGATTACTGGGTTTTTTGAAAATTCGGCTTCAGGTCACCTTTCACCCACACATTAAATCATCAAATCTAGATAAAGATAAGCTTATGTAAGTGTATCAACACTGGTTGATCAGTGTTAGTTGCCTGAATCACTGAGGTTACTGGTCTGCTAAAATTCTTGGCTAAAACCCAAGATATTTCATTTCAAGCTTAAAAAGTTGTATTTTAACAAAGGCTTAGTTCAGCCTTGCAGCATAGGTGCAGCTGGAATACTGATAATGAGAAAGGAGTAACTTTAGAAAACATTTTCTTTAGGCATAGGGACTGCAGTCATAGTTCATGAACCAGCGAATCACAGGGCCGGGGCCTGTTGCATACTTAGAACAGAATCAGTTACATCTTCTAAAAGATTTTGTGCACAAAAGTATTTTCTCTTTTTTTTTTTTTTTTTATTCCTCCAGCTACAGCAGTTGTTCTAATACATGGAATTTCCTTTCTTTGCAAACAATTATTTTCTTGTATCTTTAGGTGAAGTTTCTGTGACAGAAATTGTATCAGTTGTTCATGAAACGTTTTTGCCCAACCTTTTTGCAAAAAATTCCTAGCACTTTACTTTCTGCTCTATTCATTCAGGGAGTCAACTGAACCAACATAAATTTCTTGCAGGTAGAAAATTGTTTTGAAAACTCTCAACTAGACTAAATGGGAGAAGTTTTTGCACTAATTGCTTGAATTTCCCTGAGACTAAGGGTCATTCCACTGATTGAAGGGGCTTTGTAAGCCATCCCTAAGGTTAACTTGACTTCCTGTAAGTAGTGGTGCAGCTCCCTGAAATAATCTTTTATTCCAGACATATGTTCAGGATTAGAAACTGAAAGGCTGTTGTCATGGGAACCACAAGAAGACTTTTCGTTGTCCAGAGTTATCCTAAATAAAATGGATAAACTTTGAAATGTAGTCCTCATTAGAAGTCAGGAAGACCCTTGGTCCAGTGGGGAAATACATGAAAGAAAAGATGTGCTGCAGTGTAAAACTCTCTCCAGTTATGTAGAAATGTTGAAGAGTTTTTGCTAAGGATCTAGAGCTCACAAAAAACCCTTATTAAAGTTCAAGAACGAGAGATTGTGTTTGTATAGCAGAAGCTTCAGAGCTGATGAATATGAAGACAGGGCAAGTGGCCTGCAGAGCCAGTTGAATGCTCTGCTTTCACTGCAGGCTTCTGATTTGTTTGTCAAACTTACAGCACTTTAGCTGGTGGAAATTGCTTTTTGCTTTCAGCTAAATAAACTGACCCAAACAGATGGAGCATGAGAAAAGCAAACCAATGTCATTTTCTAATTTATATCTGCTTATGGAATTCTTATGTACAGTCAGTCATGTCTCCACATAGGAAGTCTCTTTGTTATTAATTCAGAGGCAAAAGATCCATGGAGGCCAGTCAGCACTGGCTGAGTAACTTACGAATACCAGGGAAGGTAAGGTACAAATATTTAGTAGGAGTGGAGGGAGTAGCAGGGTTCAGAGAAGTTCTGAGTAGACAATTTATTTTTATTGTGTTTGTTTCTTCTGGCTTCCAATTTGGTTTGCTGAAAAGGACTTGGTATAGACAAATGTATGCATAAACTATAAAATGATTGTTGAGCGGGAAAATAATTTAAAAATATAACTATTTAAAGCACTTAAATGCTAGGTATTGATCAACATCTGAAAATGAAGCCATCAAATTAAATAACCTGCCTTTTTTTCTCTAACTTTTTTTAACCCATGTGGAATGTTTATTCAAAGCAAATTAAAAAAATTATTGAACTTCTTACATTTATTTCTGCCTCAAAAGTTTACCTTTTTTAAACACTTCCTCTTTATTCTTCTGCAATCTAGATTTTAGAATTTGAAGAGAACCTCTTTCTCAGTTTGTCATCTCAGTTGATATCACAACAGATCTAGGAAGAAGAATCAATTCCCTTTTTTTCTTAGTGCATGAACTTCTGATTTTACTTTTATTTCAGTTTTATTTTTTGGAAGATGCATGTGTAGCTGTTTATTATTGACAGGTAAATTATCTCTAAATTAATAGATGATGAACTGCTTGTTTAACCTATTGAATAATTCTTATTTCTCACGAGTGAATGATGTTGTATAGTATTACACTTTCCCTTCCTGCTTAAATGAAAGTAATCAGCTTTAAAGAATAATGAATTTCAAACAGCAAATAAAGATTAATGAACAATGAGTAATATTATATTCTTATCCAAAATCAAATATCAGTATTGGCTTATATTAGTGCAATTATTTGTAAAAAACATAAATTTTCCAAATGTTAGTTGAGAATAAAGCAACTTTGCTTATTATTAGGAAATAAAAAAACCTACTCTTAACACTCCCTGTATATTTGAATAGTACTTCTGCTTAATTACTCCCTTTGAAGAATGATTATGATCATCCTTAAAGGATTATAATAAATAAACAAATAATAAACACAGCAGTGTTTCAGGTGCTTAGCTACTCAGCCAGATATTTGTACTTCTGTACAAATGGCAAGTTTTTCTGAACCACGTAGTATGATAAATGTATTCCCTCTGCCATACTATTTAAATGGATAAGGAGAATAAACCGACAAATTACTTTAAAAATAACTTTCAAATTGCAAAACATATCAGTTTTGATTTTATTCTGTCATATTTCACATTCTGTGAACTTTAAATATACCATTAAAATTCCTTTTAAACACAAGACTGGAATTTTGCACTTTATATTTAAATATTAAAAACCCCTTTTTATTTAACTTCCATATAAAAGATATTATTTTGAAATTTCAGAGAACTTGGTAAGGGAAATAATAAAAATATTTCTTATAGAGTTGTTTTCAGTGATGAATTTTGATATTTCCACCATGTTTTCTGATTTCTTCTCCATACCTTGAATTTTAGGGGCTAAATTAACAAAATACTCTGAGTGCAAACCTATATTAAGAGTGACATTGCTAACAAATCAGATGTTAGAACAGTGATTATAAAGGGCTACCCATATTTTTTCTAGTACAGTTCTCTCTAAGAAGTGCTGGGAAAATATTGGTTTTGGTGGTGAAATTAGTGTTTATTCACATAATCCGAGATCAGGAAATTATCCTTGTTCGGGATATAAACACAGGATTAGGATTAGGAATGTATGATTTTTCTGAGTGCTATATAGTAAAAATTACTGCATATAATTTAAAACATTAGTAGTTCTTTATCTATGCAAATTTTTTATAATTTTTGGCTAAATATAAAAAATGTGGTTTTGAAAATTTGATTTAAATGATGTTATAGTAAGATTGTATATCCATTGTTACAACTTCTATAAGAATCATATAAAACAGTAGATTGTTTATTATTTCTTTTAAGTCTCGTACAAGCATAAACTGCTTAATCTTCATGCCGTTTTAACTAGCATTCTTAGCTGAAATTTCTTCCCTGGATAACTTCAAATCTCTGTAGATTCTATTGCCATTTTTAGACTTTCATTTAACCTCAATCACTTAGTTTGGCAACTGTTAACTCCAATTCCTACCAGTCCATTCAAGCATCTGAATGTGATTCACACTTTCTTGGATATTAAGATATATCTATATTGAGCTGATACTTTATTTTTAGCATCACCTTTCCTGATCTAGTGAAATGCAACCAAATAGCTCCTGAATAGGTTCCTGGCTCTGTCTTTTTCTTTGTCATGATATCATCAGTGGGAGCTGTGAGTTAAGCCTAGGTTTGTTCTGCTTGTTTTTATTTGAGAAAAATGTATCTACTTTCTTTTCCTTCCTTTTGGGGAGGGAATTGTTTCCTATTCATCCTCTCTGGCCTTTTAGCTGCTACTAAATATTGACAAACATATTCTGCTCGCCTATATATTTGGCCAAAAGGCTGTCTGGTTTTATCAGCTTATGAACATTTGGTTAATTCCTGTTGCATTGCAGGTTCTGCCTTGTTTCTGAGGCTGCAGATCCTGTCCTGTGCCTAAGTATTTCAGAAGTGTACAGACTTCTGTGACTTTACCAACAAATTGAAAGTATTTGCAATGGTTTCCTTATGATCAGTAACACTCAGAGCTTGGCTGTCATGCTACGAGACAAAATCCAGCTACACAGAGGCAGTCAATGCCAAGAGGAGAGCCCTGGCTGGCAAAATCCACAATGAGTGTGCCTTACAGACTGTTCAGAAACTTAATCCTATTTCCATAAAAGCATGTCACAGTGTTCACCACTCTCTCTATGTATTCTTGACAGATAGCTGGCTTGTCAGCTGATTTCGTTATGATTTGAAAAGAGAAGTAAATATAGTCCTGAAAATGGATATGCACCAACCAGAAGTATGTAACTACTACTTCTGTGTTCTTCACTGTTTGATTCCTCACTCCTGTTACACTGCACAGGGAATCTCAGAGTATCTGCAGACATGCAGATAGTTTCACATGTGGGATCTGGAAGTCCTGGAACCACTCAGTCATGCTTATTTCCAAGGAAGCAGATTATTTTTCTAGTATTTTCAAATATTCAAAGTATCAGTCTCTTGATGAGTAAATCATTATAATGCCATTATTATCAGTGGAGGTAATCTGGCTTATACTGGCAGAACTCCTGATTAAATAAAGATTTCCAATTAGTAGTGACAATAAGGAACAGAACTTGTCTGTGCCTGAAGTCCTCTTATCTCGTCCTTAGTTAAGATTCAGTGACTCCAAAAATGTATTTGCCTAGTGTGAAAATAAAATGTTTATGCTGCACATTCTGAACTTCATTTGCCATTGGCTACAGAATAATTCTAAAATATTCACTGAAAATAAGTTTGTTAACACTTCTATTTATGCTTAAGTTTCCTGTATTTTAGTTCCCTTCTGATTTTCTTCTTCTGTTTTGCTGAGAGCATTGCCTGAATTAAATGCTCCATTGAAGTGTGGAAAATTTCACCTGGCTCATACTCTCAGCTTGTAGGATATCTGTTGCATCTGCTGCTGGGTGTCTGTCACTTGCAAATCCACTTGTATATTGAAGGCTGCTGTCTCCTCTGCCAATCAAACACTCTATTTGCACAACCTTCAGTTATTTTTCCTGATCTTCATGATACCATGCTTTGATGAGCCTTGCATTCCACCTTCATAATGTCTAGCTCACCTATGTTTGCTTTGTGTGCATCTTTACCTTTCAGTATCATATCTAAATTATACATCTTTCAAAGAGTAATAAAGTATCAGAGCTGTTGCATATATGACAAAAGTTTGTAATAATCTTGATATCTAGGGTACTACAAGGTTGAGGAGAAGTAGACAAAAATTTCTATAGGGCAAAGTTTCTCTTCACCTTAGAGAAAAAGCATAATACCCTTAGTGGAGTGCTCACTTTTTCATGTCCTGTCCCACTTTTACTCTGTGCAATCAGTGCTAATAGATTTCATAATTTTATTCCTTGCAGATCAGAATAATTGTTCTTATCACATTTTATTTGAAATTATTCAAAATTGGTATGTACAAGGAAAAAATGAGATATTTCTGTCTTCAGTCTGTAACATTTTTTAATAATTAAAATATTCCTTTAAGGCTTTTAAAGGAAGACAACCAGACCAACAATTATTTTTTTAATATATAGAGATTATTAAATTATTTTTGTTTTGACTGTAGCTCTATTTCTTTAATACATTACCATGTTTTTTACTTTTCTTTTGTGTTCATAATACTCAAATTTTCAGTTTTCCCACTTTGCTTCTGAGCTCAAAGTGCTTGCTGTCAATCTGATACTTTGCAGTGTATGCAAAGTGTACTTTTTGCATGGAATGCTCCTCTAGGGATCCTAATTATAGTTTAGGAATTTTCTATATTCCCCAGAGCCTGCTGAACTTAGGAGCTCTTAAAAGTGCTTCCAAAGCATTATTTAAATAGACTGAATGATTAGAGATTAACACAAGTATAATTTTATGAGTTTGTACATGCACATGTAGAAGTTGCTGACATACAAAAGTATGTCAACAAGACATATAAAAGTTACAGTAACGAGCTGAGGTACTTGACAGTATAAATATTAGAGTAGACTATTGATTACTGAGTGTAATAGGTGGAGAAGTATTTTAATAGCAATCTTGTGCAGTGGGCCATGGAAGAGCTTTGCTGTCATGGAAAATTAAACTAAGCCCTGGAACCTCTATGACTAAGGAGATGTATAAAGCTTGGATTGAACACCTGCTGGCAGAGAATAAAATATTCACCATAAATTAGGTATTTGTAGTCACGGATGCATGTTTTAAGCCTCATAAAATTACTTATTGTATGACAAAGGTGATACAAATTTATTGTTAGACAGTCTTTTGCAGGTATTTGATGTGACTGCTTTGTAAGATCTGGTTCTGGAGACACCTGGAGAAGTTTAGTTATACTGAAATCAAAGAGGAAATCTGTATAAGTAGTAAGAAGATGACATGTTTGAGGCCTGAAATTAGATGAAAAATACTTTAGAAGAAAACAATAGATTTGTTTTTCTACTTTGTACATTTTAGTTAAACTATTCATAATAAGATGGGACAGTCATGAAATGCTGAGATAAGAAATATTTGATTAAAAGAAAAAGTAGTGGTAATAATTTTTTATTATTATTTTAGGAAAATATTGTCTTTTGTGCAATTTTCATCTCTTTTAATTGTGGAAAGAATGGAAGTCTTAGAATTTTAAACATAGTCAAATAGGAAATTTAAGACCAGTGTTTCTTGTAAAATATGTTTCAGTAGGCAGGTAGTATCATTGTCTCCAAATATTTTGGCTCTTTAAGTCAGAAGCATATTTTTTCATCTTTCTCATGGCAAATATATAATATGTGCACTTTTATTCACTGGAAGTTATATACATATTAAAGCTATATGAAAATATAGCACTTAATACCTACACAGTGCTTGCTGGTGTCTTAAGAAGTCACAGCAGCTACAGACTTTGCAACTGATACAAAAAGACTAAAGTATGGGTACTATGGAGAAATTGTTTTGCCATCATACGTTAGGAGTTTCTCAGCATATCCACTTTCCAGCCCACAAATCTTCCATGAGTAATTAATAGGGGCTAAAGGGACTTGAAATCTGGACTGGAAAAAGGACTGGGTTCGGTGTTTGTGTGGAGAGCCCTCTCTCTGTTAGCTCCAACCCATAAAGTATTTACAGAGAAATAGATAAATAAACTTTGAAACATTCAGGTTCATCTCTATAATGCGGCCTCTCTTGCAGCTTTGTGCTTCTGTGGGGGTGCACAGCCTCTAAAGATACAGCCCTAAGAGTTCACCGGTTCCCTTGAGATCTGAAGAGCTTTATCACAGGAGAAGTGGGTTGGCTGTTTGTATCCAAGTAGGGAATTCAAGGAAGCTGCCAAGTCAGCTATTAGCCAACAAATGAATGACAATATATATGAAGTAGAGTTCATGTTTCTGGATGATGGAAATTTCATTAGAGTCTATTTCCACTATCAATTATTAAATAAATTCACTGGAGACTTTTCCTTTCTTGTCTTACTGAAGACAAATATACTCTGAGGAAGTGTATGCTAACCCTGGTTATGCATGAGCAGATTTGGAAATAAGAGATATTATATCCCTTTTGTGCCAAGGGGATTTCCTGGAGTACCTCACTAAAATTCTGTGTCAGATGCTTATGCTTTTCAGGAATGAACTGATGTCAAAGAAATAAAAAACTGTATTAAACATATAAAAAAGAGTTGCAAAATGGATAGCAGGGAGTAGCAAATTCTTAAACCCTCAGGCAGACATCTGGAAAAATTGAAACTGAGTAAAGAGTGTAAAATTGGGGGTTTTAAAAATAAATCAGACTCTGGTAGTGGGTGTTCTAGCAATTTATCTGCCTAATTGAAAGGAGAATAAACATAAACACACAAACATAAAACTTTCTGATATTTTCTGTGTAATATGCAGAACCTACATACTTTAATTTCTGTTTTTCTTTATCTGGGTCCATACACAAAGTCTGAGCCTTGTACTGACTAAAAATCTATTCTCAACTGAAGTATATAAACCTACACATTTTTAGCTGGGATAACTCACTACTTTCAAAGACAGCTCACATTGTTCCAAGTTATTTTCTCATCAAAGGTTGTCATTCTGTTTCTTAATTTTCAGGTTTTGGTTCTTTTTGTGGGTTTTTGTTGTAGTACACTTGTTTGAATATGGAGAGAGACAACTGTATATCTGATATAACTATAAAGAAAAACAGCTATGAAAGAGAGAAGGGTTGCTTTGGGATTGAACTCATTGCTTACAGTGAGAACCTAATCTCAAGGCTGTGATTTGCACAAGAACCATGCTCTTCTTTACAACACCATAAAGCTAAAAACGTAGAAAATTTTCTCATAAATAGTCTACAAAACAGCTTTGATTTCCCCATATTATTTGATTTCCAGAATAATAAGAGGACTTTCAGACAGTACTCTAGGAAGAGTATTCTCCTGGGAAGCATCAGTGTGGGTCCTTAGAAGGCAATAGAACCATTCAGTTTTAGACCAACCTAATTTGTAATTACTGAGTAAAAGTGTTGAGTAGGATTAAAATCAACTAGGCTGGATAGCTGCAGACTATCCTCCACAGGATGTAGTTCAAAGCAATCCATTTCAATCCTTTAGTAAGCCAATACATTGCACAGAGTTTAAATAGGAATACAGTATAATTTCACTATGAGAATAAATCCATTCAAGGATTCCGAACATTTATTGCTGAAAAGATTATTGTGTTCTACAGGGAAATGGAATATGCGTTAACCTTTATTAAAAACAAAACCCTGAAAAATATAAAGTATGTACTAGGCCCATTGTCTACACAATAAATACCTAGGAATTAAAAGAAAACAAGAGAAGTTGAGAGGGTTCTCATAATTTCTGTATTCTTAATATGTTAATATCTTAATGCACTCCACAAGCACATAAACCTTTACCCACTTGGAATTTTGAAAACTGAAACTGAAGCCTCTGGGGCCTAGACACACTCTGGAAGACCAGCAAGCCAAGTAATGTCTGTGGCTACCAAGTACTCTGTGTGGCTAACAAACTAATCTGGAAAAGAACCAGCCAATGCCACATCTGCCAGACACAGCTGTCAGTCGACTAGAGCAGTCTGAATCTAGAGTACTATCAATGCTTTTTCACTGCAGCCTGTGCCAGCTCATGTCCTAATTTGTTGTACTAAAAAAACCTCTCAAAGTCCCTTGCTGTTAGTGATACTGGCCACTTTGTAGATCTGGGTCAATAAGATGCCAAATTGCTATATGGAAGCCAGAGGGGGGAAAAAAAAATCGATGTAGTCCCAAAAGACAGAAAGGTTGTCGCCAAAGGTCACTAATACTACTGAGACTGTTGCTATTTGGGAATAGAGATTTAACAGGCAATCTAGGAAAAAAGCCATAGATGGGAAAAGAAATGTCCAGTTTGCTGTTCCTTCTCTGACAAACTGATCATATGCTTATGTCAATAGATAAATTTCCTTGGTGACCTTTCTTTCCTCTCCCTCCCTCCTTAAAAAAATGATTGACTGAAACTAGTAGAAACCAGTGGAACCAGCTATGTCAACTAGAACTAGGCATAGATTGAGTTGTGATGAGGAACTGAACACAGTCCTGGGCAGGTACACAGTTTGTAGTAATTGGGAGTGGGGCTGCAGCCAAGCCTCATCCCTAATGGGCTCCAGTTCTGAAAAGCAGGTGACCAATATGGAAGGCAATGAGCCAGGGAGCGCCAAGATGCACTGAACCAATCACAAAAAGGTAGAGAGGACACACAGGTGCAGTGCATGGACATGGGGGTATAAAAGGCTGGGCTAAAGAGCAAAAAGGAAGGTGCCTGAAGCCTTCTGATGTGGTATGGTGTTACTCTTTTTGGATTGCAACTTTCTGAAATTGTTTGATGATACTCTGTATGGAGGCTATCTCAACTGAGACCTATGCTGTGAAAATTCTGCTCACACACATTTGCTCTTGTCCTGCTGGATTCTACTTTGTTTGGGCTTTGTGGGCTAAGGGGTTAAAAGCTCATATAAAAGAGTGGGAAATCCTACAACTGTAAAACCTTTTGAGTTATCTGTGTAGTTGCTAAAAAATGTGAGTGGTGACAGATGGAGAGCTACATTTGCAGAACCTCACTGAGGATCTTTTCAGCTGGAAGTAACAGGGATGGGACTTCCATTTTAGGCTTGCCCTCTATTGTAGCATTAATCAAATACTTCAGTTGGGACTGTCTCAGCTTTTCTCCATAGTAGCTAGTGCAATGCTGTGCTTTGGATTTGTGCTGGAAACTGTGTTAACAGTGCAGGGATTTTTTTGTTATTACCAAGCAGGGTTTACAGAGCATCCAGGCCTTTTCTGTGCCTCAGGTTGCCCTACCAGTGAGGAGGCTGGGTGTGCCCAAGGAACTGGCAGGAGACGTATCTGCTACAGCTGATCCCAACTGATCATAGGGGTGCTTGAGACCACGTGGCAGCAGGCTCAGCAATAAAGGGGGCAGTTTTTCCAGGGGGCAACTGCTCAGGGACAGGCTGGGCACCAGTTGGATGGTGGTGAGAAATTCTCATTTGCATGACAAGCCTTTCCTGAGTTTTATTTCTTTTTCTTTATTACTTTCTTTCTCATTTCTCTTTATTATTGTTTTTACTATTATTTTATTTCAGTTATTTTTCTATTCATATCTTAACCCAATAGTTTTCTCCTTTTTACCCTTCCAGTTCTCTTCTCCCTATCCTGCTGCTGAGGAGAGAGAGCAAGCAACTGTATGGTGCAGAGTTGTCAGCTGGGGTTAAACCATGACACTTTTTCTCTTTTTGAAGAACTCCAGTGTAATCTTTAGATAGCTTCCAATTTTATCATGAAACGAGCTGGGAACATGTTGAAGCTTTCTGACATGAGTGCTATAATGAATTGATAAAATGATCTTTAAGTTTTGATTAATAAATGTGGCAGACATCTCTGGTCTTATATCTTTAACTGCAAAAATCAAATCTCTATTTGCCAAGCAGGTAAAGGCTTATATTTAGTAATATAATCCCACCTACCATTCATAAATTTACATCCACTATTCAATTTTCTCAATAACACTACTCATTGTAAGATTATTTTGGCGTGCTAGAAGGTTGTCTTTATCTCACATCTCTTCTATTGGCTGGACAATCATAAGCATCAGTATTTCATGACCATAGTCACATCTGAAGTCAATGGGAAAATTTTAGCTGGTTTGGCTGGATGTGAATTATCCTGCTTCTTCTCCCATTTCATCATTGTTATGTTATGCATTGTTAGTATGTTGATGTGATTTAGCAATGAAAGGTAGTCATTCATCAAATGAGTTCTGTTCTGGATTTAGCCTCCATCCATGCTTCTCTGAGTCTGTCTTAGAAGAAATGTGTTTGTTCTTTTCTGTACTTTTACTGAAGGAAAACGAGAATTGTGTTATCAAGCCACTCTAGGAGAAAGATACTATCACTGTTGAGTAAACAGAGCACTCATGTTAAAGAAAACATAGTAACTGCTCAAGGAACATGACTTATAATTGAGATAGCCTGTACACTCTTTGTGGAAATATTTTTGCTTTAAAAATGGTAATTTTCAGCCTCTTGGTTAAACTTAACTGCTTATGGGAAAACTGAATTCTGAGCTTCATAGGCTAAGTTACCTATTCAAGAAAAAAAAGGTGATACAAACCAAAATAATGTTAAATGTACTTTTAATGCAATTGGCTTCAGCTTATAAAGAAGGTGACTGCAGGAATGGTCTGCTGTTACATCAAACAATGTATGCACCAAGGGAAAACAGGAGTGTCTACTTAGCAGCTTCCTGAAGTACTTGGTGTTTGCTGTAATAAAGCAACGTACTCAGTTTCCACTTTCATTTCTACTTCTCCAAGCACTTATGGATTAGAAAATTATTAATGTCTTATTTTCTCTTTGTGAAATGAGAAGTTTTCAAAAGAACTAGAAAATTAGACTGTAAGATTTCTGTCTCCTTTTAACAGCATGCCAAATGAAAAGTCTGGCAAAATTCTGTTTTGACAGGGACGATTGCTGATTATTTGGGAATGACGTATTGTTTCTAAATGATTCATTAAGCTGGAATTTAACTCTCATTTATTCTGCAATTCTTTATCCCCGTGTCTCTGAATGCATATCACAATTTTAGTTGCTGATAACTTAAAGGCAGATTTGACTATCAAAAGTAATTCCTTACAGGAGAACAATGAAAGATCAGTTACTGCACTTCCACTGTTAAGTGGCAAATTATTGGCACAGCTTGGAAAATCTTGAAGGCTATTAAAAGACCAATTTCCAGAATATAAATTCAAAGAATATGAAAAGAACATTATGATACATATCTGTTAGAGAACCCACTGAACAAAGGAAGACATGTAGAAACAGGAATATTTTCTGCCTTAAAGAAAATCAAAACAGATGCTAGGGACCAGAAAATAATGTTAAATCAATGCTCAAGCAAATAAAGTGAAATAAGCCCAAGCAATTTTCTGTTCTGCAGTTAAACAGAAAATTGTCAATGAAACAACTGACAATTTTCCTATAGTTATGCAAACATATGCAGGAAGAAAAGACCAGAGAAATGGAAAGACCTGAAAAAAAATATGAGAGTACTTCAGCTGCTAAAGCCAAGCTAAATTAAAAAAAAATCCTCAGTCATCCCAATACTTTCCTGTGTTATTCAAGATTTAGAATTCCTGATTCTCTATATTCTTAATGATATTTAATAACCACTGGATAGTGGTTTGTATATGCATACAAAAAAACCTGTGATTTGAGAAGAAAAGAATGAGCATTCACACCCAAACATCTGGTTTTTACTGGGGAATGTTTTATAATTTATCACTTAACATTTATAAACAACTAATTCTTATAAGCATGTGCAATTATGAGTATCTCAGCAAAGGATTTTCCTGAGATAGGTACTTACTACTGTGGGATTCCATGAGCCCATAAGTTTCTAAAATTGGACACTGAAAAAATGGAAGATCCCAAGCTGCTAGTTTGTTTAGAAAATATTCCAAGCTGGCAAGTTCTTGGCCTTGAGTTTGTAAATATGTGAAGAAGAGGGCTCTCCTTTCAACACTTCCTACATAAGCCCATAGAGGTTTACTATTTTATGTAATTTTCCTGGTAAACCCTTCATTGAATGGTGAATTTTCATAAAAAATACTGATTACGTATAAATACTACTTCTTTCCCAAAGGGAAGATGGAAGTTTTTAGGCTTCAATACTATGTGCAATTTTGGTGAGGTAAACAAAACCAGTTTATCATGAAGTTTAGCAAAAAATACTTGAATTTCACTATCTGCTCTATTTTTTTTTGTTTATATGCATCCAAAAATCTCATGTTTGTTGGGTGTAACATGACTAAATGTCATACATAAAAAGACACAGAATTTGTAATTAAGTCAGAAGTTTGCTGTAAAGCAAGAAGTAAGGTTTTTAGAAAGAAATTAAAAACAGGTCAAGAACTACTTTTGTATGCAGCCTAATGTTACTTTTCAGTCATATGTGTTTTTGAAGTTTCCCAATGAAATGCAATATATCAATATTTCCCTCTTTAATATCTAGCTTTTCTATTTCTAGTGCAAACTTTTTCTTTACAAAACTACCAGAGTCCAATTATACAGCATTTACCTCATAATTTAAAGAAATTAATTAGATAGCTGTGTGCTGATAAGATTGAAAACTACAGTTACTTTGTTGTGCTTTGTTTTATTTTTAAAGAAGACCGCTCTATTCATGCCAGGAAATCAGCTATAGCTTCTGATTTAGTTTAGATTACATTTTATTTTGAAGGGAATTGTCAATTTATTATTTTGCATGATGTTTCAATTTTTCTATATCCTATTAAAATATTCAGACAGGAATTATTGCCTCATATAGCAGACATGAGCATGTCCTTCTTTAAACCACTGATTAGACAGAATAGGCACTAAATGTTTTCCATGCATGGTGAGAACAATTAAGCTCTCTATAACTAGAAAGTACATTTTAAATTGAAAGTCAGCATCACTGACCAGAGACAGTCATATTTCACTGACATGGTATATCTTGGGGTTTTTTTTTTTGATGTGGGGTTCTCTTGCTGAATATATGGTGACAACAACTAAAACCTTGGGCAAATGCAAATTTATTTTTCAACCCAGAAGAGAGTATTTAAGGTTAGGAATTATTTAATATGATTAGCAACATGGATGTTTTTAAAAAAAAAACCCTGAGAAGGTAGGTTTGCAAACAGCAAACCAAATAGCTTTTTAGAACGTTCCCCTTTTAGGATTTTATGGATAAATACTGACTCTTTGTAGAAATTTTGAGAAAAAGGGGAATCCAATCACAACAAATATTGAAGAGTCAAAAAGAAAAAGATTGTCTTAATGATGAAACATAAATTGTTATTGAATCTAAGAAAATATTTTGGAGTTATTTCATGTCTTAAAGCAATGTGAAATTTGAAATGAAATGCTGTTGCTAACTGGAGGAACCAAACATTTGGCTTCAAAGATGAAACTGAGACTTTCAGATTTGGAGGAACATGGAGGAATGTTTCTCTCCTTTCTCAAATGAAGAGTTTCTGCAAATTGATTTGTGAATCCTTCATAATTGAACTCAAAATACACTACTGAGAAAATATTTTTTGTGAAAAACTAGCTACCTTCATAAGGATCTTTTAAGGCTGAAAAGGATCACATCAGGCTATTTATTTCCTGATTTATTAAACTGAAGGCTCAATATCTCAAACCAAGGCCTTAATACAAAACAGAGGACAGAGTAGACATGTTTGGTTTTTTTCTTATGTTCTTTCTCTCATTTTGGTGGAAAAAAGGAAAATACTGCTTTTAGGCTTACATGCTCCTTTATGCCTTGGGTGAAAGGAGACAAAGGTTTCTATAACCATATTAAAATAGGCCTTATAAAAAAATGTAAGTTCAGTGGTATGGGTAGAGTTTCAAATCAAACACAATAATCATCAAATTGTCATCACTTCAGGACATATCATACCCTTCATCTGCATCCTTTGTAATTGAATAGAGCTGCCCACATACTCTGAGGGCAGAATACAGCTGTGAAATACTGAAAAACTTGCATATTAGTCTCTGGAGATTATGGACAATTCAAGAGTTGATTGTCCCTTAGTGAAACTAATGGTTATATTATTAGATTAAAAAAAAAAAGTTCCTTTGCTCATTTGTGTCAATCCTTCTTTGGCTCTAACACCAAACAGGATGCCATTACTGAATTTGTTTATTCCAGGAGGTACCTACTTGCTCCCTATTTTCACCAGCTACACTAATGCACATTGAATATGTTAAGCAGATGATCTGCAATATCTTGAAGCTGATATTCTCCTGTCCCTTTACTGCTAGAGAGAAAAAAAGGCTACCTGAGGAAACCAAGTGAATACAGCTGCTTGGAAAAGAGTGGCATCAACATAATCCACTGTAAGAAGTAAGGAAGACATAGCCAGCAGTTATATGTAATGACAGTATGCTTTGCAGAGGCTGGGCAAAACTTTCTTCAAATAGTAATCATGGACACTGAAACTAGGTAAGTGAACAAGAGCTCTTATTCTCCATATCAATTTTACTTAAAGGAATGAAATCAAGAGGGATAGAGGCACCATATGTGCGAATAATCCTTATGGTTAGGCAGGCTGAATGAAACACTTCTGATTCACCCATCCTTCTTTCACTGTAGATGTACCAGTTGAAACTGCAGAGTTCATCTGCAATTTGGATGGCCTTAAAGATTAGCTGTGTTTAGCATCCAAGCTGTACCTTGACACTAAACAAAGAAACCAAAAAAATCTCCTTTTCAAACCATCAGGAGTAATATGAGTGTGAGGCCCTACCTGCACACTACAAATACTAGGCCATGACTACTGTCTAAAATGCTTTGAAGCTTTCTAGTTAAGAATTAATGTTTAAAGAATATACTTTTATGATGTATGGTGACATCAGCAGCTTGACTATTAGGAGTTAAGGAGAACTGCAGTGCAGTGATGCAGTATTTCACTTGCAGATCTTCTTGACATTTATCTTGATACAAAGGGAAGGGTATCCCGCTTCCATCAACATTAAAAAAAAATTTCAGTTTATAATTTTTTCTGATGATAGAATTTACAAATAAATAATGTTTTTGTGATATAAGCAACTGTTTTTCTAGATTAATTATGGATCAGATTATTTTCAAGGTTGTCTGAAAATAAAACATTTAAATGAACATCATTCTTAGCAGTAATTAGTGCTGTGGTTTATTTATGTTGCAGGTTGACCTCTCTGGCTAAGATTTCTTTTGGTATTGATTAGGATTGTTTACGCAGTGGCAAGTCCAGGACAGGAAATAGCTTTAACCTAGAGGAGAATTCATATTAAGGCAGGATTACACTCACTGTCAAGAAGATTTTATTCTGAATTACATCCTTATAGTTAATTGATGTATACTCATGAGATAATAGAGGCACTTTAGTAAGAAGAAATAAGAATGGTAGTCTTCATTAACACTAAAAGGCATATAGCTTTAGCTAAAGTTTTAATTTGTCAAATTTTTGCAGTTGATTCTTCAGCAGTAAAAATAACATTGTTAGCGTTCCAGACAAGGTTATGTAGGTTATGCTCATCTGAGTCATTGGTATTTCTTATTTAATCAGATTGATTTAAACTAGGTTGTAAACAAATGCAAATTTGCTAAAGTGGGGGGAAAAAAGGCTTTAATTTTGAGTGTTTGTCTTTAGTTTTGAGTGTTTTGCCCCACCACTTTATAGATTTATGTTCAATTTCTACTTTACAGAAGCTCAGTTTCCCTGCTGGAAAGTCTTGAGTTGTGAGATAAAGGCAGAGCTGGAGTCCAGAAACTGATTTGCCTATCATAAGGCATATCTATCAAAAACAAACAAAAAAACACCCCAGAAAACAAAGGAAAAGTTCCTTGCCTTCAAAACCACCCTAGCAGCAGAAAAGCAAGGTTGTTGCTATAAGAAATTTGCTTTGTATTTTTCTGATTTGATACACTTTTCTCAGAGAATCTCTTTTTGCTTCCTTTTAAATCAGTGCTGTTTTCCTCCTACAGGAGTCAAATTAAAAATTGGGGTCCTGAGCTGTTTAGATGGGTACTTTTAACTTTTTTTTTTGGAGATAGGTCAAGGAATAGAAACAGCTTTTATCAGACAATCTTGGTTACAACTAGTTTCACATGCTGTAGGTGGTACGTGATATCTGTGGTCTCTTGTTTACATTTTGAATCAGAATTTCTTCTTCAATTGATGCAATGTTTTTCTCTTCACTTTGAAGATAATCATATCCTAAGTTTGCCATACAACTGCTTTTTTTCCTAGCAAATTTATTTTCACAGTTTATGTGAACTAAACTGGAAAAAACCATTGCTTGATTGTCAAGTGGATTGCTGGACTTCTCTTTTGTCACTTTCAAAGTGGAGCCTTAGAAATAACCAAGCTTCTTACCAGTAACATTATACCACCACATATATATAAATGCTTGCCATATAAAAGAAAATTAATACATTTATCTCACAGAAACTTTGGTAGCACTAAAGATATACTTCAGTGTGGGATTATTGCTACATATCAAACCATGAAGACAACTTTACTCTTCAAATAATACAAGAATAAGATGTGTTTGCATTTTTGTCTTCTTGATCCCAGGAAAGTGGCAGATAACTGATGGTGTGGAAGTCTCCAGCAGAACTTAGCCTTTCTCTTAGCAATATAATTGAGATAAAAGACACATTATTTACATTGGAGAGGGAACAGACTGCACCTTTTTCTGACTTTCTACTACAAATTGATTCAGTGCTCTAAGATGAATGTAGTTCTTTCTGATTATTTCTCATGGTTTGAGCAATTTAGCATTTCACCTTGCTGGTAAACTGCAGTCTTGAAAAATAAAGAATCTGACATAGTAATGGCAGCAAATGAGTGAAAGAGCAAACTGCTGTGTCTGCTCTTTTCCTCTTTTCTTTACTTATTAATCTGTTTTCTAAACTGAGAAAAGGTTACAAAGTGTAAAATGACTGTGCTTTTACCAAAGCACTGCCGTTGTGTATACTGTGGGGTTGGGGGAGTATAAGCACGATTCTGATGCATGGTTTGTAATAAATCTTTAAAGAGCTTAAAAGTATTTTCTCTAAGTCTATGTTAATAGCATTATATAGCATAAAGAAAAGAGAGGAAAAAAGGAGGAGTCATGTTGTGACTCAGTCAGTGCATCAATTTAGTTTCAAATACAGCACAGTCAACACTTTGTATCTGAAATTAAGTTGATGCACTGGACAAAGGAATTGAAGAATGATTTTCATTCTGGCTGAGAATTCTCTTTGCATCATTGGCAATCGTATCTTATTTTTGTTGAATTAATTATATTTAGGTATATGCACCCTATACCTTGCTTCTGAATTTGTTGCTCAGGCTGACTGTAGAAACAAATGTAGAGCTGGAGGGAAAAGTAATGCGTATGTGATTTGAGGACAACAGATGGTCCAGAATGGGGAAGTCAGTACAAAGATTTTTTTAGATCTTTAAACTATTGATATGTTAACACATACCACACAGGATAACACCAGGAAGTAGAGAGAACTCACTGGAATAGAGGTCTGCAATCCTGGCATTATGTGGAGTCCTGGATTCATTCCAGAAGTAGCTCTATTAAATTCATTTCCTATGACCAAGGTTATCAATTAAGAATGAAACAGATGAACTAATTATATTTGATGTCCTCTCTCCAGCAATGTTACCTTACAAAGAATGTTTATGTAATCTATGAAATTTCATGTGCTAAATTTATATTATATTCATATTATTTATAGATTTATAGTATGCTCATGTCAAGAAAAATTGGAGTTTTTTTAATGACGAAGTTTGTCTTTTATATCATGTTATGAAGTTAGAAGACAGTTAACTATGGTCATTGGAAAGAAAATATCAGCAAAAAATCAAAATAAAGTTCATTACATTGTCTGAAACAAGCCTAAAAGAAATTGTGAAACAGACATAGAGTCATGGAAATGTAAGAAAAAATTATACATTTGTTATGAAAAGGCCACATATTCTGTATAGTCACTATTATCAAAATACTGGAATTAGAGGCTGTGAGTCAGGTGAGGCCAATGTGTTTTCCTGCAAGGAAATCTTGCCATAAACACACATTCATACTCAATCAAATCTACATCAACTTGACTTTCAAATGGACCTGTTGTGTGTTCCTGCAGTGGTGCAATGTATTTGAAACCAGAGAAAGACAATGTAGAGCCTTCCCAACATATGGTAAACTTATTGTGTAATTTCACTTGCATCACTGAGAAAATGATCCAAGTGATGATTTCTTCTAATCGGTCTGCCATAATGTTCAGAGGGGTAAAAAGGAGCAGGTATTATTCTAAGTCCTTCCTAGAAAAGCCTTAAATTCCATTGTCATCACAGCAGAAAGGATGAGAGAGTCTGTACTGGCTCATTTAAACACCCTTTAATTGAAATATTCTAGTTTTTAGAGTCCACTGAGCTTTTGGCTGATCATCATATGCCACAACTCACATACAGCATAAATAGGCCCACTCTTTGCTCTGGAAGTCTTTCCTGGTTTGATATGTACAGTTTATGTCATCATGTATAAAACAGAGGCATGGGCATCCTTTTTTAACTTTGTCAGAGGGAAATACAAAGTTTAGCTTTTCTGTTTAATTAAAGTGCTCAAATGTTGACTTTTGCAAAATAATTTTCTAGATCTATACAGTCTCATAAAAAACATAGAAGCACTTCTAAGACTGCAGTAAATGCCCAAAACCGTTATCAAACACTCATGCATCTAAAATCCTCAGTTAGACGCTTCATTTAAAAATTTAAATGAAGACAGTGGCTTGCTAAATGCTTTAGAGATGTTATGATAACATGGAAATAATTGCTAATAACATGACACTTTGCCATTGGCAAATCTATCAGACAGCTGTAGGGAAAACAGTTTGCTTTACTCTGCTGAAGTACTTGCATAAAATATCTGATCAGCCTGCCAAGCAAACAAAGCACTTCAGAGGTGTTAAGCAGTAGGAAAATACATGCCCAAATAGGCATTTAAAGGAGCTGCAAATAAGAGCAACAGAATATTAATCTCCTTGTCTATAACTTTGGGAGATCAGATTTTCAAATATTCTTCCTAGGCTCTGTTACACAAGTCCCTAAGGATTGCTGTAGGCTAGCCAATGAAAATAGGCTCAAATCCCATCAAGCATCCTTAAGAAATCATCAGAGAAAGTAAAAAAAAGTGTCTAATTATGCATTATAACTATATTTAAAATGACCATTTTTTCTCTTTAAATCTAGACACATTGTAAATTTCTTTTGTTATCTGGTAGGGCTGAACTACAGATTCTTAAAATTCTACCTGCTTCCAGCCGACACATGCTTATTTTATTTTTTGGAGAGTTTGTACAGGGTGTAATTGTTCTTCGGTTCTACGAGAGGATTAATGTTGTCATCCTCTTTATTTTTCCAAGTTACTACTATTCTGGATCAATAGATTAATTTCAGCATTTCTATGTAATTAGCCACCTTTTCTATGATAATGTTCTGGTGGAAGGATACATTACTTTGAATATTATATACCTCTAGACTACCATTTTTTTAGATATAATTTTCCCCATATGCTTTCATTTTTCTTTTTCAGATTCAATCAGTAATAAGTAGGTCTTAATTTATCAATAAAACTCTGTTCAACTCACTTTTATTGCCAGATTAACTGATCAGCTTTCAAAAATATTCAGTTCCCAGACGGAGTGAGCCTTTTTGAAAACCTGAACTAGATTTATGAGCCCAAGCCAAGTATGAAGATTTGAAATTGACTCTAAAGTTTGAGCAGTTAATTGCTTGATTCTTTATTTTGTGATGAAATATATTAAAATACAGCATGACCAAACAGATCAAAGGGTCACTGACTCTTAGACAGCCAAGGTACATTGAATCATCTCTCTAGTATTATTATAGAAAATGTGAGTGTGGCCTCTCCTGTTGCTGAACTTGCAGCAATCTCAGTATAATATCCTCTCTGCTTATTCTCACAAAACATTTGGTGTAATTTAGGTCATTGCTGTGACCATCTAAGCTACTTAGGCCAATTTAAGAACCATATGTGTACTTCTGTGTTAGACACATACTTCTGGCTTTTTTCATGATTGTCCCTATGCAAATGCTTTATAAGCACCATTCACTGGGGTCTGTGTAGCACATTTAGATCCTCACACAGGGAATGAGGGCTAAAAATAGCTTTTCATGCTCTCAGCCCTAGCCTCCTGGTTCAAGTCAGCATTTGGAGAACAGAACAAGATTTATCAAAACATAGATGGAACTTCCATACCTACATACCAGAATTACTTAGGCAGCCTCAGTGGTTTTTAGCTCTAATTATCAGCTTCACAGCAGCTAACCTTTATTTTATTAAGGATTAAATATTTCCAAGTTGTAAATATCCTCAGCCAAAATATTTTTCTTACCCAGAAACTGTCCATCTTTTACTGCTATTTTGGGCTTTGGAGAGCTCACAAATGGAATTGAATGTGATCTATTATGAAACATGCTGTTAAAAATAAAACGTTAGAAATAGCACGTTTCTCTCTAGCAGGGAATGATTGATTATTGCAGAATATAAAACCCAGGATGTTAGCAAAATACAGTAAAGAACCATGTTAGAGTTGCTGCATATAAAACCAGAATATTTTGCTTAAAACAGTGTATAATTTTCAAGGCAAGAAGATAGCTGCCTAGAAAATATTTTAAGATGTAATGAAAGAAATTATGATATTTCTTATACATTGGATTCACTTGTCTTTTCTCAGATATATTTACAGCTATCAGTTTTTAAATGAATTATGCTGAAGAATATCTGTTGCTTATCATCTGCTGTTGTGAAACTGTCATCTTCAAAATGTCTAATGGCAAAATGTTCAGAATGATTTTTAAAAAGAAGATTTCTCACCCTGATATTATACTAAACCTATCTGTTTTCCTTTCCTGAACATAAAAGAAAAGAAATAGTACCAAAAATGAGGCAGCATGTTTTATTTTAGCTGGTTTAAGAAATACCTACCTTTGAATTTATGGGGGTAATTTTACTCTTGATTTCAACTTGTTTGCTCTAACTCTATTCTTGGCATCATAACCACATTCTCAGGGCAAAAAATCAAGTTAAAACTGGAACACACACCTTGTCAATCCTAGCACCACTGAAAGCTGAGTAAGGGTATCCTGCTGTGCTGTTCTTCCAGTGGAATTACAAAGAGCTAGAGAAATGTAAACAAGATTCATCACAGAACTGGAAAACACATCACCAGACTTGAAAGCAAGTTACAATTTCTGCCATAAGGCCATCCTGTCTTGACAATGGAATTCTGTTGCCTGGCTAAACAAATTGTTGTTGAATATACCTCTCATAAATATCTGTGGGGTACTGGAAGAACATAGAAACTGCAGAAACTACAAACCTTGAGTTTTAGAGCATCTGTTTTTTTTTTTTTCTATTACGTGAAAGTGCATGAAGTGAGAGTTTAGTTTTACCACTACTATAGGTGACCATAATATATTGATCTCAGTTAAGTTTTTGAGTTTTTGCTCCAGTGTCACAGGCGAATCTGACCTTGCATTCAGTGTGTGACATTGTATAGCCAAAGAAATAATCATGAAATGCATCTAGACAGCCATACTGAGTTTTTGTTTGACAGCTTTCAGAACTTGTTTTTTTTTTTTTTTTTTTTTTAATGGAAGTTGTTTTATTTGTATGGTTTTTTTACTCAAATTTTCAAGGCTGCCTAACACAGAAACTGAAGCTTATGGGGAAATACCTATACTATGGGATTAACATGATATCTGATTCTGCGAAGTGAAATTCTTCACATTCCTGCATTTACAAACATATTTTGAAGGTGACATTTCTTTCCAGTCTCTCACAGGCTTTTTATTATATTGTACCTCTCTTTGAAGCTGAAAAGCAGGCATACAAACCTATACAGTCTCAACCTGTTAGTTCAGGGGCTTTATCAAGGAATTGGAGTTCAAAATTCCGAAGATTCTGCTGTTGCTTTCTGAACTCAAATCTGCACCATGTTGGGAGTCTAATTTCATGACTGAATTTTGTGAGCAAGCATATAAAATTAAAGGGAAGAGGAAATGAGAACTCTATGAGTTTGATGCCCTCAAGAAATGTAGATGGTCTTCACTAATATATTTATCCTTCATGGTAATTATTAATAAGTATAATTTTAAGGGCAATGTTTTCACCCATTACTTTCTCCTAGTGTATTTTCTACCATATGTGTATCTTCTGAATGCTTTTTCCAAATTTGATTACTTTTCATCGCAAACTCTTAATGGTTTGTAATTAGCCAAATCGTATATCAATTGATTTCCACTGATTTCCAATTTGCAGATTTTGTTGACATTTGGCTTTTCGTCCCAATTAACAGTAGAAAGAGTTTTTCTTTTCTTAATTTCAAAAGTGTTCCCAGATTGGGAAAAGTATTTCCCACCTGGTTCTAATAATAGCATGTTTGAGTGGGTTGTGCTTTCAAACCTACTGTGTCTGAGTGCTTTGCCAACAGTAAAATCAGGGTAACCTACCTTAAGTTCCTAAAATGCCTGGCTCTTGTATACGTGCACCAGAAAACCATAAGAATAAACTCCCAGCCAGTAAACCCATGGGCCAGAGAGGACTGAAGTTTCCTTTGTCCCTTGGGTTGAGTTGGGGGCTTACTAAAATGATAAAGCAAGCAGACCCCTAGGCTAGCTCCTCTCTGAAGCTTCTGGAATTGCCTTCACACAGTGGTAAGAAAGGCACAGAATCACTTCACTGGTGAATTGAAGAAGTTGCTGAGCATCTTCAGTCAGGGCTGTATGGTTGAGACACAATGGGGCTCTTACACTACAGTAGCTGTTCTGGGTTTTGTGGATGTAGTCGTGGGTGCTGAGAGATTAAAAAGAGCATGTGTGAAATAGATTTTACTCTCGTACCTCCATCAGTCCAGTCAGATTCTGCTTCAGAGAGTTAGGAGGTATTTACTTGTGGCAGAATTAAGAAATTAAAAAATTGGTTAGGGAATGTAAAACATTAAACGCAAACTCTGGCTCTTTTAAATGTTGGTGTGTCTTTGTGACACATGTATCTGAGTGACAGAGTAAGCAAATCATTCCAGCTTCTCTTTTTAAGCTAGAGAAATCTGTTTCCTGGCTGTATCTGAAATATTTAAGCATAAAAAAAGATAACTGTTGCTTTCATTTTTTTCCTAACATTTGAAAGTCTGCTTCTTTTTTAATTCTGTCAAAGACTTTGGGGAAGAAAATAAAATTAAACTTCTGCTCATCTAAGCAGGTTTCATTTTTTATGGGTTGTATAAATTCAAACAAATCTGTTCCTCTCTTTCAGGATGGTGAGTTTCCTTGTCAAAATGCTCAAAGATCTGTTGCTCTCTTTAAGCTGAGAAAACTGCTTAAGAGATTTAGAACTTTGTGTGATCGTCTATTAGTACATTTTTTTTTCTAAGATACATGAACCCTATCATTTGTGTACTGAGGTATTATACCTACATTCACTGGACAAAGCCACTGAAAGAAAATCTCATCAAAATATTTGCATCTCTGATAATCACTCATGTATATCAGAGTTTGAACAAAGTTAATTTTTGGAGTACAAATCACTCAGTGAATTTCTGTAAATAATAATCCAGTGCAGTAGCTTTAATATAAAATTTGCTTTTAAATGCCATGAAGTTATTTTTAACAGGATTTGGGATTTCTGTTTACTCAGCAGAAACCCCATCTATTTCATAAATATTTTAAAACCATCTATAAAAATACTCAATTTACTAGCTAGTGCACATGGTAATATTATTTTGAGGCTCAAAATTCCTCTCTTTGTAAAGAATAAAGTGTTCAAATTTACTCTTGAATTTATCCAAAAAGCTTGTACTGGAAGAAAAACCTTGAAGATAGTTGGCAAATAAAACCATATATACCCATATGAAAACCAAGTGAAATGCTGCTTATCAAACTCATACACTTCATGTGACAGCACTTTCTTTTTCCAATAGTTGTTTCTAATTTCTATTTTAAAATGTGCTGACTTTCTTTACATGTGTAAGAAACTGCAATACAGCAGGGAAACCCAGACCAGATGAATAAAACCTGTTCTTTCAGAATATGCTTGGTCAGGCTTGTCTCACTTAGCTAAGCTGATCATTCAAGAATGAATGTCAGGAATCTTTTTCAAGTCAAGCATCTTTGACTTCCAGGCAGTAAACTGGATGTGTCTCTCTTCCATTTTTTACTGAGACATAATCCAAGATGGGCTCCAGGAGGGGTGCAGACCACAGTGTACCACCAGCAAGTTCCTTCTCACTGCCTGCCATGTCTCTTAACTGGAACAGTTTTCTCGTTATGAGAAACACTGATAGCAAATGAAGAGTAGAATCAAGAAGAAGGATTTAGGGAGCAACATTTCAATGTCAGTCATGCTGAAATCTTTGAGAGTTTTGACACTGCTATACTGTAGAAGTATACAGGAGACTGGATTTCATTCTTTAGTACTGCACTAGTTGTTAAAATTTTTAGAAACACTCTAATGAATGGGTCTTCAGTCTTAATTAGAAGCTTTATCTATTATTGAGCAAGTCATTATGGCAAAAGCCCATGACAGAAGAACTTCAAATATTTGTAGGCTCAGATAAGCACTCAAGGCCCCCCTGTGACACTAAATCTTCAGTACCCTAGATTACCGGCCTACTACGAGAAATAAACCTCATTCTTTTAATTTTAAAGTGAACTTACATACTCTTCCCCCTTCTTCCCCCCCACCCCTGATGTGTCCCTGTCTGCTAATTACTGAGTAGGAATTTAGCGTAGTTTGGAGTTCAGTGTCATTTTTCTAATTAATTCAATTTGGTTTTGGAAGCTGATAATTTCTGATTTGTTCCTCCACTGAAATGACAGTGACTTGCTTCAAACTATGAAAGCCCAGAGATTTCCCCTGTAATTATTTAAGACACATTGCTGGGAATCATAGCCTATGAAATTAAAATCACTTATGCTACCCTTATAAGCAGTGCTAAGATCCTGTTAGGTTTAAGCTTCATGTTGGTAAGGATTAATGCAGGAAATTGAATCACCCTCCATTGAAATGGACTTAGTCTCTGGTAATCGTATTTTTCGAGGTCTCAAGTCCAATAAATTGGCTTCAGATTTTCAGAAGGTTCATTGCTCATCCCATATTCTACCAAATTCCAGCTGTTTCTACTAGGAAAAAAAGTATTTTTAAAAACTTGCCTTATTTGTATGTGGGCCTATACACTAAACCAGCAGACTATGTAAATATTTTTGTCCCTGTTTTCATATGTTATTCAGAAAAGTACAGTCTAAGGGTATGTAAGAGCTTGTCTAGTCAAGCTCCCTGATGAGGTCAGAATCACATGTATCAAATAATTCCTGACAATTGTTTGTATAGTTGTTTTTGAGATGCACCAGATATGACGAATTTACAGTCTCACAAGGAGTTTCTTTCACAGAGTAATCTATCAGTAACTGTGTTTTTAGAGGTTTGGGTATTTTTTTCTGGTTGGTTGGTTTTTGTTGTTTTTTTTTTTTTTTTTTTTTTTATGTGTGACTTAATTCTTCCTTACTCCTATTGTATCTTCTATTACATATTGGACTACTTCTGTATTTCTCTTTGTAACAGCCTTTTATTTATCTGAAGAGTGTGATAATAGATTTTGAGTCAGGGAGAAGAATCAGCCCTCCTTGTCTTTCTCATGGAGGGTGTCAAGCTGTTATAATTTAATGTTTTAATTTCTGTGTTTGTTTTTCCTGCTGATTTCATTTTTACATTCACTGAAGTTTCACCACTGAAACACTGATAACATGTGCAGAGTTTTGAGGTTTAAATAGCTCTGAATCTTGAGATTTTATTGTGGTGTTTCCTAGGAATGCTCTGTTTCCAGTGACAGTTACAAACGTTTGCTGTGGGGTCAATAGATCATCACAATAGATGTTGTGTGATCTATTCTGCAATTTTAAAATAAAAATCCAAGTTGTATTAAAATGCTTTCAAATGATGATTTTTAATTTTTTTTTTCCCCAGTAGTCATACAAATGACAAGCTGTGGAAAGACAGACTGATACATCTGTGGGTATGGGTCTGTGGTCCTGAGTACAGACAATTGTCATTGGTAAGAAATCTTTAGACCAAAAGAACATACTGAAGTTTGTCTTAGAATCTGTCAAAACACCAAATAGTGGTTTTGGACAGGGATTGCTGGAGTAATGAATTATTTGCATATCATTTGCCCAGGACTAGCTAAAAGAGATCACTTTGTTTTCTGTTTGACTAGAACTGATGACAGTGTATTTCCACTTATTGTGGCTTATAGAGAAAAGATATTTTCAACTATGGTATCTTATTCTTCAGGCCACTGTGTTGATTCTTGACTTGTAAAAGTGAAAATAAAAAAAATTAACACTGTTGTAATCAGTTAAAATACCCCGGTGTAGACACTGCAAATAATAATCAGTTCTGATTTCTTATTTGTCCTCTTAATTTGTTCTTAATCTATGCCTCTACTTTCCAAAAAAATTCTTTAATTGCATTTTTATCTACTTCAGAATGCATGTTATCTGCTTGGATATAAGTATTATTTCTTTAAATCTCTATTAGAAAATGGAATGACTAATGGGAAAATTTCAACAGCTAGATAGGGAGGAAAAGAAAATAATTTCCATGTTCTAGTAAAGTTCACCTTTCAGTTTTTGAAGAAATTATCTTTGTTTTTCTCTAGCACAGCATTTATATAAAATTAAAATTTCTATATTTAAAATACTAAGAAGAGATAAAAATAATATTTTCATTGAAACTTCAGTAAAGTAGGTGTTTCTAATCTAACAACTGGACCCATAAATTAGATAACAGTATTTTAGGTAAAGTCTTGGTGACGAGTCAAACACTTGCCAAAGCAGCAGATGACAATTACATGTCTCAAGAGGTGTTCATCCATCACCTATGGATCATGCTTAGCCTTCTTATCAAGTCTGGAGTCATGCTGGAGCTAGGCAGAACAATAGAGGAACAAAGCTGCCTCGTGAGAGCTCCTTGAAGCTCACACTGCCCTTTAGATTCTGGTACAAATACAATTACCCAGTGACAGGTGCCTTGGAAGAGACCTCATGCTTTGCTGAGCCACGGAATTGCTGAGGTTGGAAGGAAACTCACGAGGGCATTTAAGCCAAGTCCTCTGCTCCAGCTGGGTCAGCTAAAGCAGGTTTCCAGTGACTGTGTCCAGGAACATTTTCAGTATCTCCAGGGATCTGAGAGTCTTGGGTAACTTTACCACCTCTCTAAGACACACCCAAGCCTTCTCTCTTGCAGGCTAAGCAGTCAACTTTCTCAGCCCCTCCTTGTATGTTAGTTACTGCAGTCCCTTAATTAGCTCTGAGCCATTGCTGGACTGGCACCAGTTAGCTGCTATCTTCCTTTTACTGGGGAGCCCAGAACTTAGAGACAGCACTCCAAATTTGTCTCACCAACACTGAGTGGAGGGAAAGGATCACCCACCTTGACCTGTCAGCAAATGTTTTTCCTAATGCAGGTGGGCTTTTTTGCTGTGAGGATGCATTACTGACTCATTTTCAGCTTGTTCTTCCCCAGGGCCCTTCTCCACAGGGCCATTTTCAAGCTGGTCAGACCCCAGCGCGTACTGGTGCCTGGGATTAGTCACACCAAAGTTCTTCATGGTGGGCTCACTGCTTTGAGTACAAGGGCATGAATAGATCACATATTCCTGGTAGAGCTGGACAGATGTTTTGACCAAAACTTTTCTAACATTTACAGAATATTGACAAAGACAAAATATCTTTCAATACAGCCTTCCCACAAATCTTCCCAAAAAGATAAAACATTATCCAAGCATCATGGCTTGTTTGTTGGCTTTGGCACATGTTCAAACTTTAAAAAAAAACTAGATGAAAGGGAAGGAGGGTTACTCTTTTGCCACTCTGTTCTCCCCTTGTAAGTTTCCTTAGTTTCTTCCAGACTCTGAGTCCAGGTTTCTGCTGAGTGAAGACCAGTGTTGACTTACTACACAGCTGCCTTTAGAAATGGAAAATAAGAGGTTTTTTTGATGACAATGGTATCTACCACTTGTAAGACAGTCGTGTTTGGAAAAAATCAAATCCTACTTGTTAGTCTGCAAAATATTCCTTAGAGATACCATGAGTATCTTGAAATGTGTCAATCCAGCTTTTCTTGGCTGAGACTGCTGAGGACTTTGACAGCTGCCAAATGAGTACAGCTCAGCCAGAAAAAAGAGGGAAAGAGCCAAGGCCTGGGCCCTAACAAGAAGTCTGTACCTACACACTGGTTGCAGGGCTGATCTCTTTGGCATTGCATGAAACAACAAGAGTAGAGAGAGATTAAGGGTTTAATGGTAGGACTGATAGCATTGCAGCTACATGGATTCAGTCTGCTGTGAAAGAAAAAAAATACACAGAGGCAGAGTAATTATTGACTTAGTTTCTTATATTTGAGAACAGGAAGAGCATACTGAACAATCCCAAATCTGTGATGCCCTATCTGTTAGCTGGTGATAGGTAGATAGGCTGGGTATGTGATTCACTTCACGCCCTGGAATAGATAGTGTTCAAATGCAAAATAGGTTTTTTGTCCTTTTTTTTGTTCCTCAACCTTTAAGATGTGCTCAGTTCAGTTTCTCAGATCTTATATAATGAGTTTGGGATTTGTTTATTATTTTTCTTTTTCGAATTAACCCTGCAAATCTCCAGTGTATCTAATAGCCCACTGACTCTTTAGGATCTGACTCCTCATGGGAAATTTTGTAGGATGCTTTTAAGAATTCATATCAGCTGTAGCCAAAGTCCATTTTTACTGACTTAGGATCTTTTCTTTATCCTACAGCTGAGAACTTTCCCTTCTTTTTACAAGTACATTGACAAAGGAAACACAGACAACATGTCCCATGAACCTCATCTGACTGAGTTATGGAGTGCAGCTCCATGAGTTTAACTTTTCTAGTGATCTTGGCAGCACAAAAGTAGATGGTACAGGAACGTAGGCAAATGTCTTCTACATGTTATGGTGAGAGTGATTCAGGTGCAAGTGATTTAACACTCAGGCAGACTCAGAAAGAACACTGCAGAGACCATAGAAAGATGAAGCAATCAGAGCTGCTTCAGCCTTTTGCTCATTTTGGTGCAACCTTATAACTGAATAGCACATATTGTCAGAAATGAATCCAAGCTGAAGAAAATAACCTGAGAGAAAAAATGAAAGAGATAAACACTCCCAAGAAACTCTAAATGTAGGAGATCACATTTGAACTCTAGAAATGGGAAACCAACGTAAAGAGATTCAGACAGCGCTGTCATTCTTTATTTGCAGACTGAGTGTACCAGAAAAACTGAAGGTAGTCTTAGCTTGTAATAGAGTTTAATGAGTTTCATGCTTTTAAGTTAGCCTTGGCAAGGAAGATGACTGTAAACTTATATTGTTATAAAAACACAGTCTGCATGAAATAATAATACACAAGAGACACCTTGCTCATTATCCTAATTTCCTGGGCATACAAAGTGAAAATGAGTTTATACAAACACTCTAATGAAAAATCTAAGGATGTCTGGTAAGATTTCAGTCTTACTGGGACAGGAGTGAGAAACTGGCAGATAACTGGAAGATTCTGACTTGAAGCTTTATAATAAAACAACAATTTTGAATTTTCAGTTTGAAATAAAATGTTATTAATTTTTAAAATATTCTGAAAATAGTAATAGCTACTGATGTCTTCAGAATCTGAAAGACATTGACAGAATAAATTTATGCATAAATAGGAAAATAGCAAATATAGTAACTAGTAAAAAAATTGTTGAAGTATGGAAATTAGGGTACAGATTAAATTGTAATATGGGTAAGCATATATCCAGCTGTGATTTTATTAGGGGTATGCACTCATTTGCTCATTCAGCAAGGTAAAAAAGTGTGGGCAGAGAACCACACTAAAACAGTGACCCTGCTCCTAATTACAGAAGTGCCTCATTCAGTGATAATGTGTGCATCTTTGAATATTATACTGACTGAATGGGAATACAAAAGATGCTTACTAGAGAAAAAGGTGAAAGAATCTTCAGGTATTTGTGGAAAATAATTAAATAAGTATGTTATAAAAAAATAGTATTTTCTGCTGCTACAAAACAGAAGTTTTGAATCCTAAAGGGTGGTGCATATTTGAAATGCTTCTCTTTCCCTAAAGTCTATTCTAAAAGTAAACCAAACATTTTGATAGTGACTTGACTGAAAAAAAGCAGTAATGTTACCAGTTTAAACAGAATGCTGTGTTCCTCCTATGTTTTCTATTTTCAAAGCAACAATTAAAGAAAGCTCTCAACCTTCATCTCTCAAACTTTATACTGGTATTACCTTAAAATAAACCAAATGAACAAAATGGTCCTTAATGTCAAGTTACAGCTTAGGCTGTAAACATGTATTTAGGTTCAGTATCATTAAGATATTTCTGTCTTATACTGCTCCTGTAATTTTAATCTTTCTTGATGCATCATTTCATCAATAACTGGTCATATAACAGCTTAGCCAGAAGCAAGATACAGTTGAATTGAAACAGTAGCTTGACAAATAGAAATCTTATTGTAAAATTATGTAGATTAGAGCTCTCTCTTACCATGAACTATCATGGTCAGATGATAGCAGGGCACTCTAGCCCTGCTAATAATAATATTAAGAATATGCATGATGATGAATAACTTGAAGTTTTTTACTGTACTTCATTCTTCTTTGTAAAAGTAATATTTTATAGCATTAAAAATCTATGTGTGATATTTCTCTGTTTTCCTCCTGGCAAGTTCTTTAGGTGTTGATGAGAAGGTCCAGTATTTTATTGCGTAAATCATATTTACAGCAGAAAGTAGTTTTGTCTCTGGCTCTAAGTTATTATAGAAAATTAGGCAGATTATCTTGTGGTTAAATTTCTGCAATCAGTGATGGGAGCTTCTTATCACTGCAGTGGGTTCCTTTCATGAGATTGGATCAATTGCTGAAATCAAACCTCCCACAGTGTCTTGAACAGTGTCCAGAGTAAAACCAAGCTTCTTATAAAACTCTTAGCTCATTTTATCACCTGACAAGAGCTAGATGTTCAGAGCTGTTCAAAAGCCAGAGACACAGATTTTTATGAAGGAACATAAAAAATACTTGGGATGAAATGCAGGGCTAGTCCTTTTAATATATGAGGTCTTTAACTATGTGCATATTCACCCTTTAGTCTTATTTCCTCACCTTTCATATGGGGACAATATTGAATGTGTCTGCACAGAGGATAAAAGGAGTGAAGATGAAGTGATTTGACTTTAATGTAATTCTTAAGTGTTATGCTGGTAAAAAACTATTAAAATCTCATGTGGAGAATAAATTGAAAAACAAAGAAAATAGACTTTTTTTCCCAAATGTCTTCTTATTCTTTATTTTACAGGAAATTTGCATTGTCAACTGCCCTTTAGTGTTTGTATTTTTTGGGAGACTGCAGCAGAAAGAGTTTTTGACTGCATTTTGCCTCACATTCTCAGATTTTGTACTATGCCAATACCAGGGATGAATCTTACACAGTTCGTTCTTGATTGCATTATATACAGCAATATTGCTATTTTATTCTTCCCAAGCTTCAGGAATATAAATTAGATGTGTATCTTTCTTGTCCTAATTGCAAACTCCTGGGATCCCTTTGTGTATGAGATATTGTAATCTAAGACTAGTTTCAGAAAGCAAAATGTTAACCAAGGTATGAAACTCACTGTGGATACTGGGAACCTTTTCTTGTTTCCTTGTAAAATCTTCAAATGAGGTGAATATGAGTATGCTTTCTTTCTTATTTATATGAAAGACTAAACTCTCTCTAATTAAGAGAATGTAGAATTGCAGTGGAAGTTTTTAAAATAAATCTTTCCTGACAATTATAGCTAAGCATACACTGTAAAGAGACAAGCAGAATTGTCCAGAGGACAGCTATTAACCAAATGTTTGTAGGTTTTATTTTTAAGTAGGAAATTGTGGGGTTTTTACTTAATTAGAAAACATTAAGGCAGTCGGCTATTTTTAATCATTTGCTTATTGATAACTGAGTTTGCAGATATATCTTTCCTAAATTTGCTTTCAGTGCTTCCCCTCTATACCTGCTGGTGATAAATAATGTTGCCTTATGTGGTCTATTGCAAGGCCATTTATATCATTCTCTGAATTGGTGGATATTTTTAGTCGTGTTTAAAATACTAAGAGCTGTTGGCTACTGCCAAGATAAGTAAGCAGAGAATACTGTCACTGTAGGGTTTGCTTTGTCTGTTGCTGCTTAGGAAACAGTCACAAGTCATGCACTGATTGACAGGGCCTCACTGCTGCTCTTGACAACTATCAGGAAGGTTGTCATGTAGTTTAAATTACTTGCATAAGAATGGGGAAAAAAAAGAATGGAGACTCATTATTCACAGTACTTTCACAGTAATCATAACCCCTGGGCTTTTCAGAAAAACTGATATATGAGCTATGAAGTCTTTTCTGTGCTTATCCAAACATATCCAGGGTATACCAATCTACAGAGCAATGAACAGGCAACTACGCTAGAAACAGTACTACTGTTCTTAGGAAAGGGGATCAATAGTGGTAGTAACAAGAGCATGGTCATAGGCACTGGACCAAATAATTGAAAGATTATCCTGCCCAAATTTGTGCTTATCCCAATTTCCAAATTAAAATCATATCTAGCCGAGAGCAATTGAAGCTATTGCTTACTCAAGAGTTATGCCCTATAGAATATTGCCCTTTGTCTTGTAGGGGAGACACTCTTGAGTGTTCAAAAATAAAACCTAACACTCAGCAGCTTTCTCGGCCATGAGAACCATCCAGTCCCACAACTGGCAGCACAAGCTTGCCAGAGGCATGTGCTGCTCATTTTTGGAGGGATATAACAGCATAGCCCATAATGTCTCCAGTGATTCCCCATGGAACCCAGTTCAGTCTAACAGTTTCTGTACAAGAAGAAAGTTTTCCTAGTCTCCATGGAAGAAAATAATCTGAAAGGAATGGCGTGCAGGTGATTCCCTTGATTTGAAGGCTGTTAGTACAGATTTTGTAATAGGAAACAGATGTATACCAGCAAATAGAACATAAAGAAATAGACCTGGAGCTTAAATTTCAAGCTCATAAACTGTCAAGAAAGGGTAAGATTTTTTTCTTGTTGTAGTTCATAAAATTACATTAGAAAGGTGAGCTGCAAACTGAAAATTCTCTCTAATGCACAGAATTGCTGTATTGGAATGATATACTGTGAATGAAGCAAAACCCAGCAGAGTTGAGCCAATTTTACTTTGGTAGATCAGCAGACCCAAGATAGACCTTAGAAAGAAATAAAAAAGTAATTTAATCAAAATTTTGGATCATTTAAACCATACTAGCATTTCACTACTCTTGACATACTGATAAAAGCTTCTCTTATGAGTATTTTAAAGTAGATATGTTCTGACAAGCCTTTATTCCACATTGAGAATCTATGGAAACCATTTGAAAGCAGTTGGCTTCCAGATCATCCTAGATACATAAAATGTCTGGAAGCCAACTAGCTGATTTCGAATCAGTTAGTTAATTCTCATTCACCAAGCATGATTATATTCTGCAAAGTTAGATCTAAAAGCAAATGCCTTCTGATCTTGATAGCAAAAAATGCGGTTCCAGTACCAAAATAGAACTAAAGACATAGAAAACAGAATATTATAAAGTGTCCCTTCCAGCGTCCCAGGAACCACCTTTTTTTCCCATATTTCTTAAAATATCTGAACATCAAACCCTTCAACGCTCTATGTATCTGTAAATTAATTTTCACTTCTATTTTGGCCTGTACACTGACAGGAAAATGCAAAGCAGTTCTATCAAGAAACAAAATCTTTTTAGTTCATTTTCTTATTGAAATCACTAGAATCATCATTGTCTCACCATCTATCACACACCTCATCACTCACAATATCCCATTTTATGAGACCCTTAATCCCACCTCAAATACTTAATAGGCATTGGCAGTTGCAGTGAGTTTTAGGTTACTAAGTTAGGTTACATAATAAATATAATATCTAAACAAAGCATTCTTACATTAGAGAACTAGTAATATTTATAGGCACTGTATTTAGAGGCTTTATGTCTTTCTTTTTGGCAACTTCTCTTTAGTTGTTATCTCCCATCTTCATTATTCTAGAGGCAGTGAGAATCAACATGTTATGAGATCAGTAGGTTAATGTATGATTAAACTACTTGGGTGTCATAAGAAATGACAGTGTTTTAAGTCAACAGAAGATACTGCATTTTAATAGATGTATTTCATTTTTTCTTCTACCTCATGCACCTCACTCTACCAATGTACTTATTTAAAAGCACTGTTATTATTTTCATAATTACATCATATATGTCACAGAGCAACCCTTGAAATAGAAGTAGTGCAATGATTACAAAGGCTGCTTTGCAGAGAGTTTGAAGAATTTCTCATTCTCTTAATACTTTCTCTGGCCATGTATGGTAGTCATTTGTATGCTTTTAAAAGATGTTTCTTATTTCTGAAAAAAAAAACTTGCTGGATTCAAATCAAAAGAAAATTATTTCAGTGGACTATGGATCAGTGACTTTTTTGCCAGTCAGACTGAGGCAAGCAAAAGTTTGGTTCAAAATGGATTACTAAAATGTCTTTGAATCCCTTGGAAAACCGGTGCTTTTGTTTGAGGCTATATTGAGTTGCATGTGAGATGCTTATATTTATTATATATTATCCCATGGACATGAATGTTGTTTTGGTTAGATACAGTGTTTTTACTTAAATTTCACATAAGTGCATAGGTATGCCAAGAAAAGAGAAGATATTGGAATAAATGCATTAGCATGACTTTCCAATAGCTCACTGCTTTTCTTGTTGCTGTAATCGCAGCAGTCCACAAGTTTATCTCACACATGAGTCTCTGGTGCTCCAGTGGATGACCCAGTAGCTTGACTTGAAATGGCAGCAGAAACAGTGCCAGCACTGTGAAGAACTAGATAATGTGTACATGCTTAGTCACTGAGTGAAAAGTGATTATATTTAGAAGAAAAGCTTGGAAGGGCTATAAACCCTCCACAGCCTCTCAGTGTTTGGTCATACATGATCAGAGAGTGACAAAGCCACAGAATCACAGAACAACTAAGGCTGGAATGGAGCACATGGGATCATCTAGTCCCACTCCTCTGCTTGAGCAGGGTCACTAAGAGCAGGTTACTCAGGACACTGCCCAGTTCTCCAAAGGAGAAGAAAACTCCACAGTTGCTGTGCTTGATGACCTTTACTCCATCTGTCAGGTAGACATTGATATGTATATACATTAATACACATTAACATATGTTTTATGAAAATGAAATAATTGTCATGCTATAATGGCCTAATTAAAAAAAAAAGTTATACCATGCACTGTGTGCAAACTGACAAGTTGAGATCACTAGGAGATCACTAATTTTTACTACTTTACTACTTCATTCCTTTTCTAATTCATTCCTGCCTCTCATTTTTAGGGAGCCATTAGTGTTTCCAAATAGCAACTTCAGTAGTAAGATGAATAAATCTCCACTTAAAACTAGAGAGTACAAGAAACCAGTGACTTATTAGGTCTTGATAAGTGCACCTGGGTCTCGGCCAGTAATTTGGTTATTGGGATGACATAGAAAAGAGGCTTTTGTTTAAAAGACCACAAAAAGATCCTATTTGACTTTTGAGCAGTCAGAAGTTTTAGTGAGACCTTCCTGGAGATGACAGCGGGTAAGGGAGTGAGCTTTGTTGCTCTTGCAGAGTGTCAGCAAGTTTGGGAAATATTCAAGATGAAAGTGAAAGTCATATAGGCAAGAGGTTAAAATTTATTGAGTAAATAGAAATTTCTTTGGATTTAATGGATTTCACACTTATGGATGGATAGCACTGGAATATCCATTGGCAAGTGCTTTCAGGGAGAGGCCTCCACAGATAATGGGAGATTTCAAGGGAAAAAGGAATCAAGAAGAGGGGTGAGGTCTGTATTAAATATGGGGGCTCAACAGTCACTATAATATTTGTTTCTCAGTTTTGTTGGGCAGAAAGTTCCGAATGCTGCACAATGCTTATTCATAGAGCAACATTATGTCTACTGCATTTAAACTTTTAGAGCTACTTATTGTTAACCATACTTTACTGCAGCTGTTCATTTTATTGTCTAGAAATCAATTGAAATATGAATTTAATTTCTGTGTTGTGTCTGTAGCCCACTAATGAAGTCTTAGAGTGGCAGTTTTTCATATGCTTTTGTAAATCTCCAGGAAATGTCTTTCTTAATGCTCTTGGCTCATACTTGTCTCTTTCAATCAAGATTGAAAGATTAAATGTTAAAAAAAGGGAAAGCTCAAACCATAAATACTGTGAGTGCCTTAGTTCCCTGACTCATCAATTGATTTTCGTATGGAAAGTCTGAGATGTGAAGTGTGATGCTATTACATATTTGTCCCTGAAGAATTAAGCAGCTTACAGAAAAGCCTTCACAAAGGTGACCTCCCATTCTGAGCTAACAGAAGCAAAAGCTCTTGCTTAATGTCACTAAACTCTCACTCTTTTCTGTCTTCTCCCTAGTGATGACAAACACTATGTAATAAGAATGTATTTCAGGTTCAGTGTGTGAACTATGCTTGTGTTGCAATATTTAAAGAGAATTTTTATTATTGTGATGGTGGCAATTCAAGGAAAATTAGCTCAAATTAGTCATACAAGTAGAAATAAAGAATAAAGCAAGTTGCCTTAGCACTGTGATAATAACACTTTATAAATTCTTCATAATCAAACAATGCTTCATTACCTGACCCTGTGAACACCTCGCTGCATGACAGTCTCCTACATAACAAACATAATCAAACATCTGTATGCCCTGAATTAACCAGACCTGCAGCTGGTCAGCCATCTGCAGTGGCTGTCCTCATGGAACTGTCTGCCTGTTCACTTATTTGTTTTTCTGTTAAACTCTAATGTTTGTGGTGGATTTTTCATGTCTACCTCTAAGTCTATATTCTGTTTAATCTTTTTTGGTGGTGATATGTATAGGCTTTCTATCAAAGGGGTAGAAAGCCCTAGTGGTGCTGGGAACTGATGGTTGGACTTCATGATTTTGAAGGTCTCTTCCAACCTGGATAATTCTATGATTCTGTAACTGAAATTCTGAAATGAGTATGGGAAGAATGATGAACTTAAAGGCTTATCTTCAAGGTGAATTTGTCATTCACAAATACTATATGCAGCTTATGTTTTGTGCAAGTATTGTGACCAGATTTATAGACAGATTTCTAATTGGGAAGTTAATGAAATACTGATGAATATTTGGACTCTGTTATATCACAATTATCTTAAACATTGCACTAGTTAATCTTTGTGTATAAATCTAATTTCCATCTACCCTACCACATTTCTGACAGTTACAGAATATTATAGGTCATGTTTCAATCCTTTCAGTTCTTGAAAAGAAGTGAATAAACATTTTAATTACCTGTAGCCTGCATCACTAGCACTGGAATAAAATCATATAAGACCTCCAGAGAGCCATGCTTTGCAAGTCATCAAAATCAATTCCAACACCCATGAACTGAGAGTTAGCACTGCCTTTCATTTTACAGTTGGCTTCCATTCTAGTATATAAAGCATCATCTCAAGACAGTAACTGCCTGGGGTTTCTGTTCTCTTGTTTGTGGAAAAGAAACTTTGGAGTTGAAGAAAATTATCAGTGTACCTTTAGAACAGGCTAGAAGAAAAATCCCACAGAGAACAGTGGCAGCATTACAGTTACAAACAGCTGCTTTCTCTAATATTTACACGGAGGGGAAGTTTCTTGTTGTGCCCATTTTCTCATACTTTCTAGTTAAGCTCTTCCTAGGTCACCAGTGGTCTCTCATGAGTCACTTATTCTGAATTTCACATATTCATGATATTTTTTCTTTTGGAAATTCTTCCTTCTACACCTAACATGCATTTGAATTTTAAGAATTTTCACTCTTTTCCAACTCCCACTATGATTTTATTATTTAGACATTATGTTGTAAGCACTGTGAACATAAGTCTTAAGACTTTCTTTTGAATCAACTCTGATTTATTTTTAGATGTGTTCAATATAACTTCAGCACATCTAAGATTTATTCTTAGTCTCAATGACTTTTGTTGGCTCTTTACATAAATTTTTCTGCATTTCCTAATTCTGCAGTTCCCTTAGGCAAATGTATGAATTTTGCAATTTTTCAGATTTCCTAATACACCAATACTGACCTGCATTTTTATCTTCATTTATTGACAGATCTACATTTTACATTTGGAGGCAGGGAGAAAAATGGTTTAGACCACCTTGCCAATCTAAAATCTTACATGTAGGACACATGAATGCTAATCTAAATAACTCAAAATAAATCTGAGACTAGTGGATGCTAATATTATGTTGGCAATATAGATTTTTCAAACTGTCATTCATAGACTAGCAAAGAGAAGCTGATAAAGCAGCCCTAGCTAACCCAGCATCAAAATCAAGTTCCCAGCCAAGTGACAATTCTTAGCCCTGTGTTTCTGAGCCTGTATGGAAGGACTAAGGGTTAAATATGTACTGTCTGGATTGTTGTGCAATTTCCTCACTAAGTAAATACCTAAGGAATCACTAGAAAAAAATATCATCTGCCCATTTCTCCTTTGCATGCCAAGAACTGGCAAAGGTGGTGGTGGAGGTAGTGAATGACAGCTTAGGTCTCCTACATGCTTTCCCCCATTCTGATCACAGCTCAGTAGTCCAAACTGGTGCTGATCAGCTATCAGCTATTCATCTCATGCATGTTTGAAGGAATATACTGTAATGTACCAGACTGAGATCTTGGGACTTGGTTTATTGGAATCTTATCTTCTAATTTATAGAAAATTTAAAGCATTCTGCCTCCTGTTCTTGAGAACACGAACTTGACGTTTTTCTTAGTTCAAACCTGTGTTCGATTTCTTTTACTATGAGAATTTTAGGGTAGGCTTTTGATTGCATAATTCTGTACTGGCAGAAGACCTTGTATAACTGCACCTACAGGGCTCAAAAGAGTTTTGCTGTGTTACCTTTTGTTTATTTGTGACACTGGCTATAACTACTTTGTGGGAAACAGTCTTTGTCAGGAGAAAGGGTATCTGCACTTCAGGATATAAAGCTACAGTTGTAGGTATCTTCTACTGTGCAGCAGGATTGTCTAGTATGGTACCTGGAGTAGAAGAGGCTTGCTGCACAAAGCTTGAATACCTCTGTAAGTAGAGTGAGTACATAAAAAATGAGTTCACTTGAGTAAATCCACAGTGACTTGCTGACTAAGAGCTGCAGACTGAGATAATTCATTTATCACTAGCTCTATTGCTGATATGTCAGCATATATATGTTGATAAGAACCCAAATGACTTGTAGGCTCTATGTAATTCATGTAGGCAAAATTTGACTTCTACCAATGCTATAACTTCTTTTTTTTCCCTGTTTTGAGCAACATTATAGTTTGACTATATGTTTTCAAATGCAATTTAAGAGTTATGTGGAAATTTGAAAAAAAAATTCTAGTAAGCTTTCTTTTCTTACAAATGCTGATTGTCTTTTTTACGTTTTGTGATTTAGTATTAGAAACTAATGGTTCAGACTGACCTTCTGCAACTTTTAATAAAGCCAGTGAAATGCCTTGTAAGTAAGGAAGCTGTTGAAAAGCCAAGTGATTTATTACAAAAACAGTAGGACCCAGTAAGCTGGAAAGGTCAGTCTGACAAAAATCTAGACTCAGAAATGCTGCTACAATATAAGAAGGCATTATCAGGAGGAAAGCAAAAACCGAATGAGAGTATTCTTGGGAAAAAACATAGATCTGTTAGCTAAGGAAGCAATGTATTTGTCCTGCAATGTTCTCATTTTGAAAAGCTCCCTGTGGAGGCACTTTTCTATAGAGTAGGAACTTGAACACAGTTGATGCTTCTGAAAGAAAATATGGGGGAAGGCTTGAACCAAGGGAAACCCACTGCAGAAAAACTAATTACAGTAGTTAAGATACTCAGTGTCATAGAATACCATAATTTAAGATTTTCTTCTAGGCTAGGCATGGTAGAAATTAGGACCTTCTATAACCAGCTATAAGGTGTGCATTTTGCTAATGAAGAAAGAGGGACCTGGGAGGGTGGGAAACTTGTAAATTACCCTTGTTAGATCCTCAAATGATCAAAAATGGTCCTGGGCAGATGGCAAATCCAAATCAAATCAAATACTTCAGTGAACATATTGATATTTCTGATGATGTTTTTGTGTGTTTGTTTATTTTACTCATGTCAATCGTCCTGGAATTCATCCTGGAGGAATTGGTGGGATAACGCTTGCCAAGAAGAAAAGGAGTGTCAGAGTATGTTGTAGTTTTACGGAGATTGTATATAGGGCAAGAAGTTAGGTGGTATGAATGGCTATTGCATCTGTTTCTATTTTAGTAACTTTACATGCAGGATACTTGAGAATTTCCAGATAAAACTCTTCTTTGTGAATGAGTTTTCTGGTTTTAAATGTAATATACTTAAGATAAAGTCTTTCTTTTGCATTTCAGTCAAGGTTTACCACAAATAACTGATCTTTACAGGAGTTAAAAAGTGAAGATGGGACTTGGAAGTCATCATCCTTAAGTTTTTTACAATAAACAATGGACTGTAATTTGACAAATGTGTGCAGCATCAAGGTGATTCTCTTAAGAGGAATATATCCTGGCTTGGCAAACTGAAGTGTATCACATGACAGGCCATGTTCCAGAAGACATTATACATTACTGCAAAAATAATCAAAATATTCCTTTTTATGATGGAAAAGATGATTGTCAAAAATAGATGAAAAAACTGCATTTATGTCACTAGTATTTGCACTCGAAGCCCCCAGTGGAAAACTTCAGCCATCTGTAATATAGTCGTCAATAGATTTGCCTTCGTTTCTTTTCTGATTTTTTTGGTTTTTTCTTTTTTTTTTTTTTTTTTTTTTTGTATTCTCTGTTTGATTTTAAAATTTTGCTATTTCATATTGCTATATGGACTGTAATTAAAAATATATGTTGAATACAGGGGGAAATCACTTCATTCTTTAAGCATACAAGGATTCTAGAATATATGGTTTCACTAGAACAGTATCTTTGCCTTATTATCATGTAAGGAAAAGTGCTATGTGCTCAGCTGCTCAGAGTATGTGCTTAGATTTGAGATCTGAACAAGCAGCCCTATTACTAAAGAAAATGCACCAGAAAGTCTGCGGTAATTGTGTAAATCAGGAAAATATATGAGGAACTAGGCTGTGCATCTTCCTTGGTTACTTAAACACAAAGGCTTGTCCTTGCATTTGCACTAATGCTAATGATCCAGTCAAATATTTGAGTCAAACACAGCAAATCTTGCTGAAACAAACTATGCTTTGTGGATTGTCCTCTAACTACATCTGACCTTTCAGGGTGGCTGTGTACTCAATTATGTGAGCATCTGAACAGCATTCCATTGTTTTAGGCTGTTTTACAGATAGTTACTTTTCACACATTCATGTTATTATTCAGTTTTAACTTAAAAAAATGCTCCAAGTGGATAAATAGTATCATGGGTTTTAACCACAAAATGCTGTGCTTTTATTGAATGAAATTATTCATGCAGGCCTTTACAGCGCTGAAGTTAGTTAAGTATGCATTTGAACATGTCCTATAAACTTGTACATGCAATTGCAGAACATTATTTAGCTAGCAGTAGTTTTCAGTGCCTTCAGTGTCTCACTAACAATATTCTGCTCCTTCTGAGATCAGTGGGAACTGTGCTAAGGATATCATGAACTATTGTGGCTCATTCTGTGAAAATGTGAAAATGAAAATATTCACTTTGTTTCAATATATGGATAGAATTTTCATTTTAAAAATAAGCAAAGTTTGTGTTGATAGTTGGAGAAAATATGTGATATTCTAGATTTTCACTTTTGTTTCTCTGAGGAAAATAACGATCCTCCACCAATGAGTGATGGAGATCTGGTTTTAGACCTGTTCAGGGACAGACACAGTCTTTCTATGTAAAAAGATTAAGTGATGCATGAGTGCTATGTACCTAAGAGTATCAAATCACCTCTTTAATTTTGCCCTATCATTTTAAGGGCATGGGGAGGTTCATAATCCTCATTGATCTTTTGTCCTTGTTCAGAAACAAGCTACAAATTCTTAAAACAGAGAGTAATATTTTTTTTCTTGGCAATTGCAGTCCTCTGGATAATTATGTCACATTAACCAGCAGAATAATCCACACCATTAGACAAGCACAACTTTTTCATCATCAGCTACTAAAAGCCATTTGAACTAATGACTGATCTTTAAGCCAACCTTCCTGCTGCCCCATGACACTCTCATAATCCCACTGGAAACTCATTTCTGGTTCATTCCCAAAAGTAGCTAAAATGTAGCTAAAATTACACTGCCACATATGTCTTCTAAGATTTTGGAGGTTTTTTCGTGTTTTTTTTTTTTTTTTTTTTTTTTTGTGTGTTTTTTTTTTGTTGTTGTTGTTATTTGTTTTGTTGGGGGTTTTGTTATTATTCCATTCAGAATGTCATGTACCTTGATCTAAATACCTTGGCTTTCTTTTACAAATCCAGTTCTCTAACAGAGCCCTGTTAAAATGGATTAAGGATGCCTTTATAGTTCTGTAATAACTAAACAGTGTGCAGTGAAAGTACTATTTTGGCATATATTACTACAATAATTAAATATATTATTACTGAAAATGTATTCCTTAAGCTGAGAAATATATTATCCATGAAAGTGTTTTATTTAAACCAAACCCATGCATTCTTTTTGTGTTCCAATTAACATAGTTGCATCTTGCTCTGCTGCCTTTTACAGTCACTATATTTTTAGATCTGTTTTCAATGGAATAAACATACCATAAAAATAAAGTGCAGGCATAGAGCTGAATTCTTGCTGTGTTTGATGAGAAAATGCAGTCATGAAGTCTGTTTTGTATTTAAAACATTATTTCACACATTACTAAAACTTAAAACTTAAAAAAATTGTATCAGTTTGCACTGAATATCATGAAGTACCCAACTGTGGAGACAGCTTTTTTGTTTAGCAAAAGTTTTAAAGACTCCACTTCTCAGATAATCAGCCTCATGATAAGGAATCCCAAATTACTATTTGCTGGCAAATAGCAATTATTTTCTTCTTTGCATTGGATCATCTCTTCTGAATTTGCAAAGGACTGAAATTATACAACAGAAAGGACAATGACAACTCTTCATACTTGGAGCAAAGAGAAATCAGAGGAACTCTTGAGTTTACTTTTTTCACCCCACTCTGACTGTGTTGCCTGGAGCATGCTATAAATTCTCTATCTAAATAGACAGGCAATGTTGCAAAAAATTATATGCTTTGGTATTCATGAATGCCTGGAATTCTCTATTGAATTTCATCTTCAACAAAGATTTCATAAAATAAGAACAGCTTTCTTGTTTCCCATGCATAAGTTCTCCCTTATGGGATTTTAAAGTTTATGCAGACTGTTTGTTTATGGGAATATTTCATTAATTTTTATTCCTCCTGCTATGTGTTTTTATTTCTAACATCCAGTATATTTTATCACTTATCTTTTTCACTAAAATCTGCTTTTCTCAACTCTCATGCTCTGGGATGTTCTTTTCCCATCACTTGATTCCAACAGTGGATCAGTCTAGAAGTGTTCATTGACATCTGCTAGACCACAATACAACTTTTAGGCAATCTGAAATTCCCATTACATGAGAAATCTAGAACAATTCAAAGCAAACAACCAGTGTGTATGCAGCAGCACCTGTATCAACAAGGTCTCAACCTGACAACTTTTAACATTCTTTTTAAACCCTGACCTCATTTGGCTAATTTTTGAATGACTGACCCCCTGGAGCAGGGTTATAGAAAAGAGAGCAAGATTTAACTTTTTTGTTATATATGTATGTTATACATGCACATACACACACACATATATATTTTTTTTAATTACTATTTTTTCTTTCTGATTATAAAACTAGAAGGTAAGCCTAACTATTTTTCAAAATAGCTTTGAAGTTTTGCTTAGTACAATTCTGTCCTTAGATATGACTTATTGTCTGTCTGCCAGCAAAGATTAAAATACAAAAATGTTTAGCTCCCCTGTATTGTACAGGGTATGAAATAAAAAAGCTTATCATGAGACAAAAATTACAACTTAATCCCCAGCCAAAAATCACTGTGTCTGATACTTATTTAATGTATTCCTCAGAGTATTCTGAGAGTGGTGAGTTTTGTGGAATTTGTAGTGGTATTTTTTCTCTTTCTCCTACTTGGTCTGAGTGACATTTGCAAAAAAAAGTGGGTCTGTTCCTGTACCTGTAAAACTTAACAAGAGTTTTGTCACCCTCACTAAAGTGAGTAGATGCAAGCTAAGGTGTAGGAGAAAAAAAAAAGTGAAATCCATTATTATACTTGTCTGGAATGCTAGAATATTCATTTTAACCTTCTTTCCTATGAGTAATGGGAAGAGTATACTTAGAATTTAGGTCTTCTTGCTGGAACACTACATTTATGTTTTTTTCATACTGGCTCCTTATTCCCAATAAAGTATTATATGCATAGCTAGCTAGTAAATATTCATGGCAATCTTTTAGTTGTTCAAACTTAAAGAACCAGATTTTGATTGTGATAGCTGGATTGGTATTTGAACTTTCATCAGAAACTCAGAAGGCTGGGAATAGTATGTTTCAGTTACTTTCTTGATGAATTTTTCTAAATTTATATTTAGAAAATAAAAATTGTTTATTTACCTATGTATTTCTAATTACCTACTCATTTACTTAATAAAGCAGCTGCAATACTTTTTTAAACCTGAAGTTTTTTAATATTCATAGCCCAGGTGTTAGGTCTCAGAGCTAGGGAAAGCTGGTTGAAGGTTACTACTTGCAAGTATAAATTCAGAATCCTACTGGCTGCATGGCTCAGTCATGATATTTTACCTGTGGGCTTGTATTATTTTCATTTAGTCACCAAAAGATATTTGTAGCAATACTATAAAAATAGCTAGCCCTTAGGAATTCCCATATTAGTTTCAAATGCATCATATTTATGGAATAATTCAGCAGGTCCTCATTCATCAGCATTCCCTACTGGTTATTCATTACTTGCCTTTTTTCAAAGTTGATGTCATGTGGGTAATGGGAGAAATTACTTGCATCAAGACTGAATAACTAATAAAGAAGGAAAATTAACTAAAATACACAAATAGTTCAATAAATCTTTACAGAAACTAGTATGCATATAGAAGAATACTTTAAACATGTCTGATTCTTTAGCTGTTGTTGGGAGAATTGTCATTTGATTAATAACACGTTATTGCCTCAAAGAGGCAAGTATATGCATATATCACATGGGAACTCAAAAGTGAATATGTGTTTAAATACAGAGGAAAATTACCAAATCCTACAAAATTTGAAACTCAGCTAAGATGTCATTTGAACATAAATTTATATTGTCATTCAAGAGCTGAAAAAGGGGGGAAAAGATCTCGTTATGGTATATGTTTTTCACATGAAGCTTTTTAAACTGCAACAGAATATTAGAATTTGCACAATCTCAAGGTCATTGAAAATGACAAAAATTTTCAAATTAATTACAGAGGAAAATTTTGGTTATATGCATTGTGACCTGTTATCTAGTCAGATGAGCAGTTAACATGCCTTATCATTAATAATATATGAATAGACTATCTAATTTAGTTCATTAATGGTTTGAAAAGTCCACTTCAATTTGCAGATGATAGCAGGTTGGTGAGGGCTGCAGAATGTGGATGAGCTGAAGATAGTTGAGATGAGACAGGTTAAAGGTAATTAGAGGTAGAGAAGCATGACTTCTGAAGATATAGCTGAGTTTGTTAATCTATAGCAATAAAAGGCAACCAAATTGCTAACACATGTGACATTCGATGGAACAAAAGAAATGAATAAACCCATCCTTATGTCCAAAAAGACAAGATCTGCAGCTTGAAAGATTCAGCTTAGCTGTGGTAGGAAAAGCTTTTGAAGATGAGGATAATTATATAATGGAAGAACTGCACAGGGGAACAAATGTAATCACTATTTTTCATTTGAATCACATTCTGCTGTATTTGTTCACCTAAAAGGCAAGTGGAGATGATAATGAAAATAAAACATAAATGTAGAAAACTAACATCTATTTGGAATCAAAATATTGGACTACAGAAATGATTCAAAGAAAAGTAAATAAGATCATTTTGAGAAAAGTCAGCCACCTCCTTGGAAGAGTAGCCTGAGGGTGCTCTAACTTCTCAGGATTGTCTATACTCTGTACATACAAAACTGAACCCTAGAATGAAGGCTATTGACTGGAAGGCAGTTCAGAAAGCATCTGCTGGAATCAGTAAGACTTAAATTGAAGTCAGTGATACTTGTGGATTGAGAAACAGAGCAAACAGAAACCTGCCAAAGGCCAAGGAATGCAATCTTTGAAGGAAATTCATAGGATGCTTTGACTATACTTGAGTAATAATAGACAGAATATCATTCCTACACATGTTTGAGTGTCAGCATAAAGAGATTTCTGAGAGTTCGTTGGCTGCTACTTTACTTGTATACTATAAGGATTTTTGTATTATATAAAATATCCTGTGGTAATTTTTTAAATTCTCTGCTATTACACTGAGAGTTTGAGTTGGGTATATTTAGGGGTTTCTTGCTAGGCTCAGTCAAGTGTTAGGATTCCCTTGAGACAGCATTTTAAAAGATTATACTCTTTTTCAATACAATGGAAAAAAAAAGATCAGTCATGTAAAAGAAATTATTTGAGATCAAAACTTGTGTAGATCATGACTCATAAAAATGAATAAACCTGATTTTCATTTTACTTTGAAGTTTTTCTCAAAGTAACAGTAACTGCAAAATGACCTGAGTACTCAGATAATAAACACAATTGAAACCAGGAAAAAGACAGTAAAGAAGTGCATTATTATACAGCAAAACTACTAGCAATTTAACAAGAGGATAGGCCTTATTTCTCTTCCCATGTCTTAAAAGAAAACAAAAATCCCAAACTGGTGAGTTCACTGAGTGTAAGTAAAAGATGAACTAACTCTCAAGCTGTGTAGGATCTGCACAAATGGAGAGGAACAGTTTCAGAGAAAAGAATAAAGTCAGTGTCTATAATATGGATTGATACATATTTCTGCCATGGGTACCAAAGACCCCTACAGAATATATAAGATAAGAATCTGGTTCTTTTAGTGCCAGAATGGTTTGTCTTCTGCTCCTTTGGAAAAAAAGAAGAGTACGAGCATACTACTTTGGACTGAAAACAGCATCACATATTGAAGGATATGGTACCTAATTATCTGCTAAAAATGGAGTGTGTTGATGTGAACCTACAATGAAACAAAGGCCCCTTTCCATAGAGACAGTATAAAGTAAGTATTTAAGGACTTTTCACTGGCAATCTAGCAACCACCTTCATTTTGTGGTTTACAAAGGCAAAGTAATGTTGGTATTTGAACTGGCCAGAAATATTTTGTTTAGTTAGAGGCAGCTTCATTTTTTATGATAGATCCTACAAATTAATAACTTGAGCTGTTGATAATATAGAGTTGTAGTGGAGGACAAAAATGCAATCATATAAACCTCTAAGAAGAGGGTATCCACTGCCTCAAGTAAGGATGAGCTTACAATGCTCTTTATAGGAGTTATTCTATAGATAACTAGAGTTTGGCTTTAAGATTTAAATTGGTGTTCTGTAGAGTATGAGTATGTCTTCTCCCTGCTCTTCTGTGAATTTTGTTCCAATACTGTCATGTCATCTTTTAGGAACATGTTGAGGAATGGTGGCCATTTGGCTAAATTCTACTCTTTCACATTCATGTGCAGGCTCACAGAACTGAAGGGTCGTGTGAGAAATGTATCTTGATGAAACTGGAAAGAATAATTTATTCTCTTTAATACAGCCATATATTTTTCCCATGGAATAATGGTGCTTCACACTTTTTCTATATATAAACTGTATGTTAAAGGCACTGTCCAGCTTTAAATTATGGAATATAGCTCCCTCATCTGTCCAACTCAGTGCATAAAAATATGCCAAATATTCAAAAGCCAAATAAGTTCATGCTCAGTAGTGTATTTTCCCTTTTTTTTACCAAATGTTTTGCCTGCTTTTAGACCTATTTTCAATGTACAAAGGTAGAATAATTTAATTTCTATGTTTCTTATTGGATATTCTCAATTTTTCTGCAAGATATTCATAATTATAAGGTTAAAGCTGAGCATCACAGAAATCAGACTGACATGAAAGTTTCTACAATGTGCTTCACAGTTGAAAAAACAAAGAAATTTTGCACACATAGTGCTTAACTTGTCCTGTTTCCTATATGTTCTCTGATTGCACCTTATTTACTTTATTTTCTTATTTACTTCTGAGTACTACCAGCTGAACTAATGAGCTTGGCAGCCTTGACTCTCTGTAGAGGAATTTCAGTGGAAATAAATGAAGTACAAACTTACATGTCAGTGTCATTATAGCTTAGTCCTTGTCCTTCAGTATTTACCCACAGTACCCATTTCATTGTTTGGTATATAACTGAAAAGGGTCAATAATTGTCCTAAAAGGTATCTCCTGTGAAGATGTTCTGGTCTGTGAATTGCTGACTTGGATATACACCATCAAAATAATTTCATGGGCCGATAAAAGTCATTTTGCTGTCATCTATGTTGCTACTGTAGTATTTATGACTTTTTATTAGAAATAAAAATTACTTTAATATGACTCTTTTGTTGGAATAGAAATACTGAGAATGCCTTTTTCTAGCCATTATTCTTTCTATTTCATACATTGTAAAATAGAGCACATATATTTTCTATATTATATATGTTCTTTTTTAATCTTCCTGTCAAATTTAACACGATTGTCTCAGTTTTTGTCAGTGCTGCTTCTGGACAAATAGTACTGTGAAAAATTTTACTATATGCCACTCAACAAAACTAAACCATCAGGTAGCATCATGCTAAAGTATGCAAACTTAATTTACTTACACAGCACTGATATATAAAGAGAGTAAATTAACATCATGTTTTATGATGCACTATAGAAATATCACAAGTGACTTCCATTCTGAAAAGCCAGAAAGATGTTTTGGTAGAGAAGCTGAGACTTTATTAAATAATGAATAGAGGACCCATGATCCAAACTGTTTGCATTGTTCGGGTATTAGAAGTATGTATTCTAAAGACATCCTCATGTTGAGCTGAAGTAGCACAGGAGAGGTAATGAGATGTATTGATATGCCAAATAATGACTTTTGGATGACCCAGTGTTCTCAAAGCTGTTTACTCAGTTATCATCAGTTCTGTGATCTTTGAGGGCTGACAGTCCTTGCTGTCCTTGCCACTGTAAAGACTCTTGCAATATAACTATGACTTAAATGTTAAGTGTCAGTTTGGCCCTTTGTACTTCACCTGTGGGCAAATCAAAAACAGCAACACCACATTTTTGTCTTTGTTTAGATTACTAAAATATAAAGCATCAGCCGCCTATACAGCTAGGGTGTGATGAATGATGACAGAATAATAAAAACAATCTCCTTTCCCTCTATCTCATCGATGAAGAAAAGGCCATTCAAAAGTCCAGGAACGGGGATGGGAAGTTTAGAGCAGGTGCTCTGACCTAAATATGAGCTACATGGTTCTACATAGTTTACAGTGATCAATCTAGTATGTTGATTGGTGTTAATGTTTAACAGTTTTTCTCCACTGGGTAAACATGAGACTCACTCTGAGCTGGTAGTGGCTGTGTGGGTCTTTCTGTCTCAGGTCTTCTGGACTCAGTGAACCCTACATGTTATTTCCACTTCTCCTATCGCTGAAGTGAAACCAGTGTTGCTGCAACTCTGCAAAATCTTGCTGATGTTATCCATGGGGTTTGTTTTGTGGCAAACACTTCTTTTCACCTTGTTTTTTCTTCATTCTTCCCTTACCCCAAAATAGTCTCAACAAGATCACAGAAGATCTTGGAATTTGGGTATAAACATGCTGTGACCATTGACCATCCAAGTGCTCTTGATCACAAATACAGGAAAGCTGGATTTTGTTGGTTGTTTGGTTAGTTGGTTAGTAGTGTGGCTTTTTTTTTGTTTGTTTGTTGTTGGGTTGTTTTGTTTTGCTTTTAGCTAGCCATTACCAATAGGTGTGTCCAGAATATCTGAAAAATGACTGATTGATGATATTCAGAAATTTACAATTTATATTAAACTCTAACAAGGAATTTACCTTCTTTTCAGGCATTGGAGTCTAATGGGTCATTTCTGTCTCCAAGAGTGAAGGGTCCAAGAGCCTGTCATGCAGTATGAGATATAACATTAGATTATCTGAGCACATTAGTGACATGTTAGCATTTTGCATTTAATTCGTGTGTACCTTAAATTCCAACAGCAGAGTCCCCACTGCCCTGCAGGCCATGCTAGCTGAATGAATGTGATTGATTATTCTAGTTATATTGAAAAAAAGTATAGTTGCATGACATTTAACATAGGTGGAATGTTGGTGTGTGCCATTGGATAGTAAGCTTAAATATAGTTTGCTGAACCAGCATTTGGAGGAGCTTTTAAAAGCTGTCATTGACCAGCAAAAATATAATGTCAATTATTACATTCCTAATGTTTTCATAATGTAGCACAGGGGTGTAAAGAGGCATGCATATTTTATCCTTTTATTCTCTCATTCTGTTCTTTTAATTCTAGTTACGTGATAAATGTTCACGCTCTAGTTTGCATAAAACAAAGCTTGGTTTCAATCTTTTAGCCAATTGCAACATCTGCCCTACAAGGTTTTTCCATTTTGTATACAGGCTTCCCTGAAGATATAAATATGGTCTTCCTAATAAACACATTTCAAATGCCTCCAGAGAGAGAAGCTTTCATAGAGGGATTAGGATGTGGTATTACGAGACTCACTAAAAATGTTTGATTTACCTTAGCATGAGAGATGGAGCTCACCATGACTTTGATATAAACCTAGCACCAAAAAGGAGTATAAATAAGAGCAGAATGTGGTTCCTGGTCTTTTCATAGTAATAGTGCCTTAAGACTAGAAATGCAAGAGATTCTCCTTAATGTAATGAAGCATACTTGTGAGCAATGCTTCCATGGACCCAGGGAGTGGGTGCACAGACAAGCCATTCTGTCTCTTGGTATAACAAGGGGACATCCTGTCTTTTCAGCTGAACTGATCCTTTATGACACTTACTATGGAAGTAAAATATGTGAATGTAAACTGTAAAAAGTACTAGGTCTCTTGATTTTTAAAAATAAATGTATCCTTGGTAGTGCAGACTGCTATAGTGTGTCAGGGCAAGTGTTAGGAAGCTCTTCAGAAGCTCAGTTAATCCATCTATGACTCTTTACTACCTTTAGTTTAGAATGACAGAAATGCCTTAGTGGTTTGGATCTGTTTCACACTTGACTTCAAGTGAATACTTGGCCACAGTCAAACTTCCTGACCCAGCCAAAGCACTGTAAAAGCATCTGCGACCTGTTTGGTTTGCCAGTAACAGGGTGTGAATGGGAGGGTGACTCTAGTCTCCTGTACACTGTAAGTTTTGCTGAAGGAAGCTGTTGTGTATTTTGTAAGTTTGGACAAGAAGGTATTAGAATAATAAATAAGAATAAACGACATATTAGTCTTTTGGGGGGAAAGTACAGTCTTGGGGCCATAAGACACCTAAATTTGGTAAAGTTTACAGCAAGGCTTAAGATTTTTACTTTATGATTATGTTACTTTTCTATATGCACTTTACACTTCTTTATTCATACTCTGTGCGTTTGAAATATGTCATATTTTTAGAGAACTTGCTGATATAGAGTCTAAAGTTAGAAATGTATCTCACTGAAAAGCAAGAGATGCCACCGCTGATGTCATGCTCAAAAGAGGTGACTGGTGGTTGTGTATTCACAGATCCCAAAGCTGAGGCCACACATTGAATCTGGGAAGTGTTTTTGAGGTGTGTCGCCCAGGAGGCTTCAGAACGTTAGTGTTCTCTAAAATTACATTTCCATAATTTAGAACAGATTCAGATCTGTTCTAAATTCAAGGCAGTGACAGAGAATGTAATAATCTGTTGTTAATAGGGTCATTAAAATAATGGTCTCTATTTTATTTTTTTCTATATAGGTACATATGTTACTTATGTATCAGTCATAGTTTGGTGCAAAGTCAATGATTATCACTATTTCTAGGTGAAAATACTGTTTGATAGTATTTGACCTGAATGCAAATGCTATATCTAATTCCACTTTGCCATTGAATCCTATTCTAACTGAAATTTGGAAGAGTTTTTCAGTCTACAAAGATTTCTCTGAAAAGCAATATTGGAAAGCCTGAGCATGAAATTAATTTCATCAGGTCCTCACAGTTTTATACATTAATAATGTGGTCACTTAATTCAGAAGAGGAGTAATAATGGAAAATTGGTGCATTCACTTCTAGTTCATTGGTTTACATCTAGTCAGGGTGGTAATAGCACTTTTTCTGTGATTATTTGATAATCTATGTTAAAGATTTCTTTGGTCCTGAATATCTGTTTCATCCAGGTCTTCAAATGCACTGAGTGAATTTGAACTCAGTGTCATTTTCCATGAGCACTGTAAAATTTTTTAAAGGAAGTAGGTCAATGACCGCCTAGATTAAATGTACTGATGCATACTAATACTAATCTAAAAATAATAATGAATCTTCTATAGTGTCTTTTTTTTTGGGGGGGGGGGCAGAAAGGCTGTGTGTTATATATCTTGATTTTAAGAACAAACTCTTCTCTTCAATGTAAGGCATTAGTAGAGCTGAATGCTTTCTAGTGATGCAGAGAGACAGGCTAGGATATTGTTTGTTACACAATTGAGAACATTTTGGTTACAGGAGCTCAAATTGCTGAAACTGATCCTGATGGGAAGGATACTCAATTATCTAAATTTTATCTTACTGTTTGTTGAGAAGAAATGTCAAAGGGTTGCTGGAAAATTTTGATGAGAAATTCATGTTAAAAATTTAACTGTGGAAGCATTTGCTGTTGAACTGAGTACTATTTAAATAAATTGGAACTAATTACATTTGAGGATGTATTTTATAAGTCCCAGCAAAGGCTGGTACTTAAAAGTCCATCTACTGTTGCCTTTCATTAGAGATTAGGCATCTAATTTCTAGCTCAAGATATCAGAGACAATGAATGTCTAAAAAAATCATGACTGAATATAGGAAAACTTTTTGAACAATGTTGGTTTCACTAGAGAAGGTCTCACCAGTACTCAATTGAAAATAGTCATCTTTATTTTGGGCCTTCCTGATAAGCAGAGCCAGCTATCAGAACCAGTCCAAATAAGCATAATGAAAATTAGTACATTGTGCAGAGTATCAGTTTTCCTGTATGCCAAGTTTTAATGTGGTATTAGCATTCTTCCTACCAATAGCTGTCTCATGACAAACTTTCAAATATCAGTGAAAGTGTTGCTACTTTTTTTTAATTTTCTTTTTTTTAAGTCAGTGCAATGTTTCTATCTTGATATGTTGTGAAAAAAATGATCAGTAAAAGCTACAGTTCCTCCCATTATAATGAACTAGCATAGGGTGACCATGGATTCTGAACATTTTTATATCAGTATGTCACTGATAGGAGCCATCAACTGAAAGAAGACCATGAATTAAAATTCTCCTTGTCAGAGACATGAAAAGATTATCTGTTCACAATGAACTAAAAGTATAATGTGATATTTCCATGCAGCTGTGAGTATCCAATTCAACACATGAAATATCTCTTGATCATCTTCCTTAAAGCATCATGTTCCAAGCTCATCAAAATGAGGGACATTTTAATATGATTCATGCAAACATACATTTTAAGTTTGAAATACCTAATGCTAATTATAATAACAGCCTAAGTAATGCCATTGTAATAAGTCTAGTGATTTTTTTTAAATTTGGTCTGTTATTTAGGTCCTATATATTTGTCAAAGAGAAAACAAAAAAAGGTGTGTTTCTTTATTCTGGATTCTTGTTTCTTGCAAAAGCTGACATAAATATTAGGTATTGTGTATCTAGGAATGCTGTCTTGATAACTGAGGAATGAAACAAGCTTGCTGACAGAACCTGATATAGATGCTGAATTTTAGAAAGAAAGCATTAAAATTCACATCATGCTGTTGTATACAGTCCATCTCTTTTTTCAAAGGCTATGTATTTTTTAAAATTCAGTTTCACCAAACAAATTACCCTTTACCTTACCAATGCACACGCACAACAGAGATATTTAAGCACGTCCTATCGGTAGGTATTGCAGAGCTGGGCCCGTGACAGGCCCGCAGAGCCGTGCGCATTTATCATCCGCCAGAGCTGAAGCGCGTTGGGCGCCGTTCACCTCAGCGGGCTGGATCGGCGCGGATCCCGGAGCGCCTTGTCCAAAAGGGGATGAAGCGTGCGAGGAGCCCCGCGGGCGGCGCGGGGGAGGATGCTGGGCCGTGCCGCGCCGGGGAGCTCGCTCCGGGCTGCCGGGTTGCTACAGCAACTGGTGCTTTGTTTGTACATAGCGGGAGCAGCTGCCTCCCCCCGCCCGGCTCGGCTGCGGCAGGGCCGGCCCGGCCGCTCCCTCGGCCCGGGGTGCTGCGGCCGCCCGGCTCTGCGTGCGAGATCTGACCGTGAGGACATGAATGGTGCTTGGAGACATCAAGTCCTACCGAAAGAAAAAGGCTGCCATCTGAAAAACAGCAGGACTCTCTCTGGTGTTGTGCTATCTGTCTATTTGTCTTTTGTATCAGTAATTTGTTTGGGTCCTTGTGAACCAGAAGGTTTGGGTTAGGGGCCCTCTGAATTCGAGGCAGAAGAATGTAACTTGTGCTTGAGGACCAGTAGTATTACAGGTTAACAGCAGAATATAATAGGAAATTTCCTCGTTCTTTAAACATCTCTGAAGATAGTATCCTTAATTCAGTCCTTTTTTGCCTTACCATTCACATAATTTAAGAACAGATAAATAGGAAGCAAAATCCACTAATATTTGTTCATGAAAGATGAATATTCATCACATTTATATTAGTGTAGGCCTTGGAGAGCTGTTCGTCAAAGCAGATTTGCAGATGGCCATCACAAAGCTGAGTGCCCTTTCATAGCATGCAAACCTGCATCAGTGGCCAGAACATTCTCTTCAGAAAATGTGACTAGATAAACATAGATTAGAAGGAGTAATGAAAATCACAGCAAATTAGTTCTCAGACAACACTGTCTTTTTCATGTAACAACTGTTGTATGTCAAAACAGTAGGGTTACCTCAGCAGCCCTCAGAGGGCTGATAGTAATTGAATAACCAGATTGAAAATTTGTTGACTATTTGCATGCACAACATTTGCATGTACAAAAATTGCATAGCATTTGCATGTACAGAATTTGCACAACTTAAACAAGAGTTTCCCTAGAGACATAACCTCCTTGTGACCTTTAGATATTTTTACCTTTTCTTCAATATATGAAGCGCCAAAAAAAGGAGAAATTTGATGTTTTTCAGGTTTAAGAGCTGGAGACAGCAATAGGAAATTATGAGGATATGACACCAAGAGAAATACAGATCATGAATGTTTCTGCAAATAAAAGGCTTTCAAAACAATGGTAATTCAGCAGTAAACAAAAAGCCTAACTGATAACTCCTGGGATTCTGATAATTTTCAAAAAAAAACTAAACCAGGTTAAAACTACAGTGAATGTTCCTGATTATGATTTCATTACAATTATGTATGGAGAGGATAGTGTACTTCTCTACTGAAGTGATACTGTTCCAGATATAAACATGCTTGAGATCTTACAAATATGAAGGTAACAGCCCAGCAAAAGATGTTAATTTAGCTGACGTTTCACTCGAAAATCCCAACTTTTATGAGTAACACATTGACTCAGATGCCTAGTCTACTCACAGATGAGATCATTTGAGCCTTAAATTCTAGCCAGCTGAGACTGGCTGAGAATGATGCTTAAAATGTATTGAGGATCTCATAGTGAGCTCTGTCTCAAGGGGAGGAATTGAGACTGTGAAAGTTAAAACTAGTAAGCTACCACTCAGATGTATTTGGCTTCTGTCCCGCTCTCAGTTCTTTGATGGTGCTTGCTGCCTTTGAGGTTACTGGTTTCCCTGAATCTGACTGACCAATCTTTGGTTTTGTTTTTGTTTTTTTGTTTTTTTGGTTTTTTTTTTTTTTCATAGAGGATGCTGGACTTCAATAGTGCAAGATATTTGTCTATTTACCCTCACAAGAAGTAAAATATTATATATTTTTAAATGGAAGTGTTGAAAATGATCTGATTATACTCACTTCACTCGCTTCATCAACCTGCTCTATACCTTACTTGTGATATACCTCCTACAGTGACTTCCTAAGATATCTAAAGGTGACAGTATCCCAAATTTTTGTTTCTGTTAAATGTCCTTAAAGTACAACAACTGCATAGCAGGTGTTTTGTGTCAATAGTGGTGCTTTATCTATGAGAATAGAAACCCATATCAACTAATCTGAGCAGAAAGTGGATAGAACCAACAGGCTTGTAATTTTACTTGTACAAGAATTTGCTCCTAAGAGACAATCTTTTCCTATAAACATTTAGAGTGAAATATTAATGATATTTTTAGTAATATAACAGCCATGCCTAAAGAAAGCAACAGTGAACAGTCAATCAGGAGAAGACTGGTTTGAGGAATAAAGGCTGTCTTTTCCTGCAGATATTCTATGGGGTTTAAATAATTTCTCTGTATTTCTTCTTTTATTTTAATTATTACTATACTTGGCTTCATGTTTTAGAAATTTACATTTAAAAGTTGCTGACTGTGCCCTGGATGTTGAAAACCAGTTAGGGAAAAAAAAGCATTTCATTTAAAACCAGAGAAAATACATTCTTCATTAGAAGTTCAGCCTCAGGACAAAAATTACAGTGAGGTTTCAGATTAATATTACCTCATTATTTTTTAGCAAAGGTATCATAGAACAACTCCATCAATGATCTGCAATATTCTAAATTATTAAAACCCAACAACAAGTACTGTAGTAAATGAACAAAGTTCACATCATCATCCATTATTCTTTAGTTTTAATCACACAGGTGAAACTCATTACCCTGTGAAGGGAAACAAAGCTCACTTCAGTGGTATACAACTGAAATGGAACCTAATCTGTACATTAGTGGTGGTTTCTCTGGGCCATCATCCTACATCAAACTGAACTTGAAATAATTTGTTAGTTCATGGTATTCTGTAATTCCTGAGGGAGTGGGGGGACAGATTATTTTAGTTCCAGTGAGAATAACTAAATTCTTGCATTAGAATCTGTAGTTGAGGTGTGCTTTAGACTGGAGGAGAAGCCCCTTTAATAAAATATGGATTCTGGTGTTCAGCCTTGTTTTTAAACCCCATTCCCTGTATTAATTATTAATTAGCCATACTGAAGTGGATGCAGTTATATTAAGATCACAGCTGCCAGTAACCAAATTTCAAGTGGTCTTCTGGTTTCATATTTTTATAGGATAAAATGCTGCATTCAGAGGGGTAAAAAAAAGTAAAAAAATCCCCACCGCACATAAAATTAATTATCATACTGAAATATTAAAGCAGAAAACATGTACAGCAATTGTCTGAATCCCTCTTCACCTCTGAGAGAGAAATGATAGGAAAACAGGGAGATCTCCACCCTTTAATGGGAAAAGGGGAAATAAAGAAGAAAAAAACCCCACACCACTGCTCTTAGGAAGAAAAAAGAATCGTCATCATGAGTAAGAATAGCAAAGGGATTCCCTCCCTGCTCAGAGAGGGGACAGAAGGGGAAGGGAATTCCCTCTCTCCATTGGGAAAGAACAGAAGGGAAGGGAATTCCCTTTGTTGCATTTATGCTTTGAGCTCTAATTAATCTTGAATGTTTTGTACTCCTGCTAACATCAAAGCAGTTCTGTATATCAGGCAAAACTTGCTTTCTTTGAGCTGAAGAAAGTCAGTCTTGAAATTCTCATGGAACGTATGGATTTATGTCATTGCTGTCACGTGGCCAGATGCAGTCCATAACTTTCAAATACAATCTAAAAGGGATCTTGGTTGCTTTAGCCTCAGGCTTGGAGAGATTTTGGTTACAGCTTAAGATTTGTTTTTCTATGATTTAATTGTCGCTTCAGTTAAAGGGCAAGCAGCAGAGGTGCCAGTAGAGCAGCAAAAAGCGCCAGGAGCAACATATGGGACTGAAATTCCTTATAAAGTAAGGATCCCATGAACACAGTTGCCTGCAGGGGGAAGGTTGCATAAACAAATATTAACAAGGAAAAACAGTGAGGTCTTTGCAGTAATCATACAAATACCCAAAAATAGATAATGAAGACATATAAAGCCCACAATTTCCCTGGCGTGCACCAGCCCATGCGCACATGCTTGAAATAGTGTTGATAATGATTCTGTTGTAAAGAGGTTTCAAGCTTTGTAATTCCAGTTTAGGATGAGGAGGGGGCCATGCTGGCTGCTGTGACCTTCTAGAAATCCACTTGGCATCCCCACTTCTAAGCAAGGTTAGCTCTGACTAATTTTCTGAATGGTTTGATGACTGGAAAAAGTAGGAACTGATCAGATGCCATTGTGATCATGTCACAAGGGAAAGGTTACAATGTTCAAAGACTGTTTTATACATTTTTCATTGGTTAAAAGGTTGAATTTCTTATCCTGAAGGAACATCAGGACTTGGTTATTTCTCTTGCCTTTATCTCCTTACTGTATGTGCAAAGGTAATGCTAATTAATGCCTGGATGGAAAAATCACATAGTATATCACCACAGAGAAAAGAAAACTTGCATTGGTAATTTCTCAAATTTCTGCCAAATTTTGATTTAAGTATGTGCATACCACAATCACCAGTTGATTTGGGACTTGGTACAGTGAGCTGGGGACACAAACAATTTTAGATGTACATAACTTGCTGTACAGTTCCCAGAAGATAAGGGTGTTATCTCCACCCACAATGGACAGTATCTTAAATAACACTTAGCATAGGCGGAAGAGCTTGTTTTACACAGCTGGCTGCATCTAGGCTGTGGTTCTAGCAATCCTTATAAAAGGACAGTAGGAGGTGAAGACTAAGTGTTTGCTTGGAAAAAACAAGTTTCAAGTATAGGTAGATGTGAACAGTATAAGTATTTTGACCTATTTTAATTTGTTTCACCTGTGTTTGAAGAAATGTGGGGAAACCACCTGCCCACATTGCCTTTCCTCAAAGTGAAGACTTGAGATAAATATATCACCCAAGTATATCACCCTTCTATAATTTATCAAAATGCTTTTTCTTTCCTCCTCATTCTGCCTGCAGAGCAACCTCTGTCTGAAAAGCTGTTCCCAGGGTAAATAAGGAAATGCATGAAAAAAATCTGGGGGAGTTACCAAGTCTGATCTTATCTGTGTGTCGCTATGTTTTAAGGCGCTGAAGTTGTAGAGAAGAAAGCACTTGAAAATTAAATTGTAACACTGTTTTTGTCCCCTTGACATATAATAAACATAGTTGTGTTTGGGGTGTTTTACATGACAATTTGCAAGGTGTTTATACCCGATCCTAGTTGTAGAGTGTGACAAGATCACTGAAAGGACTCTTTTTTTGTAATTTATCAATCATAAACTCAAATACATGAGAAAGAGCTTTCAAGAGTTTCATTAAACATTTACAAGTGCCACAGCATTTGCCTGAATTAAATTTATTTTTACGCAAGGAAGTATATTTCACCGCTGTATTTGTAAAATAAACTAGTGGCCCATTGAAAAGATCATATCTTACATATTTTAAACAGTACTTCTCCCACTCTCCTAACTTCCACTTGGCTCAAAACAAACGTAGAACCTGAGCTAAAACAGGGAAATGGCTGACAGTGTTACAGCAGGTTCAGGGAAGAATAGATGGGAGAGGAAAAGAGAAAATAACCTCTGTGACCAAAAATAACATCCAATAATGCTGAAGCTGGGGATAAGTAAGTATTCAAAAATTTTCTAAATGTCACCAAAGTGACCCTTACTAGGTAGTTCAACTGTTACTATAATCAGTCACGAATTTAAGTTTTGCAATTAAGGCAAGATAATATTAAGACCATGGGATGAATACCTATAATCTTGCTAGGGGAAAATGGGTGACAGGGAAAAAGAAACAGTAATACTGGAGCAACAAACATATAGAGGAAATTTTAGGAAGAGCAACACAGTTTCAAAGTGCAATGTGTGCACCTTCAACAGGAAAGCAATGACAGGCAGAGGGATAGCTCTTCTGCCACTTCATTTATGGAAAGTCACTTGCTGTGAAGTAGTTGGGATCCGAAAGGTGAAGTTTGCTACATGTAGATACCAAAAAGCTGTTTGCAAGGAAACTGTATGGCACAACAGCCTGGAACCAATCTTCTCACGCCCACCCCAAAATGCTATTTACAAGCAATTCACCCACTGCAATATGGTTATTTGAATGCAACAGAGGACATGAGAAATGTGTATTTTGCTAGAGAAAAGTGACATTGCCAGGTCCCATTAAAAATCTGTTAATGGCACAGAAGGCAGGTCAGAGCAGCCCTCTGAATTTGAGTGAAAATAGTCCAAACTCTGAGAACAATCCAGCTGGCTGGCCCTATATTGTTCCAAGAAGTTGTAGTAACCATTGGTGCTGGCACAGCTCAAATCATTCATTAACACTTGTGGTATCTCAGTTGACTGTGTCATAGACCAAGTTCTTGGGAAGCTGGACTGTGACACAAGACAGCTGTTACTCAGGATAAAGGCGGTACATGGGCTGAATTCATCAGTGTTAAACTATTATGGGAAAAGGCAAACTGTCTCATGGAATGATACACAGATGAGAGGGGAAAACACTGCAGACACAGTTTATGGTTCCCCAAAATCATCAGCTGTTACTGAGAAAATGCATTTGGTTAACTTACTCTGCATGAACATTTGGAAAAAACAGTTATATTTTGCATTCCTGAGTTTCATTGTGTTTATACAGCCACAAATTGTGGCTTCCCACCCAGGGTCTCTGTCTTGAGCTGATTATTATTGCTGCTGGTGTTGAAAAAGAAAATTATCATGCCTGTTCATTAAAATGTTCTCAGTGACTCTAGCAAAGACCACAGGCTGTTATGCCAGTTGTTAAATGTAGAATTATTCACCCATTTTCCAATAATTTATTAAAGCTCCATAATAAAGAGAAGAGAGAGGAAAAAAGAGAGAGTAAATTTTTGAAAGCACATAGATTTAAGGAATAATCTTGACTTCATATTGCTAGAAAGAGAAGTTTTATGCGTGCAAAGCTACTGCTGGATAAGCAGGGAATATCATTAATACTTGGTTAAGGCAGTTAATTAATATCATTAATACTTTGTTAAGGGAAAAGACTTTTTGAGAGTAAGAATACTTTGGCTACATTTTTCCATCTGGTTAAGGCTAGTCAGGCAATATTAAAAAGTTAGGGTTATATGAAAAATTAACCGAGATTCTTGGATGGCAGGTATCAAGCAGTTTAATACATGTTCTACAGTTAATAGTCTTTATGCTTCTGGATGCTTTTAACAAGTTTGTCCTGAGGCCCTTTCCACATGAGTTCAAATGTGCTGAAAGCTGTCAGACAATTTTGTCTGTGCAACTCCACCATCACATAGAGGCTGAGGAGCTGAGCAATGTACTGCTGTTATCCCATCCTACAGTTTTTGCATTGTTCTTTGATTTTAAGAGTCAACCTCCCAAAATATCGGGAAAACAGAAAAATGCCTTATTTCTAATTTCTTCTCAGCTAATCCTTGTGCTTGGCTATGCCCAACCATATCCTGAAGCGAAAGCTGAGAAAAGCATTCCTGTGCTACAGAAACCATGTTCCTGGACACAGACATAAACGAGTTGTAAGAATCATTTAGATACCTCTTAAATACGCAGACACAGAAATACTGGCAACATTGCCATATTATGAAACATACAGTTAGGTAGTAATCTGCTTTTCATATGATTTTTTTATGTGGCACAGAAACAGTAATCCTCTGGCTGTAACAGAGTATTGGTGTCTGTTGTGCTTGATGTTGCATAATGTGAAAGGGAAAATATAAAAGATCGGCATGTGGCCAAGATTAAGGTGTATGAGAATAATGTTTCAGATCCTAGACCTCATAAAGAATTAAAATTAACTGGTATAGGTAAGCTGGCAAATGAGGAAAGCATGCTTAAAAGTAAGTCTTATTTATAATTTGACTGAATTAAATACTGCTTGAGAGTTAGAGGAATAATTTTTTAAAAATAAATTATTTAAAGAATATTCTCCTTATTCTCTGACCCAAATGTTTTCAGTCCTTTCCAAATGGATTAATGAAGACTGCCAGGGAGAAATAGAAATTGCCATTAAAATTTAACAGTGAAGGTTCACCCCCATTATTTAGTCCACTATTTAGTCCACTTCAAGTGGTTTCATAGTAAACAATAAAAATTATAATAATTAATATATTTTTTAAAAATTATAATAATTAATATAATTTAGGAGAGACAGATTTTGATAGAAAGTTTGATACTGCAGTGCATGGCAAGATTTTAGCCAAAGGTAAATTTCATAGCTATGGAAATGTCTTTCTAATGTACCTTGGGATTAAAAAAAAAAATAGGACTACTGAAACTAAAAAACTAAAATCATTATCAAAAAGCAAGCTATAGTTTAAAAAATATAAATAGAATCCACATATATTAACATGGTTTTTAGTCAAAGACTTTAAAAGACCCTGTTTATTATATTCCCCTTCTGTTAGTGCTGTTTCTGATGATGGTAGCACAGATGAGAAGTTATGTAGCAATATCCTTATGACATGACAGAGAACCCTGAGAACATGCCTGTCGTGATACATCATTAATTCAGTAACATCAAATTTCTAACTTGCCACATTTCCAGACATGATGTTTTATTTCAAATCAGTCTGCTTATTTGTTTTGGTTTTTGTTTTTGATGTTGGTTTTTGTTGGTTTGTTGTTTTTCGTTAGGTTGGGTTTTTTTCCATTCCAGCTACCTGATATTTTGACTGAATTTTAAAAAAAGTCAATGTTATAAGTAACATCTGGATGGGGATTATCTGGCACTCCAGTCAGCAAGGAGACGCAAAAAGTGACTAAGCAAATACCTGCTCTTTTAATCTTGTGTGCGTCCTGCTGTTCACGGCTGAGCGGCTGCACCCCATTTCCCCATGTCATTGTAATTCACCATCAGCCGTCCTTAACTTATCCTGTGCTGCACGCCAGTAATGGCAGCTGATAGCAGCTCTCTCTGGGACTCCAGTTGTGTTCAATTGCTTTGCTGCATTTGTTTTACTAATGGATTTCTTTCCTGCTAAATTTGTCTGCGGCTTTAAATGTGGAAGTTCCAGAGAAACTGTGTATTGAAAAGGCTTTTATTGTGGTTTTGCTTGCTGGTCAGTAATCTATGCATTCCCTGAAACAGATCCTCACCAGTGCCTTCCTCTCTGGCTGTTTTCTCAGATAGATTCAATTTCATATCTGAGTTTCCTCACTGTATTTATTTTACTTTTGATACTTAAAATTATCTAAAGTTAAACAGAACACAAATTAGGAGAACAGAATCACATTTGAAGTCATAACATTGTAGAAAATTGTATTTTACTTGCACATTCCTATTAAAGTCAAGGACACTACACAAACAGAAGACAGTTCAGAACAGGCTTTGATCCATAACTACTGCTATTGTGCAAGGGGATTTATAACTTTTTTAGCTGCTTGGTGTAAGGACACACGACACTTGCTTCAGTGGGAGATATCTGGTTCATTAAACTTAACAATTAGCCTCAAGAAAATCTATACATTGGATTAGTTAAATCATCTTTTGCAGATACAGAAGTGCTCATTAATTAGTAGCAGGAATAATTTGAGCTTTACTGAAATATCAATCAGGATTAAATGTGTTATATAATTTATTCATTAGGCAACACAATTATGCTGCAGTTAAAAAAAAAAAAAGAAAAATTATGTGACCGAGCAACATAAAGGAAAATCTACAGCTATGCTTTATACAACAGCAAAATACATTATTACAGATGATGCAACTAGGAACTTATGCCATTAAAAGGGAAGGTGCATTAGGGCTTTCTTGCTACAATTTTGTTGAATTGAAACTGTCTTGAATATTTGAGTATCTCCATCAACATGTTTATTTTCTTTCATATGTGCAGAGGCTAAAAGATTACTAAGGCAATTTATTTTCTTTGTCCCACAAATCCCCAACTGCAAAGTAAAGCAGAATACTTTAAAAAAACAGAATATGGGGTAAATATTTCAACAGTGCACTATACTGGAAACTTATACAAGGATACAAGTAACGACTGCTCTAGATCAGGATCGTCCACAACATCAGCAAAGTAAAGCAGATAGGCATTGTAAGACGGTCAAGTACATTTTGATCTTAACTAATAAGCAAAAGCAAATAGGCTAATTTCCATAGCAAAGCATCTCTTTCATTTTTCTAACCCTAAAGTTACAAGCAAGGAAGAAATGCATCAGTCTTGGTTCTGATAAACCCTCTCCTGGCCTGTCTTTTTGACTTTTAAATACCACTCCAAGTTAGCTGAAAATGTTCTTGCATGCAGTTTTTAACCCCAGTTCTAATTTCAGTTAAACTGATGCACACATCTGGGACAATTTTAGTGAAGTGGAGTTGCTGCAAAGATACATTCAAATCAGAGAATTGCTGACTGAAAAAGGACAAAATACATTTGGGTATCTTTAGTTTTGGGGTTAGATTTCAGAATAATATTTTAAAATCCTTTATACTATTAGCAATAAAGAGATCAGAACTATACAGGCTTTGATTGGAGCTGCTAGAAAGTGCTTTTGAGCTCTTGCCTAACAGCTTGAAAGGCATTAAGTTTTAGTCTCAGTTTATCCTGTCACAGTAAAAGGCCTAAGTGACTTCAATCTGTGCTGTATGAGACTAATCCTTTCATCAGGTCTCAGCCGCATGTTTCCGCACCTAACAAAGTCTGGTATGAAACAGTTTTTCTAGGAAATTTGAAAGAAGAAATGTGAATAGACTTCTTCAAAACAAGTAATTTCAATCACAGTTGTAGTTAATTAGTAAGGAACCAAACTTCTTTATCAATGTGGGTTTTGCTGTCTGTTATTCCTCTGATCTTCCTGACTGCCTGCTGGCATAACATCCTGAACACTTTGCATTTACAATCCTCATATCCAAAGACCTACTTAAGAAGTATTGATATGGATTAGCAAGAAAACAAAGACATTTAAGCCAGGAATTGAACTACGTGTTTTTTGCATGTGTACAAATGGGTTATACCCACAGACCTTTGAAGTACAGCTTTAGTCTTGGATCAGGGCTATATCAGAGACTGCTTGACACTCAGAGCTGCCAGAAACCTGGTATCCAGCTGTAAACTGTAACTCTTTACACCTCCCCTTTTGGCCAGCACTTTCTACATACATGATACAAGGTCCTTATAGAGAATCTAGCCAGTTGTGTTGTCCTAAGGGATCCTGTCAATTATAACAGCACTATAAATGGTTTTATAATTTTATTTTTACCAAATACATTGGAGGAGAAGGCTACTGCATTGATCTTTGTTACACACAGGCCTTCAAAAGCAGGAATAGTATCAAGCTGTTTGTTTTGGTACTATTACATATATATAAAATTTTAAAAAGTGATTTTATATATATATATATAATTTTAGCCAAAAATGTTTCTGAAGTTCAGTATAAGAAGCTTTTAGATTAAATTTATGACCTTTATTATTTTCAACAAAAATAAATAGTAAATGCAGAATGAATCCAAAAACTATTTCTGATTCTGAATTTATTTGGGGAAATTTTCAGTCAAAGAAAGTGGATGTAAATTTTAAAAGGTTTAGTACATTTTCTGGAGACAGCTTCATGCTATGAAATTGTAAATTGCACCACTGATGAGGCATTTTGGAGCTAGCAAGATTCCTTTTGACAACTTTCCCACCTCGTAGTACTGGATTGACTTTATCTTTCTTTATCACTCACTGTCTCTTTTCCCCAGCCCAACTCTGCTCTTTTGTTTGACTTGGAGCATCTTTTTTTTCCTCTCCAGTTTTCAGTTCACCAAATAAAAGAACCACCAAATTGTGGTTCACATCAATCTCACATTTGTTCATAATATGAGTAGTTCACACTGGTTCATTCCCAACCTGAGTGATTAACACTTAACTGGATGCCGAGGTGCTATGGCCTTTCTCTCTAATAATGCTGCATTTATCAGTGAGCTTTTGTCTGTGGCTTCTGCTTCTGGGGCAGCTTTCAAAAAAGGATGATGATGAGAGTTGCCAGTGGTAGCTTTTGATAGAAACTGCACTAATTTTGGCTGCTCCCTGTATATTCAAACACTACGGTGAAATAAGCCATTATGGTATCTGTAGCCTTAGTCAAAATTTCATTCCTCAATTGTGTTGTCTTCTCTTACTTTAATTTGGATGCTGGGATGCCGAGCTAAATTGTACCTCTGGATTAAACTAGCTGTTAGCAGTCATAATGATCTCTGCAGAATTCAAACCAGTCACCTTCACTACAAAGTGAGAGCCACAGTTTAGCCACACGCTACAAGTGAACTCCTAAGAAACATATTGTGCCATCCACATGAATATTTAGCTCTTGAAGGAGGGCTGCTACGTTTTAAAAGAAGCATTAAATTAAATATTAGTAATGCAGTTTCAGTAAGATGATTAAATTAATAGGTCTAGTCCTATTTCTGCAATAGGCTGGAAGAAATTACTCAAGAAATTACTCTTTCAATGCAACAACATTGTGCACTGTAATTTAGTATCTATTTATCTTGCTGTAGCAATACAACAAATATTCTTAAGAGAAATAAAAGTACTTAATGCGGAATATGTTAGTCTTTAAACTCTTTCTAATATTTAGGGGCTTGTTTATTTTTATATTTTATGATTATTTCTATAAAATATCAATTATTCGTATCAGACTCCTACTGTTTGTGCAACAACAGTATTTTGCTGCATAATTCAAAGTAGGGTGAATGCCTTTATGATTGAGATCATAGTAGGTTTTTAAGCTCACCAGAAAACCGTGAGTTCAAGCCCCACACCAAGACTTGGACAGAAACCCAGAAGTGATACTGCAATGCAGTATTACAGATAATACTGCCTTTGATGTTCAGTCTTTAGGATGAAAAAATAAGTTTGTGTTTGCTTCATTAACCTTGAGTAGTGGTTTTGTGGAAATGGTTCAAAATGATGCTTTTAAAAAAGAACATATAATAACCCTATTTCCTGGTCAGCTGTCATTTCTCCTCCTACTCAGTATTCAAAAATTCTCCTACAAGCTGTTAGTGAGCACACAGTAGTTGTTTTACACATCCGACAGGTATGTCCCTATTTTGGGAAGTACTCAGAGATGAGGATAAATGTATCAGGTCACATTCTTGTTTTTCACTTCCAACACTCTCTTTGGGCTGTGCAGGTTTTAAGAAAAAAATGTGCACTGAAGTGACTGTTCAAAGAGTTCTGGTGATCTAGGGCATGGCAGTAAAAGTCCTGCCATCTTTGAAATTGGTAAAACATGTAGCACTGTGTTGATAAATAGGAAAGCTTGCAATACCATCCACCAACTCTTGCATAAGGGTACAAAGGATAAAGATTCTTGAATTTTCCATCTACTCATTTTACATGAGTGGAAGACTGGAAAATCAATTAACATACATATGGGTACCTAGTTAGATTTTGCCCTTGTTCCTAAAGTATCTGGATGCTTCATACAGATCTTGTTCTTAAGCTGCTGTCTGCTCAACTTCCACCACCTGCTTGTTTGCCTAAGTATGGCATGAAATGCTTTTATTCAATTAAATAATTTAAGGAATAATGGACAGATATTTTCTAAGGAAAATTATATCTGGAACAACAATTTACCTTGTAGTAGTTGTTAGTGAAAAATTTATTTTCTGAAATTTTCTGAAATTCAGTATTAGGAAGGATATGCACAAATATTGGCTGTTATATGTTTTCCAAAAAATGACTGTTCTTGTAAATTCTGATGAGAAGCATTTCCATAGGGATATGTGCTCAGTCTTTGGTTTCTGTATATAACCTTGAAACAAGCACTACTGCTGATTGTGACTTAATTGTTGGTCTTGACCTGTTCTGGTTTTGTGCTCATTCATAAAGCTCTGCAACGACCAACTGATGTCTACAGTATTTAATAAAAGGTCAGAGATTTGTCCTGAGATGATGTTTTGCTTGTAGACTAATGTGTTTTGTGCCTGGGAGCATAGAGTTCAGGGGCAAAAGTAGTGCTTTAAGGAATAAAAACTAGTTTTATAATGGGAATTGTAATCCAGTTTCCCCATGAGACTATAAAATATCTTTTTACCCTGTGCTAGCCTGTATGGCTCTACAATTAGCAAAATCATGTTTTTTTCTGGCTGGATTAAAATGAAATGCAACTAAACAAATGACAGCAATAAGTGACAGGTTGGAGAGGAGAGCATTAAGCAGAGAGAGGGAACTAGAAAAGATACTTGGAAATTGGTCTGCTGTTTGCAGCATGAAAAATACCTTTAGAAATATTAGATATCAGTACTTTCACTTAGATAAACAGAAATTTAAAGTATGGCCTACACAATAAGGAATTATAAAACCAGCATGGAGTCTGGTGAAATAAGGCAGACATTTCACATTTCTAAAATTTTCAAGTAGTTATAAATTTTTCAGAATTATTTAATAACATAATGATGGGTATGTAAATAATAATTTTGTGTTTGCCCCATTTATAATATATGTATTAAATGAAAGCACCATAGATTTTTTTTTTCCTTGATTTCTATGTAGTAGAAAGGACAGTACAGGATCTTACAGTAAATATATCATAGACCTACTTTAAAAGAATTTTTAAAGATATATTAAAAATCATATGATATTATGTGTAAAAACTAAAGATAAAAAATGTAAATTTCATCTCTAATTGTATATCAGCTGATAAAATTTACTGAATTTCAGAGAATCTGATGCTAAACATTTTAGGTCAAAAGCTTTTTTACCAGTCTGTCACTCACAAAAATGCTTCAATTCCTACAGAGTAAACATTTTAAGTAAACATTTTAAGAATACAACGTAGATCATAAGGAGAATACACTTTCAACAACATTTTCCATTTCAAAATTATTATAAGTTTTAGACTTGAGACTTTTAAAGAATGTCTTGTTAAAGAAACTCTCTGCCCATTTTTTTTGATTATAGGATGTTTGGAATTAGTGTTTGAGCTATTTATACTCCCCTTTGCACATTTCATAAAGCCTTATTAATTGTTGATATTAATGACACTTATACAATGGGTCTAGTCACATTTTTTCATTAATAGTTAATGAAATTAAAGTGATATTTTAATTATATATACGTCTGTCTTTCTCCCTTGTTTGTTTGGTTTTTTCCTGCCCAGAAGATCAAATTTTAAGTAAAAGGATTTCATCCTAAATTTTTAAAATTTTAATCATATTTAATTCTTGTTTTGGCAGTTTGAAGCCAAGCATTTGGGCTTAGTAGATATTGCAACCTTCTCTGTGTGGTGCAATAATACTCACCTAAGCTCTCAAGCTTTCACAGAGAAATTCAGCATTTGCAAAAATGACTGAGTTGAATCATGACCTGAGAAGGTATTAGGGTGGAGCTTGAAAAAAATTATTTCTGTTGTGTTTATTCCTCAGTTTGGCCAAGAACCAAATTATTTCATGCACTCTTGTACAGTAATTTATGCATAAGTTTTCTTATTGTGCTTATATATTTCTTAGAGAACCTAAATTTGATTTCTTTCCTTTTGGAGTGGCCTGTAATAAACATCTTCCCCAGAGGATCCTCACTCCTGAAGTCTGACCAGGGCTCCAATTCGATGGGTACATCAAGCTTTCTGTTCGGATTTTTCACTTTAATACAGAGCCTAACCAATTTAATGTGTAATATTGACTATGTCTTTGGTAAACAGTGTTAGGCATCCAAATATATAATTATGAGTGATTACAACCACCACAGTAAATATATCTGAAGCTATTTACTGTACTTCATATAAACTGCATTAAAGTTAAAAACCAACATTGCTACCAAAACCAATGAATATTCAGTGCTAGATTTTGCTAGCTGCTCTGAAGAAAAAAGTTGTGGAAAAGCAGTGACTTTGTGTTTCACCATACTCTGATATTTATTTCAGAGGTAAAATGAAAAATAAGTGCAAATACGCATAAGTAGAAGCAATGAAAAATATATCAATAGTACTTTTATATTATTATTATATATATATTTATATTATTATTCTACACTATTGTTTGAAGATATTACTGGATGCAGTATATTATTGCTAAATTTTACAATTGCAGAAGATAGATCCTCTATGATATAATAAGAAAAGCATCAGTGAGCTATTCAACAAATCAGTTATCACTTTCCTGAATTTGTAGCTCACACTATATTTTTCTTACATAGGGACAGAATGCAGGCCATTATTTTCATACCCAATAAATAATCAAAATCCTCACGAATAACTAAATCAGTAAAATTTTCTTGAAAATCTGAAGGAAAGGTGAAGATATCTAATAATTTGAAAAAATTTACAGGGGTAAAATTGTGGGCACCCTTGTAAAGAAAGACAGTGTGATTCTTGATACTGGCAAAGATTACCACAGAACTGAGGAAACAGCTACTTGCCAGGTGTGCTCATCCCACTCATGTCCAGCCTGTGACTATACCAGATGCTTTACTTGAGCTGAATGATAATTTGAATAGAAGAAAAAATATAATTCTAGGTATTCTTGAGAATTCACATTTCCTTTCTTCTCCCGACTGAAAGGTATAGTAATGTTAAAGGTGAAATGAACTTTATGCATGGAAATAACTGGAGAATTCTTTGTCAGGTTTTTGCATGCTTTTCTCTCCCTTGCTTAAACTTCTCATTAACTCTAGGACTGTAGCCCCGAGAGCCTAAAGTTTATCAAAATAGTTTTGATTTGACCATCACTGATTGAAGGCTGATACACTCGGCAAAACTAAAACAGATTTTAACCTGATTCAATCCTAGCAAAATTTTCCTTTCTACACTTCTGTTACATAATAACACTATCAATTTGCTGAAAGTATTGGTAGCACAGAACAAACAGACTTAAAAACCTTTCATTTTGTTTTTGGGTTGTTTCTTTTTTCTTGTTTGTTTTTTTCTTTAGTCATTTTCTTTTCTTCTGCAATATATAGATGATATGTCCATGGCAGGTAAAAGTGAACTTTCTTTACAATTATTCAATCCGTTTTGGAAAGTTTCGTTTACAGATAATATCTCAGAGGTAAAATGTTAACTTTGATTCCTGATCTCATTCCAACACCACAGTTCTGGTGTTTTATTCCCATAAAACGTAAAAAAATATCGAACTCCAACTAAGATATGCATGAAGGTCTCTATATCCACTAAAATATCAAAAGGAAACCTGAATTTACCATTGCAGGATTTGGAAAAAGCATTTTGAGGTGATGCAAGGTACCTAATTAGCCAGAGGTTCTGCTTACCCTTTTTGTTGCACTTCAGAAAGGCTGGTTAGGTAGACTTAATAGAACTGTCAATCCCATAGTCAAAAAAAAATTCTATTTAGCACTAACACTTTAAAATAAGACCCCATTATTTCCCAGCAAATAGACCAGGGCAGAATGGTCCAACTCACTACCCTGATCTCTAAAATTTCTTATGATTATCCTGGGTACCAGGATAAGAAAATAAACTTCAAAGAACAAATATGCCATAATTCTAAAGATTAGGGCTGAAGTTAGGAAAAAACTTCAGTTTTAAAATACTTGCATGTCATTTTGCTCTCATAATTGCTTGCAAACTGTACATTTTAATACATTGTGTATCTAAAAACAATGACTTGCTGATCATTAAAAGGGTGATGTGTTCAAGCGAGTCACAAAAATGCATGTATTTGTAAAGCCTTTGTCAAATACATAACTATTGAATGATTTCAAGCACTTCAAATCCATATAAAAACATAAAAGCTTTTCAGTTATTCAAAAACCGTAGAAATGAAACTATATTTCTTTGGGACATTTGGTTTACAATTCTTTTGCTTTAGATAAAGACCATAAAAAAAAGGGATGTAAACACAATTTTGAAAGTTATGTTAATCAAGGGAAAGTTGTTTTGTAATAACTGTGTGTAAAGATAACTGTGTTTCTCTGCAAAGCACAGTATCAGAAACAAGGCTAGAAAAGCCATCTTTTTGGCTCCTGCTCACATTCTGACTTTACTCAAGCCTTATAGGGCCAACTATCTTTAACTGTTCTTGACAAAAACAAGTCAACATTTGCAATCAGCTTGTCATGGGCAATCTGACAGGGAATATTTGGTCCAGTCCAAGAATGAGAAATGATTTGTACAATCTCATTCCTTTAAATTAAAAATAAGACACGTGTCTCAGTACTATGCACACCAAATTAATCCTATGCAGAAATAAAGCACATACAAGCTGCTATCCTGAGCACTGTACTATATCTGTTGCTTGCAGAAATGGGTGCATTTGAAACCTCAGCGTGTGAATCTCTCACTGACTGTCTTAGATGCAGGAATGGCTCTGCATCTGAACTGAAATAAAAATAAAATTAAATAAAAAGTTACAAATTGAAAAATCCTTGCATAATACTATATTTAATGCATATGCTAAATGTGTTCTCTTCTGCATCATCAAATTAGCTGATGTAGGAGCAACCAGCATTTCTAATGTAATGCCAGGAACTGCTGCTGTACACCCTCAAGATACTTTCACCTGTCACATGGGCAGAGAGCAATTCCTTTCAGGCAGTCAATAAAACAGTTTTTATCTACGAACTTTCCAACATCACATTAGGATTATTAAAAATAAAATCCAGCATGAAACAGAGAGATCTGTAAGTGTTAAATATGCATGCAATATGGAGAGAAATTACTTTAATAATAACATTAAAATATTGTCAGTGCTGGTTTAGTCAGTAGAAGTATACTCGACTAAGCATATCAACACCTTCAAGAAGCAGTTGAACTCATCACTAATAATATTTATTAAATATGCTTTGTCATATTGTGTTTTAACAGTCCTTGTCTACAGGTAAAGAACTGAGAGAAAATATGAAATAGGTTGCAAATTGGAATAGGCTGTCAGGCCCCCCAGCTGGGGTGTCTTAAATCAGCAGGATTATGCCTCAGCTTTCTTTTTTAAAATCCTCACATGGAAACACACCCCTAAATTATGGGTATTTGAAGAGGTACTGCTTAAACCCATGGCTCTGACATCACTGCAGTGGCACACAAGGTGCAGGATCCCTGATGCTCTGCTGCTGAGGTCTGAGTTAGGGGCCAGCTCCAGCAGGATGCTGAGTGCCATCAATGCCAGCAGGCAGATGTTGGGAGGTACAATATGATTGTGGTGTTCCACAGGGTAGGGCAAGTGGAGTTGATCCTATCCTAAAGGAAAAAGCTGGTATTAACCCTTGAAGAAAAGAGACTTCTATCTCTCCTAGTCACTAACCTGGAAAAAAGCATATAGGACAAATCTATAATTTTTAGAAGGAAATATGAAATTAAAAATGGCAGAAGAGAAATGGAGAGGGAAATGTTGTCTTTTGCATGACATGGCTAAGGAAATGTTAGCAATAAACTTTTTCTTTTGAGATGAGACAGTTTTTCAGTAATGTTACCTCGCTACAGAAAGTCACTGAAAGAATTTGACAGTGTAAAAAGTATTTCTCTCTTAGAAAATCTGATTTTTTCATATCTTTAGTGACAAGAATGAAGTGCTCAATACCAGGGATGCTCTGGTTAGTTGCCAGCACAGTTGCATTTATCTTCTAGTGTAAGACAACTGGTTAGCTGTTCTAAAACTTAGTAGTCCATCGCAACTTTCTTTAGCATTAAGTTGGTTTGGATGACTGTAATCCACAGCAAAATAAGCATTAGGATATTTTTTCTTCTAAACTCAAACACTTTTGTATGAAAAATATACCAAAAAAACCCAGGTAACTGCCTAACAGCCAGATGAATTGATCTCTATTACAGGAAAACACTGATTTCTTCATAATAAAATATGTACCAACAGAGAATTTATACCATGTATGACATCAGTAATGATATTTGGAAAAGGTTGCAATTTCAACCTTCCTGTATGTTTTCCTAATGCATGAATAAGTGTAACTAAATTATGTAAAATACAAGGTCTAAAACTTGACATCATACTGAAACATTGAAGAAAGAATAAGAATAATACATAAAAGTAGCATAGGTGCCACTTAGTATAATCAAAAATATGTAAAATACCCCCATATGTGTTACTGAATAGAGAGGAAAAATAAAAGAAGTATGTTATCTGTCTCATTAGCTCTTCAAACATTGCAGAGGGTATTGCTCAAATGCTTTCTCAACCACCATATCAGTCCATTCAAATACTCAGAAAAATGAATAAATGTATTCAAATGCCAGTTGGTTCCACAGAGAACTCATGACTGAACTCCAGTGAAAAAAGAACAAAACAAAACAAAACAAAAACAAAAAACCCAAACAAAAAACAACAGCAAAACACCCCCAAGAAAAACGGTATTTAAAAGAGCTGAGAGCAAGGACAGGCTGCGAGAGAGAAATACCAAAACACTGCCCAGGCATGCTGGGATGGTTTTGGAAAAGCAAAAGCTGAGCTAGATTTGAAATTCTTGGGATATCAAGGGAAACAAGAAGAGTTTGTGTTGCTAGTATGTTAGCACCAAAAGAATGAACAAATATACAACTCAATTTGTGTAGTTGTACACAACTACTGTACAAGCTGTATAGTCAAGTATACAACTTGAGTCTGCTAATGAGGGGGGAGAGTGATTTAGTGACAGTGGATGCAGATAAAGTTGAGGTACTTTAAACATTCACTGTCTCAGTCTGGGAAAGGTTTGAATCTCAAGGTTGTGAAAAAGGACTCAGATGGTGATCTGTTGAGGAATTTGAGTCCAGCTGTGTGCAGGATAAAACATACTGGGTCGTATCATCAGAAGCTTTGCCAGTAGATTGAGGAAGTGATATTTCCCCTTTACTCAGTGCTCAGATGACCACACCTGGAATAGCGAATCCAACTTTGGAACTCTAATACAAGAGAAATTCTGATAAACTTGAATGAGGCTAGCAGAGGCCGCCAAGCTGGATGTGGATTTGGTGCACATGTCCTTTGTGGAGTGGTTGAGGAAACTGGCCTTGGCTGTGAGCCTAGAGGAGAGAGAGCTCCAAGTGACTTAATAAAAGTCTTTCAATAGGTGTGAGGAAATTACCAGGAGATGGAGGCAGGTCTTCAACTGAGATGCATGGCAAAAGAATGACAGACAATGCTTTAAATTGGTGTAAAGAAAAACCAGTTTCAATATGATGGTACTGGAACAGGTTGCGCAGAGAAGTTCCATCCTGGAATCCAATTGGACAAGTCCTGAGCAACCTACTCTGAATTCTGTGTTGCTCTTGATTTTGGCAGAAGACTGAATAGGAAGACCTCCCAATTTTTCTCCTGACCTAAATGCTTCTGGATTCTATGAAAATACAATGGTTATAAAAGAGCAATCTAAGAAAAAGATTCTTTGCTATACCAGAATGGTGAAATGCTATATACTAGAGTATGTGCCATGCTAACAGAATGCTTTCTGAAAGCAAATACATCTGAGTGATTGCTATTTAATGATGCCCATGTGAAACAAACCTACTTGTTATGTAGGTTGTGCCAGTTTCTAAAAAACAAGATACAAACAAAGGGTGAAGTCCAAGAAGGGAACAGGTTACAATCTAAACTAGGTTATGAGGATATCCCTGGTTAATAACAAATTTTAGAGATATGCTAGCCAAATCAAATCAGATATATCCTGTGGAAATCTCTTTTTTCCCCCACTTTTAACTTTATGTAGATCTCACAATTATTCAGGATTGTGAAGATCAGACTCCATTATGGACACCTAAAAAGCTGAATCAAGGTAGAGTCTTATGAAATTTCAGTTCTTTAGAAGTTTGAAAAGTGGAAGGTTTTTTTTTTTGAGGAGGAGGAAATAAAGCCCCATTTGTTGCATAATACATGTAGCACCAGTTAAACACAAATAATACTCAGTTAAGTTTTGCTTTTTTTTGAAGTATTGATGTACAGACCCTTTGTGACTGGTTAGTGGTAGCACCTGAATAAGTGCTACAAATATCACAACAAAGTTCAATGTGAGACTGGCAAATGATTTTTTTTTTCTGTTTGAAAAAAGCATGAGTTTAGCAGCCACTAACTTTCTCAATAATGCCTCCTGTATTTTTACTTGCCATTTATTTGGCAGTTCTATTTTCTATATCAAATTTGGAAAGGATGAGGGCTGAAGTTTACACAGGAGTTGATTCCACCTTTGTGTTCTTTTAACCCTATGTCAAGAGAAGGAAACATTTTGGAGACTTTTGCCATTCAGTTTGGACATTTTTGCCCCAGCTATCTCTAACCCATTCTAGCACTTCAGGGTCATCTGTGACCCCTGTAAGACAAGAATGCATTTCTCTGGAAATTATTGTTTATTATGACAGGAGAGAGACATGTACACAACTGCATTATCTAGGGTGTCATCTTGGACCTGACCTGTGGTCTGAGATGCTCATATTACAATAATCCCTATTAAGTACAATTCCTATTAAAGGTATTTTGACAGAACAATCCCCTGTAATATAATTTTCTATTCTCACTCTGTTATCCCTTTTTTAGACTTGATCATGTTGGGGACTTTTTGTGGCATTTATATATATATGTACACTGGGAAATATTACAATGCAACTTTGGTGTACTGCATTCGAAAAGAGAAGAGGATAGAGCAAAAATGCAGTAGAGAAGGATGTTTTGGAACTGTGAGCTTTTCCAGAATAATACATCTTTTGAGATAAAAGACTCACTGCATTAGCCAATCAGTTCATTAGGAGCCTCTCTAATTTGCTGTTCAGTTCAAACTTCCTGTGATTTAATATATTTAATAAGAAAAGTGCTTTATTAGCAAAAATGTTGTGAACTATAGAATATCAGTTTGCATTCTATGATGGGGTAGGAAGTAATTTTGGCAGCTCCTCAACGTGGTTCTTAAACCTTCTGAGAAGGAGAAATGCACTTTTATAATATATACATATAATTGGAAATTAACTCCTTATTTTGATTTTACATGTAGAACTTCAGGTTGGTAATTTCTCTTGCAGTAACTCAACCTCAGCATACTCTTTATAGTTATGATAACTTAGTTAAATCTGATTTTTTTACTGCCTATGGGATCTATGGGGCAACAGCCTCCCCCCTCCCCTTGAACATTATCTACTTTCCAGGTAATAATCGAGACTAAATATGTAGCCTTGTTTCTCCATCATTTCAAAACAACGTTGGCATCTTTCTTCAGATATTCCTCAGAAAGTGGAAATAAAGTCCTTTATAATTTATTGTTATTTACCAAAAAATTATCCCAAGGTGAAAAGGGATTCAGAATAAAATTTTATTTAAAAGGGAAACAATTTGATTAATTCCCATGAAGCAGGGACAAATGCTCTTGCACACTTAAATGTTGAAGACATTATGTTTGAAATTCAGGCAGCCACACACAATGTATTTGTCTGGCTAATAATTATGTTTTGCGTATGTCGAGTTCTGCAGAGACAATGATGCTACTGGTAATTCTGCTACTGCAGGATCTGCTTTTTTTACAAATGAGGTCAAAAGACAATCAAAAATGAATGTAAATAGATCTGCATGGTAGCCTTGCCTACCCATCAGCTAGAAAGAAGAGTGGTCTGTGAACCATGCATTCCTTCCTCTTTTCTGCTTTTAAATAACCGTAAGCACAGGAGGGGGAAGCCACCCACACCCAGCTCCTGATCTACAAACATCACACAAATCAGACACTAATTCTGCTTGTGGCTGCACCAGAAGTGAGTAGTTTTTAATTAACTTTTTAGGCATTTGGGAGCAGGTCCTTAGATCCAATTTCTAATCTTGACATGAGAAGGGATTTGCAAGTTGCAGGATAAGGAGGAACGAGGTTTTATTACAATTTTGTGGTCATCCACAAACAGCACTCAAACTCTGCTTTATTGCAAAAACTACAAAACTTTTCTTTAAAATTCTGTGGGTAAAACACTGAATAGGCTTCTGTGCATTAGGTGCTCACATTTTTGTTGCAATAAACAATGTGTACCTTATAGAAAGGCTAAGGATGTTCTATAAAGGATGCTCTGAACAGCGACCCAGCATGGACTGGCTCAGGATTGACATTATACATAGGCTTTCACACCAGTTACTGAGCTGCTCCATTAATCCACAGAGAAGGCTCACATGTTGATTTATAGATACCTGGTTTTGTACTCCAAGGCTGTTGCCACTCTCTCATGTAATATGGTTATGTTGTCCATGACCCTAGAAATAGTCCTTCTGGGAAGAGTTGTTCTTTCAGTTGAATAGACTTTAGTGTTAAATTGATTCCTGGTATATTTTATCAAGCAAAAATAACACTGGGCACTTAAAATGGAAAAATGGAACACATTTTCCTTTCTTTTATTGTTATTATTTAAAATGGCATGGACTTTAGGTTCTTTCTTTCTTTACACTTTTTAAGCAAGTAGACAGAACTGCAACATTATTTTAACTTAACTGCCATGACAATAGGATTTATGAACTACTGAGTTTCATGTCCTTTTGAAAGTATAAAAAGAAATGCCATAAACATGCAAAATACTAATGAGATTATCTGGCAATTTTTTCCAGAGAGGAAGGAGTAAAGCAGATTGACATAAATGAGTTTTGAAAGGAGGAAATTTGCAAGCTATTTTCAGAGATCCACTTGCATTGATTTGAATGAAAATCAGCAAAGAATGCTCTAAGAAATAATCTCAAAAGGGTACAGACTCCAAAGTCTGACAACAGCTGGGAGTAAGTGCTTTAGCACGTGCATGTTAGTGATGAAACACATTTACATGATGATTAACAGCTTTTCAAGTAGCCTAGGTATAAGACAAAGACAAAACCCCCTAATATGTCCTTGTTCTGAAGTTGTCTCTGCCTGTCTATCCTGTGGATAAAAATGTAGGAAAGTTTGGTCTGTGATTTGCGTGTTTCTTTAATAATTTGCTGTCTCTTTATGCAGCAATAGAGATTCAGCTAATACTAGTTAGCAAAGTTATACTGTACGAGCAGTGCTCCAAGGCCTAAAGATCAGGATTTCTTAGTCTTACAAAAATTAAACTTTGCAATTTAATTCTACGAAAGCTATTGGCGTGCAAGCTAATTCCTGTGTCAGTAGGCATGGATATCTTGCTCTCAGGCCTTTATGAGTGCTTCTGGCCACAGAAACAACCAGTTGCCAAATAGTCCCATGCATTTGCTCAAAAAAGGCCAGGACAAGCTGTCAAGGATCAGTATTCAGATGTTGTGATAAATCCTAATTTCCAAGTATTTAAAGTAAATTCTTGTTGTGTTTCTCTGAACTGGCTGTTGAGGCATGACCTGGTTTCCACTGCAGTCTCATTTGGCAAATCAGAGGTTTAAATGAGGTAATGTGTTATTATGGAGGAACAAGGATAGGAAAGCAAGAAATTTCACCATGTAGTCAAGTACTAAATGCAGCTGTGATTTCTGGCCTAAGCTTTCTTCTGGTCATTTCCACTCACTATCTGTAATGAAATAGTTAAAAATGTGGATACTTAAATACCATTTGTAGATTTTGATTATATGATGGCTCTTTGTTAACAAATAAGCTAGAATAAATACTTTGTGTGGATAACACTTCACTGATACAACTGAAGGCAGTATCAAAACTAGGTATAATAAGATCTATAATTGGAATCTGGTTAATGAAATAAAAAAAAATAGGACCTTCCCTTTACACTGTTTACTCTGACTTTTTCTCAGATTGAATTTTGGTATTTGTGGTGATCTTTCCTGATGAGATTTCACTGTGATTTCAGTATTAAAGAATTAACAAAATGAGAAATGCAAAGGCTATACAGAGAAAATTGGTGAGGAAGCTTAAAATTGTATATCTGTGGAAATTCTGGAGGTCAAAAAGCATTTTGTGACTAGTTATGGCTATAATTCTGCTTTCAAAATGAAATTTTAGTTCAGTTTCCAAGAAATTATTCAAATATGAATGTTATTGCCTTTTAAAATATCCAGTATACTAGAATAAAAAGTTCAAGCTGTACAAAATCATAAGGCAAGTAGTTCCCACCTCAGAGACATGAACTTTCAGAGTTGCAGACAATGTGAAACGAGCAAGTAACTATAGAGCCACAATACCCTGCTGTCATTGTCATTTATCCGCTCTGCCCGGACTGAGGTTCACAGCTACAGTTCTGATTGCTTTTGAGATATGCAGTTTCCAGAGTCAATTAGCAATTTCCATAGTCAGCTTTGTCTTCCAACTCTGAATCCTATACTGCCTGATTAAGCTTTTTCCATACTTAGCTGGGAAGAGCAGGGACTGCCTAGTACACAGACTGAGTCATACACTAAGTCAAGCATGTAGGAAACACTTTAAAGCTGGACTTGAAAGCACTAACATAAAATCTAACCCACACCACTGTCCTCTTCCCATTGCTTGGAACAAGAGGGAACAGCACTCACGTCAACACTGGTGTTACTCGAAGTGCCATGTTTTGAAGTTTGTTTCATATCAAATATGCAAAAGGCTGCTATTAGAAAAGCAGTGGCTCTTCCTCTGTGTCTATTGCAAGGTATGATGTCTGATTTGCTCTCAGCATTTCTTTTTGATATATGGGCCAAGTCGGTGGAGAAGGGAAAGAACTAATCAATAACATGAATTAGGAGTATGCAATGACTCTCTTATCATAATGTAACATTAGAAAGGATGCACGATAAAGATGGAAAGAGGACACAATAAATCATGTGAAATGACACCAAAAATAGACTGACAGCATCTGTTCTTTTCGTCTCATAACCCAAAACCAAAATAGCTTTCACTACAAATAAAATGAGCATATTCAAAGCAGATAAAAAATGTTGTCAGCAATGCCTAATTAAAAAATTAAGCTCTTTTGAGGATGTGTATCACATCATAACCTTATATTACCATTTCACTCTAGAATGTGTCACCTTTCTTACTGCTATGGCATACATTTTGAAAGTCAGCAATCATTTTTTCTTTTTAGCTTAACTAGAGAAATTTGGGCCCCTTGATTGGTATAAATTGGCCCTGTGACATTCTGAATCCTGACATAAAATTATCCTATGGAAGCCCAGTGTAAGAAGAGTTCTGTCTTAACATCGTACTGAAATGAAAGACTCCTGAACCAGTAGCCTGCAGGTTTTTTATTTGTGCCATAGAGGAACTCAAAACTGTCAGAAAGGATTTTTCCAAATTAAGATTTTTTTTTTCCTGTTAAAGATGCAGTACCTAAAATATTGGCAATTTTATTCTTAATTACTTATTAAAATTATATATATATTTTCATACCTTTCTGACCCTAAACACTGAGAAAGAGAATAATTTAGAAATCAATTTAATTGTTGCTCTATTTATTCAGATACTATCTCTTTCTATAAAAGTTCCCTCCTTATTTAAAATCAATTCATCTTTACCTGGAAAGAAAAAGAATATATTGGAAAGTCAAGCAGTTGAAAAATAAGGTTGAAATTGACCTATAAATAAGTTTTCTTGGGGTTTCTAAGAGGTGCTTTATCATAATCATTAGATATCCTACATGAAATGTGAATCAGAAGAGACCTACAGTTCTGAGCAGACATAGGAGCAGTATCTGAATGGGGATGGGTAAATGAGATATTTGGACAGTGGATATTTTGGATCACTGAGGTATTCTCACTGCTGATGGGTCTCCTTGCTGTAAAATCAGCAATACTGAATGGGGATGTTTTTTTCTTGACAAGTATTAAAGCCTAAGGTAGAAACACAGCACTAGAGACACAAGAATGGATATCCTCATTTGTTTCCAAAAGTCCAACACTTTCAGTAACTGTTTGGATTTCAGCCAAGAGGTATTTTAAGAATGCCTGGAAAAAAACCCCTGGATTAAGAAAGGGTTTTTGACAGTTTTTTTTGGGGGAAACACTTTCTTTATCAAAATGCAGTCAGATAGTATTTCTTTTGTCAAGAAGTCCTACACCAGCAGGGTATCAGAGAGATTGGATTCATTGGCCTATCTCAACAGCTCCGGATAAGGCACTGAAACTGTGGTCAAGACTGCAGTTACTGACCCTCATGCTAAAACAAATCTAAGGGGACTTGATACATGTGTAAGCAGCTTTCTTTTCAGTTGTGTTTTTTATTGATTGGTAGGTTCACACAAACAGGTAGTACAACGCCTAAGCTGGCTGAAGTCTAGATGATGAGTTTCTAGATGAAGTTCTCATCTTTCTGAAGAACTCTTAATACCATTTTCACTTTATTTCATTACCATGTTTGCACAACTTTTATTCTCCTATCCTCAAAAAAAGAGCAGAAAAGGCCTTAAGATATTAGTTTGGAAATGTGCTTTGAAAATTCAAGTATGTTTAATTTGCAGTCTGTCGTGGCAAATTGGTTTTTTTGGAACTGGTAAATGGCAAGTAGTTTATGAGGTTTGTGCATATTCTGCAAATTGCTTGATCTTATCTTTGCTCAAACCTATACTCTACCTTAGTTCTTCTCAACACTAGAATATATGATGGCTAAGCTTAAATTTAAGCTGAGCTTAAATGATCCTACCTTCCTTTAATAGATATCATCTGCAAGCTTAGACAAATCTCATTATTGCCTACAAAGCATACAGTAAAAAGTAAAAATGCATTCTGTGTGGTACAGTATTTGCTGATTATTATATATATCCATTCTCAATCCCAAAATAATTATACTTTTTATCTCAAAAGTTTTACAGCTTTACCACCTCAAGCAATATTTTACATCTGTCAAGAATGATTTATGCAATAATGACTTAAACTGCAAAATGGAGTCCTCAAAGGAAGAGCTGTCAAATATTTTCACCATTAATAAATTTATTAAAATAAGAACTGATATCCTGTATAAACAATATCTTGCCTTCAAGTATAATTCAGATCATATAGCTATAAGATTAGTGAAAAAAATTTTGAGATAGTGAGGGATTTATGATATTGCTGCTTTGGTATCAGAGTATAATTTTTTAATTAAGCAGATGCTAATACCTAATGAGCAATCCTTGGAAAAGAAAATCTGTTTCAAAATAATACTTCTTGTGACTTGTATTTATCTACTGCTCTTTTTAAAAAGGGATATTTACATTAAAAAAGAAATTTTATGTGTCTTTAATCCCAGGAGTACACCCAGTGACAACTGTAGAGCTACTTGTGCTATGAGAACCTGTAAATCTGGACCTTTAGTTTTGGCACCATCTGTTCCCATTAATGATTTTTCTCAGTAATTAACTCTTTCAGTAGATATGTAATTGCCTACTGTGGCACTACTTGAAGAGGACAGAGGACTAGAACTTTGCTTGGACTGTGTTAATACTTTTCTAAAAGGAAAAAGTGAGAGGAGAAATTCAAACCAAAAGCAAACTACACTCTTATAGAAGTACTCTGAGAAAAGCTAGTAAGGATTTTAGCTGCAAATGTCAAAAACTGCTGTGAAGGCAGCACTGGTGTGGCTGGGACAGGGCCTGCTGGGTGCCCAGGTCATGCTGGGCGCACAAGTCTGGGCCACCTAAACAATTACACAAAGCCATCACAAGCATTTGATGCTTCTCTGCACCCTTCCCACACTGCACAGTGAAAAGGGAAATAGGGGCCATCCAGGTTACTCATTTATAAAACCATCATGCATAAAATTTTTTTCTCCTTTGACCACTCTATCTTTTGTCTGTCATGTTTAAGGCAGTGTAGATTCAAGTAATTGCCATTTTTTGAATATGAACTTGCGATTTTTTTTCTTCATCATTCTGTCCCATCTTCTTTGAGTGAGTAATTTGGCCAAAAATTAAAGCAGTGAACAAACAGCAGCTTTCAGTCTTGCATCATCACGATGTTTAAAACTTGAGATCCTGCACTTTCATCTAGAAAAGTGGACTATAGACCAGTAGAGAACATCAGAATCCTAATTCCCATGTGTGTGTGCAATACCACTTTTCTATAGCAAGAATTTTCTTTTAAGCTGAGCTTCAAAGCTGTGACATTTTAAAATTATATGAGGTGGTATTTAGAATCAAAAAGAAAAAGCATTATTTATAGAGTGATTCCCTTTCTGATATCTGCATTGCTGGAATTCTGATGACAGATTAGGTTTAAAAGTGATCCCATTGACATTTGCTTTACTTCAAAATATTAGAATGATTTTTCATATAATCAGTGGCTTATGGAGAGTAAATGATAGTGTGATGTGGAATAAGGTTTTATTTGCAATTCACTGGGCTTTTAGTCAGGAGTGTGTAATATGGTCCTCAGAACCTCTGGTCAGTGGAACCTCCAGCAATTCACAGCTTCTTGAGGTGTCTTCCTCCTCCGTATGTTTAGAATTACGTTAAATATTATACAGTGGCTTGCCATGAAATAAAGTATCAAATTAAGCTTTTAAGCAGGGGATAGTTCATTGGAGTAACTTGGGTTACTCACACGTAGAAAGTTACATTTCTGACTCTGCTAGAATTGACCTCTGAAAATTGAAAATTGCTGAAATTGACCTCAAGTCTCATACTCAGAGCACAAATGCAAAATAAGCCACTAACCAGGCACTAAACTCTGACATTTTTAGAAAACTCTTGAAATTTACTTTGTTTCACAACCTGGAGGAAGTCCTTGTTAGGTATCACTATTCTGTATATTGTTACAATATACAGACTATGTTATATATAGGTGTATGTATATATGCTATATATTGAAAAATCAAATTTGAAAATTTGAAAAAGTGAAGATGAAAAGTGAGGTGTTATCTTTTTGAGTTATTTAGAAGAACTATAGGATATGTTTACTAACATTCATTACATTCATCATACAGGTAATTTCAATTTCATGACACCACACAGACTTAAGGCTTTCTAACACATTTTAAAAAAATTGAACATTATGTGGATCAAAACAAAAAAACCTGTAATACAGACAATCAAGCTGACAGATAGACATGCATTTGAGTGTCAGACCTATCTTGTATTTTGAAAATTTTTGCCTGATTCACCTGCTTAAATTCACCAGATCATATAGTCCACATGCTTAAATTTAGACAAGTAAAATATAGAGACAATTAAAGTAACTATTCATAGAAGTGATGTTACTGAAAACCCTTATGCATAAGATTGTTTACAATGAATAATCTCTAACTCTGCTTTCAAAACTATTTATGAAAGATATGGCAACTTTTATGGAGGATTTCTTTGGTATGTCTCAAAGAGATTATGGCGTGCTGTATGATTTCAGAATTCAGCATTTTAGAAAAGGATCTATTCTATCTATCTATCATCTATCTATCTATCTATCTATCTATCTATCTATCTATCTATCTATCTATCAATCTAATCTTCCTCTGGTAATTGACAGATAAGCAGTACTTTTAAAGGCCTTTTCCTCCTTCCTAATGTTTTGGGAGACTTTAGGACTTTTAAACTACCACATCTCCAAACAGTGCTCCAGGCTGATGGCTGTGAAAGTTAGCAATAACATTCTCCTTTTGCAATATTATTTTTAACACATGCCAAGTTAACACAAACACAGGGTAGATGTGTAAAAGACACACAGTGTCAGTTCTCCTGGGAAATCTACGTCCAAGGCACAGCTACAAAAAATCTTAACCAAAATCTGCTCCTGACCACCAAACCAGATCTAAGAATAAAGGGCTCTACTGAGAATCTCCTACCAGGAGTATGTTTAAATATTGGTAGCGTGGGCAGAATGGCTGGCCTGAGTCCTATCTGAATTATACCAGCCTAAGCTAAAAATAATATTCCTTAAGTCTCTCCAAGATAATAGAATTATTGAGAACAGGATTTAACTCTGTGACTTTAAAATGAGAGAGCACATTGCATGTGATTCTAAAATTGATGTAAACAACACACTGGCACTTCTCCAGAACTAATTTAAGCTCAGCATTTGAATATGAATTTCCTTTTCCTTCTCCCAAGAGTGTACACAGCAAGAGACAAAATAAGGTACACCACAATTATCAATTATTTGAATTCATTTGAAAGATGTGTGTTTCTGTAAATAACTCTGGGTAATTAAGAAAAAAACAACCGACAACAAAACTCTACATATAACTAATATGTATCATAATTACTTCTCATGTGTGTGCAGTTTAAAAACTGCAAATACATTTATTAATTTTTGCTCTTAACAGGAAAAAAATATCAGCAGATTCAGCCATTCTGCATGTGTTTACTTTTTACTGAATAACAGGGAATAGTTCATAGTCTAGGCAAATCCAAGTTTTGACTCTGGTAATACTAGGACAATATCGGTAGCTCAATTGCAGGTACTTCACAATATCTCAGCTCGGAAAAAGGCTTGTCCCTTTCTTTATAAGCTAATGCTTTCTTTATGATGGGCTGTTTTTTTCTACTTTTAACTTTGTGGTAAAATATTGAATTTCAGTCAAGGTACATTTCCTCTATGCTGATTACTTTAAGTGATTTACATCTTCTTTAAACCAACTGAAAGAACTTCTGTTCCAGAGTTGCAAACACTGTGCTGGCTTCATTCAGCTGCTAGAGTGAGTGTGCAGTGACATACTCCATACATCCACTACTCTCAGGGCAGATTTCCTTACACACAAATGTATTTCACTGGACTTCAGAGAAATTACACCACCTCCAGCAAAGGGGCCGACCAATACAACATACACACTTCTTTTACCGATCAACTGCTAACCAAACATGCAAAAAGTTTTGAAAATAAAACCAGACTTTACCATCTTTGTGATAATAGGTGACTTCTACTTTTCTTTCCTCTGACCCCAGCAGGGCTTGAGCAATTTGGGCAATATGATGTCTTTTGGTCTCTGGCCCATGAAGAAAATCACAGGTGCAAGGTTTCTGCATGACATCTGGCCTGGAGAACCCGGTCATCTCACAGAACCCATCATTGCAGTAGATGATAGCACAATTCTGCACTCTAGCATTAGCAATGATGAATTTTTTATCTGCAATAAAAGAAAGTGATGCATTTTTTAGTGCTCTTTCAACATTTCTTATAGGGTCGATTGCAGAGATGAATGCTGAACAACCCTTCTTTTCACAGAACGCCTGAAATACAGAGATTTTCAGTCATTTAATGAAGATCATTTGATCCATAACTTTTAAAGAAACTTCAATTAATTTAGAATAAATTAAAGATTATTATAATTCCTTTTATAAGGAAATAAAACCAGACTATGTAAGTCTCTGTAAATCTCCTTTTGACTTCAAAATTTTGTCTGTTTCAGGCGTCACTGCAGCCCAAGCCATGAGTGCCGGTCTGTCAGTCACAACTCCAGGAAAGTCCTTGAAAAGTTAGCAGCTTCTTTTAGGGAAAAGTAGAGCCTCGGGAAGGGGGTCCTACTTTAGGGAAGGGCTTCCTGATGTAAGGTCCATCTCAATCTACTCTATAGGGGTTTTTATTGAGGTGAATGACAATAAATTTATATTATTTTAATAAATCTATCTAGGATGTACCTGAAGAAAAGTTCCTAAAAACAAAAAACATGAAACGATTGTTATGTTGGGAACAGTTTGCAAATTTCACTGAAGTTCTGTGTTAACATCCATCCTCCTTTCCCAAACTCTCATCTCAAAGACATGTTCAAAAGTTTTCAACTCTTATTAGTTTGTTTCTGTTTACCTTTTAAACACACTACTCCCATTGTAATTATAAATGTGCCTGTGATACACTTACTGCTAATAACATTAATTTTTAGCTACTCAAATTCACAAGGCAATTGCTTGCTTTCTAAAAGATTTTTACATGACACCAAGTAAACAGTGCAAGTCTTCAAAATTTTAAATATGTCTATCTTTGAACACAGCGACATATCTGCAGATTTCATTCTTACTTTTTCTGCTGTCTTTCAATCATGTTGAACTTTCACTATCACTTATCTATTTAGTAGCTAGTGCATTATTACTGTCAAAAAATCTACACTTCACTACATGAAAACTTGGAGTAGCACCACCAACTTAATATAGATATATTAGGAGTAGCACTGTCTTTATTTTTTTCTCAAAAAATATAAATATTACACATGCTAATATGGGTTTAAGTATATGGAAGTATATGAACTGGAATTACCTGTAAGGGCTCACACCAGGCTGATACTAAAATTATGCTAAATATTTAAATCAATGTACATATATCAGACTACTGTTTCTAAATTAAATTCATTTTAAGCATCAAGTGACCTTTCTTACAGCTAATAGGAAACCAGAATTCTGGCCAGGAAAAAAAGCACTTAAGCTTCAGCCTCCTCGACAGGTAGTAAACTGCTGCATTGGAAAAGATCTCACAGACTGTCCCTGAGGATGCATTTGCACTGCTTCGATAGATATTTTAGACTTACATAAAGAAAAGAGAGAAATTTGACAGCTATATCTAAATGCAGTCATGACAACAAGGTAAGAGAGTATTTCCTCTTTAATAACTCTTCTGCATATTTTCTGATTCCTCTAAATCAAAGTCTGAAGTTCTGCTTTATTTTGAAAATGTAATTATTATTAACAGCATTAACAATCATAATAATAAATCTAGCCTATTTTTTAGACATTGCAAAGACAGCAAGATTCTACATTCTGCTTTTAGAGACATCTCAGTGGTTCAGAAGAAGGTAAGAGATATTACTTCTATAGCTGTACAATATGGATACAATCAACGATAAAAACTATTCCTTGAAATAGGATGGGAAAATAGCCCCAACCCCCCTCCCAAAAAAACCCAAACCCAAACAAGCCCACTAGCCAACAATTCAAGTTAGTAATCTGCATTCTAGATCAAAAACATTGCTACTTCTGCCAGGGATCCCCTCCTTACCTCCGGGGTTTTCTTTGCAAGCTACAAACTTAAAAATAGTCTGGAGCTGCTGTCCATTTAGTCGCAAGCAGAATAAAACTACTATAGCAAAATAGATAGAAAGCGAGAACTTACTTTGCCCTTCAAATTTTCGTATAATTGTACCCAAAAATGTATTTTGTGGTGCCACATGACCTCTGCGAACAGGCATGTTTGTACAGGTCTTCGGTTTTCTGTGCACAATGACTTCTCCAAGGATCTCCTACACGGCTCCAGCCCAAAGCACCGAGCCAGCTACCCTTTGTGACAAATCATCGTCCTCTGGAGCTCGGAAATCTCTTCCCATTAGCACCACTTCTAGAGACACGCTTTTCCTATTGGAGTCAGATTCATCCCCCAGTTTCTTTCTTTTTCTTTCTTTCTCTCCTTGCTTTCTTTTCTATTTTTTTCCTGGAGGAGCTCGGACGCTATTGTCTGGGGCGGGTAGGGGTGGGGTAAGCAGGAGGAGGTGGCGGGTGGGGAAAGATTACAAGGGTAATCGATCTCTAGCACCAAACATCGCCAATTTTCCAAAGCAAATGGCTGTGACCCGGCAGTTTCCGACGCTGTAGTGGTGGTTTGAGGGCTGGAAGACTAATGTTTCTCCGCTGCCAGAGGGAGTGACGTTCCCCCCCTCCGGGCTTCACCACGGCGCGCAGCAGCTCGGATTACTCAAGCGTGGTTTAGCAAGAGCCAGCCAATAAATCTCTTCAAAACTCGGCGACAAACAGCGGCATCAGGAATAAGCTACACCCCAGCGGCACCGCGACGTGCCACATCCCCCACCGCGGCGGCTGCAGGGGTCAGCGGGGACCGAGGGCGCTGGCAGCGGGGGGGGCCCCGCCACCTCCGGCAGCCCCGGCGTCCCCGCCCTCCCGGCACCGCCGGCCCCTCCGCGGCCCCTGAGCGTGGCCCGCCGGGGAGCCCCAGGCGCTGGCAGGGCCGGGGGAGGGAGGGAAGCTGGTACACGCCCCGTCTGGGGCGGGGGGCGGCGCGAGTAGGGGTCGATGTTGAGCGATGGGGGAGCGGGGGAAGGGACCACCGGAGCCCTCGGCATCCTTCCTCTCCCCGGTGGAAGGGATTGCCGCCTCCTACGCAGCGTGACCCAGGCGAGGGCTTTCCCCTCGCCACACGACCCCCACTTGGGAGGAAGGGGGATTCCCCCGGCGCCGAACGCCGCTCCCGGGCTGCCGAGCAGGTGCCGGTCCCCGTTCGGGGCCGAGCGAGCGGCGCGGAGGGCGCGCCGGGTCCCGCGGGTGCGGGGGCTGAGCTCGGCACGGAGCCCTCGCCCGGCCCGCGGCGGCACCGAGCGGTTGCCGAGGCCGCCCCGTCGCTGAGCCCGGCCCGGGAGGGACCGCGCTCCGCCCCGGGGCCGGGGCCGCGTCGGGGCGCGGCGGCGCTCGGAGCTGGCCGTGGTGCTGGGGCCGCCTCGCCGGCGCGCACGGAGGCGCCGCTGCCCGCGCTCGGGCCCGGGGAGCGCCGGCCTCCCCCACCTGGCTCCTCTCCGCTTCTCCCATCCCACAGGAATAGCTAGGGAGGCTCCCGGGGGAAGCGGGTATTATTTTCAGGCTGTAATTAAGGCTTCCTGCCCTACCCAGCAGGCAAAACGGTGTGCGTTCAGCACGGCTCGGCAAGGTGGCACGGGGAGGGAGATGGGGGCAGCCATGCGATGCTGGAAAGGCATCTCTAGGGTAGTGTAAAGCACCGGCGGCTTCTTAATAAACTCATAGGGCAAAAAGAGAGAGGCACCTGAGCACCGTTCTTTGTAATCTCAAGCACAGGATATTGAGCCGGCAAAGCACCGCTTCCCACCTGTTCTTCCACAGCACAAACAGGTGTTTCCTTATTCCCGTGAGCTTTTCAGAGGTGTGGCCCTTTGTGTCACTGTTACCGTGTGCCATCCTCTATATTTATCAGAGGTGGGGCACAGTCTGTTGAGGATGAGGGTGCATTTCAGGACTAATTTAATTTAATCTCAGCGGAATCATCCCGGATTTGCACAACTGTGAATGGTGTCTGAAAATAAAATTTATATATACATAAACTGTATTAAGATGGCTTCATAGTAATTGACTGAGTACTAATTACAAAGCCTCAGCTACATTAAGGGATACATAATCAGTAACCAATCTTAGGAAGTGAGCATTGCTTATTTGCAGAAACAAATGTTAAAATCTCTATATACAGAGGTATGAACGAAAGGAAAAACATCCATATATGTTTTTGTAATAATATTTGGAGAACTCATTTTTTTGACTCTAATAAACACTAGAGAAAGAAAACATCTTAAAATATTTTTGAATACTTTGCCTTTGGACAGTGGATGAGCCTTCAAGTTGAATTTTTCTCTTATTGCTCTTTGTCTTTATGAAAAACATATATTTCTCTGAAAATGTATTCAAGTTCCCAAACACAGTAGTAGAAAGAGTGAAGAGGAACATTTATTTTAACACTTTCTTTAATACCTAACATCTAGTTAAGTTATAATGGCCAGCAGTGACATAATTCTCATTTTTACATTAAAAACGTCACTTTGAAATATCTGTAACAGCAATAGAAAATAATCACAATAAAACTGTGACCTTTATGAAACAATCAGTGTTTGCTTCTAGTATTGAACAATTAGTAGCAAACTAGATCAACTACAGGCCAGTAGGGTCCAGAGTCCATTGCTTTAGCTGCCTGTCTGGAAAGAAAACAAGAAAAAAAATTAAAATATAAAAATACATTTAAGAATTTCACTGAAGCCCCATCTTTATGTTAAATTTGAGAGTCACACTATGCTTGCCTGAAAACTGAAGGCACCAGAACTGTGTGACTCTGGGAAACCTTTTTTGTTCTGTCTCTCAATGGTAGCTTGAACTTTGATGTTGATGATGTGAATGTATATTATAGTCATCTTTTTTTTTTTTCCTTTTTATCCACCTTAGTTGGTTGGTTTAGAACTGATCAAGATAACCCCAGTGAAAGCAAGATAACTGCTGCTGAAAGACAAGATCTGAGATGTGGTTTTTAGAAGGGAATGAATTCACAAGAATGATGGGTTGTAATAACTACAGGAGCAATAGGTGACATCAGAAAATCTTTTATTGTGGTGATTTGCACTCCTGCAGTCTTGTAGATGATCTATTGCTCCTGGAGTGCTTAATGCTCGTTGTGCTTATTGCTTGATAATTTTCTGTAGCAAGAAAGCAAAGAAGTGTGAGAGGAAAATGTATTAAAATTGGACAGCTAACAACAAGCGCAAAGTAATGTGGAAGAATTTGCATTTGATTGGGAAAACATGAATGCCAGTGGGAAAGTTTGAATTCATTATAAATACGCGTCCCTACTGTGATTAGAGAAATGGAGAATGCCATAGAGATATGCGTTTTATCTATAAAGCTGTACAGTTTCTAACGTTGCAAGGGCCGGAATACCGGGGGAGGCTGCCTCCGGAGCTGCAGCCCGTCCTGCCGATGGTGGCCGATGCCGTGTCCTCTGCCCCCTTGTGGCGCTGGTCCCTGCGGCGCCACCCTCGCCAGAGCCCGAGGACAGCTCTCCTGAGCGCGGCTGCTCCTCAGCCGAACAGCGATTGGCATTTCCTGGCCTCAAGGAGAGCAGCTGGTTTTGAAATAGTGGTTACAAGGTTTTCACTGGCATTTAACCACTTCCTTCTCAAGTTCCTTAAGAGAATTTAGAGGACTATATGCCTAAAGATGTATTACTGATGTGTGGCCACAGCTTGGCAGTTAGCAATTAAACCTGGTATTGTCAGGAAAAGATGGCTCTGGGGAAATGACTCTAATCATATTTCCCATCATATTTTTGGTGGGAAAAAACCCCCAAACAACAGGACTCAGATTTAGTCCAGCATTCCTATGATATTTGACTTTTCAAAGTCATAGGTTTGCCCTCCTTTACTCAGAAGTTTAAGTGCATTCCTATTTGAATAAACACTTTTTGTACTGGAGCAAAATACGGTTAGTTTTTGATAGTTCTTTCTTTCTTTCTTTCTTTCTTTCTTTCTTTCTTTCTTTCTTTCTTTCTTTCTTCATCCACTTATGTTACATATGCTTACAATTTTAAATAAGGCTGGAATTGTCTTCAGAGCTGTCAAAAGCAATACTGAAACTTTATTTTTAATCCCATTTTAGGCTAAGATAGAATTTGTGATTCTCTGACAGGTGGATGTCTTTTATTATCACCTTTAGTTTATATCAGTCTTGTTTTCTCATCTCTTTACTCGTTTATGTCTTTCCAGTACTTCAAGTTATAGCTCTAGATTTTGTTTTGGTCCTTCACAATAATAATGATCATCATTTAGATTATGACTGTCTGCACTTGAGGCTCAGGCAAAGTATGTAGTTGCTGGGGACAGCAGACTTCCACATTACTTCTGCTGGAGAATATAGAAATCAACTACTTGAACATCATAAGCATCCAAATGGCAAATCTCTGCTGATGCTGCTGAGAAAGGCACTAGGTGAGTGTGGTGGCAATTGCTGCTGCCAGAGCTGGCTTCTTCAAGCAATACTTTGTATTTTCTTGCACTGTGCTGATGCCTTCGACACCAGATCATTCTTAATCCTAAAGCCACATGGTCTACACAGAAAAATGGGAATGCCTTATTATTGGTGCTACAAAAGTCACCTTGAATTAGATCTGATTATGGTTATTTTGTGTTTCACTTTTTCCATCTAAAATAAAGGCTCCTATTCCTGGCAAGACCACTAAAGTCAATGGGATTACACAGAGGCAATTATTATATTTGGCCTTAAGGCATTTGCCATCATTGTGTCTGCACGTGGGTCTTATTAGTATTCAAGACTTCAGATATATACATGGGAGGAAAGACTATCAGGTTTTTAGGATGACAAAAGAAGTGTCTGCATGAAATTACAGTCTAAAAAGTGATTAAAAATTTCTAATTAATTTTACAGCTAGTTTAATAAAAAAGTTATATTTTTTATTTCATTCAATGTATATTTTACATGTAGTTCACTCTGAGACAGTAATTTGATGACAAGAATTTGAATTATAAATGCAAAATCCATAAGGCAGAACTTATGTGTGCTAAATTTCCTAGTCTATTAAAGGTAACATCACATGGGAAAAGAGTAAGACAGCAAGTAACTTTACTTTTTCTGTAAGAATTCACAAAAAGTTGTTAGCTATTCTACAGTATCCATTGTTATTATTATGTGCTGCATTAGAATGCATAGGTATGCAGAACCTCATGACTTAGGATCATTTTGGAATTAGCAGGTACAGGTATGAAAAGAGAATTACAAAAACCATCAATATATCCATTTACTCAAGGCCCTGCCACTGGATAGTTCCCTTTAGTATATTTGCATTTGTATTATTCATTTAGGATTTAAATTATTCAAGCAATGAAGCTTGCACTTCTTCCTCTGAGAGACTCTTTCAATATCTCTCTGTCTCACCACAGGGCTTCATTCCCTCGTATTAAGCCGCAGTTTTGGTGTGGGCTCTTGCCTTGGGGGTTGCAGCATTTCGATGCACGCTGTGTTTCCCTGGGCTCTTGGCCTGGAACGGGTGCTTCAGGCTATTCTGTGCTGACCTTCTCTGGCCAATTTAGAGCATCAGGAATGATCCCAGCATGTGCTGTTCCTCTGCAAGATTTTCTAGCTGGATTGCAGTGCTATGACTCTATGATTCTGACAGCTGTCAGTCCATAAAGAATGCTGATTGTAATTAGGAAAGACATGAAACATATTTCTATTAATTTATTTGTTTCCTCCTACCATATATAGAAGAATTTTAATGGTATACAAATCCTGTACCTTGCTCCATATAATTTTGAGTAATTCTGTACCACAGGGAAATGTAATTGAAGATAAATATATGCATTCTCCATAATTTGTCTTCCATTATAACATATATCAGGTATGATCTTTGATAATAATAGTTTGTGCAAATTCATGTAAGAACGATTATGCTTATTATATAAAAAATCTTAAGTTTTAATCTCTTTAGAAGTATATGCCTACAAAATATCATATGAGCTAGGAAAGGGAAAATATTCATTGCTAAAGCATGAAAAATTAAGTTATTGTCTGTAAGTTACTAACTGAACTAGATCCATGCATTTCTAAAATTAATTATCTTTGTACCAAATTCCAGTTGCCTTCTCCACAGTGCATTCTAATATTAAGTGTTAGGACTGCCATCTGTCAGGTGAGGCACTTTCCTTTTCTTACCTTCTCACTTGAAGAAACTGTGGTTAGAATTCCTTCTTCTACATCTGCATATTCTGAATGTATTTTTATAAATAATAATGAGAGAGTGCACCTTGCATTTGGATCAGATTTTTAGTGAATTCCAGCTCTCACCCTACTGCCAATGAAAAGTACAGCAATGGCCTAAACCTTCCTGAGGTTGCAAGGTTGCTGGTTTTGCCTGAAGTTCCTCCTAGTTTAGCTGCAGCAGGGTTCTGTGGTGTGTGTCCTCAGGGGAAGGTAGCCTGAACTAGGACCCAGCACATTCTGTGCTTGCACAATTTCCTTTTACAATTTTAAAATGGTTTTGTTTCTAAACATTAATAATAAAAATGAGCCATATCAAAATCTTTCACAAAACAAAATTACTGTTTTGAACCAGTTTTGTAGATAACCCTCTCTGCTGGTGGAGTTAACTTCAGAGAGTCCACAAGACAAAGAAGATTATTTCTACTCTTCTACTCTTTTACCTTAGATCAGGGTATAGGAGCTGAATTCCTGCTTGGACGATATTTCCATAGCTAGATTAGCAAGCAGTAAATAGCCAGAACTCCTCTTTTCCTCTCCTCTGCCCTGCAGCAGCTGGCAGTGTGGCAATGCTGAGCAGCTGTAGGGGAGAAAAAGGACAGCAGCTGCTCTGAACTTGGTTCATGGTAACATTTTTCTTGAGAGTGACCAGGAGGCAGTGAGACCTTTTTTCTGCTTTGGACAGTATCAGATTGGATATGCTCTCAAAGAGTGCATATACAAATCATATACAAATCATATATCTTTCCAGCACAGATAAATATTAAGATGAATAAAATATAGTTTTGAAGCATATAAGTGGTTCTTTTTGGACACCGGTATCCTGGTAGTACAAAAAATATAAGAAGATTTTTTTAAAAATTATCTCAATAGATAAATATGGGGTTTGTTTTGTTCCCTTTCCTTGGGCTGATCTGATATGTTATGATTTTGGATAAATTTTTTTTTCCTTTTTCCCGCTAATGTCATGTTTCCTATTGTTTTCAGATTTCTGTCTTCCCTGTTTGACTATTGTCAATACTACTACTATATCTACTAGCTATAGTCAGTTTGTGATTTTCAGCCTCAAAGGCAGAGGAATAGAAGGAACAGGGAGATGGAAGTACAAGTGGACCAGAAACTGACCTGAAACTGGCCAGAAATTATAACATGCACTGAACTTTAGAGCCAAAATTAAATATAAATTGAAACAGTTTATGGGGGAAAAAAAATTTTCATCAACTTTAAATACAATTTCAAATGTGTATTCCAGCTTGAGAATGTTTTTGCTGTTCCTAAGGATGTTTGTTATATATCCCCAAAGACCCTGTAGACCTCAGTCAGACTGCAGTAAGCTTGAGAAATTTGTATATATGTCCCAGAACACAGTAAAGCAAATAAATCCCTATTTCACTCATAAGAAATAAACCCTACCAAAATAGTATGAGGCTTTAGTGTCAATGGCTCCATACAATCTTGATCAAGGTGAATTTAATTTTCCTAAATATGTCAGTAGTAGTACATTGTGTTTCTATGTTAATTTTTTAGTGTTTCATACCTTCTTTGCTCTTTCTGCATTCTGTTAACATATTTTACACAGTCACTTCATCTAAATAAAGTAACTGCAGTTTCTACACTGTGCTCACTTAGTCATTAACGATTTTATTATTAGCATATTCTAACACTCAGTTCTGTAGGCGAAGCTTTCTCCACCTGCCATGTATATTTTCTCCCTACAACTGTATTTTTCCACATTTATTTTTCAGTATTATTCTCACAGTAATAATATTTCTCTGTAACTGTGTAGAGTCCAGAATTGTATAGACTAATTCTTCCTGACAGTGTACTTATCAGTGCTTTTGTTCCATTGCTGTCAAAAATAATCTGCAAATATCCAGTTCACATATTTCTTTTTTCAATATTTCTACTCTTCTTTCATAATACCGTAGCATGAGGTCATGTCTAATTATATGACAAAAATTGGCATTTGTCTATATTCATTTGAAGAGATGCTCATATCCTGAAACAGCATTTTCCTCCTCAAAAGTAGTGTGACCTGTCTGTGCAGGTAGAATAGATGCATTATAGGCTAAATATACAAACCCAGGTGCCTGTCTGGAGCTAACATCTCCAGAGTTATATCAATACAGCTGCAAATGAATGGGGAGATTTTCATCAGTGCTAAGTACTGTATTCAATAACCCTGCTGAAGCCAATATGAAATATGAATGGCAGGTATTTGACAAGTGAGAGTTTTGCTCATTATCTGTGATGACAGAGAGAGATAATCAAATGACATATGTTGTTTTGTGAAAGTCTTCTGCTGCCTAAGATAGAATTTATTTAAATAATCTCTCCTGTATTTCCGATCTCTACCATTATGTCTATTTGGTTGCAATACGAATAAGATATATTTTCAGTTTACTTTTTCCAGCACTTGTCTTCCATACAGTTCAATTTATTTGGCAGGATGAATAATAACTTCAGGTTAAGGTCAACTTTTCTGCCAATAAAGAGTAATAAAACCACTGCTATGTTAAAATACATATTCGGAAGTAGCAAGATCATTTCATCATAACACATTCATTTATTTTTCATTTTTATTTTTATCATCCTTTTTTCAATTATTTAAGATAGGTGCATATTAGATCATAGTAGAAATACTAATTTGGTTGGTGATTATAATTTAAACTATTTTTATACTTTATATTTATTTTCACAATATTATAGCCAAGCTATCCAGATGTGCTTTTTGAAAGAGGACTTCCTCTGTACATGCTGTAGCACCCAAAGCAATCACTCAGAAACAGTGCTTTAGCTCAGTATTCAGGCTGCTCACAGGTGATTTTGAAAGTCTGATTTCACAAGTCTTGAAAAAAAATCAGTATAGACATACATTAATGCTGTTTGAGCTAGATAAATATTCATGTACTCATTTTCCTCATATGCTGTGTCAATAGCTTGAAAGAAAGCACACATAAGATTTTAAATCCACCACGTTTTTGTGTCAGGTTAGAGAAATAATGCACAACTTAGATGACTGCCTATCTAATCTTGCCTCCAGACTTTCACATCCTGACAGATCCATGGGCAGATTCAGACACAGAACTGTACTGCTGAAAACATAGGCCTTGTTTTTATTCCAATTTATCATGAAAAAAAATGAACTGATAAAGTCAAATTGAGTATGAGTGAAAATATTTCCTAAAGACATTTTTAATTTTTCTTAGGACTTTTTTTCCCAGGAAATACTGACATTTTGGGAAGTGAACATTCCAAATCAAAGGACTGTACTGAAAGAGAATTTGTGATAATCTCAAATAGAGATTTCATCATACTGGCACTCAAAAGCTCAAGACTGCTGCGATTCACCTGACAGTAAATATCAATCGGATCTTGTCAACTAACCCAATTTAGGGCTATATATCCCTTCAGGGTAAGGGGTACAAAATAAATCTTCAGTTTAGGACAAAACTATAATCCTGTTTAGTGCTTCAGTAGTCCTTTCTCTGCTAAACTCACCTAGCCACATGATTGCCCAGAGCCATGCATTCCCCTTCCCTGGACATTCTCAAGACTGAGCTACATAAAGCCCTAAACCCCCTGGTCTCACAGTTTCCCTGACACTGCTTTAGGCAGGACATTGCACCTTCTGAGGTCGCTCACAATCATATTATCATATGATTCCATGATGGTATGTTTGATAATTTCAGATATACTGAGACTTGGTTTCTGATTATCCAGAATATGCAGATGAGGTTTTAATTATGCTGCTTCTTTCCCTCTATAAAATCTATGTGCTGGCCTCATAGGGCTCCCTGAAGCATGTGGTTCCATTTCTACCATTAGCTGAAATCATCAATGGTATGAAGAGGATTCCCCAGGCTTGAGATGTTCCATAAGTGATACATAATTGATTTACATTTTAAAAGACATCACACATACACGTGTATACTAGCAGGATACTTGTCTGTGATATCTGAAACCTTTTCAGATGGAACATTAAATATAAATCCCCAGTATTTGCTTGTACCCTTTGTTCTTCTTTCTTAACTGTCTGAACAGAAGCAGCATTTCCCCTGACTCTCAGAGCTCCTTTGCATCAGCGCTGCTTTTCTCTCATGAGAATTCCGTGTCTTCTAGTAATATTTGTTAATCTGCCATAAAGTACTTCCAGTTCTATAATTATTTCTTTAAGTTCAGGGATGAGACTTTAATTTCTTCCACTGCTCCCTTGTGCTGGCATAGTGCAGGAACTTTGCTGATCCTTCTCACAGATGCAAGCTCATGACTACATTGCTTGGTTACCAGATTTCCCTCTTCCTCTTTATTGTATCTCTCTATCCTCAGCACTGACATGTTTACCTTTTCAGTAGTCAGGTGAACAGGATAATTTGAATAACTGCTATAGAAGTAAAGACTCAAGGGGTTTGATTTAATTTTGTTTAAATGTTAGTATATGAAATGTGATCTGTTAGGGAGTAGTAGAATCACTGTGCAGATGACAAGTGTCAGGCAGATCTTATTACCTGGAATAATTGAAAACTGTCTGCTTTCTATAGTTTTACTTGGCCTTCCTCATCTAAGAGTTTAAAAAATTATACACTGCTCTTGATGAATTCTAAAAAAGGACCATAAACTAACTTAGTTCTAGTTCAGTTTCCATGAGAAGTAGTGAAGGCAGGTGCACCAGCCAATGCTCAAAGGAGACGGGTGCGTGGATGAATATTAGCCAAAGTGTGCATGTCAGAATAATTTGGATTGGAATAATCATGTTCAAAAGAATAAATATTTATAAGAGAACAATTTATTCATCTCAGTTCTCATAAACTAACTTGGGATCCATATTTTCTCATCCAGAAGATTCTGAGATTGGTGTCTCATTTGTGTCATTTGCTTTAGACATGAATAACCTCAGGATTCTGTTTTGTATGTTTTAGTCTCTCCTGTTGATCTTCTAAGTGAACATTTTACTGCCAGAAAGAATTCCTGAAAGTCAAAAAGGAAAAGAAAAACAGGAATTATCAATATTCTGTTTAATATAAATATAATTACATCTGCTGCTTGAACACATTTTATGGGTGCTCACGCACATTTATGGGTGATTTTCAGGCAAACCAGTAGGTATCAGTAGGTAGAACATACATGATAAGCCAAAAATATTGCATGTATTTTTAACCCACAAGAATGTGAACAGCTGTGGGTCTTGGAACACTTTATCAATTTATGAATCTAAGAAACTATAGAGCGTTGAAATCCTCCCAAAATAGTTCACACTTGAGACAGATCATGGCATATGATAATCTGGTAGCAGAGCCCTGGCTATAATGCCATCTGCTTTTCTTATGTGAAAATACCTCAGGAAGGTTGGGAGCATGATAGTGATATGTGACAATCACTACCTAAAAGGACATCGAGTTCAAGCCAAGAGAAAGTTAGATAAGAGGGGAAAATAATAGTTATTTTTGCCTAAAATATGTATAGAATTAAAAATGTCTAGCATTACATATAACCAATTATGTCAATAATTGTATTTTACACCTTATTTAGTTTTAAAAATTTTACATTTCTGGATAAATAACAACTTGTCAATCCCTTCTGTGTTTAGTGATTAAAAGACTTTCTTGACATCTGCTATCTTTAACAACTGCTAGCCAATTTTACCTACAATTTGCTCTCTATGCTATAGAATGTCTCTGTAGAGTTGCTATGTTTCCTATTTGTTTGGATAGCTGGGATTCAGATGTATACTTGGATATTCTTTAATAGCAGTAAATTTCTGAAAGGTAACAAGTGATTCAGTTTTTAAGGAAGATTTTTTCCTTTGTTTGATTAGGCAAATTACTGAGGGAGTGATTCAGTAAAACAGAAGAAAATTATAGGACTTAGACTTTTATAAAAGAGGAGGAAAGAGATACTTTTTTTTAGGGGGTCTTAGTCTATTGTAGATCTCTTAGTCTATTATAGATCTCTCCAGAACTCTTAACTTTCCATGGACAACTGTCCCTCCTCTTCCTCCCTTCCCATTGGTTGCTGTTTCAGTCAGATTCTAATAGGCACCATTCCAGCCTGTGTTCATGAAACATTTTGCAGACTGTGTTTTAGATAGGAGGTATTTATATTATTTTCTTGCTAGAAATTTTTTCTCATTTTTTTTAATTAAACACTATCCTGTTTTTTATAGTTATATATATTTTTTGAGTAAATTATACTTCCCTAGTAACAACATCCGCAGCAAATATGCATTTTTAGCAGAATCAGGCCTAAAACATAGGCTGCAAATGACATTAGATTTCCCTGCAACCTACTGCTACTAAAGCGTTTCAATATGGAAACACACCTACTTTAAGGCTTGTTTTACTCTCTCACTTCTAATAATTTTAAGGGATCTAATTATACTCTTTCTCTCCAGAGAATTTGCTGAATGAAGGGTTATTCCACTGAAGTCAGTACTGCCATATAGTACAGAATTAGAGTCATAAAGGGGAACAGTTGTTTCCTGATCCTCTGATAAAAAAAAAAAGGGTGCCATGGGATTAGAAGTTAACTGGTTTATACATATGCATACCCAAGTTAATAAAAGGATAGCAAAAACGTTTTCCTTCAGTCTACAGCTGTAATTAGGCAGCTAAGTTTACATAAAGCAAGATTTCTGATATCCAGCCCAGTTTCTAAAACTTTGCCTTTTAAAGGTAAAGCACCAGACTGTTTTATCCAAGGTCTTTGTAGCTGGTTTTAGATACCTGTTTGTTAGGTGTTGAGCAAATGAAGCAAAATCCATTTGAATTCTATTACTATCTTTAAAATAAAACTACCAAGGGAATTCTATTTCTGTCTTTAAAATGAGATGGAGGAAAAAGTGAAAGAATCCAGTAAGTGGCTCATTAAAATGTGTAATAGGACTTGAAAATTCTGGTTTAATTTTTTTCTTATAAATTAGGTGTAAGTTCCACTAGCTGCTATCTGGATATTTTCTTTTACAAATACTTTAAACAAAGAAGTAGGTTATTGGAAGCAGGGGTGGTCTCCTACCTTCATAACCCCAACCATTAACCTAATAATTAGATACAGATGTCTGCCTCAATGAGAGTATTTTTTTGTGAAAATACTGCCAACTTTTGGTCATAGAATCACATGACTCTTCAATGTCCCTGTGCTCACAATGTCGCTTTCATATTTGTATTTGCTTCCAAGCTAACTATGTTATGAAAGCTAAAAATCTGCAAGTTACACAGTAGTTAATCCTTGAAAGAGAGTGTACCTGTAATTATGATCACAGGAAGAGGCAATCTACAAGAGTGTGTTTACTCTGGGCTGTGTTCATCAGAAATCATCCATGAAAGCCCGTGGCAGTACTGAAGGCTCTGCCAGGCTATTCATTTAAGCTTAACTCTTAAAATATTGTGAAGGCTGCATTGTTTTAATCAATCAGTCAAGAATGCCAGGAAGCAGAATATGAAGTCTTATCAGGGAAATTGAATTCAACTCCAGCATATTCATGATAATTATTGCACTTTTTATGTGTTTTATGGTAAGTATCCATTTCACAAGTTAGGAACTGTAGCAGGTTTCTGTATTCTCACTGAGAAACAGCAGAAAACTGCATAATAGCATTAGCCAGGTGCGATGGTAGCTTTACTCTTGCTTCAGTTTCATTGGATGAAAATTTACTTTCTCATGAAAGTTTCCTTCATTTTCTGAGTTTGATACCAGCTCATGCTTGATTAATTTGCTGTCATACTGTTATCTATGTGGCCATACCTGTTAACCAGTTTAACTGAGTTTTTTTTGGTTTTATTTTTAATCAGAGACCACAAGGACAAAGTGGGAGAATAAGAAAGTGGAATGTAATGGAAGATCCTTGTATTCTCAAGGTACAGTGGGGATGACTCTCTCCTTGGATACCAGTTAAACCAACAGTGTTGGTGGCAACAGCATTCCTGTAGACATGTAATGTCTACAGGAATGGTCAGAGAATATGGTCAGAGAATATGGTCTACATATGGTCAGAGAATAGAGCTGGCTTTAGGTGAAGATATGAGCTCTCACCTGCAGAGCAATGGACATTTAAAGGAAAAGACTTAGTGCCAGGTTATCCTTGATTTTTAGGCTTGGCCCTACTGAACTAACAGAAGTGATGAATTATGTACAGGTACACTGACTCCCTTTAGAAAAGAGAGCATGTACCTTCAGTACTGATTTTGAATCCTCTTCTTTAAATAGAAATGCTATTGATGGAGGGAAAAGCTGCTGTCAGATTGCTATGTTCTGTCTATAATCTATTTGCTGTAAAATGGAAAATGACCCAGGGAAATAAATGTGTTATGCAAGTCTGGGTAAGAAATCTCTAATAGAAAATGTTTATTTAAAGAGAAACATAGTTTTCCTGCATATGTGTTACAGATTTTAAAAGATCTAAACACCTGGAGCTGATAGTTGTCTGTGCTGTCCTTGTTAATGTGAGAGGAATCCAACCAGTGTGTTGACTAAAATCTTTGCATGTTTATATCATGTCTGCTGAGTGTTTACATTTTTAAATGGCACGTACCCAGGAATCTGAAAAGAAACCAAGCAGTGATAATTTAGCACTTTGAAATGAAGTACCTAAGATCTACACTTTAAAGCAAGGCTCTTGCCAATTTAGTCAGTCAACAAACAAAGGCATTAGAAAAAAATAGGAATGAATAAATAGCATATGTGAAGAATTTGACTTTAAATTAATCTTAAAATCATAGAATCATTTAGTTTGGAAAAAAAACCCTTTAAGATCATGGAATCCAGCTGTTAACCTGCCAAATTCACCATTAAATCATTTCTCTAAGTGGTACAACCACATGTCCTTTAAATGCCTCCAGGGATGGTGACTCAACCACATCCCTTGCCAGCCCATCCCAATGCCTGACAATTTCTTCAGTGCAGAAATTTTTCCCAATATTGAACGTTAAACTCTTCTGGAGAAACTTGCTGCCTTTTAATGGACAAGCTCCAGAATCCCAGTGTCTTTCTAGGAGAGAGGGGCCTAAAACTGACAGAGTTCAGGAAGTGTTTGGACAATGCTCTCGGGCACATGGTGTGACACTTGGCAATAGTGCTGGGCAGGGCAGGGAGTACAAATCAAAGATCCATGTGGGTCCCTTCCAACTCAGAATATGATTCTGTGAAATGGCAGCAAGAAAAAGGGGGTGGCTCTGTAGGATGTGTGCATTTTAGATTTAATGTCATTATTTTAATTATGTAAACTGCCAATGGCAAAAAATTCCAGAAAACTGATAGGGATAGCCAGGTTATTTCTACTATTTACTTGGATGAACATAAATTAAATTTTCAGGTACTTGTTGCTGTATATTTATGTATGACCCAAATTTCTTCTCTTTATGTTAGTACTGCTTTGGTTCTTGATTCACATTATCATAGAGCAAATGAGAAAATAGTTATTTTTCTAAAATTTATTTCTCAATAAAGAAATTATTTGGTATTTAAATAGGCAAGAATTTGGAAAGGTATTGTTACACATTTTACATAGAGAGTAGCATTACATCTATGAAAATATTCTCTGACATCAATCATGATTTATTTTTAAAGAAATGGACCAAATACTCAATTTCAGTTAGATAACTATGAGTTCACAAAGAGCTGCCAGTTAAATCATGCCAACCATTATGAAAATACTATGGTAAATTGCAAAGTGGACTATAAATATGACACAGCTTATAAATGTCTAGTTCCTAATCATCATCTGAACTTTTTCATAGTGAGACAACATTAAACAGGAAAGTTTCACCTGACGTGTAGAGTTAAATATTAGCTAAGTTTAGGTTAAAAATATAGGCAAAATAAAGACTTCAACTTTGATCAAAATGTGGCAATTGAATAAGTGAAATCTAAACTGTGCAATTTGACTCTTTCACACAGAGGAAGCGTAGAAACAATGGATAAAAATTAACAAAGTGGTAATTCCCTGGATACATGCAAAGACTATGGGGAAAAAAAAGAATAAAAATTGCCAGAATGAACCTCATGTACCTAGTCAGGTAAGCAAATAATTGACATTTTGTATCTGCTTGGCATAAGTTCTGAGCAATTCACTGTTATTCAGTCGTGTCAGATATCACTGAAACATCCGAGAATAAAACCAGCAATTGAAAATTGTGACCAATTAAGGATATGAAGGGGTTATAAGCATTATTCATGCTTTTTTCACTTCTATGGCCCCTCAATTTGCTGGAAAATCTATTTCTTTCTATGTTAAATCCCTAAGTGTCACAGGATATTTAAAGAATATTTTTATAAAGTGCATCTGTCTCTGGAATAAAAAATCAGAAATGTGCTGATTTCATCAAGTCAGAGCTGTACCACTTTGTGTTATTCAGATATCTGCCTAAGTTCTTTAATTTTTATTGAAAAATAAAACTTGAAAAATATGACCACATGAAAGTTCATATTGACCTTAAGAAAGACACTAAAACAAGTTGGTGGACTAAAATACATAAGAATACACCCCCCATATAAAGCATCAGAAGATAGAAATCTATGACTGTATTGACACTGAAACACAGCAGTTTCCATGTTGTTTGGTATCAATAATCTTACAGGTATTTTCAGTCTTAATGACTATATGATTCTATAAGTGATTCCACTTAGATCATTAGAACAGTCCCATCATAATATCCAGTTTTTTATTAAGGCAAAACAAGTTTAGACTTTTTGCATGGCCATCAGATTTTGGAATTATCTAACAGGACTCAAGTGCCTCATTCTTCATAAATCAGCAGAAGTATTTCTTTATTTTGATAGCTGAACAAATCTCAGTTATTGAGTTTGTTGACATCTTATCTAGTAGTTTTAAGAGAGAGGATTCTGCTGTATTAGGGTGCTGACTTTAACATCACAGCTTCAGAAGCTGGCACTAATTATATATGTTTCCAAAAATCCACCCTTTCCCATCTCTGTCTTCTTGTTTTGCTCCTGTGCCGCCTACTCCCGTATGCCAGAGCAAGTGTTCATGTACTCACAGCTCAGGTTGAAATCAACCTAGAAAAAGAATTGGTAGAGGACAAAACTTTCTCTTTTAGCAGGAACCCAAATTATGTACGCTTAAAATAATGATGCTACTTAAGAAATCTGAGTAAAGCACTGGGGGAACCCTGCAATTACCAGCCCAACAGAGGGTCCCCTATGCTGCATCTCAAGAACAGGAAATGTCATCACCTGTCCTCCTGTTTCTCTGAGTCCCTGAGTTGCTGTAGCTGCTTAGGGTAAGTGTTGAAACTAGAAACACTTGTTTCTTCTACCAATTACTTAAAAAAGAAGGTTTCATATTCTTTTAGAATGAATAAAAATACCTATGTATTTATGGGAAATGATGAAGTCTTTCTGCCTGTATAGGCACTGCAATAGGGCAAAGAGATGCTGCCAAGGTTAGGAGTTGGAAATATCCTGAGCTAACTCACCCCAGCCCTGATTGTCTTAGGCTTGAAAATAGATTTTAGGATATTCTATTTAAAGACCAGCATATAAGATACACATACTACTGGTTAGAAAACACATTTAAACACTTTTGAGCAGAGAAAGTGGATAATTCATCAGACAGAAATTAATTAAACAGATTGGGCATTTTCTGTTTTTTTTTATTGTACAAGGCACATATGCAGCAGTATTTTTAATCTGAATGAAGCTGGAACAGAACTAAGGAAAGAAAAAAATATATACTTTGGTCATGGTTGGAGAAACTTTATTTGGATGACAGTAAAGACTTGTGACTGGACATCATTTATTCTGAACTGGTACCTGACCACTGGTAAGAAAGTGAGGTTAAAATCATATTACTGTGGCACACACACAAAAAAAGTGTGTAACCAGATATTAATTTACTTAGGAAATGAGTTAGGGGAACACTTAACATCTGCTGGGAGACATGGCAGGTAAAAGAGTTGGTTAATAATACAAATATTTATTGATAATTTATCTGAGGTTTTCAGAAACAGATCTTGATTCTTTTGTGGTTTGGTGACTATTATGTACAGAAAATTTATGGAACAGGGACAAATGTTGAGTAGTTTGCTTGCTGATTGATGTGGGATATAATTACTGATTGTAGTAATGAACTTTTTTATTTGACTAGTTCTTACAGATAATAAGTAATAATTCAGTGGTCTTGGTTATCACTAACATTGAATTAAACACTTGTAGCCTTGAAAACAAAAATAAAAACATCCATACAGGTGTAAACCACAAATATTTGAGTTTTAATCTAAAGAAGTCTGTGACTGACTCTTTCTCCATAAGGCATTAGTTCAAATAATGTATATTTTAGGCAGAATAATATATGTTATGAGATGTGTGATGATTAAGTGAACAGAAAGCCCTAAGATTTGCTAGAGTTCGTGTATATTTGTGCAATACATGCAAAACTGATTAGAAATCACATTTATCCAGCAATGAAGTTGAATGTGCCATGTGCTTTTGATGACAACCATCCTCTAGAAGACATAAATTGTTCTCCTGGTGGAAGTTTATGTTTTCATTGCCTGGAACTGTTCTAACTGCAAGTGCCCTGGGCCTCTGAGCACAGAAGCACCTGAGCAGAGGTTCTGTAGCCATGCATGTTCTGATAGTTCATAAGAAGCTTGCTCTATTTTCTTGTATTTTAAGAATGAAGGTGGGATAATATAAAGTTAGCTTTTTAGATGGACTTTGCCATCTAATATTTTGTTGGGAAATTGCTGTTTCTGAATAGCATGGCAGAATAGAAAGCAACACTGTAGGCACAGATCTCAGTCCTCCTCCTGTTATTACTGATAAAGAAGTGTTATGAATACAAGAAACAGGCTGAGTTAGTTCCTTTAAATGGTAACTTGTGTGTTTACTGAGAGGTCTGCCTGTCACCTTTGTGTCAAAAACTCTTCTGCCTCTGTGGAGCAGGACACTGCCTAGGATAACCACTGCCTTCAGAAGGAGAAAGATGGTGTGGCATGGATGAAGAAGATGCAGCCCCTCATACCTAAAGTTTGCCAACAAAACACACAATGCAGAATGTGGGGAGAGGGGCTGTGTTGCTGTGCATCCTCACACTTGCATTGCAGATTTTTCCTGGCCTTTTAAGATGTTGGCTTGGATTTGACAGAAGTGCACTTGGCAGTCTGCAGCCAATGAATCCAAAAGCCACTTATGTTTCTATGAGGCTCTATTTCCTCTTAGTATAATAGAAGTATTTAAAAATAAGAAGGCATCCAGGTATCCTTGTTAAAAAGGCTGTGTGAACCCTGGCGATTATTTGAATATTTCTTCCTAAAGCTTGGTAATTAATAGGAAAATTATTAAAGTAGCTTTGAAGGGAAATATTTCTTGTTTGAAAGTAAATGTGTATTGCTTTCAGGAAGTTATTCTGATGTGTTTGAGTGGTCTCTAAGAAAGGAAATACCTTCCTTTACACTGCTTAGTAAACCATTAATAGAATAGATATAGAAGAACAGAGAATCAACATTTCAACACAAAGGCCTTTGCTGTGAATGAATAGAGACTTTAAAATGCTCCTGTGTAGGTTTATATTCATCAGATTCCTAAGATCTCCTGTAAATGGAAGCATTTTTCCTTTAAATAATTTATTATCAGATTTACAGTGCACTCTACAACTTAAACGCTAACTGATTACGGCTTGCCCATCTGTAAGGATTCAAAACTACTTAGGATACAAGAAAAGGTAATTTTGGCTAAAAAAAAAAAGAAATTAAGAGGAAAAAAGGTTATTGTTTCTTTTGTTTGCTAATCTTGGAAGTCTATACAGTGAACTTTTCACTACTGATATGTTTATATTTACTATCAAAATGCATGTGGTGTTCTGAAATTTTAAAGCTCTTTCCATTTAACAGAGTTCAGGATTGACCCATTTCCCATTTTTATTTCCATTTCATATTTTATCAATATAGATTTCACATTTTTCATTTTATAAAAATCTGTGTATTTCAGTAAAAAGGTAATGCTTTAATAAATAAAAAATTTATAGGTAGTGTGTTGAAGAAAATGTAGAAAAAAGAGGTCAATTGGAAAAAATGTTAATAACAGGAATAACTTCTAAAACTGGTTTGGTTTTGTTGTTTTTTTTTTAGTATTATTATCCAAGTTTGTGTATAATGACTGCCAATTATGTGGGTTTAAATTTTTTTTTTTATTTTTACTATTTGTACTGAAATATATTAATAAATTTTTTGAAAAGTTGTGTGCTTTGCTGGAAAAACTGACCATTGGATAACTCCCTTAATCAAAGAAGTTACCCTGAAGGAAAGATTATGTGTCTCCAGAGGTCAGTGACTTTCTCTATTTGCATGATAATTTTTCTGTCCTTTTTTTTCATAGAACCATAGAAGTATAGAAAGTTTTGGGTTGGAAGGCACCTTAAAAATTATCCAGTTCCAGTTCCTCTTCCATGGACAGGGACATGTTCCACCAGGCCAGGTTACTCAGAGCCCCATCCAACCTGGCCTTGAACACTTCCAGGGATGGGGCATCCATGGGTCTCTGGACTCAGAGGCGCTCATCACCCTGTGAACAAAGAATTCCTTCCCCATGCCTAACTGAAACTTACCCTCCTTCAGCTTAAACTCGCTCTCCCTTGTCCTATTATCACATGTCCTTGACAAAAGTCCCTCTCCATCTTTCTTGTAGGCTCTCTTCAGGTATTGGAAGGTGAATGAGATCTGCCCAGAGCTTTCTCTTCTCTAGGCTGAAATATCCCAACTCTCTCAGCCTGTCTGCACAGGCTGAGAGAGTTGGGATATTTCTAGAGCACTGCTCATCATCATGACCTCCTCTGGACTCGCTCCAACAGTAATACATAATATTAACTGTTGTAATAAATACAACAGTTCTGTGTATTTATGTTGGGGACCCCAGAGCTGGATGCAATGATACAGGTGGGGTCTCACCAGAGTAGATCAGAGGGGCAGAACCACTTCCCTTATCCTACTGCCCATGCTGCTTTGGATGCAGTCCAGAAATGGTTGGCTTTTTGGGGCCAACCCAATCATCTTACAGAGAAATAAGGAAGATGAGATTCCACAGTGGACCAGAATTCAATGATTTGTTTTTCATGAGGTGTGGCTCTGATCCTTACCTTCTGAGCAAAGATCAGTGCTCAGAGTTTTGTGCTTGTTGGTCAACCTTCTGTATCGTAAAATGTTCCCAAAATGTTCCTCTCCCTTGGATCTTGGGAGAGGATAATGGATATTCACTTTTAAAGCATTTGTGCTATTGATTTTGTGGCTTTATCACTTTTACGAAAAGTGTTACCTCACCTAGTTCTATGTTCATTACTTTATTTACTTCTGAGAAAAATATTATCTTCAGAAAGTCCCAGGCAGAGATTTACCATCCTGGATTAAATGAGTAAAACCTGATTATTTGAAATTGTTGGCAAGAAAATTGCAGCCCCATGACAGGTCATGTTCCCATAGGTTTCTCTGATAATCACTAATTGCTTAAAAATCACATATTCAAAATGGAAAAGAGAGCTAATTCCATCAGGTCACATCATTAAGAGGAAGAGATGACACCCAATATCAGCTGCTTAGCAATATCATGTTCCTTCTACTTATTAGTGATATGTTTATTCACTTTTAAAATAACAGAAATGAAGAAGTTTCTGCTATTTTTATAAGTCCATAGTAGTTCCTCATCTGAATACAAGAATTCTCAGTAGTTCCTACATACATGAATTTTCTTCTGATTTTCATACTCTTCTACAAAACAAAATAATTGCGTTTTCCTCCTTGTTAAGGCCCTCCAATATCTTTAAGCATTTATAATGTGTCCAATTAGTTGTATAATGGTAAGCTATACAAATGCTGGGGGAGGATCTTCTAAATGAAAATATGGTAGACTGGCATTGATTTTCTGTAAAAGCAGAGCACTTAACAGCACAATGATGTGCTCTCTCCTGGTCCAGTTCCAGGAAAGGATTTAGGCACCCAAGACAACAGCTGAGTAGATACAAATTATCTAAATCAATTCAGTCACTATTTAACGTTTGTGGAGCCTAAATTCAACAAGGAGCTCCCTGTTCTGCCTTAAAATCCCTAAGCACATGGGCTTCTGCTTCTGTAGGTGCTCAAAGCAGATGATGTCTATGTAGCCATCTTATTACTTATTTTCCTTCTAAATATGGCTGGAACCCCAGAAGCAGACATTCCTCCACTTTAATTGACTCTGAGACTTAACCTAAGAAGTTTCTTTGCAGTGTGCCAAAAGCATATCAGCAGAAACATGCTGCATTTTTCTGCAGTCTCCCTATCTTTAAGTTAATGGAGAAAATGACAATGCTGTTCACCTTTTCTATCTTATTCTAGGGTTCACCAGCTCAAAAATTAGGATCTCAATTCAGTTTCTTCCACAGAAAACATTAAACACACAGACTCTGTCTCAAAGGAAAGTGCTTTCATCACTCTTCGTGCCTTCAGGTGCATTTTTGAGAAAGAGAGAAGAAAACCTTTGGTGGCACCTGTGCTGGCCCCATGGCAGGGAGTGCCAGGGTCTCTGGCCACCAAGGCTCTGCTGTGCTGTAGCCCACAGTGTTTCAGATGAAGCACCTACAAATCATCCTGACCTGATTAAGTGCAGAAGTTAAGGGATGTAATATTGGATGTGAGGGTCCATTATTAGTTTCAGAAAATGTATACTTGATACCCATGTGGTCAGTCTCTACACTCATTTTAGTCTATCTCCTTACCCATACTTATTTCACTTTTCCTCTGGAAATATCTCAGATTTTAAGAACTTATCTGTAATGCTGGGGGAAAATTCATATGAGAAACAGCCTTGTTCTTTTCTTTTTAATTTCTTCTCTGCATTTATTTCTTTCCCTGATAATTTCTGTTACATATTTTTATTTCTTTTTAAGCCTTTGTTCATGGTATAGTTCTTTTTCTGGAGCAGTTCTTGTTTTGTACATCTATCTAGTATTGAGTTTTAACATTGCTTGATAAATTGAGCAACACACATCCATTTAATTTGTCCTTATATTAGACTAAATATTTATGTTTGAATTGTTATTCAGGTTTGTCAAAAATGTCTGTCCTCAAGGATTTCTGCCTTTTCTTATGTATGTGTATGTATGAAACTGTTTTTCTTGAAGCTATGATCTTTACATTTTTTAATTTCACCAAAAATGTTTTACTATTGATTCCTCTTTCTAGATAGCCTCTTACTCTATTCTGATGCATTTACACATATTGATAGCCCTCAGTTCTGATTTTAATCTGTCAAAATCCTTTCAAGCCACTCTTTAAGTTTAATTTTAAAATTTAAATATAAATAATTATAAATTTAAATATATTGCATCTACTGTCTAACTTTTGCCTATTGATTTTGTAATTCTATCAAGAAAATAATCAATTTTGATAAAAGCTGTTATTTGCAAACACATGATTAATACTGCTTATAACATAGATCCTTGCTAAGCTAATATGTTTTGAAAGAAATGTATTGAATATGATGTTAGACTTATGCACTGGGGCTCTGCTGGATAGAGCAGAATATTAGCTAACTTACAAGGCTGAATTCTGATTTTACAATACTGTGTTTATCCCAGAAAACTTGTCAGGGCTAGTTAAAAAAAATCTTGAAAATAATCTTGAATAAAATATGATGTCTGAGTTATTTCCAGAAATAAGTCTGACTATCTGTCAACTCATGATTATATCTGTCAACTCATATTGTAACTCATGATATGGCTCATTTATATAAGCAGGAGGCATTTTTTCCTCACATAGAAAATTTCAGAAGTTAAGCTCAATACCAGCAGATACCACCATTACAGTATGATGTCAATTTCCTTAGGAATACCTTATGCACTACATTCTAGAAAGGGAATTTTTCAGGAGCTGAGGATCAGCTGTGTACTTTCAGACCCCAGATAATATGCTGAAGATTAAGAAATGTTATTATTGTGAGAATGAGTTTTTGAAGGTTTTGTTCTTTATGGCAAAAATCCCCTGTGGTAACTTCTTGCTAAATTATTATTTTTTAGTAGAGAGCAGCAAATTAAAATTTCTATTCCAGCAGAGGCATAAATTATGCTTATAATGGGGGAAGAATTAGTATTTGTTAGATTTTTTTCACACTGAATCCTTTCACTACTTGTTTTGCTTTTTGTCCTTTCTCAGCCATTTTTGTTCTCATGTTAAGAACTCTGATCTGACTTCAGCAGAGGTCAATGAAATCTTGCCATTAACCATGAAGAAAATGAAAAACCATCCTCTCAGAAATCATTACAGCCTATTCTTTTTTTTTCTCTGCTGCTTCAGTCTTAGGCTTTTATCTTTCATAACTCTTTTGTTCATTGTTTCAGTTTGCAATTGTTCCCTCATGTTTTGGCTCATTGATTTTGTTTCCTTGGTTCTCACAGCAGCTTTACTGCTCAAACACTCTGTTTTCCCTTCTACAAAGGAAATAGGTAATTTGCTGTACAAACAGATTGGTTGTTGGATTTGGTTCCAAAGCAATAGTCAGCCCTCCATTCAGAAAGGTTAATGTCCTGTGAGCCCCAGCTTTAGTCTGCTGTCATTCTCTCTGATGTTCGTGGTTTATGAGGGGATCACTTTTTATTTGCTGGACTTATCGGTGTTTTTTCTTTTTGTGATAATTGCCTGACCTGCTATGATTGTTGTTTGCAGTATTTACTGACTCACAGATCTTTCTGTCCACTTTATCTCAGCTTGTTCTTATCAGTAGAGGCTCATTGACATTTTATTTGGTCAGACTGCTCAGTAAAAGTTCCCCTATTCTAATGATGTGCACTTTGAGATCTGAAATATTTGTACGGCATTCAGGGGAATAAACCCTCTAAAATTAATGGTTTGTTTTATGTGATAGTGTACTAGTTTTTACTACATATTTGAAACAGAAAACATTTACTTTCTTTTACACCCCATAACAATCATATGCTTTTGCTACTGAAATCCCAAAACAACCAAACAAAATTCCCACTGCCCCTGCAACTGAAATAATTAAAAAAAAAAAAAGAATTTTAAAAATTTGTTTGGAATGACTTCTCCCTGCAACTTGGAATTTTGTTTCAGATTATATTTTTGTATATCCTTGTACTGCAAAATGCAAAGTAAATGCCATTAATGCCTTTACACCCTGTGCTCTGTGCAATTTATGCTGAGCAGCAGCAGACTCCAGCAGTAAGTGGCCACATAGTGAGATGAGCAGTTACATAACCACAGACAGTAATTGGATGCTATTAATGAGAATTTGGGATAGCACAATTTTTTAGCTCCTGATGTAGTTAGCTTTTTATAATCTCGATTAATGTCATATACACTCTTTTTTTGCAGTGAATAATTATTTTCCTAATCTCCAGTTGTGCTCTGCAGAGTCACTGAAACAAGGAACTCTGCATTAGCCTGATTTGTCCAAGTGCCTCAGATTATGTAGCACAAGTATGGATTTATAGAAGGTGCCTCTGCATATGGAGAGGTGGAAAGCTGTGTCACCTTGTTGGCAGCTCTAAGAAATTGTACTTTTCAGAGTCCTAATTCTTTTACCTTTTTCATCTCAGTTCTCTTGTTCCTGTGAATAAATATCTGTACCTTTAGAAAGCAGCAGCTGCTTGTATTACACCTTTTCAAATAATCTGTCTGGCCAGAATCCAGAGCAGGGCAGAAGCAAGCATCTGTTCATAATTTATTTTTCCTTGCCATTGGCATACAGAATGGAATAAGTAGGGAGCTAGCTGGGTCTAGGCCCTGCATCAGACCCTTATTTTTAAGGTACTTTCCAGCATGACAATTCTTGCTCTTTAAATAGATGAGCTTGGAAACAGAATCTGGGATGTTGGCAGCTTAAAAGGACAGGGCTCCAGCATCTGCTGTGGAAAAATAGACACTTCTTATTTGAAGGTGTAGCAAAATAAAAAATGCCCTAGTCTTCAAAATGCATGGTTTTCCACTGAAAACTGGGGCTATGCCACGTGAGTACAAGTGTGCTCTGAACTGATTTCCTGGGTAACTGTGGTTGCTGTGAAAATGAAGTCACTGGGAGCAGCAGGTGCTCAGAATTTTGGAAAATCAGGTGTCAAGTAACAAAGCTGAACTTGCAAAGAATGTTTTTTAAGAAGAATACTGGTTGATCAATATTCACTTAAGCACCTAAAATTTTGCTGTATGGGATATTTAAATGAAGTAATACCTAAAGCAGTCTAATAGAGCACTGAAATTGAAAGAAGGCAATTCAAGGTATTATTTTTTACTGTTTTTTGTTTCTCATTTTCTGCTTACAGTTGCTGAAATCTACCCACTTGACTGACCTTTTATCTTTAACCAGAGTCTGGGGTCATAGCAATTAGTTTTTACAGGTAGGTTATTACTAGGTTGAAATGCCAGAATTTTGCATAAAATGCTTTGTATTAGGACCTTGTGGAAAATGATGATGTTGATCCTGTGACGACTCTGAAAGAATCTGGTTTTACTTCATTTACTATTACTCAAGCTTTCTAGCTCAGGATATCTTCTGTAAGCAAGCATCCTCACTTTTCCTGAGATTCAGCACATTTCAAAAAGGTTGACAAGTTCACTAGCACTCCACCTCCATAAGCACTTTAAATGAAGTGTGAATTTGAACAAAACAATTAAAAATATGGCGAAAAGCCTGCTCCTTTGGAGATGATTTTGTGCAGTTGCCATCCTTGGAGAGTATCAAAACCAGACTGCATAAAGCCCTTAGCAAGATTCTTGCTTTTAAAAGTCTTTGTGCATCTGGAATGACAGCAGGATTTGGTGGGAAGTGCTTCTCTTGCTGGGTTCTTCCTCATGTGCCAAAGAGGTCCTGATTCAGAAGTTCCAGCTTTACAAGAGGGAGGACTCTCTTGGTTTTGAACTTATTAAGCAAGGGAAGATGCCAGGGAAGATGCAAGACCTAAACTATAAGTTACATAAGACTTTCAGTACTATAAATATGCTAATTTGTATACTAATTTCCTAGAATTTCTTCTTACTTCAGCTGTATGTAACATATTTGAATAGCCCATGTTAACACTACATATATTTTTCAAGAAAAATATCTCATACCATTACCCTTGAAATCAGAACAAACTGAAAAGTGTGTAATTCAGCTTATGGAGAATTGGCATTTTAGAAAAAAACACAAGAATATTACACTGCAGTTTTTTAAAAATCTGGTTACTAAGACTCTCAGAATTAAGATGACTGAATGCTTCTTTACATTAAAATTTTTGAACTGAGACTCTCAGAATTAAGATGACTGAATGCTTCTCTACATTAAAAGTTACCATAAAGAAAAAAATTGGAGTGTGAATTCAAGCTCATAAACTACTCCACACTAGCTCCTTTTGCAAATTCTCTTAGCCAGCAATGTGTGAAGTAATTTACTCCACTTCCGAAAAGCATCAGTGAGTTCACACCTTATCTTTGACAAGGAGGAGGTTATCTCATATTCACTGTGCATTGCATGCCTTACATGAGTAACTTGTGCATTGCAAATCCAAAAACTCTGATCAGAGTTGCTGCATGAAAACCCCCTCATGTGCAGTTTTGAATATTCAGCTATGATCAGGGCCAAGTTAAAGGAATGACCAAACATCTCAAATATATTCCAGTTGTTATTCCTAAGACATGAAGAAAGTCTTCTTGACATTCATTATTGCTCCTGCTTCAAGACATCAGCGAACCTAAAACCACTTGTACAGAGAAACAACAGAAAATTGGGACATTTTGGTCATTTGACACCTAACCCTGGTCCTCCACTGCTTCTAGTATGTGCTTTTCTTCCATCCCATGGCTCCCCAGAGGAAATGTTCTGGTATTACAGGGTGCTTCTTTGCAACCTGGCCTAGAATGCAGATGCCTACAGATGGAGTGAAGCCTGACCACTCTGGCAGCCTCTGCCCCCCTCAAGAGCTGCAGATAGAGCCAAGAGCTCCTGCCCTGCATGGAAGATATCTCAAATTTTTGACACTCTCTGTGTAATTCTAGGAGCTTCTTAATAAGATAAAAAATGAAGAGCTAACCTGAACAATGGCGGGGTTCAGTCATCAACATACACATTCTCTGTATTTTCATATTTACCCAACAGCAGTGGTCAGGTTTAGGTAGGTTTCGGCTTTAGGCTATCTCTTTTAAAATATATATGAGGCTCACCTGATTATTAAAAATGATCACATGTAAGACAATATTCAGTAAGTTTACCAAGTTGATCAGCAAAATTCTGATTATTTATGGCATCAATTCTGCTTGAAAATCTTCCCAAAACCTCCAGTGCTTAATCAGCCTTTTTGATCAAAAATCTGAGTGGTAATTCTCATTATGGCATCTCTTTTTATAAAATTTTCAGCACTTTCAGTCTCTCACTAAGCTGAAAGTATTTAGGAAATAGTCTTTCTTTGTGGCATTTTGGCACTTTAGTTGGGACCACAGTGTGCATAAAGCTTAAAAACTCTAGCAAAAAGCTAGCTGTGTTTTATGAATTTCTAAAAATAGCCTTTTTTCAGGTGAAATGATGATTGACTTCCTAAAACAGCTTGTCCTTTCCAATTTAAAAATTGTGTGATGGCTTGGCTAGAAGGAAACAGAAGTAGCTATAACATTTATTGAGAATTTAATGTTGATAGACTTTTATGAATTTATATGTCAGAATGTGTGAAAAAGTGTGATCTTTGTCATGAGTTTACAAATCACAAATTCAGTCTTCACAATGAAGTGTTTTAGCATAGCTAATTCCAATTGCAAATAATCTAGAACAGAATATGCCAAAATTGTTAGAATGGCTGAAAAATCAGGAAAAAGTTAAAAACAAGAAAAGGTGATTTCCTCTCTCTGTGAATTCAGATTTTTTGAACATTCTTCTTTAAATTTTAAAGAGTTTTTCTTCAAATGAAAACTGGAACTGTCACATAATCCCACCACTTCAGGATTAAGAGTTTTCAAACACAGGAGCACAGTAAAATTAGAAGAGACAAGACATTGTATATACTTTATAGCCCGGTAAATGCATACCTAAGACTACACAGGCTGGAGACCTGCCTCAGAATAGCTATGGCTGTCTGTACTGCACCAGTGAAGGAGTGGAGACAACAAGTTGTGAGTGGTGGTTGGTCTGGAAAGGGAAACAATCTGTGCAAGCTCATATGAAGCCGAGACACAGGATTGATTAGCTGAGGTGTAGCAGATGGGGGGACTCCCTCTGCAAAAGCACTGTGTTATGGGATCTTTCTAATCTGTTATCCAAACAGTTGTATGTACCACATTGTGGTCATGTATACATGCTCTGTACTACTCAAATATTGGTTCTTCCCCAGCACTTGACACCTTTTGCAACACTGGGCACTTCTAAGATTCAGCTGAACAGAGTGCAGAGCCATCTTGTCTTGACTAAGCTTTTGCCAAGAAAGGTTGGACCAGTTTATCCTTAAGATCCCCTCCAACCTCCTACTTAATGAGTCTGTGACAGTCAGATATCAGATGTAGTGCCTGAAATGTTTTCTGTGTTTAATTCTGAAATATTTTGTCTTCGAATTGAATTTTTCTGTTCCATCTAGCACAGAGGGCTTCCTGCAAAACTACATCAGTGGAGTGAGAGAGCAGTTTCAGGTCTGAGAATCACCATAAAAGGAAGACATGAAAATGAGAATGGAAGAAGGATAAGTGAGGAAGGTACTCTAAATATAGAAATGGAGATAAAGGTACTGGGACCTGAGTGTCTATATAGATTTAAAAGTCTAGAATCAAGAAGACGGGAAATTTAAAAAGTATCTATTTGATCTTGTCAACAATTACTGAAAACAAAAAATCAATTAATCTATATAACAAAAGTCGTGACACAAATCAGAAATGCTGGACTAACTAGGCAATAGTTATAGCAATATAAATTGTATCAAGAGTTTCACTATTAAATACAGTATTTAACATTACTGCTATTTATTGTACTTACTGTATTACAACTATACCAAAGAATTTAATATTTATGTGTGAAGATAAGAGCCATTCAGTCAACAGATGGGAATGGCACATGCAAACAGTAAATGCTGATCAGCATGGCAGGCGCCACTCAAATGGGCTACTTCACTTTTGTGACTAATATTTTACAGGTGTCACAGGGGACAATTTTGCAGGTGATTAACCAGTGAATTTTGCAGGTATTTGTGGGTGAGTTACAGGGCAAGTGAGAGCAGGATTCTTGGCTGTGCCAGATGGACAGCTTCTGTGAGAGGATGGCTGCAGGAAGGACTGCAGAAGGCACTACGCATCTCGAGAGGAGGGTGGCAGACAGCTTTCCAATGGCACTTTTGAAGACTTACAATCCCCAGCCAATGCAGCCAATGCATCTCAAATGTACAGCAGCACCAGGAGAACTTCTCAGTTAAGCCCATGTGATTAATGCTCAGTCTGAAAGCCCCTGTTAACCACACTGACAGCTCCTTGCTGATAAACAGCCCTTACATCATCACATCACCACTAATTTTGCAATCACACAGGGTTATCTCTGTGAACATCACTTTATGTTTTTATTGCACTGCTGTTCCTTGTCCCTCCCCAAGAGCTGCACTTGCAGGAGAGTTGCTGTGTTCCTGTGGGAGTGTAGGGAGACAGAGGTTTCATAGGAATCACTAGAGCAGATAGATATTTCTGTTTCTTCAATCCAGGTGGATTGCGATTGCTTCCAAAAGCAACATCAATATATCATGAAAAGTTTTGTGTGGGGGCTATCAAAAGGCTTGGGCTAAAACCAAGAGAAGAGCCTGACTTTTCATTATATTCCCCAGCTGGTTGGTAGCCTTTTGCATATTTCCCTAGTCTTTCAAGCTAAATATTTTCCTTCTTGATGCTCCTTTCAGGATTTTTTCTCTCCAGGAAGCCACTAAGTCTTCCCATTCCCTCCAGCAAGGTAGCAGCCGCAATTTCCTTCCTGCCACCTCTGCTGACAGTGTCCCCTCCCTGTCCCTCTATGCTGCCTGCTCTGGAAGGTGTCTGGCTGTTAGCCTCTCACCATAACCTATATTCCCATGGGATTTCACCCTGCAGGGCAGCTTGGGAGCCTGTAAGCACCAGCTAGTGATATTTGGACAGGCTGGGAAGATGTTGAGTGTGAAGAATGTTAAGTACAGTGCAAGACTGTATGAACAGTATGGATGCACAGCTCTCAAAAAGGAAGTCTCCCAACAGATTTTTGTAAATTTACTTTCAACATTAAAAAAAAATCATAGTGAAAGGGGGGTAAGTTGTTGTCAATGAAGATAATATAACTGTCTTATTGTTTGATTCGAAAGCAATTGAACTTCTAATGAAATTAGAAAATTCTTTCAGCTGAAAGCTCACTTTGTCTGTGATTTTTGTAGGGACACATTGCACACTTCAGGTTTTTTCCATTCATTTGGTCCCAGATAAGCAGTATGCTATTACTCTCTAGTGGTGCTGTCTTCAGGGACTATTTCTGTCCGGCACTTGGGAGAATGCATTATGAGATGTCAGCATGTGTGAGCAGAGATAGTATGGCTTGTCATGTACCGATAGGCCATATTCTGCTATAAAATGATGGCTTTGTCTTTTATCACTGTCACAGTCTTACTTAACAAGCTGTGACTCTGTGGTTCATCACAAAGAAAACTGTCATCCCTTGATACGTGCCTTGAATGTCCTTTCATCTTCCACGCAGGTAGGATCTGCCGTGTGACATCAAGCAGAACAGTAACTCCAGATGGACCCTGGTAGTGCAGCAGTATATTAACAAAGGGGTTCACTGGCACAAGTCCAGGTTTTGCACCTTAGATTAGATTATAGGGATAAGGAAAATGTATGCAAGCTTTTAAAATAAGGAAGACATGGTAATATGTCACAAATATAATTAGAAAGGGAAATGTTAGTAATCCATTGTGTTTAAGTGATAATTTATTTATCGTGGTGTTATTCCAAGTAACAGATAAATCAATTAGCTTTCCTTTAGAAAGCAAATAAATAGTGTTGGTTCAATGGGGTGATGATAGATGAAGTGTTTTGAGGAACCCGTAAGTTCTGTAGATAGATTTCTCCACATAATTATGTTTAGGATGAAATTTGGAGGATCACTGGCCTTCACTAATGACTGTGATGCTGCTAGCAATTTATCTGGCTCTTAGTACTTCTATTCATAAGGTCACTGAACAAAGAAACAGTGTCCGTTGCTAGGATCAGAGACAGACACCTAAGGAGAAAGGCCTTCAGCATTTCCAGAGGGCACATATATTAAATAGCTTTACAGGGTGTTTAGTGAGTGCTTTGTACCAGAGCCTGCAGGTCAGAATTTTTCTGGCCGTGGAAAATGGGCGTATTCTGCTCACTTCAGCATTTTGTATGGCCACGGGACATATTATACTGCCAGTGTTGTGATTCTGCAGATCAGATTAAACTACTTTGTGGACATTAAAGTATGAATATTTCATGTGAGCTTTTACAGGGCTGAATTTAAACTAAGATGCTGAAGTACTTCTCCATATTCGTCTTTCCTGGGACTTTGTATTTTAAAACCTGACCTGCCTTGCACAAACTTGTTCTTCCATGTGACTGCTCTTTAATTGTATAAGAAGGAAAGTCAGGAATATTAACTGTTATGAGGCACAGGCTTCCAATCCCAGTGCAGCAATAGGAAGAAGAAGGTGATGTCTGTCAGTCAACAGAAGTGTCTTCTGAGGGTGTAAAATTACAGGGAGTGGAAACAGAGTAGTTTCTCCATTGATGGAAAATTGCAGCATTCACATATAATAGCACTGTGAGGATTTGAGGGATGCCAAGGAAACCTGTGTGGATGTGTTACCAGTAAAAGTGCCTGCCTGCCTTGTGCTTGAAAATAGAAAAAGGGTGTTGAGTACATGGAAATTGATGTTGAAGAGTTTCTGACCTCTTTTTTTGAAAGAGTCTCATCTCACTCTGCCTGACTCTGGGTGTTCTCACCCTTATCAGTATTCAAAGATTTGAAACAAATTATAACTCTGTGGAAATGAGGTTACAGATAATCGCTACTTGGACAGTGTTTCTCCATTGATTCTGGATGCAAATTTTCATCCAGTGTTAACTTTTAGCTATACTGAAAATCAGTACCACTTACACACGAACATGGACCATGCAGATCATTTGGACCTCTTACCTGTGTGGAAGAGAAATTGAATCACTGGTTTTGTTTCACCTTAAAATCTATGCTTAGGTGAGTGTGAATGGGCAGCAAATTCATCTTTCCTGTGGCTGGTATTTTACCAGAGGGATAACCAGTGCCAAAAGTCCCATTAAAGTTGCTTTGTGATAAATTTAAACCCCATTGTAAATTCTGGATAACTTCTCTGCATCTCCCTGTCTCAAAAGCCAGTGTTATGCATGTGCACTAACAAACTCTGAGACTGAGCCCAGAATCACCTCTAGGCAAAACACATATATGCTAAGATTAGGCAGCATTAAGAATAAGTTTTTTCACTTGCCTCATGATAAGGTTAATTTGTCTTGGGCCTTTCTCCTAACTAATGGTTCCAGCTCTTGGACCTACCTCTTATCAAAAATAGATTTGGTTTTCATTCTGAATGCAATATGACTCCCGTGGACATTACAGTGATGAAAGTATATGGTGGTGAAGTCCCATTGCAATGACCAAAGGCTGAAATCTCTTGTGTCTTCCCAATGAAAGGCTCAAGTAATGCCCACTGAAGATTTTGTTTTCATCTTTTATGGTTTTACCTCTGCCTTTTCCTAAGTAGCAGCAAAGCTTTTACAAACCAGCTGGTGGTACTGCAGCCCATTTCCTTAGTAACTCAGTGAGATTCTAGTCATTGGGGCACTAGCTGTGCCTGCTAATTGTTGTATTTTCTTTTTCCACCTCAGAGTAGATTGCATTTCTGTGTGCACAAGTATATGATGGACAAAACATTAGTGCTATTGCAATAAATCTTTCATGTGTGTGCATGCACACTCATTTATTTTATCTGATTCAATATTGCACATGCTTTGAATCATTCACTGGATGTTTTTTGAGTAAAATATGGTGTGCAACACATCAGTTATCATTTTTATTTCTCTCCTTTTCCTGTGCTACAGTAAGTCAGTGTACATAATGTCTTTAGACCATGATAATTCAGGCAGAAGAATGTTGATTTCGATCTGTCATAAATTATGACTCTGACATGATGAAGATATGTCTTCATATTTTAAGAATACTTCCTGCAAGTGATGGTCTATGATGTCATTTGCTATACCTTTCTTTTTTTTCTCTACTTGATCTAAAGGTGTGATTAATTATGTGGGTATGAACTAAAATTATAAACTGCTTGGTCTCTAGAAAACAAACTGTTATACCTCTATATGCCAATTTTTCATCTCAACACATTATGTAATAGTTCAAATGGGAGCACAAAACAACACAAAAACAGCTGGTGGGAAACTTTCTTCAACATTAGGCACTTTCAAGCCTGAACCGCTGTTCAATGTAATGTGCATGGCTTAATGCATCATATGTCTTTATTAATTTAAGCTGACTGTGCAAAAAGGTCTTTGTAGGGACACAAGTGGACAGCTTCAGTTATAGAGTCATGCTGAAGATAAAGGTCTGCCTACATTTGCAGCATAATGTAGGAAAGGTTATTTTTACTTTCCATTTTGTTTTAAAAATAATGCTAAAAACATACATGTGGAAAAATTGGAAAACTGGTTAATATTCACAAAATGTCTGTGCAAGGAAAAGAATAGGAAAAGAGTATTATTCTCTTGGTTAGCATTCTGAATGAAGATACTGGCATCAGCTTTTGAGTGTTTGGACTTTTGGTGTTTGAATGGACAAGCCTCAAGAGATTTGGAGTTGCGAGTAGATATTTTTTCTGTACAGTGCCTTTTGTGAGACCATTCATTTCTCTGCTAATGCCTTTATGATCCTTTTGCAATTTAAGGATTACTGAATAGGGAATTGCTGACAATATTGGCAAAGATACCTTTAAATATTGTATAAATGATCAAGAAAACACCCTGATGTTGATACTTAATATTATTAACTTCATGATGCATTTACTAGAATTTCAGGACAACTAGAACTAAACATAAATACATTAATGTGTAAACTACTGTTCAGAAAGGAAAATATGGATTTCATTCAACATGCAATGCCTTGAATGGAATTATATGTAACAAATATAATTAAAAGTACTGGTTAAGTATATAAAAGGATATATATTTATTTGAGATGAGAAAGGTAATTTCAGGAACATAAAGTCATCAGAGTCATTTACCTCCTCAGAATGCCTGCAGGATAACTATTGATTTATTACAAATTACATCAGTAAACATGACTTCTGTGAGAAATTCCATCTCCATTGGAGATGCAACTATTGCAGCATCCTCCACACTTTGATCTGGCCATAGATCCAGCTGGGTTGCAGACACAGGTCCTGAACAAGGGACGTGGGACAGATATGCAGAAATATTGCAGTTATAATTGTAGGTTGACTGGTTGCTACAAGTTTTTGTTGGCCAGGTGTTTTACAGAAATCTACCCCATGGTATACTGGGTGTGTTTTGAGAACTCATGCTAATTTTTAGCTGAATTTATAGCTACTCTTCATATACTAGAAAGGCATGAGAGTGCACTAGGCATCTCTGCTCTGCACTTGATGTGTTTTCTCAGACTCCTGAGAGACCATCTTTTTCTATGTTTATTCATTCCCCAGGGTAATAAAATCCCCATGACTCAGCTGGGGTTTGTAGACACAAGTACACAAGTAAATAAAACCTGTCATATACAAATGCTGAACACAAAATAACGGCATTCTCAGGATACTGATCCATTTAGTTGAGTGAATATTAATGATTAAAATTCATTTATAATTTATCTGTTTACTGCCATTTTGTTTTATATAACTATTATATAAATATCTATTAAAATATCATTCTTTTTAAATAGAAGACAGTTTGGGGTCAGTGCAAACAAAATAAATGTGCTGCACATTCCTTAAAACCAACAGGTAAAGGTAAGCAGTAAAGTTCTTGCTTCTAAAAATAATGTTTTCTTACAGCACAGCAGTGAAAATTCATTTCACATAAAGGTAAGGAGTAAAAATCTGGCTTCCAAAAATAACTTTTTGTTACAGCTCAACAGTGAAAAACCAATACAAAGTGCTGACGGACCAATCCTCTTCTGGTGGCTCTACTCTTTAGCAGGCTGCCCATTATGTGAATAATAGATAGGACTGCTGCTTCCAGACTGGGAGCAGCTTCTGCAGAGCAATCCCTGAGCCACGTTCCCCTGCTTACCCAGCACAGGGAGCCCTACCAGCAGTGGGGTGAAGCACAGGACTGGCTTGGCAGGGCCAGTGTCGCCCGCCAGACTCCAAGCTCTGGGAAGCCCACGCTGCCAGGCCTGCCCACCTCTGCATTCAAGTCAGCCTTCTCTCCTTGTCCTTGATCATGAACTGAGGAACTTATTTGGTACTGATTGGACTGATTTATTTGGTTTCCAGAAAATTATTCCATAGGACTTGTGAAAGCTTGGAAAAACTTATGGCTTTTATAAAATATGTGGGAGAGATTAACCAGATTAACCTACTTTGCACATAATGAGAAAAAATAATTCCTGAGGCATGGCTTTGGTGTGTTTTATTTTCCATTTTTATTCACCCACACAGTGATATGGGTTTACTTACTTGTTGTCTACTTTCTATAGTCATAAGGAGTTTATTCCAGCGAAGAAAATAACTTCATTCAACCTCCAAACCTGTATCTTATTAGTAAGACCATATAAATAATTTTTAGCATTTTCCATTCCTGTATATGAAACTCCTTGTTGTAAAGCCTACATGAGCTATGCCTTTCCCTCTGTTCTTCACATGATTTTCAAATGAGTTTAGCTGCCCTGGAAAATAGGTCAGGGCTGTGTTGAGTGCTGTGCCTCTGCTCAGGTGTTAGTCTTTGCAGGGTGAAGAAAAGCTGATCTGCAGAGCCAGCCTGGTTTAAACAGGAGGTGAAGGACATGGGCCTCATTATCAGTAACCCCAGTGTCAAAGTATTTCTGTGTGTGTCTTGGGCAGAGGCAAGGCAACCCCAGAAAAAACATGGATGAAAGTTTCTGTTTTGCCATGTAAGTAATCAGTGAATGGCCCAGCCAGGCTGCGTAGCTAGACCTCCTGGTATCTATAGATCTTCTCCAGAGAGTATTTAATGCACAAATTCAGGTTTTGGCAACTGATTTCTTAATGAAGTTTCTATAGAATATCTTGAGAAGTTAAAATTTCTTTTCCAACTTTTCCTTCCTGTTCCTTATTTAAGCTCCAGATCATAGAAGATTTTTATATGATTTTATACCTAGCTTAGATTGAAATGCTTTAATATTTCTACAAGTGGCAAAACTGTATTTTTTTTTCCTTTCAAGGCATTCTAATATACTCAAGGTTTGTGTAAAAGAGGGTGAAAAAATCTCTTGAAATAAAAAGAAAGTAAATGTTTCATTTTCATAACAATGAAGCCATCTCTCTTTTTTTTTGTAGAGATGGAATTTTTATTTTTTTCCTTTTGTGGTTGCAATTTTGTTGTTCTGCTCTAAGGAAAGGCTGAAGTGGTGCTGGAGAGCACCTGCTCTATGGGCAAGAGCAGCCTGGGGCTGAGGGCTCCCTTTGCAGGCAGTACATGGGAAAGATGAAATCAAAGTCCCAGGTGTGGTGGAGAGGAAGCCTTAGGAAGGTTTGCCTAGATGCCAACAGTCACTGGAGCTGGGCAAAACCCAGTGGAGAGGTCAGGACAGCAAAACCCAGGTGTGAAGGAGTGGCAGACAGATGTTCCTTGTTAGCTTACTATTGCTCAATAGCTCCTTTATCCAATGATGAAGCAATTAGAGCTCCTACTCTGAAGAACTTGATTTCTTGGTTTCTTTTTTTGCTTTTCAGCTTCTTGATCTTACTGGGAGGCTCCTTAAAAAGTAGGTTAAATAGACATTTTGCAACACTACTGATAAATTTTTGATCCTCTCATCTGTCTGTAAAAACTGTATAGGAATAAGTTTGGGGGTTTTAGTACCTTTTTAGATAGAAATAAGTACTATATTCTTAGTTTTAAAAACTGGTAAAATTTCAAGATCCTGTTTTACTTATTTTACAGGTGAAACAATCTGATGAATACCTCAGAATACTGCCTGACGAACCTGCATGGGGTAAGTCAAGGATTAAATCTATGCTTGAGGCAAACTGTTTTGATTTCTGTCTCACATCAAGATGACTTTGTGACTTGAGCAAAAGAAAAACAGTGTGTGTGTCTTGTTACTCTAATCAACTTAATAATGAATACTCTATATGATCTGTAGGAAGTTCTTCCAGATTTTTTTGCAGTTTCTGCAACTGTAGAGAGTGCATAAGGAATGCTTCGAACACTGAGTGCAAATTTGTTGATGCTATTTTGACTTCAGATTGTTGTTTTAGCAGAGTTCTGTGGGTTTATAGAATAAGAAGAAAATTGGCTCGGGGAAGTAAAAAATAGGAAAGAAAGTAAGGGAAAAATAAAAATCACAGATGGATGATACTATAAATGGATGAAACTGTAAGTAATGAAGAACACAATTGCTATCTATTTACAGACTTAGTTAAAATCAATAGAGGACAATGACACTTCAATACAGACGAATATAGAACAAGGTTGGTTTTTCAGAGATATGCACTTGGCAGTGATTGTTGGGGATGGGGCATAAAAGGGATAAGTGTAGTGGGACAGAACTGGTGTAGGTGGGCAAGGTACAGCTTTTCCTGGTTATTCAGCTTTATTACAGGGAACACGCTTCAAAAACAACGTGTTCAGAGTCAGCTACCTGATACAAACCACTAGGCATCTATTAAAGGAAGGGAGAATTAAAATATAGCACTGTGTGGAAAAAACAGCAGTTGAACTTATTTCTGCTTGGATTTTTTGATGGAGGCTGTTTTCCCTGGAATGTGAACTGTAGTTTGCACTTGTCTAAACCTGGCCTAATCTCAGTCTTAGGTTGTATGTCTCTGGCTTTGGTGGAGGAAAAGAGAGGCTGAAAATCTGTTTTACTGATCTTGTTATGGATTTTGGCACTAGGAATTATCCTGGTGGTGCAGGCTTTCAGAGATGCATTACAGAAGCAAGATTAAAGTGTTCTATGTAATACTTCTCCCACCTGACAGCCCCAAAGCCTTGGCTCTCCTCATAAACTCATGACATGCTGGGGTAACAGGAGTTTTACCGTCTTTTCAGTTTTGCATCTTGCTGTGTTCCTGCTTTAAAACGTGATAAAAATCTTTATTTGTCTCTCTCTTTACTCTGGTACCCAACAAAAAGGACTAATGGGTGCTGCCAATCTCATGGAAGAGTGTTTTGTACTCAGTCTACACAAGTGAGAATGATCACACAAGATCATGGTTACTGGAGGGAAGGTCAATAACTGAAAGGATTAAAAAAGGAAAAATTGAAGGAGCAACAAGTAATGCATTTAGGAGGCAGAAACAATAAATTATGAGTACACACTCTGTCTACAGAAAGAACAACTTTCTGCTGTTGCAGCAGCTGAGCTCAGCAGGATGGAAGCTGCTTTTTATCTCCAAGCCTAAATTCACAGAACAGGGAGACTGCTTTCCCCTTCCTTCTCATCAACACACTGCAGTAGGACACAGTCTCTGCAATTTTCTGGCCTGCATTTTTAGGTGATAACAAAGTGATTAATTAAAAACATATATTTTATCCTATGTTTACATTTATTGATGAGAATTCCAGTGATTGTCTTGTTTCTCTTTCATCTACCATCATGATTTAGTGGAGTTCTGGCAATGAACAGTGGGTTTTTTCTCCTTTTATCTCTACTTAACAGTCAGGCCCAGCTATTTCATGACTGGAGTTACTGGCTTTGGGGAAAAGGAGCCCATGATCTGTGCAGAGCTCTGTTCCCATGAACTCTGCTTCTTGATGGAAAGGGTGCTCAGCCTTCATTCACTGAAGGTTGTTATTATTATTATTATTATTATTATTATTATTATTACCCTTCAAACATTAGGAATACATTACTTTCATTATATGAAGAGAATTTTTGAAAACTTTGACTTTGCAGTAGATTTAGGCTATTCATTACCAGTATCTGAATAGCACTGGGGAATCCAATTCCTAAAGCATTGTTGAGCATCTTCTTAACTGCCACTGAAATTCCATCCTGCAAAAGTATGAAAGAGTTTCTGACATTGCCTGGTGGATTTGAAAGGCAAATCTATACAGGAAATATTAGTTTAAAATTATCACAAGTATATGTCAGACTTCATTCTTATAAGAGATCAGCAAATCTGTCCCCATGGGTCAGTTATATATTTATAATACCAAGGTCCAAGGACTGAGCATTTGTAAGTCCCCATGATACAAACTTGACTATATGCGGATACCAAATTGTATCAAGGGCATCTGGCAAGTGAATATCTCTACAGAAAGCCCATGTTTGTACAGATAAAAATATCTTTCCAGGAGAACCCCTGGAAAAGAACTCAGGGATCAGTTGGATCACATATACTCCCTTGAGAAGTCTAAACTATAGAAGGAATTTGGATTCAGTGATCTATCCTTGAGGTTTCTCTGGTGATTTCTCCCAAAGCACTGCTGTTATGTGGCCCCTATGCCAAAAATAATGTATCAGGGTGTAAGAGAGCTTGTCTCATGACAGTCATCAGGACAAACTCTTTTAAAGAATAAGGGGACAAACCCTATTGTAACTAGCAGCCCATGCAAGCAGTAAGTGATGTCTTAGAAGAAACAAGCAAAAGTGTGCCACAAGACCCAGAGGCTGTTCATGCAGGACTAGTAGCAAAAAAAAAAAAAAATGCAGGATTGGTTGAGGGTAATCAACAGAGAGTAAAAAGAAAACTTGTTTCAGCTGACTGCAATTTCTGCCAGCCTTCAGTGTCCATTAGCAATATAAATAGTGCACAGACTGATAGGAGCCATCACAAATATTCTCTCCCACTGGGAGGCTTAATAAGTATTGGAAGTAGTATTGGAATAAGTATTTAGTAGCTCCTAAAAATGGCTATAATGTTTATTGATTTAAGCCTTTGAGATTCTACTAAGGAATAATCTGACTTTCACAATGTAAATTATATGGCTGTCTATATATAGTTTTAGAACACAAAGTCACTGCTGTAAATCTAGATGCTTTATTTGTACATATCTTTGAGGTGGATTTTAATACCTGCACTTAGGATTGTTTAGGTTTGGTGTATTTTTTGTGGAATAAAACTACTGTTCACTTTTAAGTTTATTTCCCTTCAAGTTTGTCTATAACCCACCACCTGCATATAAAAAAAATGAATAAGTCCCAGGTTTAAAATTTAAGGTTATCTTTCTAACATGATCTTTAGTAACACAAAGCAATAATATTGGGTTTTGTGGGGCTTTTTTGTTTGAATTTTGAGAATAAGCCTAGAAACGTGATTTTTGTCTGATCTAGTCTCTTCTCTCAGGGACTGTGTTTCCTGTGGAAAGCCAGCAGAAACTTCTACATTTTTTAGACCAACTGGCATTTGGGTAGTATGCATTGAGTGACACTCAGCCTACAGTGGAACTGAAAGAAATGGTGAACAGTGATGACCTGAATAAAATACTTTGTACTGTAAAACTGTTGTAAAACCAGCATGCACTCGGTTAGAGACTGTATCATAAAGAGAAGCATGAGAATTAAGGTTATGTTGGTAACTTCAGGTTTGCCGATCTCTCCTTTGGGGCACTGCATCCCAATATAACTCAGCCTCATTAGTCTTTATTCTGTGTTTGAATAAATGAACGCGTAGTTATGAATTCACCTATATTGATATGGAAATCTACAGCAGGGCTAATATAGTGTATAATTATTATTACAATGAAATTGTTGGGGTGTTTTTTAGTATATAAAAGCCTGAAAAATATGAAAAATGCTACAGTTCTCATAGCTGCTAGGAAAAAATTCAGTTCCAGTGTGAACAAATGAGCTATACTACTGTGTCACCCAATGAGCCACACATGCTGAGTAGCTGATGAGAGGACTTAGCTGATGATAGAGAACTCAGCTGTCTTCTCTTATGTCTCAGCAAATTTTTACAGGGTAATCTTAGGCTTTTTTATGCTGTTCACATGACCTGCTTTTATCTTCAGCTACACCCAAAGGCCTTCACTAAAATGCATAATAGCACTGCAGATTTGTCTGAGCACAGACTGTACAGGCTAAGAGACCTAATCAGACACCTAATTCTCTTGGTTCTCCACAAAAAATGATACTGATGGAAAACATATTTAGCGCCAAAATACAAATAATATCAGTTTTTTAGAAAAAAGAATGGTAATTCTAAAAGGCAGAAAACATATTTGTTACAATAAGCTGCACAAAATACCCTAACCTACTGTAATGGGAGAAATTCCTCAGAGCTGCATCTGTGCTTTTGTGGCAGTTCTTATCCAGGAGGTGGAATGATCTGTCTTCACCAGAACTTTGAAACCTCTCTCAAATGCTTCTACTCTTTTCTGTCTTGCTCTGTTGTGAGGTGGCAAACAGCAATGCTGTTCATCTCTGCTCAGTTACAGACTTCCTGCAAACTTGTAGCAGTGCACTAACTTTCTAGAATTTTGGGGTTTTTTTCTCTCTTTTCCTCATCAGAGTTTAAATGTGCCACAGAGTCCTTGTGCACACGTGGCCCTTTGCTGCAGCCAGGAGCAGGGATGTGGCTGTCCCTGCCACCCTCCCAGAAGAGGCCCAAGGGCAGCTCAGGCTGACTGCAAAGGGAGAACATAAAGGAGAATGTTACAGTTAAAAGCACAAAGGCTACTTTCCCCCTCTCATAAATACAACTGCTAAATGCTGTGACTGGCTGACAGGGATGCTTGAGTTGATTAGAAATAGTTTTACTACTTCTAGACCTTCTTTGCCTGCTTCATTTTCTCAATCGTGTGACTTGCAAAAATGTTTGCTAAGCTTCATTATATCTCTCTCCTCAGGACACACATCCTTTTAAACAGAAGAATCCTGGCTGTGATATTGGTTAGAGACAATCAAGTCCTTGCCATTATACTGGAACTAGTTAGTGCTTAGGCACAATTAAATTACTTTTGCTTTCTGAGTTGATAAACCCTTTAAGTTCTTTGTCTTTTTAAATAACTTTGTCTTTTAAACATAAACAACACGGTAAACTTAAATCATGACACTGCAAAGGTCACACACAATATCTTGACAAATGGAACAGTAAGTAGCACAAGTACTGTTGAATTGTAATAATCAGTAGCTAATTGAAGTGTGTTTCTGATTATAGAACAATTGAATAATTGCACCTCTTAGCTTTACCAAGAAGTTGCCATCTGGGGTAGGAGCAGTGATGTGCTGGCAGATGGTCATCACATGAAGAAACAACCTGCTTTTCATTAGTAGCATGACTGCACTGCTAATTAGAGAAGAGTGAAGAAGGCATAAGTCGAGGAGGAAATTCCAAATCTAGATTAAGTTTGAGAGATCCATTAAGATAATTTCAGGGCCTGGATTTGAAATCATTTTGTTGATGCCAGAAACATAAGTACTTTTAAATGATTTCATAGTCTGAAAAGGACGTGGGCCCTTAAAACAAGATACAAATGGAGTTTAGGTGTTTAAACTTCAAAACTATGAGAATTCTTGATCCATATTGTCTTCTGCATGCTGGAATCTCTCTAAATTCATGATTTTCAGATCCCCATCTCACCCTCGCATAACTCAAAAATCTAGAAATGCTGCCTGGAAAGGGACTGGGTGCCTCTCTGCTAATAGTATTAGACAAATGCTAATACTCCCAAAACACTGCTAGCAAAGAGGATGCCTGCACACTGGGCCTGTTGATTGCAAAATTCAGCCCTGTCCCAGCTCTATTCCCTTTTGCCTCAAAAGGGAGGAGAGGAAAAATATAACCTACCTAAAACCCCAAAACCCAGGCAACCAAGCAAAAAATCACCATGGGAGAAGCAAGGGATGAATTTGCTTAATAAATAGTCATATATGAGTAGTTCTGCAAGTCTCCTCCTGAGTGAAGGTATTTTGGTGGATTGTCCTCCTGGTGGCTTGTCAATCTAATTGAGTCCTCTTTCTACCAGAAGCTTTCTTCAAACAGAAAATAGAGGACTTTGTCTGTTTGTTTGGTACCTCCAGAAATTTTGAGCACAAGGGCAAATGATTGTTTCTGTGCATCAGTGGTTTGTTCTGCGTGGTCTGGATTCACTGTCCTTGTGTAATACAGTGTTTTGAGTTGCCCTTCTAATGCAGATGGTTGTCTCAGAAATCTCGAACAGAAATGCATTATTCTCTCCATTAATTTTAGAAGGCAAGAAGCTAAATACAAAGATTTCAATACCTTATGAACATGCCTTTCTTACTAGTTTGGTTGGTTGGTTAACTTTTTGTTTGTTTTTTTTTAACGTTATTTTTTGGCATTCAAACCCTTCAAGGTTTTAGAAGAAATCACAAAGAACTAGATATCTTTCTAAGCAAAGTCCTCAAATACATTGTCCTTAAATCTCAAAGGTGCAGACAAGAATATCCATTTAATTTCTGAAAGACATTGGATTTTTTGAAGTGGAGATTTGTGGTCCAGATAAGCTGATATTCTTCTCGTATATGTGCCTTATCTTTTTACAGATCTTTAGGGAAAGAAAAAAATTAAATAGCACTTTAACTCTCCAAAAACTGGACTGGCAGTTATCTGATAATTTCCTTCTTACAAAGTTTCACTGGTTTTATAATGTAGCTTTGTGCCAGTTGCTCTCATAGAGTTATCTCAAAGTAGCTCTTATTTTTCTTCTGACATTAGAAACCAGTCTCTACCTTCAAAAATTAAGGGTTGATATCCCTTAGGAATCTTTAATTTGTCTATGAGCTATAAATTCCTTGCTTATTTCAACACCTATCCATTGTTTGATTCTAAAACCAATAGATTATGGATTCCTTTGGAAATTAGCTCCATGTATTTCCTTTAGTTATTGATAAATAATGTCATGTTTGAAATGTGATAGATACATATTTAATATAACTAGATAGATACATATTTAATATAAGAAAACTAAACCTTAGTGCTGTATATTTTGTTATTTAATGCAAATGCTATTTTATTTGAGTGTACTTTTCCTAAATTGAATTGTAGTGGTCAAACCTCATAAGCTCCAGAACACACTTAACTGAGTCTCACCCTTACCTTCTTGCCCCTGGGACAGAAAGTTAAAGGAAAAATCAAGGTTAAAATACCAAATGTGGAATGTGACCTCAGCTAAGAAATGAGAAGGAAAATACTGGCAGTAACTAAAGGCCACCTTTTTATTCACTTTTGATTATACAGAAGCTAGTAGGATATAAATCCCTGTCTATGCATACTGACTTGCAGAAGTGATGCAGTGTGGATGATGTGTATAAAGACTCTAAGAGTAACCTCTGGTTTGTTTAAATGTGTCAGTCTCTTTCATCCACTTTGACACAGCACTCTGAGAGTTTCATGTATGATGGGCTATGAAAACAGTAATATTGCTAAGGTTAAAAGGGTGTGTTTTCAATTTGTATCAGAGAGTAGTCAGAGAAGGGAAAACAATAAAAGAAAAATTTAAAATTTCTCCTTCCTATTGCCATATCTCAGTAATGGAACAACTTTGAAACAAGATGCTTTTAACTCATTGTCAAAGCAATATTGATGTTATTTATCAGTAGTTTATTTACTGAGCTGCTGTATAACTAGGGTCTATACAGCCTGGGACATAAATTGATCTCTTTCTTTCTCCATATTCTTGACCAAACCTCAAAAGAGGTTACACAGTAAAGTAATCTCAGATGTTTTCTATCTTTATGTTCTGAAAAGTGGGTGGCATCAATATAATGGGCTGAGAAGGGTTCCTGAATCAGCAACATGCATTGAAAGTTTTGCCAGATTGATTTGGTGGGTTTTTTCTTTTTTTTTTTTTTGTTTCTGATGTCTCAAGTGAGGTTTCAAGGATATTGTGGAAGAAAATAACTCTCTATCAGAAAGAAAATTTTTATGGAGTTTATTTAACTCCCTTCGTAAGAGAGAAAAAAGCCTATTCTTAAGTGGGTGCATCTAACAGCATACATACATGTGCACTCACATAAGTTCTAATCAAAGAACAATCATAAGAATGCAAAACTGAGCTCTGAGAGCATCCTGTGCTCTTTTGATCTGGCCTCTAATTTTATGGGTATCTGACATCAGCCAGGCCACAGGCAGGATGGTGCCTGTGAAAGCAGCTGCTAAATGGTATTTTGTTTCCTCCCACACTGTTCACTCTGTGTCGGCATTCTTTGTGAACTCAGACCCTGCTCTGATGACTGGGTCATTCAATACATTTTAAATTCTAGCTCCAAATCACAACTGATTCCTCAGTTAAACTTAAAGTGGCCTGAGGATCCTCCTGCAGCCCCTGGAACTCTGGTCCTTTCTGCGGTACCTTTTTTTTTGCCCCAGTAACTTTCAGTTCTTTTGAACATGAGTGTCTTATCTGATATATCTCTTCTAATGCCTCCTGCTTTTTGCATTTTTGGTCTTTTCCTTCTCTTCTCCAGGGCTAGCCCCAGTCTGTATGCTGCACATCAACCTCAATTTTCTTTTTAAGGGATTCTTATCCCATTTCTCTGTAGTCTCATCTTCTTTCCCCTTTTTCTTGTCTTTTCTGTATCCGATTAAAGCAATAGCTCTCTGAGATCCATGGAGACACAGGGCATGTGCTCTTAAATTCCTACATCTGGCATGTAGTGTTGCAGGAGGCATCTTCCATGGACAACTTCTACCAAAACTGAAGAAATCTCTACTGAACAGGAGCAGAATTTATCAAGCCTTTTCTTAGGAAATTTCAAGTCACTCAAAATCTTGGAGACACCAGAATATTTCTTAGACAAGTACATCAAGTAGGGCAATGGTGAGTTAATTTTTGAAACATAGGCAGAAGGGTTTACCTTGCTTTTTGAGGCAGGGAAATGATTATGATATTTCTGAAGAGTACTTAGGATGGAAAATTCCAGTTCAGTCTACAGAAAACTTCCAGAGTTATGAGCAACAAAAACATTAAAGACAGGATCTTAAAATAGGAACTGTTAAGCAATCTTACTAATAGCTGATATTACCAGCCCCACCTATATAAAATATAAGTATTGCTGTTCTAATAGCCTAAATGCAATAAATACCACTAATATAACCTTAGTAATTGCTACCAGAAAGATGTGGCTGCTGTTTTCTTGACTTTATTGATTTGCCAAAATTATAAAGTGGCAGTACTTTATGTAAGCCTTATTTAAAAGCATAAAAGGAGAGTGATGACAGAATAGTTTTATATATTAATGTGGTAAATATAGCTAGAGCTCTATTCAGCATGCCAAGGACAGAAGAAGCCCCTGAAAATGCTATTTATTTCCTAGAAATAAAGAAAAGTTTGAGGGTTTGGAGGGTATTTTGTTCTGGTTTTAAATGGTGTCCCTTAAAGAAGAAATCTATATTTTAGGCCCAGAAATGTGGATAAAATAGCTTACTGACTGATCCACAGTGAGTTTTGAACATATTCAGCTTAGCCTATGGTGCAGGAAAAGCAGGCAAAGAAATAATACTTCCTTTCATTTTTTTGAGGGGTACAGGCAGGCACTTGAACATTTTCTAATTTTACTAACTTGCTATCCTTAGTCTTTTTTTTTTTTTTTTCTGACATATAGTTAGAACTAAGACTCGAACCACAGCGTTAAAACACTCAGACATAAGGCTACAAGAGAAACATATTTGTGAGTACTCGGTCAATCAGTTCTGTTGATCTTGTATGGATTAATTTCTTTGTAATAAAATGAATAACCTTGAGAAAGATGTATTTCCATACTGCCTTTCTGAGTTCATCTTATATCAAAATTCCCTTCCCCCATTTTGCACAGAAGATTTTTAGCTGCTCCTGTTATACAAACCTTGAAAGAAAAAATTGGGTCACTGTTCAGCTGTAGTTCAAAACTTTATGCTGTTTATTTGTTGCTTTTGTTTTCTAGAAGGTGTTGTTCACAACATAGATCTTTTTTCATAGTAATTGTATTTTTGCTTTCCTTTGTGTTTTGAATAATGTGTATTCTCAAAGATTTGCTATCTAAGAGTTTAGACTATGTAAAAAGAATTTCAGTGATGAGGAATCTTGAAACAGGGCAAAACATGCATGGAGATATTAGGAAGTCCACTAAAAATGTCAATATGTTAAATAACACCCTATGCCATCAGTACTTAGGTGTATGCTTATGCTTCTTTTCCTTCTTCTGCAGTCAAAAATGTGGTTCGGGGACTCGTAAGTTATTGGAGAGCTGAACAAAAATAAGCGTCTTGAAGAATGCAGTGCACACCTAATTTAATTGAGTGTGGAGGACAGTGAATCTCCATTTACACTTGCATCAGTCATTGACAGTGGTGGTTGAGCTACCAGGCACAGAGCTGAGCTATGTTCTTTTCCATTCACAGCAGAAACACACCAAGAAGTTTTTCAGATACTCACCATGAGAGTTAGACTCCTAGCCCATGCCTAACAAACCTATAATGAGAGTGTTAATGAGTGAAAGCCCTGCTGCTTTTTTCTCCCATTCCAGTTATTTGTGTAGCTCCTGTTGATGCCCACGACCCTTTCTTAGTGTTCCTGATAGCACAACATTGATGAAGAATTTTAGTTTCAGTACAAAATCTATATAATTCTTTGCAATTAAATTATGGGATTTTTGTGTGAAATGAGCTCCTTTTAGTGTCCCAATCGTCTTGTGGATCATCTCCTTAAAATGGTACATGTGGATTCAACAAAAGGATATTCAGGCATTTAAAGAGTCATAGGATAAGAAGAAAGATCATTTTGTGCATTTGTTCCCAGATAAAAGCTAGAAAATAGAAGGTGGGAATAAATGGTTGGCTTTTCATAAAAGAGACATTATCTAGGTGATCCCATTGAAAATAATGTTGTGTGTTTGGTGTTTTCATACAGTCCATTTACAATATAGAAAGAATAAGCAGAAGTCTAATAGGAGAGTCTAAAGTATTGCAGAAAACTCTCATAATTGATGATAAGCTGGGGGGAGAGATCAATTTTGGTAAATGCAAAGTAAGACCATGGAAAATAACATTTATGAATGATGGGCTCCAACCTGACATTGCAGGAAATATTTTGACGTTAATGTGGCTGCTTCTCAATAAAAATTAGGTCATTGTTCACAGCAGAAAAAAAAAATTAATGGCAAGAATTATTAGAAAAGGGGTTGGTAACAAAATATAGAAGGACCATTATGCAACAGAACAAATCTATGGTGCTCCCACATCTTGATAACTACAAACAATTCTGATGTCCTTATCTGAAAAGGCTAAACAGAGCTAAATTGTAAAAAAACCCCAAACTTTGTTGATAAAAGATGTGGAATGAAGCCTGTGTAAGGAAAGGCTAAATAAGCATTTCACGTTTAAAAAGAGATGATTGAAGGAGGAGAGTGGTGTTTAAAACTGTGAATGTCCTAGAGAATATGGGACATTGGGGATGGAGGAAGGAAATGTTCACTTTTTTTTTTTGACAGAAACAGAATAAAAGTATCCAGCAACAACTTTAAAACTAATTTCAGTACTAGTCACGGAACAAAGAATCAAATTGGAATATCCTTTTACAGGAAGCTGTAGTAGCCAAGAGCATTAGTGGGTTGAAAAAGAATTTGGATGAATTCATAAAGGATACACATATTAGTGGCTGCTAAAATTATGGTTTAGATGTGATTCTTGCATTCAATGTACTGAAGCACTAATTGATTATTTTTACACTCTTTGAGCATGTGCTTGTAGCCAGTAGGAGCAATTAAATTCTGGGCTAGATGGACTTTAGGACTGACACAGCTTGATCATGGTCATGAGGCTTATGGTCTTCCTCTGGGGATGGTAAATCTTGAGGGACAGAACTCTTTGATGAAGACAGTTTGTAAAGACTTTGTGCATCACTTTAATTTCACTATCCTTTGATAATTGGAGAGATAAAACATTATGCAAATCATTAGCTAATAAATAATTACTGACTATAATGAGAGAGTGAGAAATGAACCTATTTTGATGTTTCTGCTGCAGTTGATCAGTTTTATCAGTTTTTTATTCTAACAAGTGCAGATACACACTGTCCTGCACTTTGAAAATTTCTTCTTATAAAGTACTGTGTCTTCATGGGAAGCATTCATTCTTTTAGGTGCAATTGCTGTCTTTATTTCACAGTCAAGAATCCTCAGGAAGCTGTTTTGCAGTAGCACTCTACCAGCTCTGTAGTCTCATTTTTATCTGCAGTGAGGAGAAATAGATATTTACTTTTCTTGTGTTCATGTGCTGTAATAATAAACTGGGTACTTTCACCCAAAATTGCCCACTATGTGACAGGTATTTGAAACTGCATCTAGACATTGACCATGTGCTGGAAAGACTTCAGCAGCTGTAAGTTTAGGGAGAAAGGAGCAGAAAAGTTTGCACTAAGGAGTCCCTTGTGCTTTCAAGAAAAATATGTTCAGGCTTTATATTTCTCTAATTTGGGATGTCCAGAACATCTTTCAGCACATATAGAATGGTATTGCTGTAAATGTTACTGCTATATTGGGTTTTTTGGCCCTCCTAGCAGCATTCTCCAGGTGGAATTAATTTATTTAGTGTATAATCTTCCTCTCTTTGCTTGTTCTTTTTACTCAGATGGACAAAGTAATCTGTGCCTGATTAGACACTGAATTTAAACACTTCTAAAAGTCACCGGTGTGAGCATTTCTATAACAAACTGTTATTCAGGACACATTAGTGGAAAAAATTTTTAGGCTTGTAGGAAGAGATTTAAGGAAAGATTTAAACATCTAAGTTACATGGTGCAGCAAACTTCACACAGTGTGTGGGGAGAAGCAAAATATACAGTCTAGCCAGGCAGAACTCCCCTCCTAAGCTTGGTTTATGAGAGAACATTGCCTGTGTCTGAGCTATTGCCACATTGCTGCTGCCAGGTCACATTATCTCAAGCACAGACCACAACAGCTGCCTTGCATCCAGCACAGCAGTTAGCAAGGACAGGGGATTTCAGATAACCTCCTGTCTGTGTGAGGTAATAGTGCATACCTAGAAATGAAGCCTGAAAATCTTCAGCATGGGAGACAGGGAGCTCTTAGTGTTAGCCAGTATAAAGATTTGGCCATCCTGGGAATCCTGCACTGCTTTCCAGCAGAGGGTTACCTTGCCCAGGGTCAACATGAAGGATGCTATAAGAATGAAATTTATCTGTGTTTCTGGAAAGAACCCCCTGCAACTTCTCACCCAGGATACAGGGTGGAGGTAGGGGCAGCAGCAGCTTCTGTCAGTTATTAAAGACCCCAAATTGGGATGAACAACCCTAGTCCATGCAGGAGTGTGACCGAACTGAGCACAGCATTAAGGCTCGTGAGCAGTGCTGATGGTGCCAAAAGCTTAGTCAAGCTTGTTTGGATGCTTAACCAAATCTGAAAGGCTTAACTGGAAGGCATAAAGGCAGCAAATCTGGTGCCTCTGAATGTCACAGACTGTGGCCATGGGAACCCACCTTGGGTTTGCAGATAAATATGCTGTATGCAGCAGTTCATAAGGTATGGACTGAAGTTTTCATGCATTCAGGAAATTCATTGCTGGATGTTTCTAATACACTTTTCAGATGAAGTGCCAATAACCTCAAGTATAACATTAGAAGATCTTAATTTCTAGGCATGTAGAAAATGAATTCTTTATCTAGAAAGCTTAAAATGTGGTTAATTTAGTAGAAGAGAACCCTTTGGGATATCCGTAATAAATGCATTAAGCCCCTTCATGAAGATCTCTGTCTAAACTACTAAATGTAGCAATGCTTCCATCTGGGAAGTACAGGACTCTGGCTCATGTTGAAAAAATACTCTGCTTATTTATACCACCCTTTTAATTGCAAGGTCTTAATGCACTTTTATAAACTGCACCTACACTCTAGAAGACTACAGAAAACACCACAGAATAATGCAACAGCTGCTTTGTATAATCCCTATGGACTGGAGATTACTTCATTTTAGTTCAGGTTTCTACAGCTATTTGTCTATGACTTGGCCATGGAAACCATGGTGTCTCACAGTTAGCATTAGCCACTATTGTTGCATCTGCTGAACTTGCAATTCAAGAGCTCAGGACAAGATCCAGAGACATTCAGGTCAGTGTAACTTGAGGATTGGACAAGGTTTAAGCTCCTAAATTATGGGGAGCTCTGTAACTGAGCCCTGAGCATGGCCTTCCACTGACACTTGAGGTTGCATGTGCATTCCTACTTAGGAAGGAGAGTGAGAGCATCTAGCCCCTTTTGCAAATAGGGACGAAACAGATACTTCTAAGTTCTAGAAGCACCAACCAAATCCCCTATTTATACCTGTGCCTATTGGTGGCCTTAGCAATAAGCATGGGAGAATGGAAAGGAATTTGCTTCTACCTTTGTCATAGCTCAGTGCCATTCAGAGAATGAGCTGAGAAAAAAGAAAGCCTGCTTTAATTTGCCCTTAACTCTGGGCAATAAAAATGGAGGAATTTGCAAAAATTGAAAAACAGTCAAAGTGCAGCAAGGAAGAGAGAGAGAGTGAGATAAAGTGAACAGACATATGGCCTTCTACTCTATTGCTTAAAGTATTTCACAGGCAGAAAACACCCTCTTCCAAAGTCATCTTCTGGTTTTTAGCTGATGGTTTACTGCAAAATACATGTAAAATTTAATATTTCCTAAGGATTCTGATTGTTCCTTGAATCGGATATGAGTACATATCAATGCAGGGTGCAGCCAATCTCAATGTCAGAGGAAAGATAACAGGAAACTGCTGCCTTGGAATCAAAATCTCTAGGATTCATTGCAATGAAAACTGAACAAAAAGAAAATGCATGTAATTTATGTATTTCAAAGTTAGCTCTTGGAAGATCTCTGAAGAAAGAGGAAAGTAAATTGTGCTCTGTAAATCACAAGAGATCTGTAGGCTGCTGCAAAAGTTGGTAGCAGAATTTTTTAGTGTTAAAGAATTTGGAATAAACTGCAGAAAATGACCATGCATCAACTGAATTTACAGCCTATGCCGTATGTGTCTTCAGATGTGTTTAGAAAGGATTTGGAGCAGACAGAGAAATACAGCCCTACTCCAACTCCATGCAGGCTGGAAAGGTATCCATTGTTCCTGCGCATTGTAACCATTGATTTGCACCAAGTAGTCTGCTAGAATCTCTCCAAATCAGTAAGTGGTTTCCAAGTTGAGCTGTGGCAGCTCTATTTTAAGGGGTCAAATTACCATGGGAATGTCTCTTGTTGTGATATATCTCATGTAGTTGTGTGGTTTTGTTTGTTTTGTCCTTGGAAGATGTGTGCCAGTAATTTTGAACATGAAAATTATGTATTTCTGTCCCTGTTTAAGTGGAAATGCACTCAGCTCTAAAGACTTCCTGGGTCAGATTGCCAAGGCTTTCCATTTCACACTGGGTTGACACATCTTTGTTTTTTCCATCAGTGCAACAAATTCTGAGTGCTGAAGAACACTTTTTCTAGTGATCCTTGGGCTCTCCTACACCAACACACAGTCACTATCAGTGTGATTTGAATAATATTGGAAAATAACTTTGAGTGTCTAAGATTGACTTGCAGCTGGTAAAAGGAAACGTAATTACAACTCTTGCTCTACTTAGTCTGTGTCTCCAAACAATTAACTTTAGAGTATTTGACTGTCAATTCCTTGGTGCTCCAGCATTTGTTGGCTCATCTGTTGGTTGATTTGAGGACTACTGTTCCCACATGCAGGTCTATTATTTATATATATATTGATAAATCAAAACAAAATTAATTGCACTCAGTATAAGATGAAGTGGGAGACCTTTGCATTCATTCTTAGGTGGTGGAACTGTGCATTCAGGAAAAAATCAACTTCCTGTGAAGTCAAAACCATCATCGGTAAGGGCATGATAGGCATGTAAAAGTGAAAATAACCAGCTGGTAATTTGCTTCAGCGAATCTGTAGAAATAGGGTGGAAAAAGATCTAACTTTAGAGATGAGAATAGGGAAGTCTTGAATTAGTTTTCTCTCCTCAAGGCAATGTACAGACCCTGAACTGCTGCCTGCAGTAAGTTAAGGCTTCCATCAATAAACAGACTGGCCTGCTGCCTTTTGTGATGAAATTCTGCCTTTAGTATCTTTCTACTCCTATCAGGTTTGTGTAAAGAATAAATAATTTTCTATGAAAAGTATGACTGATTCTGGCTCTAAGTATGATACTTCTGACTGCTGTTTTGCACACAGCAAATAGCAAAATTATGTGCAGTATATACTGGTGATTATTATAAATTACTGCTGCTAAGAACTGCAGATCCCATTGCAAATGAAGTTTTGGAAAGAGTAGGCTATCATGCAATGTGTTTTAAATTTATAGCATGGCTGCTCTGTTCAATAAAATACAGATTATTAATTATAAATTAATAATGGGATTATACATTCAGTTAAAGAGGGTTTTTTTTCCTAATTATCTGCAACTTGTCATCCAAAGAGTCTATGATAGCTCATCTGAGAGTGACAGCAATGTTTCTGCTGCTCAGCACAGAAAAAAAGCTGACCCTCCCCCTTCATTTTAATGTGTTATGACTTAAGTGTTCCTGTCTCTTTTCCACTGACTGAAGGACAAAAAAAAATTCTTGAGATTTTTAGACCTGGTTTTACCTCTGGTATGAAAATAGCTCTTGAAGATACTGTACCTGAAAATAGGCTGAAATAGGCTGTCCCTATTGTTTAGTTCAACTCCTCAACGAAGGCGAAGGGAAATGAGATCTGCATTATGTTCCCAGTTCTTCTGCTGACTCTATTTCTGTCTGACTCTTATTCTGTCTCTGTGCATCTACAAAATGGCACCCTACAAGCTGAAAGAAACAGAGCAATTTTAATTATGGTTTTGGGAAACACTGATATTCAGTACTTCTGCTTAGTTCATCACATCAAGTGAGCATCTCTGGGGATAAAACTGAAAAAAAAGGGGAGGAGTAGAGATGGTAAAAGGATGGTGGTTGTCTTATCTCCAGGGACATATTTTGGAGGTCTCAAAGAATACCAATGGGTGAAGATAAACAGCTGATAAAAATCATTTGTTAAAATAAACTTGCAGATGCAGCAGAAATACCAAAGAGAGGATGAGAAGGGAAAGTTGAGTGTCAAGAATAATTTTTGTCACTGCATGTCACGGTCTTAGATGTTAGACATGGGCCAATAGCTAACCTCCAGGTTTGTAGTGGGAGAGCCCAACTATTTTCCCAAGCTTTTTCTTAGGAAAAAGACTATGTGATAGTTACTGGGTTCAAAAGGTGGGATTCTTTTTTGAGAAGGGTTAGGGTCAGGGTTCTGGGAAGGTTTTTTATTTTGACCATTGGTTTAGCTGGAATTTTTTGTGTAATTTTAAATGATCTGTATATTTTCCCTAGACCTTTGGAGAGGCAGATTTTAAAATCTAAAGAAATAAATAGAAGGAGTAGAATATATGTTAAATTCTTCAACTGAAGACTTTTTGTAGTGAAACTACTTAACATATTTTGGTCTGGAAACAGTGATTAAAGGTTAAATTCTGTTGTAATATTACTTTTGTGTTTGGTTAAGTATTTTTAGGATATTAATTCTCTTGGTGTCTATTATGTGTGTCTTGTGCCTACACAGCTTGTGACTGAAATTTTTGGTTGATAGTTGCTTTCTTATAGGCATTCCTATTGATATCCCACTCCTGGCTATTTGCCAAGAGCTATTTATCCACTTTGAAACATGCCATTTTGTTCCCATTGATCCACTCCTTTGTGTTTCTGTGTGTCCCCTGTGTGACCTCTGTAATGTGGGTGCATCCATCAGTTTTGTGTCATGTGGAACTCATGACGTTGCTTCCTCATAGATAAGATTTTCCATGCTGGATTCCTGAATATGACATCTAGGTATTCACAAACCAAAGCTGTGTTCACAGCATCAGGACTCAAATAGAACAAAGAAAACCTGGTTTTGATGACAGTTACAAATGATGAATTTGTATGAATTTGTGCCTTTGATGTATTTGTTCCACAACTTCTCGAAGTCTTTCAAGTGCTGTTAGCAGTACTTTTATCCCACTTAAATACACATTTTTCTCTGATATGAGTTCTGCCCAACAAACTTGTAGCTGTATTTTTGCAATGCTTCAGAAGTGCCGCTGCAAATATAGGTAGACATCGTGCTGAGAGTCACAAAACATGATTTTAACCTGGACTCTGAGTAAGAGCATCCTTAGTTGTGTGTCTAAGGTGCCTTTGCTTCAGATATTATGACACTGTGAGCCTGTCCCTGGGAAAGTCATTTGGGCAAGCAGTTTTAAGGATTGCACTTGAGGACTTTGGGGCAGATCTTGAATTGTTTGCGGCTGAGATGGGGCAGTTAAGTGCTCCTTATTGCTGTCCAGGCTGCATGCAGCTATCTTTAAACCTATAACTGATGAAGGAGAGGTGCAAACCCTGCATAATCTTTTCCTGAATAAGCTGGGTCCGGAAGCTTTTTGTGGGTTATTGTGGGTTTTGTTTTGTGGGTCTGTTTGGTGTCTTTTTCAAAAAAAGACTAATGCATCTTTGTCTAAATCCATCACATTAGGAGATTTCAAGGGCAAATAACTCAATGTGCTTTCCTTCTATTTCTGTCTTCACTTTTGACAAACCAGAACAATGTTTGTCACCTCAGTACTCTGTTTTTTCTCTTCTCTAAAAATTATCTTGTTTTCTAGAGAATCAGCAAGGATGAGCATGGCAATATTTGAGAGAGGTAAAAGGTAGTATATCATCATGTCAACTAAGCAAAATCCACAAAAACATCACTAATGTGCCTATTAAAAAACTTTGCTGAAAGAAAGGTCAAATTTTTAAAACATGGGGCTGGGATATTTTTTTATTTTATTATTTTGTTGGTGATGTTGGGGGTTTTTTGTTTGTTTTTGGGGTTTTTTTACACCTGTAACTTACTGGCACAGCTGATGTCATTTAGGCTCTGATTCAGCAAAGCACTTAAGCATGCTACTTAGTCCTGTTGACTTTAATGGGAAGTAATTACATGTTCCAACAATGCACATACAGAAGTGCTTGGCTGAATCAAGGTTTTAGATGACATAATGAGAACCTGATTGGGAAGGAGGGGAAAACTGAATAAATGCTGTGCTCAAAATCAAGCCCATGCTCTCCAAAAATATACAGTAGGAACCCATTTGTGGCAGTGCTTTCCCTATGTTGTGGCACACATTGATCTCATTGCTATACAAAAGTAAAGAATATTCTAATCACTGTATCCATGTTATTGCCCATGAAGTCCACATTTGGATTGTCAGACTGTAGCTGTGCATAGTGATTCAACTCCAAATGATACTGGTTCTTTTTTCCTTTAGCATTTTTCCCCTTTTCAGTATTCCATCTCTTTGCCTTATTTTTCATTTTCAAATGAGGACAATATTCCTATCTTGTACTTGAATGTACTGCCATTTTGATTATGTTTGTCAGTGCTACTGTTGATGTGAGCTGTATTAAAATAGCAATTTGAAGTAGCACTGGCACCAGACAGTCACTGCTCATTATCATCATCTCCAGAAAAATTGTACAACAGATCTACTACCTGCTTTATAGTCCTCAAATATTAGTGTGGTACAGACTGTCCACACAGTGCCACTGTGGCTTCCAGTCACTCCTGTTACATTACACTGAGTCTGATTTCATCTCCTTGAGAAGGCTTTATTACTGAGCATGGAGCCAATCCTCCTCACTTTGAATCCCTGCTGACATTAATGGTCCTTCTCACATAACTGATTTGGCTCAAGGGATGTAAGGGTATTTTCTCTAAATTCTTATGGAAAGATGCTGCTTGAGATATTGTGGCAGAACATGCATAGGTGATATTTTGGTGGGGCAAGAGCTTGGGTTTTGTTTCGTTTTGTGTTTGGTTTTTTTTATTTTGGGGGGGGGGTTGGGGGATGTTTTTGTTTTGTTTTGCTTTTTCTAGATGCAATTAAATCTGTTGCTAATAAATCATAAGGGAAAACTATTTCTTTGGTGTGTGTCTACCTGTGTAGATGGTGCAGCATAGTGTGAGCTAGTAGCCAAGCTGACTCTTCTACTGTGAATTTAAACAGGTTATTTGGGCCAATGGGCTTATTAGAGTCTTGAAATGTCACCAAAGTTCAGTGGAAGAATTCAGTCCAATCCCCATATACCCGTTTACTAGGGTGGACCTGAGTAGCTGGATAAGTAGGGCTACTGTGTGTATTTATGTAGGTTTGGAATTATAAAATTTTGTTGAGGGAGTCATTCCTAATCAGTGATGTTGTCTGTTAGACCCTGTTGAGACAGACACAGCCTTCCTACAAGCCTAAAGAAAAAACCAGCTCACATGCTGCTCCTGTCCATTAGCACAGAAATAATTTGTGTCACCAGAGAGGGCAGATGCGCCCATCAAGGCTGGCCCTGGCCCTGCTGTCCCTCATGGGGAGCTGTGTGGGGGCTGCTCTCAGTGGCCCTACCAGGGGCAGCAGGAGGTGTTGGAAGCTGTCACACATCCCTGGTCCCTGCCAGGTGCATGAGCTCAGAGGGAGCTTGGCCCCGTAAAGAGCTCTGGGTGTGGCACCTCCAGCGCTGCTGGCTGCTCCCAGAGTGAGGGCCAACTCTGGACTGTTCTTTGCTTCTCCTGTCAATCTATAGTTCTGTTAACATCCTGCCTGTGTTTTGCAGTGCCCTGCAATATCTTTTGAAGTCTTCCAGTATTTACTTTTTTTGTTTTCCATTTTATGGGGGTGTGACAGCCACCGGCAATCCTTTTCTGTTAGTGCAGCAAGGACATCTTCATCTCACTGTGACCAGGATGGGTGTAGTGCTGCAGTCATTTTTCTCAGTGGAAAAGTCCTTGCTTGGTTTTTCAGGGTATTCCATGCTAACCTGTGGAGTGCTGGAGGCACTGGAGGGGAGCTTGATTTTCCTTGAGGAAAATTAAAAGGGAGAAAATGTGGGATTCATCAATTTAATTGGTGGAATGGGAAAAAAATCCCCAAATCTCTGCTTTTATTTTTAGAAGGGTGTTTGTTTTTTAAGGATAAAACACCTTGGGAGAAAGAAATAACTAACTTCAAAGGTATTTTAGGGAATCTGGGGCTTGGCTGCCTTCCTTACAAGCCTCCAGGATTAAGCTATGTCCTGCATTCTCAGCTGGGCTGGAATTTGTGGGAAGCTGTGGGCAACCTCATGGAACTGGGGGTATTTTTCAGCAGAGATTTAAGACAGAGAAATAAATGTCAGTGACATTGAAAGAATGACTCTATCAGCGTATTCAGACAATCACGCAGGGCCATCTGGGCTTTACATCCTTAGGCAATGCCAGCATGATGGGGGAGCACAGGGATCGGGCATAGGGTTGCTGCCCTTGTGCAGTTATGGTCTCTTTATGCTCTCTTCAACCTGAAGTTACCAGGTTCTTGTATCACTTCCAACAAGACAGTGAAGGAGCAAGGATGTGAGTTATTTTACTTCATTCCATCAGAAAACATTTTGTTTAATGAAGGGTGCTGTGCTCAGCTTCTGCGTGATGCTGAGGATGCAGACACTGCTGCTTTGCTAAATGGGCACTGGCTTGCATTTCTTCCTTTCTTCCCTGGTACTTATGGCTCTGCATAGGTAAACATTGCTGAGGGCTTGCTATAGATGTAAGCTTCTTGAAACAAGGATGGTGGCTCTTGATCGTATTTTCAAAGCTGTTAAATATATTATGCCTTAGCTAGTAAGTGACATGAAAATAAAGGAGTGACATGTTAGCAAGTGTGTGTGAAGCATTAGTATTCTGATTACAATGCTGTTCTTTGGGCTTTTTATAATTGGAGCAAAGCCTGAGTCTTTATCTTGATGGGTGCTTGCTGTGGTGTGTGAGAGTTTGGGGCTTTCCCTTTCTGTCACATACTGTTGCCTTGCTACTGCAATAGATCAGAATGAGAGGACAGGCAGCTGGTGCCCTTCCCTGACTGCTCTGGCTGACATTCCTGAAAGTTGAATTAGGGACAGTGTTATTTACTCTATCTTTTTCTGCACTGAGAGAATAAATTCCAGGGTCTCTACCACATGTGTTGTCTTCACACACTGGAAAAAGAGGCTGTGTCCTTCTGAGACAGATTCTTTACCATTGATGGGAAATTAATGGTAGCAAGTAAACTATTGCTTGTTAGGATTAACTAAAGTGATCAAAGCCTGAATGTTGTTTGGTCCCATATTTCTAGTCTGTTGTGAGCCTCTGGATAAGTAAATAATTTCTTTTTACTTCAAGAGATCATTTTGCAAGGGGAAAATGGTATCATATTCCACTACAAAGTACTCTGTTACCTATTGATAAAAACTACTATTTCAGAATCCATTTGTTTTTTCTTACATTTCTGTATTTGTAGAATCAATTAAGCTCTGTGATTTGAAGAGAAAATAAAAAACAAGCTCTATCTTTGTACACCATTATTTCCCCAGCAATTTAGAAAAAAAGATCTTTTCATGCCAAATGGTAAAATCTGCCCTTGCTGTGTTTTTAGCCCTGACATGCAAACTTCCCACTTAGTTAAATGAAGTTTTGTGTAACTGCTGAGCATGACAAGGTCTGATGTTTTTTAAAATGCTCATATGAGAGCTGAGGCTGCTGCAGTGCCCATCAGCAGGAGCAGAATCACATCTACTAACAAGGCAAAAATAAACCTCAGTTTAATGAGTTGCAAAAGGCCTGGTCTCTTCGCCCTCTGAAGTAGTCTATTTTAGAATGGCTGTTGGCATTGTCAGGAGGGTAGAGCACAGGAGACTTATATGGTTAAATTTTATAGTAGTCTAATAATGAAAAAAGCATGTGTAAGGCCTCTTGGCAAACGTCCATAGTCGTGGCAGTATTCCTACAAATAAAGCTGCAAAAGTGGAGAGAGAGATATAATTAATGGGGATCTGCTTTATTTGCCAGGAGAGATTATTCTTATGCAGGGAGGAAAGGGTATGTGCCTGAGAAAAATACAGAGAAAGTAGACTTGTTTTGTGGTGCCCTAAAATGCAGTTTAATGAAAATGAGAAAATAATGGGAGGAAAGTCACTTGTGTAGTCTCTGGCCAGCTGCCCAAATATGAGTTGTGATGCACTGGCCCTGGGCTGTGCTTCCAGCACAACTCACAGAAAGCTTGTTGTTCTTGCACACATTTGCTCTATTTTCAGACACATGCTATTTGAAACCACATTTTCTCTTTTGCTCTTTGCTCCTTTCTTGCTCTCAGCTGGTGGTGAATTTCCACCTCAGAATGTTACTTCTTGAAATGTTTTCTCTTTGCAGAGCTGTATCTGTTGTTTTCCATTCTCCCTGGGCGGACAGTAGGACTCTGATGAAGCTTGAAGGTACCTGGAGTTATCTCAGATTTCCTGCTCCTCAGGCAAACTTTGGCAGGGCTTGCCTGAGCTGCAGAGATCCAGCCCTGAGCTGTGTCTCAAGCAACCAAATCATGCCAAGCCTCATTTTATTTATCCATACCTTGAAAATATTTAATTTCTTGATCTGGTGTATTAAACTCACGTTATCTGTGTGACCACCCCTTCTATTTTTTCCCTTTTTCATTTGTCCCTCCTGGACATTTGTACAAAGGGGAAAGGACAGTATAAATACCTACTGTACATCAGCTCTCTGACCCCTCTTCCCCCCATACTATGTGTAGTCATTATCCAAGAGTTTGCTCAGTTAATGTTTTTACTTTTCACTGGACATTTCTTTCTGGAAAGCTACTTCTGGTGATTCCTAGCTTTTCCTCTTTCAGAATTTGATCTACCTTTGTCTTTCCCAAAGAATATGACCGCTGTCTGGAATCTAATTTATGTTATTATTAAGCCCATTTCAGAGAATTAATATTGGAAATAGTGCAAATCTTCTTGGCTTTCTCTGCTCCATGGTTAACTGTACTTTAATATCAAGGCTTTCAAGAGATTTATTACTGAGACTTCAAATTCACTTTATATCTCCTTTGCATGTATTGTTCAAGACAAAACTTATTCATCTTTTGCTTTAGCAATAGAGAAATACCTCCTAATGTTATTATCTGAATAATGGTACTGCATTAATGGCTATTGGTTCAAGGAGAAATAGCTGTAAAAATATTATGAAGTACCATTGACAAATGTTATAAGTAAAATTTTGCCTGGCATTTCACTTGCTGGGCTTCTACTCAAACTTTTTAATTTTTATTAAATGTTCGTAAAGAAAAGATGCAAAATTTTGATGCAAATAATAATAAAAAAAAGAGAAATAAAGGTGGTGTAAAGAATTATGTAAAAAATATCCTCTTAGATATTTTTTGTTTGTGTGGAGTGAACTGTGTTGTTGCTAGATAAATGAGCTCTTCAAATGGCAGAGCCACAGAAGACACATCTATGATGGCTCATACTTCTTGCTCTATCCCCACATGAAACTTCTATGACAGGTGAAGTGTTAAATATGAGCTAAAATAGTCTTAAAATATACATATATAACTATTTTATACTATAAAATCTGGGATATGGAAGACCTGTTCAGTCACTTCTGCAACCCAACTACCATCACAGAGTTGTTTCCTTGAGATTTAGCCTCAGAAAGTTATCTGGCCCTGTTTCCTGGGGGATGTGGTCTCACTCCCATCTACTGAGGCAGCATGATTCTACTTAATGTGGATGAATGTAGTGAAAATCTGATTTTACTAAGTATATGCTTGCACATGTAGGGATTTTCTAATATAGTTTCTTCTGACTGAGATATGTATGTTCCCATGTGTGTGAATCACTTTGCAAATATCACACAGCACTTAGGATGGCCAGGGTCTCATCCCCAGCCAGCAGGGGTTTAGGAGGGGCAGGTTGTGTTCAACCATCCTGGTCTCCTTTTATGACCAGGTGACCCACCTGGTGGATGCAGGAAAGGCTGTGGATGTTGTCCATTTGAACTTCAGCAAGGCTTTGAGGCTGTCTCCCACAGCACACTCCTGGAAAAGCTGCAGCCCAAGGCTGGGACAGGAGCACTCTGTGCTGGGTTAGGAACTGGTTGGATGGGCCCAGAGAGTGGTGGTGAATTGTGCTGCATCCAGCTGGGGCCTGTCACCAGTGGTGTCCCCCAGGGGTATGTGCTGGGGCCAGTACTGCTCAATATTTTTATTGAAGACATGGATGAGGGTATTGAGTCTTTCATTAGTAAGTTTGTGGACGACACTAAGCTGGGAGCATGCATCGGTCTGTTGGAAGGTGGGAGGGCTCTGCAGAGAGACCTGGAATTGTTGGATGGGTGGGCAGAATCCAATAAGATGAAGTTTAATAAATCCAAGTGCCAGTCCTGCATTTTGGCCACAATAACCCCCTGCAATGCTCTAGGCTGGGGATGGTGTGGCTGGACAGTGCCCAGGCAGAAAGGGACCTGGGGGCACTGGTGACAGCTGACTCAACATGAGCCAGCAGTGTGCCCTGGGGGCCAAGAGGGCAAATAGAATCCTGGACTGTATCAGGAACAGTGTGGCCAGCAGGAGCAGGGAGGTCATCCTTCCCCTGTACTCAGCACTAGTGAGGCCACACCTTGAGTGCTGTGTTCAGTTTGGGAAGGACCTTGAGACTCTTGATCACATCCAGAGAAGGGCAAAGAGGCTGGTGAGGGGCTGGGAACACAAACCCTGTGAGAAAAAACTGAGGCAGCTGGGGGTGTTTAGCCTGGAGAAAAGATGACTCAGAGGTGACCTTATCACTCTCTACAACTCCTGAAAGGTGATTGTAGTCAGGTGGGGCTTGGTCTCTTCCTCCAGGCAACAGCTGACACAATATGAGGATACAGTCTCAAGCTGCGTCAAGGGAAATATAGGTTGGATATTAGGAGAAAGTTTTTTTTATGGAAAGAGTGATATAGTACTGGAATGATCTGCCCAAAAGATGGTGGAGTCACCATCCCTGGATGTATTTAAAGAAAGACTAGATGTGGCAATTGGTCTTGGGGCATATGGGTTGGACTTGATGATCTTGAAGGTCTCTTCCAACCCAGTGATTCTGTGATTCCGTGAAATGAAACTCTCCTGGATTTTATGCATATTTCTTTGTAAGAGATTTGTGTTAGTTCTTTGAAGGTTCAGATTGACAGTCTGATTCCCTGGGTCCAGTCTGATTCCAGAAAAGGTATTCTAGGAATCAAGATCAGAAGGCTAATGGAAGATATCCAAGAATTGTGTAGCTGAGGGCTGAGAAAGCTTTTATTTAGGGCAATTTATATGATTTATATTAAGAACATAACTTGACCCAAAAGTGGTTTTATCAAGATATCTGGGACTTTGACTTTAAAAACAGTTACAGCAGACTTCAGCTTAAATGTGGAGCCATCCTCACTTTATTCTATTTCTGTACACGTTAACAGAGATGTGGAAAGGTTGTTTGGTATTGCCACTGTTTTGTTTAGGCTTTTGTCATGGTTTTCTGCATTGTGCCATATCGACCTGCTGTTCAAAATTGTCAACTTAAGTTTTGGTCTGATATAGTTATGCCAAGGTGCAATCTGTACAAGACCAAATTTTCTTTTTATATCCTCTATCTGGGTCATTACACCTACTTGTTCTAGATGTTCCTAGGAGGGCTTACAGTTTACCATACTTAGTCTTTTTTATGTATTCAAAACTACTGAAAATTAATATATTGTCTAGAGAGGACTGGGTAACATGCCTGTGAGAAGGCATTCAGTCTGAATGTGACTCTTAACCATAAAATGGAGTTATAATGGTTCCCAACCTAAAAGTAAAACAAAATTTCCAAATATTTGCAGTCTGTATGAGCACTAAGGTAACAAAGGACATAAATGCTTCAATAAATAGATGCAAATTGAATGAGAACATTTACTTCTGCCTTGTTTTATATTTGTTTAATTAAAAGTCCAAAGGAATTTCAAAGTCTATGAGGCAGTAAGTGGATCTCTTGCTGGTTCTATTGTCAAAATCACCGGGAGCTTTTCAGGCCACCTGCTGAATAATCTGATGTAGAGATTAAAGTGCTCTATCCCAAGAGCTTCTTTTTTAGTTTTATTTTGAAGGTTCTGTGTCTTTACTTCACTGTGGTAATGGCTCTGTGCTTTGTCATAGCAATCAAGTATTACTGAACTAAGTGCTGCACTTCATGGTATTCTCAGCAGAGATTCTGTAAAAATGTCCTAGGTGAGTTGCATGAATTCCAATTAATTTGCTTTCTGCTTGTGCACAAGCCAATGAAAAAAATAGGACCCTATTTCCTATGCTTTGATATTTGATAGTCATTGTACTGGACACTTCGGAGAGCTGATTTAATAAGCCATGTTAAGCAGTCACATCATAGCATATGAGTCATTTGAATTCCTACTGTACATAAGCTTGCTATCTTAGGGAAATGCAAGACATATGTTTGGCAAACGTCGTTAATTTTTTGAAATATTTGAATGACAAAGTGAATAATTAATCGTCTCTTTCTGAGTTAGCATTTACTGTTCTTTGGTATGTACCCCAAATTTGGATAGTGTGTTTTGTGGGATGTCTTTGTTCTTGGTCATATGCTAACATTGCCATAGCTACTATTATTATTTCAACTGCAGGCCACAGCTGAGATCATCAGTGTACTTGGTGCTCTACTCATGACAGCAAATGTCAGCAAGTCTTTAGCTCATTGAAGGCAGAAGTTATACTTGAAAAGATGAGAGGAAATAGTGTATGTTTCACTGGTAGAGCTGAAACTGAAGCAAAGAGCATAAAATGATGCAGAAAGGCTGGATTTTCTGCATCCTCTCAAGGAGGAGGAGGCTTCATATTAATATTTTAATTATCAGATGTTTTGAATAGATGACATAGATTCTTAGTCCTTGCATTCTCAAGGATTTATAAAGGAGACTTTTCACAAAATTGAAAACCAAAACACAACAACCTAATTCTGTTGGGATGTGCATTTTTGTGTCTCAACATTCCTTGATTTTAGTCAAAACTATAAAATGAAGAGCAAGATCAAAGTGTAAAACAAAAACAAGCAAATAAAACAAAAACATCAAACATCATCTTGGTTTTGAATTTGGCTCTTTATAGGAAGAAGGTAAAATTCAGTTGGAGCTCCAAGCTGTTTCTACATTCAGTGCTACACAGAGAAAAGATGCTGGTTTGAAACAAGGTCTAATTTAGCCTTAACTTCTTTACTAATACCTACTTTTTAGGTGCAATTCTGTGACTTGTGAAATATTTTTCCTCTGGCACTTTTCTATGATTGCTTTGGTTTTGTGTGTGTTCATGATGTGTGTAGATTTCAAGCAAGCAGTCAAACAAAGTCATTTGTAACTGAAAGATAAAAGATGCCAGAACAGTTTACTCAGGACCTAAGGTAGGCAATGATAGATATTTGGAAAAAAACATGCAAGGGAAGTGGGTAAAAAATCTGAAATCCAGACTGCAAAACACAGAACTTAAAGGTACTTCCAGATGATGAAAAAATGTAAAAGTAAATAAATTAATGAGGCCAAGCAGAAACTATAAATTCTGCAAATGGAGCAGGATGCTAAGTGCAAGTCAGCTGAACCAAAACTATGGTGGAATCAGTGGATGTCAGGAGAGGGAAGACACATTTTCTTAAGTACCAGGTACTTGAAAGAGTGATAAGATTTTAAGGGTGAAAGTGAGTGTTTCCAGGCCACGTACTCGTCATACATATTGGCTGAAATAAGGCAATTAAAAAAAAGGTGTTTGTACATCTATATATAGCATTATCTTGACAACCTTTTTCTGGACAATAAGCCAGAGAATGAAGTTGGTTAGTTAGTTCTGATAAGTATTTTAAAGCTCAAAAAAAAAAAAAAGACAATATTATTTATTTCCCTATTCCAGAAATATCGCTTTCTTCCCCAGTGACTGGAAGAAAGATGTTACCTTTTGAACTGGTGAATAATGGTAGAAAAGACTTAAACATGGTGCTAGGTATCTTCAGATCCACTGACTTTTAAATTTGCTTTTGTATATTTCTTTTACTGTGAAAAGAGTCTGAGGAGAGTGGCAGTATCATTTTGATATGCTACTGTGCAAAACACTTTCAGGATAACATAGAAACAGGAGGTTACTAAAGATTTTCCAAGCTGCAATAAATTGTAACAACTAAGAGAGGAATGGTTTAAGAACAAACTCAGGGGAAGAATTTCCTTTAATAGTGGGATGATAAAAGGTAGCACAAGAGCAATTGTTACTTAGGCCTGCTTTGTTATTAGGAGACTTTGAGGAAATGTCCTGTGGCATTTCTATTTGGTCCCAGTCCTGAATTTCCCCATTTTGAAGGGAATAGGAATAAGGAATAAGAGAAGTGATTCTTCTCACCTTCTGAATTCCTGATTCCTGCTCCTGTTCAAGACTTAATTTGTAAAGGAGAAAACTCTCTTCGCTTAGTCACTTGAAAGTGGCTTAGCCACACTTCAAATCAGTTAATTCTCTCAATTAATACCTAATAGGTAGAGTATGTAGTAGAATCAAACTTTGTAAAGTAGTTAAGCTATTTATTTCATAACATAAGAAGAAGACAGAGAAAATATTTTTATTGGCAAGTGTTTATGGGTATACTTCAGTATTTGCATCTCACCAGATTAAACAGAAAATGGAAAGGAAATTTTATCAAAATAATCAGGGTAAGAATTTGTGTTCAGATGGAGTCAATGTTACATGATCAATGGGCAAAGTTTCCAGGCTTGGTGCTGCAGAATGGATTAACCCTGCCAAGGTGCACGGTTTCCTTCGTGTGGGCTGCACAGCCCCACTCAGGTCATCTGTGCTCAGCGGTTTGCAACAATGGCTCCTCTCCAGACAGATGCAGGCATGTTCACACAGCATTCTCTGGAGCTCTGAGCCCTCCTGCAGCCTGGATAGCACTGCAGGTGTCAAGCTGTCTCTGCCACTGCTCTCTAACCTTCGGAGAATACGGCTTTGTTCAAACTTACCAATTTTCAAGATTAATTAGCTCCATCAGTTATTCAAGTGGTTAAAGTCACCGGTTTCTCTAGAAACCATTTGCACCAACTCTTCCAGTGTATCTACTAAAGAGATTCCCAAGGTGTGGTGCCCTGTTTCAAACAAGCTAACTCTGAAGCCACAAGCCTAAAGGTGATACTGGCCTTGGAGACTCATGCTTGATGACACAGTGGTGGTGCTCTGCTTCTTACAAACTAACGTGTTCAGAGGGAGCTTGTGTTATCCTTAGCACACAGGCATGGGATCATAGAATAAATTGGGAAGGGACATTTAAAGGTCCATTTCTCAGTGTGGGTATATCCTTCTTTCTAATGACAGAAATTAATATTTTCAAAAGGATATTGGTTTATTTAAAATTAAATACACTCAGTTAATAGTTTTCCACACATTTGTGCTTAATATTTTTATTATAAATTCCTGCACGTCTAGTGATTTGTTGACTACAGTAGGGTTTGGGGTTTTTTTTGTTTGTTTTGTTGTTTTTCAGTATTTTTTTGTTGGTACCCTCTTTCCCCACCCAGATATGCCATAGGAAAATTGGCATGGTTTAAGTGCACCTATTTTTTAAATGGGGTTGATCAAATGCATAAATACATAGTGGAGAAAGCAGACACTTTAAAGACAGTTTATTTTAGGGAACTTGACATTTTCATTATGGAGGAGGTGTATCCTGAAACGGTTACAGAATTAAACACCAGGGTAAATGTAGAGTAATTTTTTTCAGTGAGGTGGTATTCAGTATAAGTAGTGGGGATCTGTTTCTGTTTTAAAGGCACCTTAATTCTCAAAATATTTATGAATTCAAAAGCAGCCACTCTGGGGACAAAAGTTCATAAAATACAAGGGTATGTGAAGGATAACTGAATCTTTTTTCCTACTTACAAGGTAATATTTTTTTAACCGACACGAGAAAATGCTATCATAACATCAATTAGCTAGAAACCTAAATCTAAGCCCATTGCTATGGCCAAAAGAACGCTATGGCCAGAGGAGAGTTGCCCACGAGGTGTAAACAGCCCTTGCACAAAATAAAGGACATTTGATGCCATCTAGTGGCACTGCGGGACGGCGGCAGCCGCTTCGGAGCAGCCAGAGCTGTTACTTGCCAGTGGGCATTGCGTCCTTATCCCTCCATCCCTTCACTAACGCGGATGAGGAACTCCAGCTGTGGCAGCATTATTTAGGAAACTCCGCAGTTCAATTTCCTAAATGCTCTGATTGAATATACATGGAGTTTTTCAGTATTTTTGCCTTCTTGACCACTTTGCCCCAGCCCTGCCACAAGTAATAATGATTCTAATTTAGATTGTGGTTTAGACTCCTAGAAAGCCTGCAAAATTTCTAGGTTTAAGAATTGCATAAAATATCACATAGTGAAAGTAGCAAGCAATTTGAAGGCAGGGAGTGACTCTGGTAAGCCTAACCGCACTTGCTGAAAGATTAAATCTATTACATTTAAATTAATTAGACCAATTAAGTATTAATAATATACAATTTCCTTTTTAGGATAAAATACTAATATAATAGTCGAAGAAGCTGACATTTGCAATTTTATCTATGTGATAGAATGCTGTGAGCCTATTGACCATTTCTGTTCATAAATCACGTACATTCCTTGGAAAAAAGGTAACATCCAATTTTACAATTTCTAGATCAAATTAAGTAGTAAGTTCTCCTGCAGCCAAGTGTGAAGACACCACATACAAACCACCAACCACTGCCAATGTCAAACCTTGTGTGTATGTGTGTGAATGGCAGGGAGAGAGTGCTAAAGAATTATTGCACTTTACTATGTGCTGTTTTAAGTGCTTTATATGGAAGTGTCTTTCTAGAGTGCCACAGCCCAATTTCAAAGGAGCCTAGTTAATTTTTACCTATGAAATCAGCCTGAAGACCTTCAGACGCTGCATTGTTAAAAGGAATAGTGCTAAATCAAGCAGCAACTTCCAAGAGGGACTGCCTCTCTCCTCACTGAAAAATGCCAAATTCCAATTATTCTAGTCTGACCAGATAAAAGTTAAATAAAAATAAAATGAAAGAAACAAACAAAATCTAAGAACTAAATTTAAAAAACCCAAAACTAACTTCATCGGGTTTTTTCACCAGAGATTTCAGTTTTCATTTTTAAAATACAAAGTATATGAGTATCTTCTGGAGTGAGAGGTGAATTAGAAAGTCTTTTCTTTTTGAGGCTGATAGGCTTGAATATAATTTCTGCTTTGTAGTTCTCTGTGTGAAATTCGTCCAAAATAGCACAGGGAAGTCACTATCAAAACTGGAAACTGGCCCTGCAATTTGAGACTATGGGTTGAGAACTTCCAACATAAATGGATGTATTTATTCAGTCATATAGATATTTATCATTTATTTATGATCACTTCATCTAACAACTGCAGCAATTCACTGCTGCTCCTGCTATTTGGCATAAGGATTTTAGTCACTTTCCAGCTTGGGTAAATTGTGTATCTCTGTACATGTTCTAGGGAGTGTGTTCTATATCCAAGGATGGATATAGAAAATACACTCAGCCTAGAAACTAGAAGATGAATTTCACTGGAAGGGAATATGAAGTCAAAATGCAGTAGGTATCTATGCATTTTCTGTAGTAGGAACAAAACAGAAAATTGTTTTCAAATGAAGATCTATGACCTTCCAAAGGTCATTACTTGGTATGGTGGCCTGCAGTAGCAATGACTTGATTTAATGGACAGAATATCCTGAATTGCTAGATAAAACACTAGATGATGATGTGGTAGAGTACCCAGATTTCATTACATGTGTCAGGAGAGACCTGTTACTTCTGAATGGCAAATCTGACTCTCATTTCAAAGCCTCACTGTACACTGCAGAGTTTAATTTGGTGACACATGCATTTTTAGGGGGGGACTGTTTTATACATTTTTGAGATAGCAAAAATTCAAGCTTTCATTTCTTTATCAAGTGAGTTGATTCAGAGGAGGAAAATGCTGCTAAACCTAAAGGCCTTAAAAGTCATCCAAGCAGATCCTTGTCCTTTCTGGAAGCAGCTCATAGAATAACATCTTACTGCTCATTTTTAAGACTTTCAATGCTCAAGGTTTTTTGTTTGTTTGTTTGTTTTCTTCAATGGTACTAGAAATTCCCTGAGGTAGTTTTTCTATTAATTGAAAGAGAAGCTAAAAACAGCTCCTTTCAGTACCAATTACCTAGGATATATCAAGCAATTTATTTGTTTCTCAGGCAGACAGCTCTCTTCCACTGGATACATATTAGGGAACACTAAACCTTTTTCTCACATACTCCAGACTGCAGGTTAGCTCTGTAGTGGCAAAAAGTAAGAATAATGGAAGAAGAAATTCCAACATATACACACACGCAAACACACCAAAAAAAATCAGATGCATAAGTGCAAAGGTAAATGCTACTGATTTACATGAGAAGTTACTTGAGGGTAAATTTTTATTGATTTTTACAGGGCAGCAAACGTGCCACACTTCCCTTGGCTCCAAACGTAAGTCACTAGAAAGGAACTCATGATTTACTAATTTTTGGGGTGTGATTTTAGATTATTCAAATCCCTTAAATTTGCTTTAATGACTGGGATTGTGTCAGCTATGGTTCATCTATGTGGGTATGAGAACATAATGTGTGCTCTTATTTTTCTTGTATATTCTTTTCCTGCTGATTTCTGAGAAACTAGTCCTTTAACCTTTTATCTGTCAGGCATGAAATCTCTCTTTATCTCCTATTTTTATTCATGAAGCTGAGTACTAGCTTACAGAAATCAACACTTTCCTGCCAACTTCCAAATGCATCCTAGCCTTCAGACTCATTTTCTCCTATCCAAGCCTACTTTTATTGCAGGAGAATTTGAGTGGGCTTCACTGAGCATATGCCTGTTAGATCTAGCTGAGACACAAGCCCTAGTAAACCAAGTTACTTAACCACCCAGCGAGTTTCTTGTGGTATTGCCTGTGGCTGTGAGAAAGACTGAAAAGATCTGACTGCCCACTGTGAAAAACACTTCCTTCTAAAAGAAGAAATTGAAAAACTTCCTAGCTTTCACATCTGCCTATAAGATACCCTTCTGAGTACTAGGAAGAGCAAGGAAAAAAGCCAAGGGTTAAGGGACTACTCTCTGTGCAACTTCTGTGGGAATTTATACCACCAGTTGCAGAAATCTGTCAGTCATCTAGTTAATAGACAAGCAGCTGCAGATGGTACCTGCTTTTTGACCTAGAGATTCCTTACAGCCCCTCTGATGCATCTCAGGGAAGCACTGAAAAGGACCAGGAAGCAGATCCGTAATAACATCATCTAAGTGCAATGAGAAACAGAGCTGTGAGTTGAACCTGAAGGTCCCATAGAGAAACTCGAAAAGAGGAGTAAGGGTTCACCCATTACAGACTTAATTCCCTTCTCATTTGAGTGTATCTGTCAATAGTTTGAGCACACCTGAAACTCTAAGTGATACAGCATTGCACTGCGACCAGCTGAAGTGTTGGACATGTCACAGAATCAGGCTGGGCAATGAGATACAGGATGCCAATAGGCTCAGGTCTAATAGGAAGCCAGTCTGACAGGAGTTCTGTAAGTAGTTAGATGTGCCTGTTCAGTGCAGAGCGTGGCTGCAAGCTCAAGTGTGAGATGTTGTAAGTGGACCTGGAGCTGTCTGAAGATGGAAACTGGTGCCTGCAGTGCTAGTCACTGGAGCTAGCAGTGATTCCCAGACCTCTCTTCACCTTCATGATCTGTGTCTGGTTTAGATAATACCTTGCCCATACATGGGCATGGCACAGACTGATCCTGCAGGTGGTGGAGAATGGTGCAGAAATTAAGGTAGCTGGATCTCAGTTCATCAGGACAAGGAGTTTTCAACCTTTCCTACAGTACAAAAAGCCATTTTCTGCCAAATGCTGTCAGTGTAGGACAGGGATACGAATCCAGGTCTGCACAGAGACATGCAGATATAGGGCTGCTGGTTTTGTTCACACTCTAAAAGAAGGGACATGTGAGCTAAAATAATGAGTAATTCCAACTAATGTGCTGAGAATCCTTTCTGAAAATGGGGTGAGAAATATGCATTCTCAGTCTTGGGCATAGAGATGGAGATGTAGCAGACGAAGCAAGCCAATGTATATAAGTATGGGCAAAAATTGTCCTTTCCTGCATCCCAAAGTGGGGCAGACATTGTCTGCAGCAAGTATACTCTTCCAAAAACTTCAAATCCAAATCAAAGCAAAATGCTTTATGAGATTGAGTGAAGAGGCTTTGACATGCAGATAATATACAGGACCCACTGACTGTACTTTCATGTGATGTTTATTTTAAATCCCATATATAGGACACATGGCTTATTCATCCATTTAAAAATAGTTAAACTGTGTTTGGGAAGCAGGATGCTGAGACTAGCTTGAACAGTACATGGTTGAAGCTAGGTTGTATGTTACCTCTCATTTTTAGTGGCTTGAAAGGTTTTTGCAGTTAAAGAGATTTTTCTTCGTTATGTTTCTGTGGAATAACAATGACATCCAGTGGCTGGTTACTTTAATAATACATATGTATCTTCTGCAGGTATGATAGGCAATGATAAAATTTCTGTGAGGTCTTTTTTTTGTGGTGGTGGAAGAATTTTTTCTTGCTAGACTTGTCAGCAAGGGACTTGGGGTGGGGAACCTAAGGGATTGGGGCTGGCTGTGAAGTGCTTCAGTAAGGCCCTACAATGACAAAGTCAATTCCACTTTACTGGTGCCTTAATGCCAGTTTAACTTCAGGGAAGAACAAGATACTGCAGTTTTTTCATTCTCAAACTCTTTTAAAGAGATTTAAACCCAGATTTCTTTTGTGATAATTGAAACCCACAATGGCCTAGGCAGCTGTTCTATCCTATACCCCCTTCTCTTATTTTAAAGTGTAAATCTAAAATATACATGTCCTGATATCATCATTTTTCACTTGCTTTCGATTTTTAAATACTTTTTTGCTGGCCCATAGATGTTCTTTTGGTTGCCCTGAGGCACCCTTAACTTACATACCAACAAAGTGTATTTCTTCTAGGATTTTTTTCTACTTAATAGGTTACCATGGCAACTACCACTCACATGGTATTATTGCCATGGGATTTAGTTGCATTTCCTTTTAATAACAAGAGCCTTAAAACTGTTGCACATTGTGCAATTTTCTTTTGTTTTGTAGCGCAGAATTATATACCTTTATATCTTTCTTGCAGTGACTGCTCCATTTGTGTATCAAGATGCAGTTTGTCTTTTTCCTTTTTAATAAAGTTTACATAAAGTCTTCCAAGAACTTCAGCAGGGCAAAGATATGGGGTGGAAAATAATTTATCAGACAAAAAGGCTTAGGTAAACAATGTAAAAAAGAAAACTGGATGTCTGAGGAGTGGGAACTTATTTGAATATCAAATATGGGGACTTGGTAGTTGCTATAAGGTATGATCACTCCACTCCCACCTGCTCCCTTTGGCTTCCCTGGGGTAAAGCCATGACTCCTGTAAAGCAAGAACTAAAATTCCCCCTTTTTGTGGTAGTCTGGGTAGAGAAGTTTTATGAACAGTTCCAGAGTTTAAATATGGATGAAGGCTGAAAGAGGGTAAATGATCTCCAACACATTATTTTGCCTACCCTTTAGACAATGCAAAAAGAACAAGGCTCTGTACCCTAACAATGCATTTTCATAGAAATAGTGAGATGAGATCTTCTTTGGAGCAAAAATGCTTTTGTCTGTTATTAATTCCTTCCTTGTCTCTAATGGAGTTAGTATTGCTTGAGTACATATTCTAAAAGAACGTAAAATCAACCTGGTATAGACTTATGGCCAGAACCTTCAGCTCTTGCTCATTTAACAAACTTGAATCTTATTTCAGTCAGGAGAGCTGATGATGGAGCTTTTTTCGTTGAACAGGTCTATCTGCACAGTGAGATACAGTTACACAGAGATTACTGCTTCTTTTGCTACACAAATGCAATTCACTGCATGCAATATGATGTGCAATAACCAGTAGCAGTGTAGTGTGCTGAAAATATTCACAGAAATCAAAGAAATTTTGTTGAGAGTAAACAGGAGACATTAGCTAATCTAATTCACTTAAGATGAACTAGTATACTTGAGGGTCATTGCTCACAGATAATTTTATAGCATTCTTGTATAGCTCCTATATCCAGGATGTAAAATCAGTTTTCTCATCTCTGTAAGTATAATTTAATGTTGCACGCTAACTAATATATCTGCAAATTAATCTCATTAAGCCGTCATCCTCAACACTACTTTGTTTACCTGGAGATGGCTGATATCAGCCCTTGGTTATCAAAGCTAATCCTTTCAGTCATTCCTCTAAACAACCTCTTGTTACAGTTTCCTTGTGGATTATCTCTACCCTCTTTAACATTTTCTTTCAAGTGTAGTGTCCAAAACTGGACACTGGATTCCAGCTGTGATCTCCCAGTGGTGAATAGATTTGAATAATCACCCACTCAGTCTTGTTTCTAGCAGTCTGACTAATCCTTCTCCTAATTACATTTTCTTTCTGGGTTTCCATTCATTTTGTGGTCTGCTGCAGTCATTCAGTTTATTTTTCTTCAGTGCAGCATTTTGCATCAATCTTTACTAAATTATCTCATGCATTTCAAATAATTTCTTCAATTTCTCAAAATGATCTTTCATTCTAGTTACATCCTCCAAGTACTGACAGCCCATCCTGTTGGTGCTACCTTCAGTGAGTATTTGCTGAGTGTAATTTACAAGGATTCCTTGCAGTGCTAGAGACAGGGTAGATGTAGTGATAATAACATTTTGATTGAAGCTTTTCCAACCAGCTGAGGAGCCACGTGACCGTAATTTCAGTGAGACAGCATTTCCCTGGTGTGTCAAGATGTATCACAGGAGATTCTTCTGTCAGAGCACACTGACTTGATTAAATCAAACTTGTGTCAGCTTACTTGGAACCATTGGTAGGAAGCAAGCAGCAGACACTCAGAATCTACTCAGTCACTGCTGGAAGTTCCAATTCTCATAGCGTCTCTTTTTTCAATTTAGCTGTCAACCAAGGAAACATTGAAACCTGGAGTGTTGGGTTGGATTCTTGAAAAAAGAAATTAAAAGTAAAAAAGTTTTCAAATTATCTGAAATGAATTTTTTTAGAGAAAAAAACCTACTAAAATTTTGGTTTTGTGAAATCTGCTAGTCCAGCGAAGGAACAAGTGCCCTCATCAAAAGGAAATATCCCTGAGATTCTCCATTATGTCTCAGTCTTTCTCGTCAATTTTTTGTTAATAGATATTTGAACCATTCTCTTTTCTTTTTGAACAGTAATTATGTTTATCTTACTTCTCTGTTGCTTCACTCACCCCTGTTATATTTAGCACTGACCTCTGAGGCTGGAAGGTAGAAACAGTAGTTTGAGATGCCACAGTATGACAGAAATGACGGTGATGTACCCCCAATATGAGGTGTGCTTGGAGGGGAGTTACAGCAGACATGCAGTTTACAGTGGTCTAAAGGATGTCTTTGCTATTTTATGTATCAGACAATGGAGGATGGATCTGGGGCTTAGAGCAATCATTTGAGTAGAGATTTAAGAAGCTCCAAAATGAAAAGGAGTGTAGAAAATCGGTGGAAATGTGACTAGGGCTTCATTTGAGTAGGATGAACTGAAATAAAATTATTCATGTTTGTAGTAGTGAGACCACAATTAAGTACCTTACTGCAACCTGCTTTGAGATAGATGGATGCCAAATACCAGGAGATCTGGGGGTTCCTACTTTTAAAGGAATAAGCTGCGGTCCCAATCCCACTCTAGCATTGGAGATTGTGTTGCATGAAACTGTCAGACCAGGAGAGATTTTTTTCCTAGATTATTTTTTTTGCCAGTGTTTAGCCATATTTTGGGTATGCTTTTTTTTACCACTGTTTATTTTTTAAGAAATAAGAAATCTGTTATATTTCTATGGTGAAAGGTCTTTACATAGTACTTAAAAAACTTCATCAGTGGTTTTCTTTTTATATTAAGATTAATTTTGGCTGTCAGAACCAAGTATTTGGATGGAATACTTCTACAGTAATTTAGAGCTATTTGGAACCAGTCCACCAAAATTTGAAAAATTGAAAGACTTTAATAAGAGATTAAATATAACCAGAAACAAAAGTATTTCACAGGGATAAAAATTATCTAAGCAGATTAGAAGTATCTTTATTTTCTCCTGAAATTAAAAAGGATCTGCAGTTATTTTCTGCATTCAATTACACAAGTGAAAGTACAGAAAAAGTTTATTGACCATTGAATGAAATATCTTTGAGGCTGTCACCAAGTGCGAGAAGAGGCCCTCAAGGCCATTCAGCTGGTGTTTGGAGGAGCATTATTGTACAATTGCATCAGCCAGGGTCTCCCAGTTACTTATCCTGATCCATGACGTTTGAGGGTCACATTGCTGTTCATATTTCCAGCAAGACAGTTTCTGGGAAGGGGAACATTTGGGACATTCTCTCCTTTGGCTTTTGATGCTTTGTTTGCTGCAGTGGGACAGTATTGGATCATGCATTGCATGTAGAGGAAGGAGCAATATGTTGTATCTGTGTGAGATTCTGTCATAATTTGCTGTGCTTTGCTTTATGTTTATGATTTTCTTATTTACTAGAGTAAACAATGTTTGATACACAAGTTTCAGTGATGATTTCAAAATTCATTTACTGTTATAGATTTGGTCCCATGCTCTTGTTCTCACTGTCTTCTTACTTTCCATGATTTTTTTAATCCCATAACATGGTTACCATAGCAATTGCTCCTGCTCCTTTCAGCTTTCACAGCTGCATTTGAGAGCATTTATTTTACAGAATGCATTTTATTTCTTTTTAACTCTCTGGACAGACAGCAGCTAATTTAAAATCTTGATAATTAATTTACTGTCTGATATTTCATACAAATTATCACAATGATCTCTGAGGTGTGTGTATATATAATACACATACACACAAACAGAGCATAGCATGGAAAGGCAGCTTAAATGTAGAGACTTGGAACCTCCTATAGATGTCACCATACTCCATGCATTTAATTGAGAAAAACTACAACTTGCTGTAAAATATGAAAGGAGTTTTTCTAACTGACAGTCGTGATAACTGTAAGTAAGTCTCCTAGAGCAAATTGTCTTGCTGAAAACAAGATTTCACCCTTGAGCAAACTGAGCCTCATCATGAATGAGGGAACCAGGAGTAGGTATCTAGTAGTAGGTCCCTGATAGCATCAAAAGAACCTAAAAATTATTGATAGAAAGGGTAGTTTGTGGCCTTGTTTCATAGACCAAAAAACCTGAGAATTTTAGTAGTTTTTTTGCTTGGCTTGAGGAACATGGAATTGAATGCTACATTAATAATTTGCATTGTTCCTTTGACCTCCAATCTAAAATCCTGAGAAAATAATCTGTTCACTAGAGGAGAAAGATGTAGTTTCGGTAAACAGTATCTTTCATCTTGGAAAAAATGTATTTTAGGAGAATTAATTTTACTTAGTTCCGCAAAAGTATTTCAGTATAAGAGATGATGACACTTTCAGAATGCTTTTCTTTCTCTCTTTTTTCCCCACCCATTTGTTTGTTTTTTTAAACACATAGGAAGAATTGAACAGCAATAATTAAAGCCCAGGCTTTTCAAAACAGATCCACACTGATGTTGCTAGTAAATCTGAGTTTTATTCTGGTATTAGGAATAATAATTCTCCATCTTTGTTCAACACAAAGAATTGTTTTTTTGGTTGTCTGGTCTGACTGTCATCAGTTAAATGCTATTGGTTCCACACTTCTGCTGCATCAAAAACATGCTTCTGAATCATCTATTTTAGCTGCAACAGTCCTTTATTCTTATTTTGATTTCTTTTAAATTCAGATTGCTTTTTCCATGCAAACACCATGAGATCTAAACCATCTGTAATACAATAATGAACAGTTTTAAGAAGTTACAGTATAGAAAATTTCCAAAAGATGATCTTGTCTCCTCTTCAGATTCATGTAGAAACCATTACAGCCAAGAGCAACTTTTGTTTTTGGTTAGGGAACACCTGAATCCCTTTTCAGAATGGAATAGGCTATACTGCACCAAACTTTCTTGGAAGCCAAGACAGTCATAATAGACTTCCTTTTGCTTCACTGCGCCCACACTGGCTTTAATTTGCAAATCTTACACCACAACTGAGACATGAATACAGGTTAGGTAATTCGTAAGGAAAAAGAGCGCTGGCCAAGGCTTTTCTGTATCTTGTTTTGGATCTAAAAATCCAGAACCATTTGTATTAACCAGGGTCTTGTAGCACAAACATGCTTTCTTAGTTTGACCATTTAAATTTGAGCCTTAATATGCTGAGTGCTTAAAGGATGGAAAAAGGAGCTCAATGGTATCACAGTGTAAGAGAGCATTGTTATTTGTTATGTGAATATTTTTATTAATATTTCTGTCACATTTCCCAAGGTGATCACAATTAAGGATTCAAAGATTTTGTGTTTGCTTCTATAGCTGAAAATGGCCACGATCTGCTGTGATGTTGTGGACATAGCTGCTGAACTGATTTTTCATCTCCTTTGCAAAAAAGGCCATTTTCCTCATGAGCTGCTAATGTGCTGCAGTTGCATATGGCCATAACCTTTCCCTGGACCCCAGCCCTGTGCAGCAGGTTGCAGAGGCCCAGAGTGGCCAGGTGACATACAGTGCCATCTGCACTACTATACTGGTCATCTGGCCAGAGCTCTGACCTTTCTGAACATGATACAGCGAAATCTAACTCCTGAAAGCAGCTCGGAGGCAAAATCTGTTCTTCTCCGTCAGTTGCGCTACTCAGTCACTTAATTGTCCACTGCAACTGATAAAGTAACCATTAGACTCAGGTCATGAACTACAGTTTATCATTCACATGCAATAATACACCCTGGCTAAATCATGGCAACACAGGCTTACTCAATAAAAGAGATTTAAAGTACCTGGAGCTTAGTCCTGAGCCACAAAGCAACAGCTGAAAATAGATTGTTTTGCGCAGGGAGAAGCTGCTGTGATCGATGAATTCTATGGTTTGCACTGTGTGCCAGATAAAGACTGATACCACTAAACCAAACTGTAAAAAATGTTTTAGATGGCCAGTAAGGCCTGCTTCTACTTGCAGTCTCACTGCTGTCACTCAGGGTAGCTCTGTGGTGATGCTGAGCTGCGTGGGCAGAGGGGTGATGGTGAGAGCAGCCTGAGAATGGGACTTTGGAGAAGGGACACGCTCCTGCCAAAATACATTTTCCTGTTTAGTTGTGAATGGGAAATGAAGTTATTCTAGGATCAACTTCTGACCTCTGGTTTTAGAGTTGGTATTACAGAAATGCAAGCTTCTATCACTCTGTGAGTTATACAAATCCCTTGTCATTTTGAAAATCCTTTCATCTGAAGATCATAGCTTCATAAACATTAATTAAGACTTAAGTTGAGGCTACTTGCCTCATCATATAGACAGTCAATTTGAATTTAACAGAAGTACAAAACACCCGAATTCCTCCTATATCTATTCTTTGTCCCTCTGCTCTCCTCCCTTCCTTCTTCCAGCCTCAACCTGCCTGGCCCTCCCAGCACAGGAGCCACATCATCCTTCAGGGCTGTGGGGCTGGGAATGCTGAGGAGGCTGCTGTGCAGTTAACAGGCAGCCTGGGACCCCACAAAGGGCCCAGTAGTACCAGATATTTATCTACAGTGGGGAGAATCCTCTCCCTGTTAAAGTTAATCAGAGCTTTCCAATCATTTCAGTAAGAAAAAAGGTCTCATCTACAATTCTGGGAGATCGAGGTGTACAAGATTTCTCTGACATAGCTTTAAAAGATAAAAGATATATTTTATTGCTACAGTGAGTATCACACAGTCTGTGGAGAGCCAAACAGTGTTATTTTTTCCCAAAAGTCTTGTATTTAGTAGCACTGGAGTTCCTCCTTCTTTGCAGATTTTCAAAGAAAAGGAATTATATTCATAGGATGTATCGTCACTTCCTTTGTAAATTCTTTCCTGTGTTAGAAACTTGCCATGAAATAAAGAATTTCAGTTAAAATAAAGAGCAATATAAAAATATAGGTAAAGAGGGATTATTTAGTTCAACTGAAATTCTTCAGAATTACCTCATGGAAAGAGGTTAAACTAATAATTTCCTGTAGAAGTGACAGAAAAATTGTAATAGCAGGAAAAGAAAGCACTATTTCTAGGGAATAAAAAAAAATCTCATTAAATGAGAGTAACTAAAATTCAAAATCTTGAACGCTGAGGGTGGTTCATTCCTCATTTTCTGCTCTCCAAGGGAGAGACCTCCCATCTCTGGTATCTGCTGTTTTGAGCAATAGAAACCTTTATAAATAAATGTCTCAAATGTAAGTTCTTTTGAAGATGTTTGTGAAGTCTTCCTCTGTATGATGCTTTTGGCAAATCATTCTGTGTGTATCTATAAACATACACACGTAGTTGCCCAGAGAATGCAGGTTAAACCTTCAAAGGGATCAGTTATATATGGCTGAAAATTCTCATAATTTGAGATCCTCATTAATTGATCCATTACTACAAGTAAAAAAAAGATTTCTTCTATTGTAGTCCGGAATTTCTATCACTAATCTTCTGTCTTCTCTCACTAAACTTCTATCACTTGTATCTCTTTTGAAAAATGTATATCTAAGAGTTACTGTTGAACTACTAACTGAATCTAAGAGAAGACAAAGTGAGTTTTTGCACCCCCTGAGCTACCTGACCAGGAGTTTTATGTTGTGATCCTCTTCTGTAAAGGCTGTACTGTGTAAAGACAACAGATCATAGAAACTCACAAGCCTACATTTAACTTCATGAAGTGTTGCTTTGCAGCACTGGACACTGATTGGAAATGTACTGTAAAAGTGAAATACAAGACTTAAAGGCATCTTCAGAGATCATTTGCATGTCCTTCAGATTAAACTTTTTGTAAGTATTCTTCACATGAATATTTGGCAGCATCAGATTTTTATTTGTAAATTATTTCCAGAATTTTTTTTCTGAACCTTTCTGTTGTCTCGTTATTCTGTTAATCTAATCTGTTAATCATATTACTCTATATGGTCACAGGGGATTTAAGATTTTTTTAAGTTGGTATGAAGGGGATAGTTTGATCTCCCACAGCAAACTGGGATTTTTAAGGAAAAAAAAAAAACCCCAAACCAAATTCCAAAAAAATCACACAGGGAAATCTTAAAAACAATCTCAGACATGGTAAACTTCTAAACTCCCTTAAAAGTGAACATGTTTTCCAAATTACAGATCATTTCATTATCTTCTAAATCACTGCTTATTTCTTTTATATGTGGAATTGAGCAAGATGGAACAAGTTTCTTAGTGAAGTGTCAAGAGACCATGCTAATAAGTTTCTCCTTCATGATGCAGAGTCATCACCAAATATTTTGCATTTTGGAATTCTACTAAATTCAGCAAGTAATATAGCTGGGAATAAAGTATAGATACTTTCCCCTTTTAAGACAGTAGACAAGAAGATGTAAGTGATTGAAATGCGGCCAAAGAGCAAAGTAGATTCAGCAGAGACCTTACCAAATATAAAGAAGACAGAAATTTAATTTGTATTTTACCTCACATCAAAGCAGTAACAAAGCTTAAAATATTTTATTTTTCTACAAAATCAGGTGAATGGATTCATTTCTCTGCATCTTTTTATCAGTGTTTGAGGAACGGCATGTAATTGTTTGTATTTCATCTATGTGCTCTTAAAAGTATGGCCTTATGTCTATGTATTCATCAGGGCAGCACAAATAATGCAGGAACTTCATCTTCTCTACGTGAGATGTAGTTAGAAAACAAGACAATGTGCTAGAACAAATAGCCAAGTCTCTGTTCCCAGATTCGTGCAAGTGATTTATTTGCAGTCTTTCTGCACATAATTCTTTAAAATACTTAACTACTTAAACTTTTGACCGTAGGCATTTTATTCACTGTATAGAAGCTTGTATCAACCCGGAAGATTATTTTTTGTTCAACAGCCTCTCTGGAAGTTGCTCAATTTTGTTTCTGTGTCAAGCATCTCTGGGTAAAATCATTACCCTTCATTGTGTAAATTAAGCTGTGACTCACATAGACAGAACCTCCAACATGATGGGGCTGTGCCCAGGCTGGGTAATTCATGGAGAGGGTTAAAAAATCAGAATCAAATGCTGGCTGTGAGTTAAAGAGAATAGGGGATAAGAGCTTAGGCTTAACCTATAGGGGGACCTAAGGAATAAAGCAAACCAGAGTCCAGTGTGAGGAAGAAAGGAAAAAAAGCAAAAAGGCTAAAAGAGATCAGGCCTAATGAGCCTTTCGAGGAAAATGGGAGACTGGAGCCTCAGAACGAAACAGTGGCCCAGCAAAGCAAGGATAAAATGGATCAGCCACAAAGTCACCAAATTGATCCAGAGTTCAAAAACCATCAAATCAACGTATACAATAAAATAAATTAAAAAAGAAGTTCAAACAGTGTCAGGTTCCTTAAAGCTCACTTGCTGACATCAAACATAATAAGATAAAGACCTGTTTGTAACATAATGTGACTCTTTTCTAAACAGAGCCTTTGAAATGTATGTACCGGTCTGTCATTTTTGTTGTGTAGTTCTTGCATCATACATGTCTGCCAGAATTTTTATATGATATAAAAAAGAGAAATAATCATGGAGGAATTAGAGAGATATATTTAGACTACAGGGGTTTTATCCTGCTGTGTTAAGGTGCCATGCTACCATCTAGACTGATGGCTTGAGAAATGAGCCAGAGAATGAACAGAGGGAAATTCTGGAGTGCAAATTAAACCAAATAAATTCTGTATATAAAAACACAGTAAATAGCTATAACAAATGCACACTAAAGGAGCAGAAGGTATTAATTCCTATCAAGAACATTTCTAATGTACCTATTACTCTAATGTGTAAGTGACAAACAAGACAAAGAAAAGACCCTGTGTGTCAAAGCCTATATATCTCTTCATGACGTAAAGAGGTGGTGCTACCCATATTTAGCAGGTTTTATTTAGCCACCTACGCACCTCTGACTTGGTAGACTTATTTTTGATAAGTGGTGCTTAAAACTGTTGGTATGAAGCATAAGTAGCTAATGCAAATATGTTACCGACCCCTACCAGAGCCAGCAATTATGTAAATTTTCAAAGCCTTCATCTTTTATAATTAGATGTGGCTGGCTTAGAGTGAAGGACTTCCATTGCTGGCCAACTCAGTCTGTATTCCAGTATTTCACCAGAAATCATATATTTGAAATCAGAGCAATGTTATATTCTTTGCTATGATTTAGGATATAGCTTGGAATAGTTGAAAGACCTTTGGTAATTAATTTCCTGTTTGCTATGCTTGAAAGATGAATAAAAGCATGGAAACACTTGGTGAATAACATCTTGTAACTGATTATAATTAAACGTACTTTCAGTCTCTTCTAAGTGTATGAAATGCTAATTACTTTTCACAAAATGCAGAATGCAAGCTTTCTTAGCTTAGTTAAATGAAAAAAGCACAGGTTTATGTGCAAGGCTAGAAATCTCTCTATATGTAAATCCTAGTGATATTCCTCATTAGAAACATACTTTCCCTATAGGTCAGTTATTGTTGAACAGCTTCAGGGGCTGATCCAAAGTACACTGAAGCAAGCAGAGAGATTATGGTGATTTCAGTTTGGTTTGAATCGGGCCCTAAAGGGCTCCTCAGGCTACAGGGGCAAAAGCAGAGTCTATGTCACCTCACACAAATTTCATTGTCTTAAACATGATGGATTTTTCTCACAACTTTATACTTAGGAGTAGTGTGAAGGTACCCCTGTGTCCTTGTGTATCTGTCTTGTCATATTTGTGATTTGCTGTGAGAATCAGAGGCTTTAGTGGATCTGATGTTCTCTCTTGGTGGCATAAGTATTGATGCCAGCTCCAGTATACAAATACTGTGTGTGGCTGAATGCTACTTATCGGTTGCTAAACCATTTCCAGCAGTGTAGTGTTAGAGTTCTCTGGATAAACCCCTCTGGATAAACTCAAACTTGGGGCAGAGTGGCAGCACCTCACTGCAATGCTGCACACCTGGACTTAGAGCTGTCCCCCAGGGTGCCCCAGGGCTCTCTCCTCACCTGCCCACCCACAGGGTTAGGGAATATTTTATGAGACCAGAGAAATTCCCCTGACTTAGTCACTCAAATGGCAGGAACAGAAGGGGGAGAAAATCCTCTCTGATACTTTTACTGCTTTACCCTTTCATCTAGTCATTATTGCTTCTGCAGAGTGTGAAATCCTGCCATTCAGGCTCAGTCATGACTTATGCCCATTTTGTAGTGGTTTAAATAACTCCTGCAGGTGCAAGACAGTGAAGAATCAGGGCACTGGGATGCACTAGGCACAAGGGTGTACTTACTGCCTTCTGCAGCAATGGGATTGTGAAGAACACCATAATGACTCTCTACATTCAATCCCAGCTGCACTTAAGTGTGTACGTGTATGTAACAGCTTCAGAAGTGTATAGCAAAGAGCCTGGAAAGATAAAGAATAATTCAGAAAACTTCTCTAGGTTAATATGCCAAAACTTGCTAGATATACCCTCACATAAAGGAAGTGCTTACTAGAAAACCTCAGTGAAATTCAGGGTGGATGTGGTATAAAGTTGTTCACCTCAGACACTGCAGCTGAGGTGAATGGATACGTGCTTATAGTCACAGCAAAGTAGGCAGGTGTGAGCACATCTCTTCTTCCAGACTTAGGGGAGAAGTCAATATACTAAATACTGGGATTGATGCACAGGCAGTTAGGATCTGAATAATTTTTGTTATATTCCTAGGCAGCAGGTTTATTTTCACTGTATTATTTGGCACTGATTTTCCTATAGCAGAGGCACCTATGTCTGAACAGGTACAATCTCTGGTTTGCACTAAGCTCACTGCAGCTGATGTAGCTTAGGGACTCATTGATTCCATTGATGCATGTATTGTACTTGTCCTTTCAATAAAGGGAAGACTAGTTTCCTGCCCCATCAATGTAACACCATGAACAGCCAATGTGATTAAAAACAAAGCAATGCAACTAAATTAGAGGTGAACCACAGCTATGTGTTCAAAAAAGGAAAAAATAGGATTAATAACTGATGCAGTGAGAGAGGTGAAGCATGCTTGCAGGGAGTAAAAGTAGTAAATATTATAGATGGTACTATACACTGTGAATGAACATCAAAAGCCTTCAAGGCTGGGTTCAGAAGCTTATCAGAAGTTACCGTGGCCTATTTGATTAAGAATTCATACTGGTAATTTCCAAAAATTGGATTTCCTTGTGAGATCTTTAGTAGTTCCTCGTCTGGGTCAGATTAAAGACAAGAAGAACAGCTCTGCTGGCACTACAGTGTTTCTGCTTGCTAGCCTAGTTAAAACTAGGAGGTACACAGGTATTAAAAACACATAGATATAAAATACTCAAAGGCACATTTTTTATGCTTTAGAAAAGTGCTGCATATAGTATAATCACTTCAAGTACACAAAGAAAATCCAAAAACACTATTTTATCATTTTACTGGTTCCTAACTGGGTCAGGCAGAGGCCCATTTTCATGGAAAACTCCATGCCTTAAAAAGCATGTGGCCAAAGTTAGGTATCTAAATTCATAAAACCTAAATAAGTTCTGGTATTTTTATATATGTATGCTGGGAGGTTTTTTTAGCATCATGGCACTCAGAATGCTCCCAGGAAACACTCAGCACCTTTGCAAGCAAGCAAATTAAATAACTGGTTTTAAATACATCAAATTTCAAGTGATTGGCAGGTATGTGGCATTGATTTTTTTTCCTGGTGTGTGTTTTTGTTACAGAAAGGATATATATTTCTCAGTTGTGACCTGTATTATATGGTAGTGGACTCTTAAGCCTTGTCCTCTAAACAGCCTCAAAGGACAATGATAAGAATTCAACTGACCACTGACTCACACATTGAAAGGAATTCTACAAATTTGGGCTTGTCACTTGAGCCAATATCACTTTGATGATATTACCAGAGTAATTTAGGGAAAGAGAATATTCACATTGCCTATTATTTAATTAAAAATTCTTTTAAAAGCCAATTTTTATCTCTGAACCTTGAGTTCAGTGATAGATCTTGCAGGACAGTGGCAGCAGAGATACATCCTGCATCAACCAAGCAGTCAGTATTAACCCTTGAAGGTATGGAGATATTTTGGGGTTAGAGAGGAGGAGATGCACCTGCAGTGGAGCCAGAGCTTTGCCACCAGCCTCTCACGGCTGGGGATGGATATGCTCTCGACACAAGATGGCACCAGGGACCAGTCTCTCAGGGAAGCCGACCAAACCTTTTGCCTCACAGCCTGCAGCAAGCACAGGTGTTACAAATCTGTTCTTTTCTTCAAGCTACCAAAAATAGTTAGTGAAACATATTTTCAGATGAACAAGGTTTTTGTCTCGGTGATACTGCCAGCCCTGGTTGTTCTTGTGAGCACACTCTGCCGAGAAGGGCTCCTTGTTTTGCACCACGATGCTGGCTTTTCTCCTAAAAAATGCTCTCAGAGGAAGTCCTGCATCTTACAGCCTCTTTAAACAACAATGTGAGAGCCTTTCCTTTTGCTCTAAACCACAAATCCTTAAGATATCCTTTTTTAGTCTTACAGACTTCCTAGCAAAACATTGACATTATTTAGCTTTTTGTATCTAAAATTCAGGGAAGGGTGTCTGATTTCCAGTGCAGAGGCTGTGAGTGTATTTTACTTAAATATGTGCTGTAATGATTGTAATACAAATGTGAGAGTACACAACAGTGTATAATAAGACCTCGCTGAAAAAAAAAAAAATTCTCTTTCTGTAACTGCCTTATAGAAATTAAATTAACTTAAAAGGGAAATTTGGATGTTACAGCATGAAGAGCACACATGTTTTTTAGAAGCTTTGTTCATAATCACTGCTCTGTGGAAAAAAATCATGCACTGGAAAAAAAATGGACAAGGTTCAACTGCTTAGCTGTTAAAATTCACTTCAGAAAGGGTACTAAAAATCCATAGTTTCCTGAAGTAATTTCTTCTATGTGAATAACTGTTGACAACACTGACAAGAGTGTGTAAACAAGAAAGATCATAGTTTCAAAATGGTCCCTTCATTAGTCCCTGGCCTGCAGTCCAGGTGTGTTTGGGATCCCCACTTATCTGTCCGGCAGTGTAACCTTGCTGCTGGGCTGTGCGTTCCACAACAATCACACAATTAAGTAGCAATGACTGGCAACACTATTGCTCAATTAGTCTCATATAGTATGTCAAGCTAGAAGATATTTCACAAATAGATCTTTCAGAGATACTTGCCTTGGCAAATTCACTTGAAGACGAGGCAGCGTAAAGAGTACTTTTAGCTGAAACGCATTATACCATAGCATCCAATTTTGTTTTTCTGGTGGCTAAAAGCAATGGGTCAAAATCTGTGAGTTACACTGATAAAGACCATAGAAGTCGGTACATTTGGACAGATAAGACTGAGAGAAGCACTGAGCCCTGTCTCACAGTCAGTGTTTATAATAATCTGCAGACGCGGACCATGCAAGAAGGACTATCACCCTACTAGCAGCTTGTCATGAATTGTCATTTGAAATGATAACATAATTGTGCGCATGTACCATCATGAGGTGGCCTGGAGCCAGAGCCTGAAGCAGCCAGATGAGCTGTTAAAGGGAGGTGATGTCTTCCAAGTCTGAGCAGGTGGAAACAAGATACACATCTCACTCTCCCTAGCCCATAAACATGCTACTGCTTTTCTAGGTGCCCTTTAAGGGTCAACACTTTTGATGAAAAAAGACTTGGCTGTTCTGTCCTGAGTGTCAGACTGCTGGGAGATCACAGGTTGCCATTATCTGAGCAACCACATGGCAAATTCACAAGGCATTCATGCAGCTCTGCTGGTAGACCAAAGATGTCCTGTGGCAGCGAAACGGAGCTGGGTTGGTGCAGTGACCTTTATTGGGACCAGGTTCCTCTCTGTCCTGGTGTGCTGGCTCACTGCAGCTCTTTATTTCAATATCTTTGGTATCCTTTTCATTTTTGTTCAAAATCTGGAGAGGTTGCAAGAGCAGATTGGGAACCTAGCGCATCTTTTTTTTTTTTTTTTTTTTTTAGGTAAAATGAGAGATGATAGTCCCAATCTTCTGAGAAGGTATGGGAAGTGCATTTAGGACACTGTTTTCTGGGAAACAAGAGGAAGCATTGCCCAATTCTGTCATTCACCATCCTACTAAGACATGACAACTTTGTCATAATACCATAGCAGACTCAAACTCCTGCCCTCCTGCCACCAGCTATTGTCTTTCATCCCCTCTGTCCTTGCTTCTGTTACAATTGTGTGTGCTTCAGTCCCAAGGGCTGAAAGCTTATTTCTTTCTATGAATACCTCCTCTAACCTGTGTTGGAAACAGCACAAGAGCTCTCTGTGCAGTGGTCTGTGGCTCAAGAACTACCTGGGCAAGTTCTGAACCATGCCTGTCCATGGCTGCGCATTTGGCTTTATCTTTAGGCAAGCCCATCAAGATGACTGTTGTGCACTGAACTAGTCCTATGTGCGGCATCCTGCTGCATTTTGGACTTTGTATTAATAGGAAGAGCTGATCAGGACTAGTTGCTCCATTTTAAGAGAAACAGGATTTTGGAGAGTCATGGTGAGTACATAGAGACAGCTAGTTGGAAGGCTGTAGTTGAGAAAAGGCTGTGCCAGAATATATAGAAATAAGACAAAAAGGAAACTTATCACAGAAAAAGAAAAAACAGAAGTTATAAATTAGCAGTTGAGAGGACACATTCAAGAAGAAAAAACCAGTGTTTATTATAGCCAGTGAGAGGGAAAATCTAATCAGGATGGATTACTTGATGAGAGAACTTCAGATAAATACAGCTTTTGGGAAAGCTAATTAGATAATAAATTAAGAGATTATATAATACAAATCAGGGCAAATATTCCTGTCATCAAAATTTCTGACAAATAATATCCTAATAGAGATTTTAAATCTTTCCTCAGCATACACATTTTCTAGCGCATATTTTCTAAATATACAGTCATATGACATCTAATTCTCTACTGTCTGTAAATTATGCCTTCATAGATTTAAAGACCCTTTGTTAATCTAACAGGACTGAGTTTAACGTGCAGTGGAGTCTGAACTCCAATTTGCTAACTTTAGTGACACCAGCCTGCTTTTATGCATATAGTGTAAAGAAATTTTCTATACTTGGGAAAAGAGAGGCGTCATAACTTGTTCATTGGATCCACCTAAATATTCCTCATTCACTCCTCAACTGCTTTGCATGTTCTGTGCTCTGCAAATATAAAATCTGCACTTATATGAAGGAGAAGAATATCTAAGTAGAAACCACTTAAAGTATGAGCCAGCTCTATTTAAAACACATTTACATTGATCTTGTGTGTTCACCAAATGGCAGAAAAGTGGGGTCCAGAGCATGTCCTTTTCCCATTTTCTTACTTTTACCATTCTGACCTAATGCTCTTTTCAAAAACAAAGCACTTTAATTTGGTTTCTGGTAATCAAACTTTTCTGGACTCATTGAATGGTGGTTCACATACCAGTCATTGCTTACCCATTAGGTTTGCCAGTCTTTATCAATGTTATCTCATGCCTTTGGGTAGCACCTAAAAATGGCCTGTGCCATATTAGTAATACTATACACTTTAATGTTACACTTCAGATCTGCAAGGAATTAAATACATACAAGAGACAGTGTTATATGCGAAGTCAAAAGTCATATGCCAAGTTCACCTGTGGTTTTGTCCTGAGTGGCATTTAAATCTATTCACAAACACAAGGCAGACTGCATAACTGAGCCCTGCTGAGGGATCTACAGGCTGGCTGAGTCAGTAGCCAAATAAGGGAGGGAGGTTTATGCCATGTATGTTTTTACACAACCAATTGAGCTCTGAGAACTTGACTAATCACTTTGTGTTATAAACCGGAGATGAGGGAAAGTCACATGCGTTAGAAATAAATGCCACTACACCCCAAGACACCATGCAGCAGCCCTGTCTAGCTGAGAAACTGTCCCAAAGGAGGTCAGAGTCCCTTGAAAAGCCCTTAGGAATGTCTAAAAATATAATGCCTAAGAACACTCTTTTCTCACTAAGAAAATAGAGAATGACTTTTGGGTACAAGTACTCTTGTACCTAGTAGAAACCTGCAGCCCTTTTTCTGTAAGAGGTATGTTTCTATCATTACAGCTGTGAGGAGGTACATCTGGTAGGACTTATTCATAGCTCATCCATCTAAAATTTTTCTTTTCAACTTCAACTTTACTCCCCTTGCTTCCTCACCACAATATTTGATCAGAGATTTATAAATAAATTAACACTACTGACAGCCATTCCCCACCAGCCTTGCTGTCATTAAGTGGTAGTTACTTGTTAAGAGTTCAGGAACAGAGACAACAGTGTGGTGGGACAGAGGGAAAAATAAAGTCAGTTCAGTGTTACCCTGCTGAAGCAGACCATCTGAGGTTCTAATGTGGCAGGGAGTGGAAAGAAGTGCATGGTACTGGTATTAGAGAAATCATTACATCAAGGGTTTGTCCAAAGAGCTTCTTATAGTTCATTTGAGCTTCCTGTTTGCCTGGCCTCTCACTGTGTGAAGAGGCCCAGGTGAGACCCAGAGATGGAACAGACCCACACGAGATAGTACAATTCTGGATCCTCTCAGAATATGGATGCTCCTTACAATATCTGCTCAGTACTTTGTCCAGATTCAGAAATCAATTATCTCAAAATTACCTCCTTCTTTTGGTGTTTACTCAGTTTGAATTCAGTTTGTTACTTTAACCAGCCAGCACGCGTTAACCAGCCTGTTGTGCGCATACCAAATATGACCTGGATCCCTCTAGGTTCAGATAGAAAGACCTAAGATATTTTTAATCTTCACTTAACTCAGAGGGGAGCTTGAGTTCGGCTCCTTTGTCTCCTCCTTTCACCGCACCACAACAATGCCTGAAAAGTTTGAGTTATTTCATGGAAGTTAGAAATGTGAATGTGTTACGAGTCAGCTTTGAATATGGCCTCGATTCCAAAAGGTGTTATCATCAAATCAAAATTATTCACACATGTCAAGTTAACATTTTATTTTTATTCCTTACTCAATTTTTGGCAAGCTTACAGGAGCTGTCAGTGTTTCAGTATTTTGAGAAGAATATTTTAATAAAACAGTGATGTGCTGAAAGGGGTTCACAAGAACTCACTAGAGGCCCTTGTTAAAATTCTGCCACCCTTCAAAAAATTATTCCCTTGCCTCTCAAGAAGTTCACCCCCTCTCTGGATACTGCTAAATCATTTCTGCCAGGGATGAGTTTCATCCCTTGGGGCTCATAAAGATACTTCTGAAGAGCAAATTGTTTGCCTTTGAAATAGACCAGATTGCATGAAATAGCAGACACTTTAAAAATAAATTCCTGGGGTAGCAACACTTCCCCGCTCCCCCCGCCCAAGCATCCGATCCGATCTCCACCACCCGTACCTCTCATTGTGTTATACTATCAAGTACTCAATCTATTTCTCAGGAACAAAGTATAAACAGTTCCAGCAAGTGCACTTAATATAACTTTTTTTTTGCCAAGAGGCTTTGCCTCCCTGCTAGGCTGTGGTTATAGGAAAGCATTTATATTTAAAGGTAAAAAACAAAAAAAGCCAGGTTCTTCCTGTGAGCATACAGGGCTTGAGTTTATTTCAGTTTAAAAGAGGAAATTTTTGTAGGACTCTTTTCAAAAGTGTTTTAGCATATGACTGTAATAAAATGAAAGACCTATTAGGTGCTATTTAAAAGATGCAATACTTAAAAATGTGAATTCTGGTAGTCTTGCTAAAATGGGCTAATTCTTTATTTCTATTGCTTAATTTGATGTGATTGAATGTTTAAATTATTACTGTTTAGACCTAGATGAGTTTGCCCTGAAGAATTAGAGGAATTGGTGTGCTGGATATGCCAGATATTTTTTAATTGCTGAATGGAGATAAGACATCTGAGTAAAATCTTTCTACTGAATGCAGTCTTGCCAATCACTGAAAAGTAGGGTCTTATCTGTATAGGATATGCATGATTCACATTTCATTACCATTAAAAAATTTTTCTAAGAGGATGCTCTTTGTTTTGATACAGATGTAAAACCTTGCTCATGTGTTCCAAGTGTAAATTAACACTGTTGCATTTCATCAGCCAAACAAAACCTGGAAACTCTGAATGGCTCTTTTTTTTCTCATTGGCTTCTAAATTATAAAACTCACAGATGATTTCTGAAATGGGAATATTATTAATTTCTTTCACAGCAAAAATTTAAATGACCCATCTGACACATGGTCTAGCTTTGTTTGGATTGTTTCTTCCAATTCAATGGTTGTGGAAGAAGAATATAGATCGTCATTTAAAATGAATGGGCCATAAGACCCTGCTATATTCGTATAAGAGCTAACAAGTATAGCAGCTATTTCCACGGCTGCATTCTTTGGTTTCACATCTAAAATATTCAATAAAATACCTTTTATTTTTCCTAAGCTGTTGTAAAACTAAGCTTGCTGCTGACTTGAAAGGGTAAAATCCTATTTAGTGGAACATTGCTCCCGAGCTACTGATGTTCACTGCTTTACTGATGTTTGTTCTGCTTTTAGGGCCAGTGCTAGAAAATAGTACCAATGGGTGCTTGTGTGCTTTAGGTGATGTGTTATCACTGTATGAAAAATGAACCAACCAAGCAAGATATTAGGAACTAATACTTAAAACCTGTCTCAAGAAAGTGTTGATTGCCTCTGCAGATCTGATGGTATTATAGTTTTACTGGTTTCTTAGCAAGGAGTAAGACATGAATATCATGGTGTGGCATTATTTGGGCAGACCACCAAGAAAGCTAGGCTGCACTGTTGCTGCTCATCCACTGAAAGACTTTGGGGAAAATACTCAGCCTCCTTATATCTTCATTTTTCTCTCTCTCTTAAATGTGGTAAAACATTTACCTCCTCTGTGAAGCGTTCACACATGAGTTTTGATGAAAAAGGTTATGGGAAAGATAGATACTAACAACATTTCAATGGCCTTGCAAGAAAAGTGGCTGAACTAAGAAAATGAACATGCTCCTGAGTAGTTGACAGTCATAATCACAGCAACTTTTGCTGACTGGCAAATGACTAAAGCCTGGAATTTCTGGCTTATTCTGAAGATTTGAATTGTGTAATTCTCTCTTAGAAGAGTTTAAGTTAAAGGGAAATGTATGATGTATAAACACATATCAGAAGATGCAGCTTTATATGCGGTTTAGAGTAAGAAGGAAACACTTTTCCAAAGGAAAGTAATTGAATGTGCTGATACTCATAAACCCATAGGTCATGTAATTTAGTGGAGCAAAAACATAGAAAGATAATCCCTGCTGGTTTTGTACAAACCTTTTTTGGGTTTGTTGTTGTTAAGATTATCTTTGGAGCTGTAGCTGAAAGCCTGTGTCTAGCACTTCTTGAATATAGAAGTCTGCAGTTTTATGCACAGCAGGATCCAGAGGGTGCACATTGCCTTGCAGAGGAGACAGTGGGCTGGGGAACACCCGAAATGTATTGGGCGGAAATGCCTGCAAACTTTCTTTTCAGTTGAACATTTACCTTTTTTGTCTTCCACTATGATGGATATAGCAACGCATGGTTTTTGCAAACAATTTTTTCCAGTACTAGTTGTGATCTTCAATTAATCAACAGTTGCAATGATTTGGCAATGGTAGCAGTAGATCTTGAAGTGTGAAAATTATTAGTACAACATCCAAGCAGACACCCAAAATCCTAGACAATTCCAGAAGTGCTGATTTCCATGAATTTAAGTAGCTGGAAATATTTGTGTTGTGTAATAGCCTGGCACAGAGCTTTATTACTGAAAACAAGTGCATCATGTGACCCTGGTGAGCAAAGCATCCTTTCTGGGAGGGAGTGCAAGAGTAGGATTTGGGAAGAGGAGAATCTGTGGACGTTGCAGATTAACCTGGTATGAGAATCAGGCAAATCCTGACTGGGGATGTCTGAACATCCATTTGAACAGAATACTTAGTTATTAATACTTAGTTATCTCAGAAGAAGCTGTTGAGAAAAAGAGGGGACTGTGCCAAGGATGTCCATGGACCACTCAGTTTGATGGCAGTTAGAGACCCATTTTTTGTTGTTTTGGCAGTACTTCTATTGAATTAACTTTAGCTTGACTTTCATATTTCCTGGGACATATTAAACAGAATGGGCAAGCAGTAGATCTGTCTTCTGAGTCAACAAAGATTTTAATGAAAATTGAAATGTATTGTTAATTTGCATTGCTTTGGAATCTATTGTGCAAAATCCCTAAAATACAAAACAGAATATATAAAAAAAGTCAACATGAAAAAGGTCAGTAAATAAACTTTCCCATTTAGAACTTCATAGTCCATTTGCTCAGAGTACAACTTCTATTTTGTAGAAGAACAATTTCTGATCAATCCTAGTAGATTTAAAGTCTATATTTCTTCAAAATGTGGCTGTGTGCGTGTTCAGTTCTGCATATATATATATATTTTTCATTTGTGATCTGCATTAAGATCACTTGCAGAAATCTTGAGATTAGTTAGAGTTGTTCAAAAAATACTTATGCTGCTAAGTGCCGAGTGGAACAATTTTTGTTGGTCTATGGTACAAATGCTACAGAAATAATATAATGTTATGTGGAGATTATTGCACTGATGATGCAGAACATACATTTGCCAGCTTTTCAGATAATGGAAAGACAGACAGAGAATATTACCAGGGCTCTAATAATGAATTTAGAGATTAGTTTGTTCCTTTGCTATTATATATCACATAACAGACTATGCACAGTCCCAATCTGAAGACAGACATCAGAATTCTTCTGTGTATTTTATTGTTTAGATGGTGTGCTCAAAAAGTAGTGCTTTACACTAGCAAATTGAAGAAGCACATTTTGATAAAAAAGAAACATACTTAACTAGATTTCTTTTTATGTTTTAATTGTTGCTGTCCTGCATAAGGCTGTGCTATTAGAGTCCATTAGCAGAGTGACTCTACAACTTGGTGAGGGATTTATGGATCAGTTTGACTCTGCAGACATGGTGGTTAAGGTGTGAAGTAGACACAGGAAATTCAGTCTTAAACAACAATTTGTACTGTCAAAACCCAGGAAGAGACTACAGTAGCCTTCAGCAGAGGTTGTTACAACAGTTCCTTCTTGAAGCAGAGAAAGAAACTGTAAGGAAAGTGTCAAATCATGACTGATTATTGTTTGCGAATTCTGGCTATCCAAGAGGGCATAGTCAAATAACTTAGATAGAAACAGTTACTTTATAATTGAAAGGGTGTATAGGTATCCTGGATTTATAAGCCTTTAACTACAAGAAGCGCATGCAGAAAAGACTGAGATGACATGTGAAAGAACCACTGCTAAAATACCTGTCTTACTCTGCAGCAAGGGGAAGGTCCTTAGGCAAAGATCTTGTTTTCTTATCTGCACTGTATGATGCTTTACTCTCTTCTGCTTTCTTTTTATACCTTGAAACACTTTCCTTTACAGATTTGAAGTAATTGATTTCTTGTAACTGTAGTCTCTTCTAAACCTAGTGCTTTTGTGAAAGAGGCTCCTAATTCTCAAAAAAAAAAAAAAAAAAGAGCGAGACAGAAAGATTAAGAAATCTGCAGTACTATGGATTACGTTGCTACCTGTGGCCCAACATTTCCAGTCATACTTTATTCCAAGAAGAAGCAGTCTGTGTCTGTGCTTTGCCTGTGCTAACTGAAGCAGAGGCCAGGCATGGGGGAGGCTGTTGGTTACCCTGCATGATTCCCAGCCCACTTATGGACTATGCTGAATTAGCCTTCCAAGAAAATATCTGAGCAATGTTTGAGGGATTTGATGCGCCATAAATCATTCCCAATGGGAAGTGTGGGGAACAGTGATCAGAGCAGCCTCTCTTCTCTGTACGCTATCCTGCAGCCCAAGTGGCTAGACAGAGAGAGTGAGCAGACATGAAGTTACCTTTCAAGTAGTGCAGGCTGGTCAAGAGGAATTCTTTTAAACACTGATGAGGCATGCTCCTGTAGAGCCATAATTATATATATGGCTGAAGAAAGAAATTACCAATAGCAGGTAAAGAGATATCGCAAATGTAGCTGCAAGTAACTGGGAGGCTATGTAGATGGGAATACTTAGGGGTCAGGAACTGGAATCAGCATAATTCAATATATTCATTAGTGACCTTGAGGACAAAATGAATTCCATACTAATTAAAATTTTTAGACAACATGCCTTAAAGGAAGAGTAAATAGAGAAGATGGCAAATTAAAAATCCAAAAGGGTCTGAATGCTTTGAGGGTGGATCAAAAAGAGATGAAGATTATGTAAAGAAATCAAGGCAAAACATCAGAAGAACTATTTGAAGTTCTTTTTTGTTGTAAGCACAGAGAGTTTTGGTGAATTTTTTCACCATCTGTTCTTTCATTTTTTGACATGAAACCACTCTTTGCCCTTGAGTCCCCTGAAGTCACACATACAGAACAACAGGACATGAGGGTGCAATGGCACAATTTAAAGGTCTGAGTAGCCCAGATACCTTAGGGGTGTCTAGGGATGTCTAGTCCCAGATGCATCCCACCTGACTGCAAGCACTTCACTGGAGTGTCCAGACTGGGGGTCCCGTTATAGAGATAGTGGGAATTATCCAAGCCTCAAAGGTGACCATTAGAACAGCACAGACAAGGTGACTGTCATCATCGTCTGCTCTCATGCACACTCTTGCACACTACTCACACCCACTCACACTCACTCACACTCTTGCACACTTACTCACACTCTTGCACACCCACTCACACTCATGCACACCCGCTCACACTCTTTATAAGTAGGGCAAAATAAAAAAGGAAGCGTTCACAGTGCAAACTGCAAGGAACGGGAGCGCTGTTCCCATTTCATAATAAGAAATAAATGCAATAGCACCAATTTCTTTTGTGATCCAAGTGTCCAAATGAATTGGATCATCAAAGGTTATACTGCATATGCGTTAAGCAGAATATGGTTTGAAAGAAATCAGTGTCTTGTAATAACTGTAAGGATAAAAGAGTCTAAAATATCCAACTATATATAATATCTATGAAATTAAGCTGCATAATGTAATGACATGTTATGCTACCATTAACACATTATAACTATGTAATTTGGAAGGCTAATTTTTTTTTGTAAAACCACTTAACTACATAAAATTGAAAATAATGATTATTGTAACTACTTCCATTTTTTTGTCTTTGGAAGTTCAAAATTAAATATGCCATATACAGTTATTTTATGGTGATGTGTAATTTTATGAAATGGTCGTATAACATGTACAGTAATTATTGACATAAAAATCCTAAATACATAAATCATCACATATAAAATCTGCTATAACACATTAACTTTACCAGCAGCCAAGGTAAGTCATTCAGCATCTCATTGACTTAACACCCAGAGTTGACCAAGGAACCCAGATAAGATGACAGGAAATTGCAAATCTCAGCTAAGATATAAAATAATAATATCAAGGCAGCCTTGGATCTGAAACTTCTAAGTTCTGTTTTCTTCTGACTTTCTAGTACTTCAGTTCTTTGAAGACCAGCATGGAAAAACGTAAAACCTGGCAGATCACCCCAATGGCCCTCTTAGTCTGGTTGTAATGTATCTTGCAGTTGGGTTCCCATCAGTCCTTTGGAGACTATTCAACTGCCTAACTCAGCTCATTTTCAGGAAATTTTTTTTAATATTCAGTCTAATTTTTTCTCTATCGCTCTTGCTAATATGCTTTAAAAATTTAGACTGTTATCATTCTCCCCATATGTCTTACTTATGACTCTGTGAAATTATATGTATACATGTCTTCCAGCCTCATAACCATTTCTATTAGTCTTCTCGGAACACTCTGTAAATTGTTGCTATCTTTTACAGAGGTCTCCTGCTCTGACTCATAAATCCACATATATTTCAGCTACTTTGGGGAAACCAACCTTTCCTGCTAATGAATCAAAATTATTAAAAGCAGTATTTATTTCATGTCAGGATTATGTGAGAGGGAAAACTCAATTGTCAAACCACCAGCAAAAGTGTGAGCTTATGATAAATCAGAGTTTATTAAACAATATCAATTCTTGAATTTTAAAATTTTCTTTCATTCTGAAGAAGTAAGAAATTATTTTTTAAAAAGTCTTCCCTGTAGCTAAAAACGTAGAGAGATAAAAGAAATATTTTGAAAGATAATATTTTCTGATAACGTACTCTGTTCTGAGTGTGTAGTGTTATTGTATTTTTTTTTCAAATAAATCAAATAATAAAAAATATTTACCACAGTACAGTAATAGATTTTTATCCCACACTTTGAAGTTTTCCATTTGAAATTCTGAAAAATCTGGGTATTCAGAGGGAAAAAATTTCACAGAAATTTTTGATAAACTAATTTTTGAGGAGATAGAGCTAGAAAAGCTCCATTCTTTCAAGTGTCTCCTTCACTGCACAGACTGAGAGATGATTGGCAATTTCAAAGCACTTTTAATTCTATTATACAGTATATCCTCAGAGAATAGGGCTGATGCACTAATAGGCACAGAACACTTTACAGGAAAATACAGCAAAAGAGTTTGTATGAGTTATCTCAGAGCTAGGCTTTGCAGTTTAACAAGAGGGGTAGATTTTACATGTTCTTTGTAACCTAATGTTCCTAGGAAATGAAATGAGTTGTGTTAGATATGGGCAACTTTGTTCATCCTGGGAGTTTGGAAGACCAGAATAGGATAGAAGAAGGATAGAGTAGCAGGAATGTTCCTCCCTTCCCTGGACCTTGTCTGAAGGTGTGTGTTACCAGAAACTGCACTAATTTCCTTTATGTGCCTGATTTCCTTCCACTGAGTTGTTCTGGTCTGTAAGCTGTGCCTCACCACGGAGCAGATCTGTCTCAGGCTCATTCAGTGTGCAAAGCTGAATGATACCAAGTGTTAAAGAGCTCCCCAAAGAGAGGGTGATAGTGCCAAGCCAACATTACCAGTTCAGCATAACAAGGTCACTGTTTCTCACTGATCTGAGAGGAGTTTGCAGTATGGTAGAAACATCAAGGATGAGAGTTCCATGCTGAAAAATTTCTTTAGCAGCCACAGAGTTTACACAAGCACTGGAGGCCCCAGCATTTCCCCCTAGAAGATGGGTTTTTGCTGTTTAGGAGCCTCTATCAGTATTTTTTTTCCCATAAATCTGATGACTCTCTCCAGCATCTTTAAAGGATGGCCTTACCAGGCACCATTTAGGTATTTATTAAGGCCTAATATAAGATTAGTGAAGCATTTATATGAAATTTTTCATTAAACGCACTACACATATTCAGAAAAATCTGACCCAAGCAAGTTTACTGGAATTCTCAGACTTCTATGCACCTGAATAATTTATTTCTTATTCATGCATGAAATTTACTCCCAACATTTATTTTTTCAAGACTTCATATTCAACATGTCCCTGTAAATTCAGCTGAAATGGTGGAAATCAGGAAAGTTTTAAAAATCATTAAGTTCTCTTTTCAGCAAAGAAGTAGCAATCTTCTAAGAATGGAAAGCTGAGGTGAATGCTGATGTGTTATGGAAAAAAGATATTAAAAAATAAAATTAAATATTTCTAAAATATTGTCAGAAAGAGAACTCACTGAGTTGAAAATTAAAGCTCCTACTCAGAATGACTACCTACAAGTGTGGAGGTGAGTGTGCTTACAGTACTACTGTATTTTAATACTAGATTTTCCAAGTATTAGTCCTGAACATCAGTAGTGCGTTTTCTTTTCCCTATGCAGTGTGCCCACTCAAATCCCATTAATGTCAGTGAGAATTTGTATCAACAGGAGACTATAGATCCATGAGATACTTTTTCATAATGGTGAAGATTTAGTTGAAGAAACTATGGGAGATCAGCAATGCACTGAGGACACTTTTTTTTTTCCTAGGTGTCACATGCTAGAGGTTTTCTAATGTCAAAACTCAGACAGGAAGCAGAGGCAAACAAGAAGTGGAAATAACAAATCATTTGGCTGGCTTGAATAGCTTTTCCCATTGACAATCTGGAGCATAATGCAGGAAATTTATCACTGATTCCCATTGCTGCATTTTTGTATTTCTTTCAGAGTAATTGTGACATCCTACTGCTAACTGGCAATGTTAACTAGTGTCTGTTCTGCAAACCTGTCTCTTTGGCTAACAAAATATTAAATGGCAGGGTAACCTCAAGAAAAGCCCAAAGGGAGCTAGGTATGGTCATGTGTTATGTGAACAGCTTGGAGTTGAAAGGTATCCTGTGGTAACTATTCCATTCATACAGAATTTCTGCAAACGGAGTTAAGTAAATGTTTCATACCAGTATCCTGCTGGCTTTTGACTGTAGATAAAGATGTTGAGTGTGGTGCCTTTGAAATGTGGGCTCTAATTTATGCAATTTGCACTATTTTTAGTGTCTAGCAGCTGTTATATCTTTTTTGTTTTTTCCTCTTCAAATAAAGGATATTTGGGATTTTTTTTAACAAGTTGTTAATATTGGTTTATCATTTTTGTAATATCAAGCTAAGGATGCATGATTATGTTATAGGAGGAATAAACTTGAAATACTGGAGAGCAATATGTGCTATAACAACACTCTTTTCCTTAGATCAAATCAAATAATAGTTATGGAGGGAAAACCTGCATTTGAAACTTGCTACTTTCTTCCTAAGACAGTGAGAATTGCTACTGAGAGCAAGGTCAATGCAAAAAAAATAAGCCAAACCAAACCAAAACAATAAGAAAAAAACCCCAAAATAAAAATGTGAAGAAAATCAATAAATACCTAAATTATTTAAGGCAAAAATACAACGGGGTGTCTTACTGTCATGCACCATACCCTGCATTGGAGAGCAGACAGGTGGATTGTCTCTAGCCGGAGCTGGGCTGGATACTCTCTCCAGCATGCTCATTAGCAGCAATGCGCCTGGGCTCCCTGTTAGTAGAAAGGCAGGGATCACAGCAGGGAAGTTAGATCTCAGGCTTCTCACATTCCTGCTCTATCTTAGCAAAGCTTTGCAAAGCCTTTTCTGGCAGCTCATTAGTAGGTGCACTGATGCATAAGAGAAAGTCATTAGAAGTGTTTTTCAACATTGGCTTTTGATCAGGTGACTAGTAGCTTCGTAGAGACATTTACTTACATTGTTTTCTATATGAGATTCTGTTGCTATATTGAGAATGACACACATATAAAATGTGGAAAACTAGCTTGACCTTTCTATGACAAAAGGAAAAAAGCTCCATTAGTTCCCCGAATCTTGTCTTTATATTGTCAACTATGACGTAACAGAAGCACAGAATACTCTTTTAGCTTTAATAATCTATGCCAAGTTCAACTGTAGTGTTTGATTTAAGGTTATGACAAAAAGGATACTACTATGAAATAATACAGCTGGCGTGCCTTAAACTTTATGATTTACTTTTAGCAATAAGCATTAAATACTTTCTTTTTCCATGCAGACTGGCATTTTTAACATTTTAAGACTAAATTTATCTGTAGGGTGAAGTAAAACTCACAGTAAAATTTTATTGGATCGGATGGGGTGGACTGCTTAAGTGCCCCGAGTAGTATCTCTGCTGGAAGGATTCCTTGTTGCATGGGAATCATTTTACTAAACCCCAAGAAAACTCTGCAAGTTTAATTGGAAAGAGTTCCAACAAAACTTTAACTAGCATCTTGTTTTCTCAAACCTGCTTAAATAGGCTGTAGAAAAAGAAGTTGTGAACAGAAACCAAAGTAAGTTTGGTGGAAGAATTATGCTTCGAAAATGAACTTGCTTCTTTAGTTACTGGCTCTTTCTAGAGGCTCGATTGTTATGTAATATTACGCATTCCAGTATGATAATACTTCTCCAATCCAAAATGCCTGTGGTGACTGCCTAGTACCTTTGCTCTGCAGAAAAATGTCATGTTAAGTACATGCTATGACGTACAACCAAACAAGAGGAGGTAAAGTGGCTTTTGTAAAAATTTAGTGAAACAAAATACATCAACTTAATCAGGCCTGCTTCTGGCTATGTACGGACATGACATGCCATGCCAATTACATGAAGTTCCAGCTCAGCTAAGACTCCTGCTGACTAATTCAGTGTTGATTGTTTTCCGCTACATGGCTTTGAGTGCTTGTTAAGGCTGAGGAAAAAAAGGGAGAGGGGCAACAATTGTAGGAATTCTTTGCTTCCATCAAACTGTCTTATGATTGCCAGCAATTAGTTAAGCTCCTTGGCAGTAAAATGACAAGATGGGACTTGACCAAATACAATGTGTGGAGCGCATAGGCATCTGCCCCAGCTGAAAGACATTACAATGTTTGTTAACCTTAAGGGTCATTCCTGATTCACTTCTGCAGACAGAAAACAAGATTTATATAACACAGATCAATACAGCCCTAAGACTTTCGCCATTGAGGATGCTAGATTGAGGCACTTCTCTTTATCAGTTTACCATGACACTAATGTATTTTGCCTGTTTTGCCTGGGCAGTGATGAATCTGTTGGCAAGAGAAAACAAATAAGTTCTGTTGTTGAGAGACATGTTGTCTATGATTTGTCTCAGCAGACATGCCAACTTGCTGGCCAATTCATTTCCTATTTAATTTAAGTGGCATATCTGTCTTCCCCTTTCTGGTATGTCTTTTGTCTGCTGCACACCCATACTGGCATGGCAAGAGGCGCCTGCAGTAGATCTTTTCAGGTAAGACTGATATGTCTGAGGCACAAGCAAAGTAAAGAATCAGAATCCCTGACTCTTAGTATGGGATTTTTCGTAAATGATATTTTTCTCTCTATTTGCACTCTGAGGAAATCACTTTAATCATCTATTTCTGACAGATCACAGGGATTTATTTTGCATACCCTCATAACCCAGTACCCTTTGAAAATATGCCCTGTAATGTGCTGTACTGATGGGGGGGTGGTATATGATGCAGCGAAAGTTAACAATATTTTTTATTTGCAAGAGCAAGTTTTTAAAGATCTTATTTGCTTGGAAAATGAAATATGCATTTAGGGTAGTCTTTACTGGGCAGAGAGAAGCTGGGCACCTAAGGACTGAAAAATGAGTTCTGCTGATTTTGAGCCCAAATATTATCTGCAGCAGAAAATCCTTTCTCTTGCTTCAGAATGACAAATGCAATTCTACCTGTCCCAGGTTTGTCCTTCCTTCTTCAAAGCAATTAATTACACAGGAAGTTCATTGTTTCTGGAAATAGGACAATATATAAATTATATGTAAAAAGAATATATCTTCTTAAAAAACCCTCTAAAGTGAATGTATGTTGAATGAGCATTTCCTTTAAGAGGCCCTATATCTGGAGGGGTAGGAGCTTGTATCAGAGAGGGCTTTCTCAGCTGAATCCCCTTCAGCCCTGGAATTTTCTTACCCAGTTTGTTAACCTCTAGGGCAGGGTGCAGAGCCCATGTGCTCATTCAGGGCCAGATCCTGCCAGTCTTATTTATTTTGAGTGGTAGCATACTCCAAAGGCAGTTAGATCAACTCCAGTGGGACCATATGGTTCTACTCAAGGCAAGGAACAGTGGCAGAATCAGGGCCTTGGGCTTTTTCCAAAAATGCGTTAAATGTAACAGGCATTTTGTTTTGAGAACAATAATCTTCTTATAACTCTATCCTTGTTATTGTTGTGGTAATAGATTTTAGTAATTTTCATACCATGGGTAAGATAATCTTTTATGATTCAAGAGACTATGGCTGTGAGCACAAGTCTTCATAAACTGAATGATTAAATAAATAGAATATTTGAAATGCTAAAAAAGGGAGGGAGAGGAAAGGCAATCTTCAAGTGGTTCAAGCCTGACAACTTTTGCTAGCAAGTTTAACACATATTGCCAAGTACATCTACATCAGCACGTCTATTGTCCACCTACCACTGAGGTACTGTTTTACAGGATCATATGCTAGAGGAAGAAAAACTTTACTGAAGACAGGAAAGCATCGTAACTTAAAACTGTCAAACAGTACCATCATTTAGCAAGGACAGAATTCAAGCAGTGGAATAGTTAACATAAACCACACTTCTCAAATGTGTCAGCTAAATATCTGTGGCAGAACACATTAATTATAGCAGTCAGTTTACCTTTATCCTTCACAACATTTCTGATTAAAATTTCACACATTACAATGATATGTGTCTTTTCTACAAGCTATGAAATCTACTCAACGTCAATAAGTTCTTATTTTGTTATTGAAAGAGTTGATGTATGTATAAAAAAAAAAAGACTTTTGATCCCTGACAGCGAAATCAAAAACTTGACTTCTGTTTTGGATATAGTCATGCTACCTGCATGTATTATATGCCTGTGCAAAGCAATCATTAGTAGGATTGGATAAAAAGGAATGAAAAAAGTCCCTAACTTTGCTGCCAATAGAGGATATGTGATTTCAAATTTTATATTTGTTGAGCTTAATTAACCCATAGATTATGTTTTGAAAGGTATGTTCAATTAACTGAATCCCTCATGAGGAATTATATACAGGAAGAGATAATCACAACATTTATCTGGTTTACAAATGTATATGCTTAGGTTAAAAATGTTCTGGTTTTTTATTCCATAGAGATATAAAGATTGATAGAAAAATAATGTAAACCAATAATTGCAAATACTTACACAGTAATGTGCATAAAAAATTCCAATTATATTCATTATTAAGCATATAAAACTATTTTTATTGGTAGATAATTACTGATGAAAATCTCTTATTTAACATTTTATTTGCATCTAATTCAGGAATTCATATTTTAAAAAACGTTGCATGTTTACAACAAGGCGATCCACTGAGGCACATAAAGTATCTAAAGTATCTAAATCACTCTACAGAAATGTATCTCAGTGGAAAGAGGAGAGGCAGAGTGAAGGTCCAGTGTAAACCTTTGTAATTAAAGCATAAGCACTACTTGAATTCGGTTCATGTGTATTCTCCAAGCCAGCTGGATAAGCCTAGAAATACATTAAGCCAATCCAAAGGCAAATACATCCTGTGATGTACTGGTAATCTCCTGCATCGTCATGTACTTGTTGAAAATGAACGTGTGATTCCATGTGTAATAAGAGAAGTTTGACAAGGGAGCAAAATCATACACTGTCAAAACAAGTGTCTGGACTTTGCCTACACATATATTTTTTGTTAATATACTTGCTTCCAAAGTGACATTTATTTGGTAGGGCAGCACCACTCTTCCCTGACAATGCATTGACTATTTTGATTTCACTGAGAATAGTTTTGACTGCGAACATTTTCTTTTACTGAGACCGTTTCTCACTGACATAAATGAAATCTGATAGCCAAGGCAGGCTCTTGGCTTGGCAACAAGCCACTGGCTTGATTGTTGGAAGGATAGAGCAAAATGTTACAGAAGTAGTCCCGTGGGGAGAAATCACTCCTCTCTCAATGGCACCCTCTGAGGAGTGGCTGTGAGTGCCCCTCTCTGGCACGTCCCTCCCTTGCTGGATGGGCACTGAAGGGAAAGCTGGGCTGTGCTTGGGCTGTGCCCCTTGCTGGAGGACACAGCCCTAGGACACAGCACTGCTGGAAGGGAAGATGGCACCTACCACCTAAGAAAAATGCAGAGGTTGGAGAGCACTTGCTTTATGGAATTTTTAGGTTGAAGAGTCTCATTGGGGTTAGAGTGTCTAAGATGGCATATGAACATATTTCAGCATGGATGTCTACATCACTGCATTATAGGCAAGGCTGAACCTGGACAGCAGGCTAGTCCCCTGCTGTACTTATGCTACTGTAATACAAAAGGTAAAACAAGCTCTAACATTGTGTAAAGGCAGCTCTAAAGGGGATGCAACAGGATCGTGTCCCAGTCAGAGACTGATTATTACTCTATTTTACATTGAGTTTCATGGTCTGCAAAGTGAGGAAATAAAGGCCAAATCTTTGCCAAAAGAGCTGGAGAACGCCCTGGTGTAGTAATTACCAATATAGTGACTCCATCTCAGTCTCAAGGGCAGCTAATGTGCTATTCAGCTGAAAAATAAACAAGGTAGTTCTTAATCTTGCTGAAAGATAAAATGTTGCTTTCCTCTGTTCTACTATTGTCCCACTGATTGCTTCCAAGAAAATGCACAGGTTTTTGAAAGCATGTTAAGACTTTCATTTATAATGAGCTGAAGAAGGCCAGTGAGATAAAATCTCTTGTACAAACAATTCTTAAATAAAAATAGTTTAGGTAGAGTTCTTCATTCAGATCTCCTGGGAGTAATGTGTCCAAAGTAAATACCCTAAAGGCCTACCTTTTACCAAGTTCACAGTCTGTATTATCATCTCTCTATAAGGCATTGATGTTATAAATGCCTCTGAGTTTCAAATTAGGAATTTCATAGTGCAAATAATAAAGAATTTAGGTATAGAGTGATCCTCTGTTTCCCCACCTAATCAAGCCCAACCAGCTGAAGGAGTTGCTTTTGAGTTTTGCTGGATAAACCAATGTACGTTAAAACCTCTGCTTATGTGATCTTATAAATAACAGTACTAGAGAAAAACTTGATGAAACCTGGCGGTATCAGCATACAAAACTAAAATAAGCACTTCTTTTTTGTCTCATCACAATAGAAGGCATTTTCTGACAGGCAAATGAAGGTATAGCATCCCAAGTCTACCCCGTTGACAATGTGTAAGAGCGTGCTTCCTAAAGAGATTAAAATTTCATGCAGAAAGATGAGCATTTTATTATGATAATATTTTTTCCACAATAACTGTCTCTGGACATTCCTGACACTCACCCTGTGAGTCTACAGAATTTGGAGATAATCTGAACTAATTTTAAAGAGGAATGTGGTTTCATCTCCCTGGGAGTACTACCCTTCCCAAATTATTCAAATGCTTTACATAACCCATAGCAATAGGAGCCATAAGTGTTAGGTGCTCTTGTGCACCAGCATGACATCATCCAAACTTTCAACACCAATTTAAACTTAGAAAAAATCCAAACATTTTCAACATGCAAAACACATTGGTCGGGGATTTTAAACAGCCATTGTATTTGTGAAATTATAAGGCTCTGAGGGCACTTTTGGAGCGCCAATAGGGTGGGCTGTTTTGAGGCCTCCCCTTCTTGTCTCCCTCCTAAAACCCCTGGTCCCTCTAGTGTCTCTGCCACATACCAGGGAGTCAGAGTGAGTTCAAAACTGGACCCGCCTGTGTTCACGTTTTGAACACCATTTATGTTTACCTCGTTTCAGAATGCATGTGTTTATTTTTACAAGAGAAGATGATCATGAAATAGAGGTGTGAAAATTTAGATAGCAGCTGATTAGTTTTAGTCAGACTGTTACACAGCATAATGGATTTTCAGCTTTCTCTATTCTTTATCCTCTGACTTCAGGCAATTATTTAGTGCTGGAAGAACGAGTTCTTGGTCACAATTTCATGACATAGAATGCACACGTAGGACCACACCAATTAATTGAATTTATATAAAAATGTTTATTCAATTTTAATTAGATTGAGCTATGTTGTGGCCATATTCAATTCACTTAAGCAGTGGCTTCTCAGTTTCATTGTTTTATTACAGTGTATACATTGCTGCCTACTTGTCCCAATTCTTACAAAAAAGGAAAATATGCCTCATGCTCCAGATAGCTTATAATAAACTCAAAAGGCCAGGTTGATGTCAAAGGGAAATGTGGAAGTAATATTTGGTATCCTGCCCACTGGGTTAAGCTGGAAAATGGAGGAACAGCCCCTAAATTCTCCATCCCACTGAAAAATGACCCTTTCTGCAGCTCAGTGACTACAGCTGCAGCAATGCCCCTTCTCTATTTATGCTGAGCAGTGGAACTACATAAAAGCTTCCCCCCAGGTTTTTCCTGTGTCTCTCCTATCTTCTGCCTCCCAGCACAGGATTCCTCTGGCAATGCTACCTAAAGTGTAGGTAGCAGTTTACAGCAACTGCCTAAATGTTATGTCTTACTCTAATCTGGGAAAACCTGGGCTGGAACAGAGTTTCTGCAGATCTAATATGCAGGTTTCTTCTTGTGCAGGTGCCAGGGTGGATCATGGCATAGGGAATAATAGGAGTCCAATTTGAAAGTGATTCTCTCCAAAGAATGACGTACGCTAACACATTTTTGTGTTCTGTGAAACAGTTTTTTACTCTTCATTTACATTTGGAATATTGCTGTATGCACTATTAGTCTTCAGCCAGCAAAAAAATTATTGTCTACCTTTCTTAACTCTTACCCAGAACTCTCATTTTAATGGGAAAAAGATCTATTGCAATCTGTTATGTTGATTAGATTTACTGTTAAGGCAACTAAAGTGCACAATTGTTTATTTGTTTGTTCTTTCAGTGTAAACATTGACTGGGTTGTTAGCTCTGTTTCTTATTAAGGTTTCCCAGCAAGTCCCTTTCTAAAACTCTGTTTCCCAAGTGTTTGCCAAATTTGAACCATCTGAGGTGCATTTAGCTATGACAACGTCTCAGAAAATTTGGATGTTTCAAGAATATTGTTAGGGGAAAAAAAAAAAAAAAAAAAGAACAAAAATGCTGGTGAAATCTGGCAAGTTCCTTTCCTTGCAGATCCATCAACCTCGTATTTCAGAATAGCAACTTGAAATTTGGCAGGGAGGCGGCCTTCCCTATCCCTGTGAAAATCTGGCCGTGCTGTAAGCCTCGAAGAGTCACAGTCGCACATGGTGGGAGACTCCGTCCATGGCAGCGGCGGAGTCCCGGCGGGCGCTGCCCACCCGCGGTGCCCACCCAGGGTCCCCACCCGCGGTGCCCACCCGCGGTCCCCACCCGCGGTCCCCACCCGCGGTGCCCACTTGCGCTGCCCACCCGCGGTGCCCACCCACGGTCCCCACCCACGGTCCCCACCCGCGGTCCCCACCCGCGGTGCCCACTTGCGCTGCCCACCCGCGGTCCGCGCTGTCCCCGCAGCCGCGCCCGGCACGGGAGCGGGGCTGGCCCGGGGCTGGCAGCCACCCGCCTGTCGGGGCTGCGTTCGCACACCGCGACATGCGGCGCTGAGCGGCACCCGGGCAGCGCGGAGGAAGCTGTCTAATTAAAATTCAAAGGTAACAAAGCCGAAGCAGAGAGGGAAATAAAGTATGGGACTGGTACGGGGAAGCTGGTGAAACTGGGAGGGACTGGACAAGGAAATTATGTTCACTGTTGGTGATTTAGATTTAATTAGCTGATTTCCCCCCTTCCAATTCCAATTCCCAGCACCTCCTGTCAGTTATAAAAACAAGTCCATTTGGTTCATTAAAAATGTGTGTTTCTGTACATTGAGGCATTTGGGAGTTCTTAGAATAAAAGATCATGGAGAATATATTTTGAATTTTTAATAATGAGATCCCTTTCATCATGTTCAGTGATGGACTGAAATCATTCTAAAGTTGAAATTAAATGTGAAGGTGGGGGGCTAAAAATTGTTTCCTACTTGGCTACCATTGCACTTATGGTTGGGTATTACTTCACTCAAGAAACGTCTTTCAGTGCTACAGTGTTTCAGAAACAAGGAACTCAATTCACCAATTTAGTGGAAGGCATGAATTTTATTTATTTCTGAGAGGAATTTCTGTTTCTTTGATGAACACAGACTTTCCTGCCTTTCAGATATATGAAAAATAGGCTTTAATTTTCCATGGGTTGCTCTGCGAAACACCTGGGGTTTGTTTCTCAAACAAAAAGAAAGCACCATAAATGCCACATATTTAGTTATTTAAAATCATGCTACAGCATGTCATTCAGATTCACTAACTTCAGCCTGATTTAATAGTGCTTGAAAAACATGAATTTCACTTCAACTTAATTAAACAGAGGCATAAGCATTTCAGGAATGATTTTGATGCAGTCTGGACACTTGAAGCCTCATTGTAATCTTACACACAAATGAGCATGCAAAATGTCACTTGAAAGGCAGAGATTTAGATACCTAAGTTGTAGAGGCAATTATCCATTTGTGTACATCAGTGCTATGTTTAAGAATACAAAATATTTGTGTGTATTCACTGAAGACCCATTGGGAGAAAAGAGCTCTTGAAAGTAATTTTCAAGCCTTTATTTAAAATGCAGAACAATTAATTTGAAACTCAGGATTTTGAAATGCTGATAGCAGAAAATCAACATTTTCTATTAGTTAAATAGGACAATAGGAATCAGAAAATCAGAGTGCAGCATTGTGTGTATGTTTGCATGATTAACTTATTTATTCAGTTTGAAATAAAGAGGGGAAAAGGATGTCAGGTAATATGCCAAATTTCATTGTAAAGAAGTTTTTATCATATGATTTTCTAAGCTCTTGATGGCTCTTTGGATTCATTTTACTGCTGCCATTAATACAGCTAGAGGAGATAAAAATGAAAGATGTTCCTATTATAAATAGAGCTATTTTGCAAACACAGTCCCCCCAGCCACACTTTCAGCCACACCTGGGGAAGATGCAACACGATAGTGATGGGACAAACTCAGTTATGCTACAGACATTTGAAAATTACACTGGCTTTTTCCACATATTACCATGTAGCTCTGTCTCTGTTACCTGGACCAGAAATATTTTGTTTCACTAGATCCCAATCTTGTAAGACAGCCCTGTCATTTTAATTTGTCACTCTTTGTATACTGCATCGCACAGGAGTCTCGTTGCCCCAGCCGAGTGCCATAGGCCACTGCTCAGAAGAGAAACCTGTCATGGGGGATAGCAAAGGTAAACACCACAAAACAGAGAGTTTATGGCTGAAATCACTTCCCAGGGCTCCATGCCCACAGGCCTCACAGGTGGTGTAATCACCTATGGCTGGGTTGGAAAGATCCATGATTTCAGCTGAGAGGTAGGCACATGTCCCTCCCACTGTCCCCTGCCTCTGCCACGGTCACTGTGCAGCCATGTCACTCAAGGGAGGTAGCAGGAGGGAACTGAAAATGAAATTAAAGTATTGATGGTAGGAAGAGAAGTTGTGATTGACATGATGCCTGAAAATAGCTCCAGGATCTCTGAAGTAGAGTTGACAGCAAAAGAAAAGGTCTGGGAGAAAAACCAAACAGACTAGGGATGATCACACATCTCTGAAACAACCAAGTGATCACAGATCACTGGTGAGAGAAGTTCCAAGCCTTTCTCCAAAGCAGGAGCCAGCACAAAACTAACACCACCATGGTTCTTTCAGGTTTTTCCTGTTACTCTTAACAGTAAATTGTGGAAGTTAAAGGAAGTCAAGAAAGCAAAATTTCATAGCATGTTTGCTTCTTAAAAATTGAGAGGTGAAACACAGATCTTTCCCTGTCGTGGATTTTTGGTTTACCCTTTAGTCCACCCCCATTGAAGCAATTAATCAAAATAAATGAGGCAGTAAATGTCTGACATTAGCTGACTTCAGACTGCAACATACTAACTGTCTTCAGGAATTCCATTAACCACACTGCGCAGACCACACTGTGGGTTGTACTCCCATATCTTCAGGAGTCTAAACAGTATTTTGAAGTCTGTTTTATTGGTAAACCACTGATTAGAAAAAGAGAATAGCTTATCTTTGGTTTTATTGGTTATGATTTGTGGAATCTCTATGTGGCTATGCAGATGTAATAAGATTCAAGGTGGTGTTATTAATTGCCATCTGTACCAAGCCTTTCCTTACATTTTGTGAGAGGAGGGCCATCCTGTAAACAGATGTAAATCAAAGAATCAGAGTGAAAACACCCCAAACCTAGGGATTAGTAAAGTCTTGATTGTAAAAATTGTGAATTTACTGTGAACCATAAGAAAACCCAACATATTCCAATAGATCCAAAATAGATTCCAAAGATAGATTGGAATCTAATAGATTCCAAAGCACCTTATCAAGGGCAATGGCTAACACAAATTTGGAAAGATGAAACTTAGAGGGAAAGGGTTCTATTTAGGAGGCATTCCAAAAAACTGGAGACAGGATTTTCTGTGAATAATATAAAAGAGCTATGCTAGTTAGGCGTGGTCATGTAATTTTGAGATAATTTGGCTAGATTTGACTAAAACTCTTCATTGCTGAAGTGTGCAGGTGGGATTTCTGCCTGCCTGTCCTCAAATCATCTTTTGTATGTCATATGGTTCTCTCAGAGCAATGTAAGCAGGAGATAGCTACAAAGTACCTACAAGGGCTTCAGCTGTCAGAGAGCTGATCTCAGCCTTTTGAGAAAGCCCACAGCATGAGCACAGGCTATTTTCTCCTTCCTGTTCATGGGTGGTTTGGCTTTATTAGATACTCATCCCAGAAAAGAAAAGGGGAAAAAAAAGAGGCATCAAACAAACAAGATTTTTTCTTTATTTCTTCTCCAAAATTGGTCCCTGGACTTTTGCTATAAGCTTTGTCCTCCAGAAGAGCCTTCAAATCCTTAGAGCACTTAATAAGATCTCCCTGCTAATATGACTTCAAAGTTATTAAAGAGAATTTCTGTGCAAGGTTTAAAAGCCTGGTATAAGGATGACTCAGCAGTGTCCTTATGCAGATTCCTAGGATCACTGTCCTTTTATAGCAACTAATTATGGAAAAATTTCTGAGATTTACTGAGTGTTTAGGAGTTTTCAGTATCCATTCAAAGGGGTAATTTGGCAAATTTTGCCAAACAAATTATAGCATTAGGAAAGGCATGAAAATTAGTGAAGAACTGGTGAACACCAAGTTTGGAAATGGATTAAGTAGATGTTGAAATGAGAACTTCAACTCCTATTTTACAAATAGGGGAAAAGAAGCAAATAATTTTAGTGATTTCATTGAGGTTACAAACGAAGTTACTAGCAGGACGAAGATTCGTAGCCAGGGGGAATTTGACATGAAATGGTATTTCATTTCAATAAGAATTAGCTAATCAATTAACACACCCCATGGCCCTTGTGGCACACCGTGGCCATGGACACCATGGCCATGGCAGCTCGTCTGCTGCTGCCAGCCCATTGCAGCCTCTGCCAGCTTGTGTCCCAGGGAACAGTGATGTGCTGGCTGCCATCTGTAAAGCATTACCTGAACAGGAAAGGCACTGTGCTATGTGACATCCCAGTAGAGCCAAGTCTCTCGTGTCAGGATACAGGGAACCTGCATGACCAGCTAGTCCACCTGCACAGGATGGTGTGGGTCACTCCACTGCAAACAGGGAGCTCCAAGCAGAGACTGAGTGAAGCTGCCCAGGGACTCAGTAGCTCATCTGTCTTTCAAGTGTGTGCCATGGGGGCCGTGGTGGGCTACAGACAACGCAATGCTCTGTGCACCTTTCAGAGCCAGCACCAAGCCTGGATCCACTGCTTCTCCTCCAGGACCTCCCTGCACATCCCAGCTCTTTGGCTCCCCTGTAATTCCATCATTGATGAAACCATTCTGTGCTGCACCATTCCTCTGCCTCAAGTGCAGCACGTGCTGCCAACACCAGCTCTCATTTAACTCATTTGCAGATGTCCTCCCAGTGCTTGGAGGATTTTCTTCATCTGGCTTAGTTTGCTTTTTAACTCTGAGCGCAAGATCTAAAAGACAGAAAAGAAATACCCTCTTTCAAAAAGGTTGAGTGTATCCTACCTCCCTTTCCCACAGATCCATGTCCCTCTCCCATGCTGCCGGTGGCCAGAGGGGTGCTCTGCTCGCTGCATCTGGCTCTCAGCAGCAGCCTGAGCAGGGCTGGCTGCGACTGACACAGCCCTCCTGGGTCATGTCCCTTCAGACCCTGGATATAAATATCCCTACCAGAGGTTTGATAACTTCTCTACTGGAGAAAAAGCAAAAGAAATGCCCTATCTTCATATCCATCCTCCCTGTCCAAAGACTTTTTGAAAAGCAGACCAGGAGCTGTCCTAAACACCTCCTGGGTTTCCATCTCCATTCACCTCTCTTACATTTCATGCACTGTAACTATTAGGCATTGATGCTGCTTTTTGTTTGTGTTTTTTTTTTTTTTTGCAATTGAGAACTATATTATATAAATATAATGAACATGGCAAAATACTAAATGATTAGCTGTTTGTTTGTACACCTATGAAACATTCTGTAATGGAATTAGGCTGAATCCCTAAAGAGTCATTAACTTGCATTATATTGAAGTATTTATTATTGTGGCATATGTAATGGATAATATTTGTTTACATTTTTAATTACTCACATTTTCAGCCAAGAAAATCTCGAAGGATAATGTCTCATTTACAAGTGTCCTGGCAAAAGACAGCATAATGTAGTCACACATTACCAACAATTCCATGACAACTACGCATTGGTTTAAATATGAATTTCAAGTACAGACATAATTATGGTAAACAAAAAAAAAAATGATAACACCATATATCTGTGTATTAAAAAAAAAAACAGAAAAACTTTAATTAAGCAAACTTTTCTATAGCTGCTGTGGATATTGAGCTTGTTCCATGGCCCAGTGAAGTCAAAAGAAAAAAATTCCATTTTTATCCACAGTGTCCAAGCCGAGACTACAAATAATGTAACAAGTATGTGGCAATTTGTACCTTCAAAATTTCACAATTAATTGAGTTCTATGATTAGGCTGAGGAAAACATTTTTTTTTTCACAGAAAGTGAATAACTAAATAAAAAGAAAGAAAATTTAATTGAAAACCTTCAATTTTTCAAAGTTTCTTCAGGAGCTTTCAGTAATGTGTGCTTGGATGATAACCTCTCCTTATCAGAATCAGCCAAGGGATGAGCTATATTAGCCTGAGACTTAGATCAGCCATGATGTATTTTTGGTGAGATTCTCAGAAATATTCTTCACAAAGCTTAATGTCAGTTAGAAAATGGATCCAGCAGTAGTGAATGACCCATTGTCTCCATCCTTGTTCACTGCAATTCCAATTTGTATCATTTCAATGTTCTTCAAGCACACTATTTGCAATAATCTGTAGAAAAAAACCCCTCGGGTTCTTACATAGAAAATAATTATTTCTATTTTTTATGGAGACCCATCAAGAATGAAACAGAGAATTTCATCCTAAAACCAGTAAGAATATATACATTTTAGTAGAAGCATCATGAGGATTAGAATTTTGGAATACATCCTGCAAGTGAGCTGAACAACAGCTTCACTTCTTCTTGGTAGTTCTTTCTAGACGTTGTAGAAGATTCAGTCTCATTTATAGTATTCTGCCTGAGGGGTGTTGCCATATGACAATAAGACAATATTTTGTTCTTAGCACTGTGTTAAACATACAACCAAAAACAAGAAGGTAAACTATATATTTGACCTTTGCAAAGCTCTTTTTAGGCAGTAGAAGCCCTTAAATCCTTCTCAAGGCATCATCAGAACTTAGAAAAATTCAGCCTAGCAAGCCAAAAATTGTTAGCTGTTTACAATCTTTTCAATTCTTCTTGCAATAAAGATTTTCTGATTTCTCACAATGGCTTTCTTTGCAGCTAAACCTCATAATATTTGATTGAAAATGTTGTTGCTGTCCTTTAAACCTTTCATAGATTGGCAACCTTCTTTGAAAGTCCCATTTCATTTATTGGAACAGGCTTCCTAGGGAAGTGATTGAGTCACCATCTCATTTTTTCTTCTGGTGACAAAATGTACTTTGTTATTTATCTGGGCTACCAAACCAGTCAGTTATTTAGCATTTTTATAATGTATTTTTGGTCTTTACATAGAGAAGTGGACCTGTGTAACTGAAATATATTTGCAGGAAACCCTTTCTTCATTAACTGGTTGCAGTTTTTGAAATAAAATAGCCTAGCAGAACAAAACACAAAGCATTCCTATCATGGTTTGAATAAAAAAATCCATGCACCAAGTTTGTATCATAGTGACTGTAGTGGAAGGAGTATATGCCATGCTACTTAATATCTTTGAAACCATACTCACGTCTTTAAAAGAATGTGTAAATCTCTCTCTAATTAATTGTAACGGAGTTTAGTTTGCCCATTGAGAGGAGCATAAACCCTTTAATTGCTACATTCTAGAAGTCTCCGAGTCCCCAGCCACCAGTAACCATTTGATGTGTATCATGTCAAATGCGATGCTTCAAAATTAGTTTGATTAAAAATACATAAAGTTAATGAATTGTCAAAAACCCAATGTTCTTTAGAAGGCACAGTTTTAAAAAGATGTCTATTTTAATCTTCATAATATAACTGTCTCTGGTATTTCTGTAATTTGGTAATGCTTCCAGACACATTCACGGTGGTCATCTTTGATCATATAAATTCAAGAGATTCCAAGGCTTTTTCAATTTACATAAAAAACAAAGAAAGCATTGTCAGAAATCCCCAAATATGCATTTTGAATCAAGTTTCACCTAACTGCTGTACAAAGACTCAGTGTCTTGATGCTAATTTATTGAAAATGCCTTGGCCTTTAGGAATTTCCCATTGGCACTTAGTGGAGCTGAGCTCAAAGTGGCAATGGCAAAAAACAGCCATCAAAACTGTGTTCATGCTGACATCTAAGTTCTAGTGCTCAAATTATGAGTGCCTTGAAACAAAATACTGCAGAAGGCAAAATAAAGCATAAATGCTTTAGGTGCCAAGATTTCACTTGAAAAGGGGACAGGGGAAAATAAGTTTGGGGCTTTTAGTGAAATCAAATGTACTAAAGACTTAGCACCAAAAAAGGATTTAACGATAGATATAAAAGTTTTGATGTTTTATGCACAGCTCTAAAGTCAGTGTTTTATAGCTATAATTTTTGCATATACATAACCATATTTAGATTTGGACATATGGTCTGTAAATAACATATGTAAGCTGGATCGTTGAGTGAGATGATTTTTTTCCTGCTGAATGTACGTGTTTATTTTATGAGCAGAGACGTGAAAAGTTCATTCACGTCAAAATGTGTTGCTAAGTATAAACATGCTGCTTCACTTTAGGCAGGATCAGGAAAGACCCTGGGTGTGTAATCTCTGAATTGACTCTATGCTGATGTTGCCCAGGTTTTGTATTACTAAACTATGGCTCACAACAACAACAAAAATTTAACCTTTAAATAGAGGCACCAAAATAATTTAAAACAGATTGGAGGGTTTAAAGGGCTCCAAGAATAAGCAGCTCATATTTCAGTTCCTCCCCTCTAGGGCCTACCTATTTGGTGTTCAGAGTTCATCTCATATTGCAGCTGCTTATGTTCACATTTTCTGCACTGTGTGGATGAAATTTCCAAGGAAAAAAATAAAAACAACAAAAAACCTAAAATATACAACATTAAAAATATCTTCCCTAAAACAATGGTTTGGCTGTTATTGGGCAGGGAATAGGACAAATCACCCAGAGGCTTTTAAGTAAGAGCAGGGGAAAGAAAATACCCAGAAAAGAGTGAGAAAATGTGGAGATTTTAAAGGGACTTTTGGTTTCAGGGGACATTTTTTATTCAAAGTTCTTCCAGGTTATGGAGCCCATTACTTTTTTTTTCTTTTATTAAAAAATTCTTTGTAATTCATTTAGACTTTCTTGCCACTGGGCACAGACAGATACCAACAAGAAACAACGGCACTCTGTATTTATCACTTTATTCTGTTTTACAGTGTATCTCTGATTATGGAAACAATACATTTTTTGCACCTTCCTTTGGTTACTATTTGTCAAGAGTACCCTTTATAAACAATATATTTTCCCATTTCAATAAAAGGCTAGAGCTGCACTAAATGCATAAGATGGGATTTGAAACAAAAACCCATCAGACTGCTAAAATAAGGTTACAAGGCCTTCATTTCTACAACACCATCTTATGAGTTAAAAAGCCTTCCATCCACTACATTTTCCAGCCCTGCTATTCAAATGTAAAAGCCATATATCTATTTAATTAATGAATAAATTTCACTCCTTTCACCAGAATGTCTTGCCATGTAGTCCTGCAACCAAAGTGATTGCTGTTGCAAACATCCCACTCATACCAAACAATTTGTACTAAATAACCAGGCTCTGAGGACACTTTCTTCCTTGTGAATAATCTATTCCATTTTTCTTTAGCCAGTACTTATGCATATGTAAAGGTATTATTATGAAGGACCCAACATCCTTTGATGACTGAGGAAAATCTGCCCCCTTTGAAGTCTATGTGAATTTTCTTTTTCAGCTGCAGCAGGGGGAACCTCACCCCATCTGTCTAAGTCTCCCTAAGTAATTCACATGGCTTGGGTCCAAACAGAGGTGAGCACTGTGAGCATTCAACAGTGAATGGTAACCTCACTGGTTGCTATAACTGGATCCAGCTGTAAATCCCAAAAGGTCAATATAGTCGTAGCTTCTCATAGGGTCGTTTCCTCTAGCCTGCCTAGAGACCTCTGTATTTCTCTTCTGCTGTACCTCCCACACTCTTCTTGAAGTAGGGAAGAATTTTCATTATTTGAGGAAGCAATCCTTCTGACTCCTTTCAAGGCTAGCCCAACGAGGCATGGCTGTCATTACTGAGGTACCCAGAACCTGTCCTGTGGATTTAACAGTGAAAACACCAAGGACTTGCTTTCCTTTTCAACTCTTCTACTCATTGCTTCAGAAATGTCTTCCTTCTGACTTGCATTAATAGAGTGAAACATGCAGACCAGGAAAACTAATCTACAGTAATAATGTTTTAATTAATAATTAGATACAGCTTGTTCTCTCAAGATGAAAATATTTCCATTATGACTAAATCTTTATTCTAGAGAAGAATTAAATATCATTAATTGTGTTCTGAACCATCAAGAGAATACAAAAATCAGGTGTTTAACAGAGTAAGTCTTCCAACAAAGCAAAAGTGTACTTCTGCAGTGTGTCAGTGGAAAGGGAGTACAAATTCTCATTACACACAATAAGGCCAGTTCAGTTGTTTCAGCTCTTCTTCCAGGGCCAGATATCTCCAGACATCAAAACTGGCTTGCTTACATATTCCCCTGAAACTTGTATGTAGTGTGTCTAATATTTCCTAGATCATGTCTATACTATGTCAGCTCTTAGCAACTGACTTCAAATATGATTTGCTACCATATGAAACTGGGATTTGCATCTGACTTTAAATTCAGCACTAGTTTCAGAGGAGTATCATACGAGAGTCAGCTAATCTCATTTCACTTTCAGTGTTTCTAGATGTCTGGCTGAAGATTAAAACAGTCATGAAAGCAGCTGCAGAACTAAGCAATCACAATAGCACTAACCAAGTTTATTCTTGATCTGCAATATCATTAGAAAATTTGGGGGATTAGTGTTCATTACATATGGTACATATTTGTTTTTATTTTCTACGTACTTATCTGAAAGGTTAATGAAAATGCAGATGCAATGGTTCCTTTATATGGGTTTACCTTCCACGAGTGCCAGTTTTCAGACTAATTGATTATGTCAGAAGCTCTATAAATATCAATAGCATATGGAAAGGTTAAGCCGAGGTCTCCACATAACTGGATTCATACTCTTTATTGATGGTACAACCATTATCCAACCATAATGGAAGTGCTTTGAGTGTGAAATAGAGTAGAACATTGGATAATTTTCACCAACGACTGACTGGAGGAATCAAACTGAATGACTGACTTCTGCAAACTAATGAACAAATGTATGATGTACAATGTGTAAACTAAAACCAGAATTTAAAAAAATCAAGAATAATTTATAATTAAATGTATGTAATCATTGCTTTGTCAGTGGGAGTTTAATACTATTTAATATGCTCTTCAATCTCCTCTGAGATAAACAGTAGGAGACTGTATTAGAATGACATCTTGCAAATAAGAGAAAGTAGTTGACAACCTGTTAGTTTTCCCTAACAGAACTAAAGATCCTTTCTAGCTTGGAAGAACATTAGGAGTCTAAATCTAGTTCTAAATCAGAATTTGATTGTGTTATCTTTTTTAGGATGTTAAAAGCAATTTTTCTGAATGGCTTTATTGTTCTCTGTTAGTTTTTCTCCTTTATTACCTCTGGTGGGGTTTTTTGGTACAATACAGAGGAGTCAATCCAATCCCCAAGTGTCATTTCCCTTACAGCTCTGGATAGCAAAGAAAGCCTGAAAACAGTGTGACATTGTGGCATTCCCACTGCCATCACTCCACGTGGTGGTAGTGCAGGAGGGGTATTGCAGGTTCACCAGTTGTTACCAAGAAAGCTGGATTGATTTATTAGAAGTTTGAGTAGTTACTGATGTATGTATGTTCTACATGCTGTGGAACAACTGGGGAGTCATATTCAGTCTGCTACGTGGAGCCATAACCCCATTTTCACACTCAAGGCTAGATTGCACTTGGACTGTTCACCTGCCACTCTGTTCTTTCCTCCTCAGAAATGATCCCTTTGTCCAGCAGGTTTTGCAAGAAGTGCCAAGACTGTGCTTCATTGCAAATAATAATTTTAAAACTACAGAGTAGTGCTTTGAAAATAAAATCACTGTAAACATGCCAAAGTTTTTTAACCAGCTGAAAAATGCAGCTAAAAATCCTGCATATTTTCACATCTGGACTGCCTATTTCAGTAAGAGGTATGGGACAGTGGTTCAGCTGTTTGCATTAGAAATGAAAAGATCTGCTCTTTTCTCAGTAGTCAGTACATTTTCTTCTCATAGAAAAAGTACATGACATCAATTGCAATTCATTTTACTGTGTTTTTCTCTGATGAGTGTGCTTAGACCTCAGATTGTATCCCTTTGCCATATAAATTTCCCTTAAATTTAGTATATAGCAGCATTAGGAAGGAAATGCTGCCTTCTTTTGGTTTTGAAATATTGCTAGAGAGAATTTAGGGGAAAACTAGGTATAATCAATTCCATCTTTAACATCTGTTTCTAACTGCATGAAGCTTTGTGTGCGAGTAAAATTCTCCCATACTGGTGAAAGCAACAGTAAAATTCCTTTTGAGTTTATCCCAATTGATCAGGCTATTCCTGTAGGACTAGACTTCTCCACCTTCACTTGATCATGATCCACACTCCACGTGATCTGGCCCAAATCAATGTGCAGGAAGATATACTTCACTCTGACCCCTGATTCTCAAAAATCTACTGTGCCATCCAATTGATACAGTTTATCTCTATCTTGGAGAGATTGGTTTCTCCTACAGTTGAGAAGTCATGAGTGACTTTATGCCAGATTTACTTTTATCACTTGCTAAGCATTGTCTACATCAGCCTTTGAGCTTTATCAGCTAAGCACCAATGAGGTGACCCCGGCTGGACTATTTGCATGAGCAGGACAAACTGCTGCAAGCTGTGATATGTGCAGCCCATTACCCTGTCTGGGCAGGAGGTGACCCACATCAGCTGGGAGCAGCTTTGGGCACACTGTTGAGTAGAAGCAGCAACTCACGGGCCGGTTCCAATAGGGAAAATGCAGGAAAATCTTGATGAAAATCATGGCTACAGATGTTTCAACATTCCTTGTGTCCAAATTTTCACTGGCTCTTTACAACCATTAAGGTGAGAATTTACAGCGGACACATAGGGGAAAAATAAAGAGAGCTATCTTTCCTACTGCTAAGAGTGAGGTGGGGGGAACATCTTCCAGCTTTTGACATGAATATAATATGATATTCTTGATGATTGTCATCCAGACCAGTCAAAAATGAAAGGTCAAATCCAATTCATTTTAGTCATGTAAAGAACCCTATAAAGTCAGTTTGACTAATGTTCTTCAGGGAGAGAAATTTAGCTTTGAGCATTATCTGGAGCAAAAGGAAGTGTAAAGCCATTGCTTTCTCAGAATTGCTGTTAAGGACGCTAAAAAAAGCTTTAAAAATGACTTTGAATTGCTTCAGTTAAAAAAGTGTTAGAGTTTGACTGAAGTAGCTGAAGAGTACATTAAGACCCAGATTTTCCTGAGGTCCAGCAAAGACTTAATCCCAGTAGTACACCATGCACTCTCAAGACAAATAGTATGGTCCTGTGTAGACTGGTGCTTCGTCCACCCTCTAAATGGAAGAAAGCTGCTGATAATTACTTCTAAGTCACAAAACTACACAAATTATCTCTAAAAAACCCAGCATAAACAAAATGCTGTTTTATTAAATGCACTACTTTTTTTCCAGTGAGAAAAGTGAAGGTCATGCGAATAGTAATTTCTTTTTCAAATTTTGAAAATAACATAAAGCTATTGCTATGACATGAGTCACTTGATTTCTGGAAGCACCTCCAAATCCTCATAAATAGATAATACAGTGCCTATGTTGTTGTGAGAATGTCCCTGCTTATGAACTGTGCTTAAATTACCTTGTTCTACCCCAATTAGATTCACAACATACCTATATTGCAAAAAGCTGTTTTCTCTCTCAATTAGCTGAAAAGGATTAGACACACTGATAGATAGTACTAAATGCTAATGGGTCAGATCCTAAAGCCATTACATTGTTTTCATGCTGCATTCTGCTGGCATTGATTTCACTGGAGTGCTGAGGAAAACCTGAATATGAACATCAGTATGCAGCTCAATATTTTATGGGTTTTCTTGTCTTGGCTTTTAAAAATATTCTCCCTCTGCCATTCTTTAGCCAGAAGAGCAAAAAGAGCTAGTTCCAGCCCTGACTTCAAAAAAAAAGGCTGAGTGACAGTACAGAGGCTTGAGGAAATCACAAGTTTATATGTGGGCTTTTTTATAGTATCTAATGGCAAAATTAAAATTAGTTCCCAATTAAAAGAGAAAAGTACAAGTACAATCTGAGAACAGAAGATAAAGGGTGCCATGAAGAGAAGATTATTAAGCAGCATAGTATAACAGGACCCCAGGTGCAGAAGGGCCTCATTATACTCACATTCTTGTGCTGCAACATACGGATGTACAGTAAACCAAGAAAAAAAAATATTCCAAAGGACACTTTTACACAGTGGCTACATTTGAGATGAGTACATGTTTTTTGAAGACAGACCATAACAACTTGGTTTTTACTTCCAAAATACAGTGGCACATTAATTGCTTGATCAGCCAAATGAAACTAAATGTAATTAAGACTAGTGTGGGGTTAATTTGGTCCATAATTATGTTATATAAAGTAAATGAAAATTGTTTCCTTCCTAAATTGCAATTCATTACAATTACAGATATTAAAATAAGATACTATAAAATTACATGAAGCATGTACACATTAATAGCCATTAGTAATAGCTTGATATTTCTATCCGAGCAACAGTTTATTAGAATGCCAAAAGGTTATATTTGACAACTCACACGACTGATTTTTTTACTCATCCTTTCTCTTCCTCTAAGAAATTCAGTCTTCTTACACACAAAACATATGGCATGTCATATTTGTGCATGTTAGGCATATTAGTTTTAGTCTAAGATTTGTTTTAACAATATTGCTTGCTGTTCATTAAAATACTCAGGTTTGACAGCTGTCTCTCTGGAACAAGCCACACCAGTCTTGGTGGAGAGGAGCTGCCTCTCCCAGCACAATACAGTGCTTTGTTTCAGGCACAAGAACTTCTTGGCAGTAGGCAAATGCAGACTTAGATCCTTTTGCCTCCCATTTAACTTAAGCATAAATTTAAAGCTCAGCCCATGCTTAATGGTTTTGCTATGCTTTAGTAGCTTTTTACAAGGACTTGAGTATTTTGTAGAATTGGAGCCACTGGCTCTATACACTGAAATCAATGGCAATGGTCATGGTGTGCAGGGTCTGACCTGTACCTCTTATGAGACGAAATATCCCTAGGTATTGCTACAAAGAATTGCAAACTTCAGGGTATCACATTTTGACCACACTTGTGAATTGATTTCCCACTGTTTCTTTTTCTGAAATTTTTCCTTTCAGGGACAGAAAATGTCTAGCAACAACATTTTAATATCAGACAAAAAGAGTGACAAAGCAGTGCTTTTGAAATCATAACATCCATGTGATTTTTGAGCTGGTGCTGAATGATGGACACTAGAAATATATGTGGTATTTTAAGTTCTTGTATACATCAGATAAAAAAACTACAGGCGCAATAATAATTTTTATGCACCTAGGAGACTGACTGAAATGAGAGGACAAATAGGAAATGCAGGATGAATCTTGTTGTTAAGGTCCTTCAACTCCAACATGACCACATTTAGTGTCAAAGACATGAAATCTCTAACTGCATTGCACAGCTGGGTATCACATTTAACCACAAGGATTAGGATGTAATCCTGTGATTTCTGAACATCCTGAATTTCTGAAGTACTTCATACTTGCAGACTCAGGATTTTATGTTCCTTGAAAAGTGGTGAGCAGATAAGTTTTATTCAAATGTTCTACAATTGTTTTCTTCCTTACATGAAATAGTAAGACATCCTTTGTTAAAGGGAGAGACCACAACTATTGAAGTGCCTTGATTTCTTTTACAATTGTTTTGTACATACTGCTCCTAGATTTACAAGCTTAAAGTAAAATGTATTTTAAAAATAAACTCACTGTCTCTCTTCTCTTTATAGCAACTCTCAGACTCAGGATATTAGTTGCTAGAATCAGGTTATTCCCACTGACAGTAAATACATTTTTCTCTTAACCATTAATTCTGCTAATTGAGCATTTCATAAAAGTGGTTTATAAACTGATGATAAGAGATCAGCACCCTACAGTGTTGGTTATACCTGTACATAACATTAATACTCATTTAATAAGCTGACCAATAAAAATATTAGGTAGAATATCTTAATGATGATATCTTACTTTCAACAAACTGAGAGATATGTTTTGCAATATTTAATTGAGCAAAACTCCCAGTGGCTTCAGTGAAAGGTGTTCTTGATTAAGGACTACAGAATTTCACCTTAATAATATTTATCATTTATGCATGGAAATGTAGGGTGATAACAGTTATTAGCATCCCAGGTAAAGCAGCTCGTGCAAATTATTCTGCTATTAAGTAGTCAGCCACATTGTATTTAATACCCCCAAATAGTTATGTATATTTAACAGGAAAATGACAATAGGAAAAAACAGATTTAGTTCAGATGTGGAGCTGCTATGTAAACCAATTATCTATCCTGAGGGAAACAGCTCTGTCTACAACTACTTAGGCTCTAGGGCCTATTACAAATCCTGGAGTGGGCTGTTGTTTCAGTTCTCAAGGGAATCTACCACGTCATACTGGAAATGGTTGACAATAATTAGAAAGCCTGCTCCTGCCAGTACTGAGCACATTTTTAATACCTTTCTAAGTGTTATGGGAGATAATATATAAGGCTTTTAGAATTCCAGTCAGGCTAAGGTGAACCATGGAAAGGACAACTACACAATAGCCCCAAACTGGACTGTGACAGGCTAATTATTGTGGCTTCATTATAAAACCTCTTTTTGCATAGGTCACCTGGGAAGTGTAATTAAAAATGCATTATTGGTGTATATTTTTATTGAAGCAATTAAATTAAAAAGCAAAAAAAAAAAATTATTTGACGAGCAAATAATAATGTTGGTCAACAGCATTTATCCAAGGAAGAAAGAACAAGTTAGTGGTTCATTAGCAGTAAATGTGTTAACTGGAATGCCGTTTGAAAAATGAGCCATAGAACAGCGTTTAAATAGTCAGATTAAAGGATTTATAATGTCAAGTTTAACACAGAAGTTATAGATAGTATTACATTGCCATGAGTAACAGCACCTTTAATCTGACTTAGCAAAAGGATTTACTGCACATGGTATGATTTTCACAATTAGACAACTATAAATCTATCTGGTATCAAACGTCTCTATCGGCCATGTAGGGGTGCCAACACACATGTGGGCTGTGTGAGCACTCCTAGCTGGACATGCTCATGTACATGTAGGAAGATGTAGAATTGGATTCTGTAAAACTGGACAGCATCTGCTGCAGAAAAGCTTTTTAGCAATTCCTGCCTTGAGCCAACAGACCTTAGGGAGTCCACTGCAGGCACTGTTTAAATTTCCCTGACATGGAGCCATAAGGATGTCCTGGAAGCATGAGGAGATGCAAGGGAATCCCCCTAGGAACTTGGCAGGATACCATGCTGACAGCCTAATTTTCCTGGAGAGTAGTGTGTAGTTGCACACTGCTCAACAAAGCATAGCTCTGCTTGCACAAACCACCCATACAACGCACACATAGTAAAGCCAGCTCTTCCCAGAAAGGATTAATTGATAGAGCACACACTTGATGGTGTTTCCTCATGGGAGCAGATACATTCTGAGCATATCATGTTGGCTGTGCTGCTCAGAATCTCTACAGGAAGTATAAGATGGGTGGCTTTACAACGGGCTCAGTTTCCAGGCTGTGGAGTTATCAGCAGTTGCACAAAAGACATATTTGAGACTCTCAAAGTTATGTTAGTCTTTCTCTCTCAGAAACCATTTGGTGTTCCTTAATGCTGTTCACCCAGCTGCACATGGAGCTCTGGTTTTGCATGTACCAGAGACTTATACACAAGCACAATTATATTTTCCTTCTTTTATTCTTCTTCTGGTAACTCCCTCCTTGCCTTTTGTTGTCTATAGCATTGTTCTGGCACTGCCAATAGTCTCACGGTCATCTAAAATCTCCTGAGATGAGAATATCTCCTCCTGTATATATTAAGGCTCTTTACCTCCAAGTTTTTACCCTTTATTCCATCTGTTATTTTTATTGTTGAGTCATTTCCATAACACTTTGCATCATAGATTTATTCCTTAACATTCTCATAAACTGTAAAGTGATAACTCGCTACTTAACATTTTCCAAATAATTTATGAATACATTGAACAGCAGAGTCCCAAGTGAGCTCTCCAGTGGAATTCTGTCAGTAGCTGTCCTTCTCTGTGAAAACTGACCACTTACTGTTTCCCTTTGTTTCCCTCCTTTTCACCAGTTGCTAATCCTGAGGAATACCTTCCATTTAGCCCATGACTAATCTTCAAGTTTTTGTTTCTCTAAGAGTCTTTGGTGAGGGATTTTGTTGAAAGTCTGTTCAAAATCCAGTCACACTGTATCAACTAGCTGTGTTATCCATACACACATTGATGTGATCTAACAACTATAAATGATTTTGGGGCATGACTGCTGTACAAAAGTTAATCTTGACCTTCTTCTCATATGATACTGATGTTTTGTTACAGTCTCTACTTTTTTACCTGACACAAAAATAAATTTCCAAGCCTGCAATAACTAGCACTGCAGGAACTTTAGTGAAGATCAATGTTTCATTAATCACACTTTGTTTCTCTGGCTCTGTGGATGCTTTAAGCCAAAGCACCATTACATATCAGTTCTCAGATAACTTGGTTAAATATCATCTCACCTTTGAAATTTCTTCTCATCTCCATCTGCTAAAATGTCCTAACATTTTGTCTGTTGTACTGATACCATAATTTGCAAAAAACTTCCCAGTTTCTTGTATTTCCAGACTGGCGCTGGTGTAAACCTTCCGATGTGTTTTTTTGAGTAAAAATCAAAGTAGGGTTATTTTGGTTTTTGTTTTAAATTATTGTTTGTCTATGAGGTCTCTTTTTAAATTATCTCTTCCCTTTCTATCTCTGTCCCTCAATTTTGTTTTCAGATTTGGTACAGTACCCATTTTCCCTTGGCCAGGCAAAACTTTGATAATTTAGGGGTTACTGTAGCTTTGGGAATTAATTCCAGCATTCCAGGAGGAGGTTGGTTATTACTGATCCATGCACAGACATAAGTAGGCCAAGTTCCTTACTGAAAATATCCTTCCTTATGACCACATTAATTTCTTTCTTCAGGTATATTTTACCCCACCCTAAATATTGTCGTATTTTCACAATACAAAACTTACTGGAAAGCAAAACATCTACCAAAAAGGCCATTCTGTGCTCAGTACAGTAAATATGAATGCATTATGCAGTGACCTTCAAACCAGCAAGGCCTGATCCTGCTCCCAGTGCCGCTGAGGGAGTTTGCTGCAGGCTCTCTCCCTCAGAACAGGGCCCTGTTACAGCTGGGCACAGGAGCACCCTCATCAATAAACAACAAGTGAATGTTTCGTTACTGCATTGATTTCAAGACTTTTTCAACAATAAGGAAGGATGTCTAATGGTTATATACCTCTAAAAATAATATCTTCCAGACGTTCTTTCCTTTCTTTCTCCATATGTTACATATGGATGTATGCATGGATGCATGACTGTACTGAAACCAAATACAAGTTTCTTCCTTTTTTTTTATTATTTTTATTCCTCACATGAGAGCAGAACTTATGCCCCAATTTGAAAAAATGCCTAAACCTAAAAATGAATTAAACACACATAAAGTTCTGTTACTGGTCAGACCAAAACCATAAGGGTTGCATTCTGTATTCAATTACACAAGTGTTACTCCCATTGGAGCCAGGACTGGAGGGCAGAATTCAGCCTGAAATTGTAAACAAGGAAAATTTGAACTGAATCTGGTCTTTCCTTAATATGCACCAGTATGAACCAAGATACTGTTGAATATAAGGTCTCTTATTTGGGAAAAAAGGGCAAGAAGAAAAAAAAAAAAAAAACAGTGAGAAGTTGGAGAAAGATTTCTCCAGGAAAAATTTGCTGTCTAAGTGCTCTGGCACAACAAGATTTGTTGAAGTGAGGAAACCTCAGTTTTTAGACTTCCAAATGAGGTTGTTTTGACTTATTTTTTTCTGCTTAGATGTCTTAGTAATTAATCTCTGCAGCCATGTCTCCTGTACTGGTCTGCAGTTTTCTCACCCTTCTCTGGGTGAGGAACCCAGACCAGCTCCATCCTTGACACCCAAAATAAGTGGGACAGCAATTGACTGTGATTTTCTTGCACTTTTTTCATGGTTTGAGAGTTGTTTGTGCTTTCCTCATGGAAGCTGTGGCTTTCCTTTTTTCCTTAGTGCTTTTTTTTCAGATGGCATCCTCTCTATGCCATAACCCAAGCTTGTAATCTCACAAACTGCTTTACTTTTTGGTGATGATCTTATCACACTGTTGAGTACAGCAGAAATTTGAGCAAAGGGTGCACAAAAAATATAGATGTGCCAGGAAGATTTGCAGTGCACCAATTTGTGCTCTGTTCTCTGCACGGCTCTACAGCTTGGGAAGCTTCCTTGGTTAAATTGACTCACAAGCTGAGCAAGTCTACATGAGAACCACTGCATGGCTCCAGAAAGAGGGTCCAAAACCAGAATTAGAATGTGGTGTTTCAAAGAGTTATGTACATGTAGCTAAGGTATAATTAAAATAAAACAGAAATTATATCAGAAGCAGAGCCCAAGACAAGGCTGACATTCACTGAGCTGCCTCAGAGGATGCTGTACAGACAGTTGCCATTTCAGCGTGTGAGTGGCCTTCCTGTGTCACAGAATGGAGCCATTGTTGACAGTGACTGAAAAAAGTGCAGTGTGTGGGCATGAGTCCCTAAAAGGCAGAGCTGGGAAAAACAGGGACTTGCTAGAGAAGGCTCTTCAAAGAACCTACTCCAAACTGCTGATGAAGTCAGTGGTTCAGAAAAACCTTCTTGTGAGTTGTGGCATAATTTATTTTTCCATTTTTGCCATTTCACATGTGAACAGATGTAACTGATAGAGTATTTTCCAAACAGAACATTATCTGAAGCTTAGTAAGGATGTTAATAACACTTGAGGGTCTTAATGAAATTTGTTATTTCAGCTTGTCTGTGTGCACATTTGGAGCTGCAGTACAATTTAATATTTCTGTTTTTAAAAACCAGCTCTGTTAAAACCAAAATTTCTGATGGTCACCTCTGTCTCTCATGAAAAACATTTGGGAGACTTTGCATTGTTATATACTGCCTGGTTTGCTTGGGCTTAGGATCCCTAACAGACAGTACCATCCTCTTTCCCAGTGAAACTTGACCTTCTGGCCCAAATACCTCATCTGATCTCAGCTGCTACAATTTCTTAGAAATAAATAGGACTGTACTAGCCATGCAGTGATCCTAATCTGTGAAATCTTTATATACCCAGCTTCATTCTGACATTAGAGAGGGTCTAGCAACCATGCAAAAAATCTTAGCTATCTCTAACATGTGATAAAAAATGTAATAAATGTAGAAATTGATGAAATGAGGAGCAAATGACTATGGGCATTGTTAGGCAATGCACAGGTTCAGGGAAGATGAACTTTTCTTTTTCAGAAGTTCTAAAACTACCCCTTAAAGTTTAACTGGCAACAAGCAAGAGCAGGCTCTAATTCTGGGCTTTTATTCCCGGAAATACTGGAAGAAAAAATGCTTCAAATAAGAGGGGACTGTAGAACTGCAAGTCAAGGGTTAATTTTTCTTTTCTTAGGGAAGCAGTAAAAGCTGACTTTTTTCATTCTGTGTTATCTGTGGCATTATATGTGGCAGCTGCAACCTATTTCTATTCCTAAATTCTGATCGTTTATTGCCATTGTGGGAGATGAAGGATTTGGTCCTTGGTCAAGAGTTCCAGGTGTCTGAGAGATTTGCAAGAGCTGTGAAAAGGGGGAAAATGACACAAAAAAGATGACATTTCTGGAAATATCATTTAGATTTTGGTCAACAGGGAATAGGAATAGGTGGTTCAGGTCATCCGCTGAACTGGCATTTCAGGACTTGGGCAAGCAGAGAATAGAGCAGACAGACTTGTCAGAGTCATGGGTTAAATTATTGCCTTGAAGTGTGGAGCCATCCACAACTTTAACTTACAGGTCTAAGTAGATGTTTAGTTCTCTCCCATCTACCTAGGCTAGCTGTTTTCATTCTCAGTTATTTTGTGTTTTATTGCTAGCCCTGGAGAGCACAGACAGCTTTTTCACACTTGAAACTTTGTGCAGTCACTCAGGGAAGTGCAGTGGATCCACAGTGGAAGCTGAGCTGAGGTATTATCTTCCAGCTCCTGAGTAAATCTGGCCAGTACCGGTGCAAGTCTGCTCAGATATACTGGGTGGAGCCTCAGCTGCACAAAAGAGAGAGAAGTGCACACAGAGATTAGAATTTCTCACTATGTCTGCTTAATTGAACTATCTTTTCCACAAATCTTTTGCATTTTCTCTTCTCTTTTCAAACTCACAATGATCCACATTTTAAGGCAAAATGCCATACTATGATTATCTATTCTATTATCCTCCTTTTTCCACATAACATAAGTCAAAGAACATCCTTGAATTAATTCCTTTTTCTAGTCTCACAGCTATGGTTGAGCTGAATATACCTTTTAGAGAAATACCCAATCTTAGCATTTTCTCGTGATGAAAAATACACTGCAGTCCTGACTTGTAATTCCCAATGCCTAATTACCCACAATGTTAAAAATACAAGCCTTATGTCTAGTCTGAATTATTCTCACTTCTGTTTCCAGGTGTTGGATCTTATAATATCTTTCTGCTAGACTGAACAACTGTGCATTCTTCAAAGCACACTTCCCCATGTAGATAACTACAGATTTGAGAAAATCTGCTCTTTTGACCTTCTTTTTGGTGAGTTCAAAGGCTTACCTCTGCTGCTTGGTAGCAATGCCCAGATTCAGATTTGAGCAAGTAGCTCAAGCCAAGCTGGTAGTGCTGCACAAGGCCTTTCCTTGCCTCTGCCTCTCATCTCTTAGCTCCATGCTTCCTTGTGGCAGAGGCAAGCACAAGCCTGCAGCTCTCCAGCCGTCCTCTCCCACACCAGGGATGTTTGCACAGGGACAGACTTGTGTATGGACACCCTTCTGAAGGCAAGGGGGAAATAGCTGTGCTGTTCATTCCTCAACATGTGCACAAAACACAGCAGATTCCAGGCTCTAATTGTGTAGATGGCTTTATTAGCTAAGGAGACATGTCACAACTTTTTATCTCCACCTCGACTTTGGGCTTACTCTTTTGCAATGTTTTTTACAGGAATATTGAGAGGGGGAAAAATTGCAGTTATACAGTCAGTAGTAGTGAAGCTCAAAAATTTCAGATCTTCTAAACCACCCCAAGAAGAAGTTGTTGCATCAGAGTAAGTAGTAGATTTACCCCAAATTAACCACTGAAACTTAGTCAAAATATGGCATCCAAGCTATAGGTGATCAAGACTCCATATTCAGATGTGAACCAATCAAGTGAATAACACAACTTTACCACCATTTATAATATTTACAGTCATTTTTGCAGCTTTTCTCTTTGTTTTCTACCTCTTTTCTGAACCCTCTAGGATTTTTTGTAATATCTTCCTTAAGGTGTGGACAGCAGTGTTGGACTGTAACAGCAGATGTTCCAATATCAAGACACTATAACCCTCAAGTGTTTTGTTATTTATTTCATTAAGTCATACCTTTACTCACAGAAGCCACAATGGCTACTCAGGAACAACACATATTCAGGTGTGCTGAATGAGTGCTACTTCTTTTATTTGAAATACTGCCTGATAATCTTACAATCTGGAATTTCTTTCTTTTTAATATGACATATATTTTCTTTTAGATAAAGAACCTTTTATCATTGGTATTGAAGCATGTGTTTGACTGTTCTAGCTCTCTAGGCAGTGCAGATCTTTTTATACTAGTGATCTGCTTTTATTCTTATTTACCACTTTTCAGTCTTTTCTTTATATGACAACTTCATCAGAAGGTGATTTGGTGATTTCTATTTGTTATAATTTAAAATATTACAAAGTTGGAAAAAATTCTAGTGCAATCCTACTCAGTGAAAATTTCCCACTTATGGACTTCAAGAGCCATGAGCTGATGGTTAACTTATATAATATGTAAAACATTTATTTTATACCGTTCAAATCTTCTAAAAGCACATTGAATGATTTATTACATCAACAGTGTTGTTGCAAAGCAAAATTTTATTTTCATCAGGTAGTTTGATAATATCTTTCTGTCAATAACTACAGTTGATCAATACTCATTAAATTATCTTGTTTAATTCTTCAAAAGAAGAGAAGGTTCACCCCATTACTGCTTTATATAAGCAGGACTGTCACTTGTAGTATTTTGTGTATGATTTTTCATCATAGTAATGTCAAGGTTTACTAGCTCTTATTTAAGTCTGAGCTAGGAATTATTGAGATCTTCTGCAACCAGGCTGAGAAGAAGCTTCTAAATACTTGGCTTATTAGACAATTTTAATAATCTGACTTTAAGGTTTTTATGGCTCACTCCAATATAGTAAAGGTAATGTATTTTTTAAATAAAATTGCTTCATTCCTTATCCTTTGCTGAGATTTTCTTAGTGGCTTGTAGGTTGAGATCTTAAATGGAAGGGAGAGGAGTGCAAGGGAATATTTGCAATAGCTATGTATTTGCATGTACAGAGTATTTATGAGTGCAATAATACTCAAAGGAATGCATATTACTGGAATGCACATGACTTACCATTTGTATGCATAGCATGGTGACACACACGGGGAGAGAGCGTGTGCATGTGTGTGAGCAAGAGCCAGCACGAGAGCAGGGCATGAGGCAAAGCTGGGCGTTGTCCTCAGCCAGGACAGAGGAGCTGGGCTCTGTTAGTGAGGCTGCGTCTCTGGGAAGTGCTGGTCACTGGAGTGTGGTGTCTTTGATTCAAACAGCTGGAGTTTATAAAACTTCATGATCTTCCAGGAGAGAGCTGCCATAAACAGCATGTGCACTGTGCCCCTTTTTTACTAGGGAGCTGTAAAGGTGGGAGCTCCCACGTGAGGGTGGTGAGCCAGCCAAGGAAAAGACAAGTGATGAGAAGGGATCTCTGACCATTCATCCTTATCTTCTGAATCCTTTGCTGCGAATGCTTGACCTGAGCAGCTGAGAAACATTGAGACAATAGCTCAGGAGTGCCAGTGTTTGATGCTTTTCCATTCCGCTCATAGTGCTAGATGTATGCTGTATGTTTTCATTCTACTTTTTAGCAGTGGTCTCAGACTGCTGCTGACTAGTTTGTCCATCCCTGGATTCCTTCAGCCACCTGTGGTGGTTGGGCCAGCACTCTAGGACAGGAACTGTACCATTCTGGGCAAATCAAACTCCATCACTGGAGAATGACCTACTTAAACTACAAGATTAAGTAAATAGCTTGCAGTCACTTTTCTATCTACATGTACCTTTCATATCTAGTCCCTGAATCAAATCTCACACAGCCAATGTGAGAAGCCAATGTCATTAATATCTAGGGCATGTGCATGTGCAAGCATTCATGGAGCTCTGGCTAGAGGGGTCTGCTGAATACCATCAGTTCTGATCTTTTGCCATTGGTCAGAGTAGTCCAACATACTACAGAGACATCAGAAGCCATCACATTCTACCCAGTTACCTCTGTAGTAAACCAAATAATTTCTGCTTGACTAGAGTGTAATTTCCTTAAAAGTATCAAGTTTTTATCTGAAGATATTATGAATTTGTATAACTTGGAGAAGAGCTATGGGTTTTGGTTTTATACATAGTTTCTTGCTTAGCTGACTTTGTCCACTTCCACTTGAAATCACTGTTTCTTGTTCAGTCTGCCTACACTATGTTAAAGAGCTCTTTAGTACCTGGCTTTCTTCCTGTAGTAAAATTTGTCACCTCAAACTATTGCATACAAAACAAAATCCATCAATAGAGGCAGGAAATCATCAACACCTTTGTCTTCACTCTCAGCAGAGGACAAAAGACAAATTGAGCACGGACATTCAAATAATAAAATCTGTTGAGCAATTGGACTTCCGCACTGAGATGAGGGCTCATGTCCTGCCCTTGGAAATATTGAAGGATCACTGTCATGCTGAAAGTTACTCTCACTGAAGCAAAGTGCCTCACTTTCAAGTGCAGCTGGCCTCAGAAGTATTACATGCACAGAAGCGTCATATAAATATGCATATATGTATATATATTATATATATAGTGGAAGATAATTCAGCTCTATCTCATATGGCTGGTATAATTTTAATTGCATGGTAAAACATGAGAGTATTTCTAGAAGCAAAAGATTCTTGAGAACACCTGCCTCCTTATGTTCAGTGTATAAATTTGTTCACTTTCAATATGAGCTGCTTATTGACGAATCTCAGCTAGCAAGTCCTAGAACTGACTTCACTATCTGATGAATCTATAGACTTACTTGACTTTAATTTTTTTTTGTTTGTTTTTCAGAATTCTGCTAAGTCCTAGCAAAAATCATTAAAAAGTGCTACCCCATATTTTGCAAGGGAAACTGGTTTCAAAGCCTTTCCCAAAAGCAGCAAACTCATTCCTGTAGTTTGCCTTATTTAAACCAGGTTGGATATGGCACTTCAGAATATCCTGTAAAAAATAATCCCGTACGTTCATGAGGAAGAGCAGAGAATATAGCTGAGCTCTCGCTCCTAAAGTTTTTCAATATCACCCTGAGGTCACAGAGGTCTATGGAATGTCTTTCATATTGTAAATCAGAAAAGGAGGGAAAAAGCAACAAAAATGTAATTTCTCAAATACTTCTTTATAATGAAACACTGGCTGTTGCAACACTGGGAACTCCCAACAGCTTCCATAGTCCCCATGTTGGGGGATGGAGCTGCACCCACAGCATTGGTCACTCAGTAACCAGCAAGGCCTTAGCATCACCTGCAAATGGCCATAATTCCCACTTTTCAAGGATTCCTGTATCTTTCAAATGGCAGGACTGTACCTGAACTCATAATGACCTCTGCAGGAGACAGGAAACTGTCAGGGAATTTCAGTGCACTGCCAGGTGAGCTGGGAGATGAAGGGTTAATCTGATCAGAGATCAGGGACTTCAGTATTACAGTTTATGTTTGTTCACAGCTTGGCCAGAATGACTGGACTATCCATCACCACAAGTACACAGTAAATACAGACACACACACACACACACACACACACACACACACATATATATATATATATATTTGTACTCATATACGTACAAATATACATGCGCTAATATGTGTGCATGTTCTTACACTATGCACAATACAGATTTTTAAATGTGCTAAGACTATCTAGAATACATAAACATCCACTTCTAACTTATAAAGGGCCAAATTTGAGTCATAGGTGAGTCTTTTCCCCACTGCTTTCAGAACTGATTTTCACAACCAAATCTGCAGCTTCACATAGTGCAGACCTGCATTTTCTCTGACTGCTTTACATGGAAATAACACTCAGAAACTCCTAGGTCACTTTTTGTCTCTGTTGAACAATGTAAGCTTGGTAAAAAAAATGAAAGTCATTCTGCTGAGAAACGCAGCACAAACGGAAAATGAGGAATGCACAGCAGCTCACTGAGGGCTGGGGCTGGGCATGGCAAGTGGCTCCGACTCGGAAGGAGGAGGAGAGCTCCTTCCCAGGGGAGCCAGTCCTGGCTCAGACACCTCCCTGTGCCCCAGAAAGAATTTCCTCTGCGGTGAGAGTGCATGTGTTGATTACATTTCTCCAACTTCCCCAGCCACTGCACCCCATCAGCTCCCTAGGGACGGGCGTCTTCTCCCTCCTCTCCCTGAATGGGCTTTGTACTTGGGCACAAGTGTAAAACTTCTTCAGGCACAGCCACTGCTGGACTTGGGAAATATTTCTCTCAAATGCCAAAATAGACATCACAAATAGGTAGAGAAATCAATGGAGGACATCAAGCAGCAGAAAGGAACAACTCACATTGCCAGGAGAAATAAATTATTACATATCTCCATTCACCACTGGGTTAATTTTCCATTTTCTTCTTATAAAAAACGCAACATCTTATTGCTGATCGCCTTCAAGTCCAGCTACATACAGCCTGAAAAGCAGCACCGGGAAGTATCAAATTCTTCCTTTCCAGCAGTCCCTGGGTGGTTCCTGCTCACTCTCGCAGGCTTTCTCTGTAGTACGGCTCCTCTGGCAGTAGAGGGCACTTAGAATATGGACAAAGCATAAAGAAATGCCTTCTGAAACTTCCTTCAGAAAGCTTTTGTTTAGCTGTGTGAAACCTTCAATGCTGTCAAATGCTCCCCAGTTTAAAATAAGATTTTTAGCAGTGTTTGACTTTGGAGATTATTTAATATCTCTGCTTTAAAAAAAATTAAAAAGTTAATTTTGCTTTCTGTTCGAGTCAATTTTTAGCATTGCAAAAAGTCTATTTAGCTTTATGGGTTTTGTCTGCTGTGCTATCAGCAAAGCAACAATATTTTATTATTTGCTGACACTAGGAGTAAAGGAAATAATTTTTTCCTTAGAAAATGGTGAAAATAATTTAGTAATATTTTAGGTTATTCTGGGGTCAAGTGAACCCATTCCAAAACAGGGAAACTCAATTATACCAGCGGTACAGAAGAAAGATACTGCAATGAAAACCTAAGAAGTGGAAAAATATGCCCCATTACTACACTTTAATTCTTCTAGGACAAATATGAAGCTTACATGAGAGCTCATAGTAGGACTATTTCTTCAGGCTGTTAATCTCTCTTATCTCCCCTGAAGCACTTAGAAAGATGTGGACCTTCAGGGGACATGTGACATCATCAATATTTGGATGTGAATGTTACAGCTCTGCTCATAGGCAAAAGATACATTTCAATTACTTCCGTTAATAAATTGTACTGTTGAAGTGAAACAGACTGTACTGCACCACTGTACAAACTTCAGCAATAATCCTATAAACTTAAACTCAAGAGAATTGTCCTTAAAAGTCAGTAACATTTACTGATTTGAGGTGCTTATTTTAGGATCACACTTGCATGACATATTTTCCGCCACTTATGGTAGTTGTAACAGTAATTGGTGGGGAAATTATGTCATATCTGTTATATGAGAAAACATAGGGATCAGATCCTGTAAAGCAGGACAAAATAGGCAGAAATCTTCTCCTCCTGTAGCTATTTGAAGGTGTTGGATCAGGTCCATAAGTGGAATAAACTGATGTAGCTCCAGTGACTGAAATGAAACTGCAGATTTAGAGCAACTGAGGAACTGGTAAATTGTCTGTCAAAACACAGGAATCAAACAGTGTGGGTGGGTTCTGGTTGTATTAAATTACTGTCAGTGTTCACAGAGCTTTAAGAACAGGACAAGGAGCGGACCTATTTTTCTAAATCTTCTTTCATATATAGTAACACAACATTTAAGTGGCTCATTATTTTTGTTTGGCCTAATTTGTGGTATCACTGGCAGTACTCCTACAACTTGTACAAAACCAACAGATTAATATTTTTGCAAGCATAAACTGGTGTAGATGTACTCATTTATATGTAACAATAATATCAGCACAGAAACTGATTTAGCAAGGCCAGATATAGAGCAACCAGCTTACTTTTTATACTCAGTTAACTAAATTCTTCTAATGATATATTTTTAGGGAGTTTCAGCAGGGATGGGGTCTCTGCTTACCAGAATCCCCTCTTTGTGGTCCTGTGGCTCAGCTACCAATAGATAGTGCAGAAATAGTGGTTTGCAGATCTTCCTCAGTTCAGTCACAGCACAGCTACATGTAATGAATCCATCCTACAAGAGGATATTCCCAATACCATCCAGCTGGATGCAGGATTCCTGCACTCCTACCATGTAGCTAGCAAGAAAACAGACTAAGATGAGAAGGAGGCTGCCCACCTCCAGGAAAAGGATCTGCCAAGAGGGCAAAAGTTTATCCTATCTTATTTGTGTAAGATGTAGTGGAAAATCTGCTACACCTGTCCTTGGAGCAGCTGCTGCTGTTACCCCTTCACACAGAGTGTTTGCAGTTCCTGCCCACGGTGTTTTTGTATCTAAGGGGAGCCTCTTTTTTTTTGCATGTTGATTCTACCAAAAAGATAGCACCAGCACCTTTTGTGTATCTTTGGAATCAAAGGCACTCTGTGAAGCAGCAGTAATTGCCATGCATACAGTAGAAACCAAGCACTTATTTTCCTCTCAGTTTCCAAAGGCTGAAGGAACATGTTAATTACCTAAGAACACTCCTTTTGACAACTAGAACAAAAAGAGAAAGCAACCAGAGGAAAGCAAGAACCCAGCTTTTGTCAGCCAGGTATCAAACTGCTACAGTGGTTCGTGATGTTCTCCCAGATAAGTAAAACTCCTTACTCCATTTTGCTCAGACTCTGAATGCTGCTTATCACATGGTTAAGATTCAACTCATAAAAACATGTCTCAGCAATTGGAATTTACCCTTTGACCTTTGTTCCCCTCCCCTTTGTCCCCCTGCTGTGATGAACAAGCTTTGTCTTCACTAAACACCACTGTTACACTGGTGAAAACTGCTTTTTGCACAAGTTCAAAAACTCAGCAAACAGCAGGAACAAAAGAATATATAGATATAAATATATATATGTAGTTGTTGTGTTGTATCTTTACTGCACCCAGAGAAACATCAGAATTTAATGGTTTTGCCATATATTTGGCAAATGTTTCTGTGCAATGATGCATCCTGCAAAAGCAGGACAGAGGAGCAGTGAAGTATTCAGTAGGGTGAAATGTTTCTTTTCATTTAAAAACTTTCTTGAACTGTGCATAGGTATGTGCATGATTGTGTGAGGCTAGAAATAGGTATCATCCTGCTCCTGGTCTCTAGACTTCTAGATGGGGTCACTGTGGAGGAACAACACAGCTGCTTATGCTGGTTATTTGATGACATGTGGTAATAGCTGCCGTGTTTAGAGCTGAATGTGACACACCACAGCAACTTAAGCAAAATAAACCTGCTAGCCTTTCCCCCCACCACTGCATTTTAAAAAAATGTTTTTCTTTTTTGTGGTGAAGAGCCATTATTAGCTGTGGAAAAAAAAAAAATTACAGTTGAGTGTTTTAAGTGCTTGGTTTCTCTATATCTGTGTGCATGTGAATAAAAACTAACCAGATAGGCTGGTCTGTTTTAGCAAATAGGGTACTTCATACACATGAACCAACATATGAGTACACACATGTTCAATATTAAACCAGCTTTTAAGTACAAATAATACCCTCAGACTAGTAGCTGACCCAGTGTTAGTCTATCAGGCATACAAGAATGGTTTGTGGTGCAATCTGAGGATAACTCTGCTGCACAATTATAAGATTATATCCTCTTTAGAGGGTATAATTATGCTTTCTCTATATATCTTATTTAGAAGGCATAATGCTTCTCCCCTAATAGCAGACAAGCTGGTACGTAGAGATGCAGTGCTTTTTGCTTCCAGCACACAAAATACTATAGACATACAGAAAGCTTTTGAATGCAGGATCTTTGGGCTGCAGAATACAAGGCTGGACTCCTGATACATACCTGAAAAAATTCCTAAAAATAAAAAAAGCTACAGCCTCTGTGGCCTTTGGTGACATGAAGCTATGTCTTGCAAGAGTTAATCCAAATTTTTCACAGACATCTTAGTAATGACTTCAGGACAACTTAAATTAAACATGTCAGTCAGTGGCATCAGAATTTTTCTTAACCATAATAAAATTGAAGACATCTTTTTAAGCAAAATCTATTTTGTATTTAGGACAATTACCTACCAATATAATAGATACAGATTGAAGGGCTATAGAAGAGGTGGCAATAAGGCAGTGGTATGTTTTATCCAGAAGTTGATCCATAATTTAGTTTTTTCTTTCTGGTTTCATTGCACTATTTAATCTTTCCAAGCTTAGATCAAATGATTGCTCATTTTGGATGATAAAGTTTATTGCTACTGTCTGGTATGTGTAATGACTACTTAATAATATGCACCATGATAAGGCAGCAGCTCTTTTTAGTTTGTTTTCAAAGGTGGTAAGGAGCCTCACTGCTACATGCTTTTTCACGGAGCTGAGGTTGCTACAAACCTAAAGATAAATCTGCAAATCTATGTGACTATTCTTTATCATTGTCACTAGCTTGGTGGTGGTCTGCCATTTTTCTTGAAAGCTGGGCACCAACTGCTGGCCAGAAGTATTTTTCACTGAATTTTTTGTACTTTAAATAAACTACTGCTTCAAGAACTGCCAAGTGTTCCTCATTCATCTTCAGGACACAGAGCTTCATGTATATCTTCGCAAACCTTGACTCTGTGAAATGTTTGTCTCATCTCTCTGCCATTTATAGCAGTCTTTGAACTCACTTCTGGTTTATTGATGGCCTTGACTAAATTAATGCAGATGTAAGTTTTTTTAAAAGGTTTACACTCTGACTAATTGTATGCAAAATAAATCCTCATTTAGCGAAGCCCCTCCTCTTGTTGTAAAAGGTCTTTCTGGTTTCATAGAGTAAACATTGCTGAAAGCATGGAAGGGGGCTATTGTTGTTTCCTTTGGCATTTCTCTTCTTATAGTGGTACAAGAATATGCATCTGCTTTTCCCTGTGGAGGGGGAGATAATATGATAACCTTCTGATTATATACATAAGCGGGAACTGATCAGCTTCTCTCGTGGTTCGTTTTTAAGGGCAAGTTCCAGTTGGATTGTGCTAATGCACATATTCATGAATCTCTCCAAACAGGATTCACTGCTCTCCAGGGAACTGTTGAAGTATGCATCATTGTTTCAATGAAGTATCTTCATTATAAAACATAGGGACTATAAAAGGTGAATACCATTTGCCTGAGCCTAATATAATCTCTGGTTTGACTTTCTCCCACTATAGTGATTTTTTTAACAGAATCAGAGAGAATAATATGAGACAATTTGAAGTGAAATATTATATGAAATTAGATACATGTTCCTTGATGAACAGAATATTTTATTTTCTATTGTTTTATTGAAATAAGGAGAAATTAATGGCAGTGGAATAAAAATGATCATTAGGATCACACAGCCTACTCAAAGCATCTCATTGAGGATTGTTGGCCTACAGAGGTACAAAGTTTCCTACTTTACTGCATTAAAAAAAGTATTAGTAAAATCAAAGTGTTTCAATTTTGGGAAAGAAAGCAAATGCTGGAATCTACTGAAATCAATCACAAAAAGGATTTTTCTCATTGCAAAGAATGGGATGACATAAATGTCTCTATAGGCTTTAAATTAGTTGTTACTTTTTATTTTTTACTGTATAGTTATTTTAAAGTGTTGACAACTTTTACTTATTATAAAAGGCACATTAAAAATAGCAGTTAGCTTTACATTTAAATATTGGGAAGGGAAAAAAAGAATGTAGTATTAAATGAAGAGGCTGCTTAAGTCAGGAAGCATTACAGTGAAGTAACACAATCACTCTCCTATAAGCAAATATATATATATATATATATATATATAATATATATCTCACTTTATATACATATATATTTATATCTTTATATATACCCACACTACATATTGAGATAATAAGAGTGTTATACAATAAATGAGGGTTTTTGAGTTCAACAAATGTCTTACAATAGAAAAGTTTTTTTGTAGCCTGCAACAGTCTTGGCAACACATAAACAAGGAGATGAGCATGATCTTTGCTCAAAAATCTTGTGGTCTGAGAAGGTTACAAACAGCTCTGTTCAGATAGATCTAATATAGTATGTAGGTTGAAAGTCTAATATTAAAATAATGCTGGAAAGTTTTATTGTTTAGGTTCATATTCTACAAAAATTAACATGGCATTCAAGGTAAAATACTGGCAAAGATATTTAGGTCTGAATGGCCTTGTGGCATCAGATAGCTTCTCACAATGTGAGAAAATACATTTTATTTTAATGTATTTTCACGTTCTAAAATTCATGCCTGTCTATAGGAGCAAAAACATGGCCTATGGCCCACTTAAATTCCACTCAAGCTGCATTTAGAAAGCTTAAGTGGGGCTTACGTTGTGAATAGGACTTTTCCTGGCACTTTGATCTGTGATGGATTTCTCTTGTTGTAGCAGTGGTGACACAAGTCATGTGTTCTATAGTGACACCAGATTTATGAAAACCTGTCATGGTCAAAAGCAGTCACATGCACATGGAAAAAAAAATCTGGTGCTACATCATCAGCAATATTTGAAGAATTACACATATTTCACAGTTTGGTTCAACGTCACCAGGTCTCTGACAGCAGATAGCTGACATTTGTAGTATGACTGGGAGTTTCCAGCCATCCCCTCCTCCTTCTCCTCCTCCTCCAAATTCTGCTTAATTGAGTATGTTGGCAACCAGACCTTGAATTATGCTTTGCTGTCATCCACTTCATTTGGAAAGGCAAAACATCAATATGAGTTTCTATACCACTTTCTTCTGTGATTGGTATCTTCAGTGAACAACTGGTGCCTGCAGAATGTATCCATACTTGAATAATGTGATAATATCCTAGAAATCCTGCCCAGGAGAGGGAATAATTCATCAGGGAGTGTGGGAATATATTATATAAATGAATGTATCATATTCATATATATGACCATAGTTAATAACTTCTTTATAGTTTATATTAACATACTCTTTAAAATATATATAAATGGATATGAAATATTTTCTATATATTAGTCTTGCAGTATAGTATAGAATAGAAAAACATGTAAATTACTATATTGTATATTGTATTATTACAATGCAATGCATTATATGTAGTATATATGTTTATATACCTAGTATCAAAAATAATAAATTATAACATATTTTATTTCTTTTTTGTTCAAGACCAATTGTAAGTTTTCTACTATTTCAAGCTGACTATTTAAATTTGAAATCTCTTTCTTCCAGCAGATGTTAGATTGTATTTCTTTCTGTTTCTGGGTAGACAGGAAAAAATCATATGTGAAGAAACCTCTCTGGTTTTGCATGTCACAAATAGGAATTGGCTTTGGAGGAAGTGTCCTGTCTGTGAATGTCCACACTTTATGTCATACTTGGAGCACGATGTTTGTATAAAATTCAGTAACAAAGTTATACATAGGACAGGCCAATGCTTTGTCTTCTTTAATTTTATTGAGTACTATTCTGTGACTTTTAGAAATTTATATCCATACATGTCCTAGTACTCTGCAGTAGTCCATCCTCAGTGTCTTGGGTAGGTACATAGGTGAGAGTAGTTAAAATTGTTTATAGACTGTCTCCTAAGCAAATTACATAATTAGAATCAAATCAGAATAAGCAAAATATATTTTTAACATGGGCCTAGAAATCTTGTTACCTAATACTTGATGTATACTGAGTTAACTGTATATCAGTGTTTCCCCTACATGACTGAGAGAGGTCTTGTTTTTCAGCAGCTTTTGGAAAGAATCCAACCTGCTTGGATCAAAATATAGGTAGAAAACTATCCCTAGAGACAAAACAGGGAGTTGCAAAGGCAGCTGATTCATCTGCCCCAGAAAGTGGCAGGTTATGGAAATGACCTTTGAAGGAAATTTAAGAGAGGAAAACAAATTACTAAAGTTACTGAGAAGCAGTTATGGGAATCCATGGAAATGTTGGTAATTATCACTAATGTCTAATGCTAATTTTGCATTTTTCCCCCCTATGTGTTCCTCATGTTCAGTAAAAAATAATATACAAATAAGTGAAGACTTTCATTACCAAAGGAATGACAGAACAATATAACTATCATATCAGGTGACACAGCATTTTGTAGCAAACCAGTACAACATGTATGCCATTACTGTATTCTTTTTATTCAATAAAATCTCCTATTTTTAAATTAATATATCAGAGTAGCTTGTGAGATACCTTTTACATAATATGATAGGCACCACAGAAAGATTGACGTGCCTTCAGACATAGATAGGACCCAAACACTGTTGGTATGGTTTTCTGGGCGAAATTCCAGTTCCACTGAAAGTAATCCTCCCTTTGACTTTACTAAGGTGTGACTTTCATCCTCAGTTTTCATGTTGGGGCCTGGGACATTGCTAACATAAGGCATCGAATAATTACTTCTGGTGAATCAGGGTTTTAATACAGATCTGATGGTTTGAAGGATAAAGTAAATCAGTGTGGATCAAACCTGTTCTGAAGGGATCTCAAAGGTCAAGTTGATAGTTAAGTCATCCTGATTGCTTAACTCTTGTGCTCTGTGTAGAGACTTGCTGATTACAGTGCTGGGTGTGGAGAGGTGAGTGGTGCTGGACTGGGCCACCAGATCAATCCACAGAGGTGACTCTCCCATACTCAGATATTAACTTCTCATGCAGAATCTGAAATCTCTGGAAGAGTCCTTATATGTTAGTCTTAAACTCAGTCTTTCATCGGTTATAAACTTTATTGGAAAATCACATATCATATGAAGTGCACTGATATATTAAATCTATTTACAGCATCAGGTATGAAAACCTCTCCTTACAATTCATTCAGCTCATTACCATGAAATTCTACTCCCATTCCACACAGTAAGGCAAAATCCAGATCTTGTTCAGAAGTTTTGTCTAGGAAATCAAAATGGAAAAATCCTTGTTTCTGTGTTCTAACTCCTTTATATTCAGAAGGACAAAGGAAGTGGCTCCAACCTATGCCTGCAGCCTCATGCAAGTGGGGCAGAAGGTCTCCAAAGTTATAGGAGTGCAAGGATATGATTGAAAGGGAGTTGTACAGTGCAGGGAAGGAATGTGTGGGATTGTTTGTTCTCTATAAGCATGAGAACATTTGGTATACAGAATTTTTATCTGTCTCAGTAACAAAAATACATCCTAGGCCACAAACAGATATTTTTGTTCTCTTAGGAGAACACATGTGAATAAAGAGAAGATAAGAGGAAATTACACACAAGGCTGAACAACTTTCAGAGAAGCAACATAATTTTTCATACAATAGTCTTCATACATTCAAATGCTAAAAGAAACTTGAGGGAGTATTATTTTGGATTATCCATCTTTACTTAGCAGAAAAGACAGGGACTACCATTAAAAAAAAAAAAGGAGATAGAAATGAGGCATTTGGGAAAAAAATCAAAACAAATTAAATAAGAGTTTATTTTTTCTTTATATATGTATTCTCTATGTCTCTCTATGTCTCTAGAAGGCCAAAGTGAGTCACAGCTATAGGGCTTTTTTATGCCATGCCTCATACAAAAAAGTGACCTGTATTGGTTACCTATCAAACTCCTTACTTTTGTCTCTTTCATACTACAGGTAAAATGTAATATAGTATATACAAAGGCATATATAAAAGCAATATGATATAGACACAAGCAAAGCTATATATTCAATAAAATTATATATGTTCTTGGAAAGAGACAACAAAAATCTGCTAGAATAGCAATGTAATAATAATTAAGGAGTAATATGTGCACAGATAAATAAAATTATTCTGAAATTTTTCATAGTATGGGAGGATGAAATAATCATTCATGCCACCCTCTGCTCCAGCAGAAAGCATCAAATTAATCCCTTCCACTTAGAGTTGGGTATTGTACTTTGACTTTTTCCCATCATCTATTTGTGCTGTCAGGTCAAATAATAAGGTGAGAGCTTCTAATAGCTCTCTTTATTCTCTGGGAGCAGATCTTTTTTTTTACCTTATGCTGTTAAAAGGTGCATGGATAACAAATAAGCCACAAATATCAATAATAAATGCAGCTTGTTGATTGAAAGCTCCATCTGGTTTATTTGGCACAGGCTCCGTTTGATGATTATGACACAATCTCAGTAACATCGAAGTCATGTGTCTTTAAACTCCCTGAAAAAGAAAACATTATTTATGTATTATATGGAGAACCATATAATGCCCCTTATTTTTCCCATATGAGTAAATTTTGTTACAATAACAAATCAGACTGCAATAACTACAAAGTCAAAAAAGTATCGAGTAAAGGAGTTAATTGGACTTTGTTTGCAGGTATCAGTGGACAGTATTCTGAGGCCTTGCATCATGTTTTCAGAAGCATTATTTAATCTGCAGAAATGGATGATAATTGGTTAAAAAATCCAAACACCTCTCTTAGAGGGTCCTTTTAAGTGCAGTGACTTATTAGACTATGGAAGCCCAGCCATTAAGAAAATAATTGGGGAAAAATAATAAACTATACATTTTAAAATCACAGACATGCCTAATTTCAAGTTTTATTTTCCTTACAGAAAATTTACACATGAAGACGAAAGTCTTCTTTTTCTTTTCTTCCTCTGTTTTTCCCATCTGCTTCCTTCATCCTGTAAGAAAGAGATTTCATTAAGTGGTAGGTCAGATTGATTTACCTCCAAGTAAAAGAGAAAAGGAGTCTTTGGTTACCTTCTTTCACTGCCAAATACTTTTTGGAGGGGAGTGGAAGGGAGGGGAAGAAAGGGAAAGCATGTTAACATGCAATCCTTTATCCAGATTTGGGTGAGAAGCTCTGCTTATCCCTCCAGTCCTCACGTAGCAGAGTGCTCCCTGCAGCCTCAGCTGGAGAAGCTGCTTTCTGCTCTGCATTGCCACAGTTCAAAGAGATGCAGCTCTCAGGTCTGTAAAGCACACTGAGGATGAAAATGGACAGGAAAAAAGTTTCCTATACCAATATAGGTCATTATTTCAGTGACTCCTAGAGCCACTTCAAAACACTCTGGACTCCTGTGTATTTCTGCCCCACCGTATCATCGTGAATACCTGTAACCAAGAGCTAAGCAGTGACATTATTAAGGCAAAAGGAAGAGAAGAATCCTGCACTGCTGACTGCACTTTGAGAAATGGGCTGGATATGGATTTTGTTATTCAACCAAATCACAACTATTACTTCAGTGAACTTGGTGAGTGTTTCAAAATAGGGAGTCCAAGGTAAACTGCATTGCTTGTCTTCACTTGCCCTTGCTCTCTGCTTTGCTTTCTCCTGGAATCCTTGTGGGAAGGAGGAATTTTGTCTGCATTAGACAGAGGCTGCACAAAATAGGGAGAACTTAGCCCTCACCGCAGGGAGTGTGACACACACTGCAGAATAAGCACGGCCAGTGCAGAGATTCAGCTTTCGCAGAATCCCTTGTAGTCTGAATGGGAATGTAAAGCTACTTCCCACAGGATAAAGCCAAAGAGAAGAGAAAGGGCTGACAGAAGGATCGTACGCTCAGCTCAGTGCAGTTCCCACTGCAAGTCCTCATACACTGACTACTCTCACACTCAGCCTCTGACAGAAGCTTGGCATCTCATCTGAGGGCTTCATAATTAAAAAGATCCTGTGCTGAAATTTGAAAGCTTTGCAGACTTTGTTTCATGTTGTTAACAGGATGGTTATTAACAAGGATGTGGAGCTCTTTGTTACAGATGGAAGGCTGGGAATGGTATGAAGTTGTCTTTATATGGTTTTATACAATCAGGTTTTCCAGATTGAAAGATTTTAGACTGGATTAATGTCCTGAATATTTTTCTAGATTCCTGTTTTCTATTCTGAGCTAAATTATCAGAAGCAGAAGCTCATTAAATAATGAGAAACCAAATGTACCAGTGCTAGATGTGTTTCAGCCTCACCATGGGCCGCACTTCAGTCTGGTTAGAGAAGTGGATGAAGGTTTGAACCAGCTCTCATCTCATTCTTGCTAGCTGGCCCATCTCTAATCATAATGCAACAAACTACCGTGGCAGCTCCCACAACCAAGCTATCAACATGACCTTGTCATTTCAATTTTTCGCACATACTCTTTGCTTTCCCCCCATGCCTGTGCAGCATATCACACTAAAATCTCATCTTTCTCCAGCCTACTGCCAAGGGCTACTAATCTGAAATACAACTTACTCTGAGAAATGTCACAGAGGAGAAGCTTGAGTTGGACATCCCCTCTTCCATGAAACTCTCTCTCTTGCTCTTTGCTTTGCACTGTGCTACAGTCTAGGGCAGCAGTGTTTGTCTTTGCCTTACCTGAGTGACCCAAAGAGAATAATAGATCCTTACAGGGGTTCTGAACATGACAGAAATAAAGGTACACAATAAAAAAAAAAATCTATTTTTTTCTGACATGAAAACCAACAGCAATACACAGGTTTATTTTTCTAAAATCCCCTAATCTTCATTTCCTCTTCCTTGTCCCTAATCTGTTCCCATTGTCTGAAAATACAAAAGCCTCAGAGATTTCTCATCTTCTTATCTTCACAATGACAGTAAAGCTCATAGAAGCAGGGACAGACATTTAATGCAAATAACTCAACAAATAATTTCCAATCACTCCATTCTAAGTAATAAAAATATCACTTAGAATATGTGGAGTACGTTCAAACAATTAGTGAATTAATGGAACTCATTACTTGCTCACAGGTTTTCTACCTGCAGAAAATAAATAAGAAAATTAATTTATCTGAAAAATTATTTTGAATTACTTGCTCAGTTTCAGGTGTATGTACTCCAAGTCAGTGGTTAGAGAAATGAATCAGGCTTCGAGGTCTGCCTGATCTAGCTTCTCCAAAGAAAATATGCCAGAAAATTGATGACAAGTATAGTAAATATTTTTCTAAATCTTACACTGTGATCCATTTAGAGAACTGAGGGTCTGGTTTATGCCCAGAGGCTCTGAGTTCCTGACCAATCCAATTTCAATGGAGGGTAGAGTTTTAAGGCTAATAATTCTGCATACAGAGCAGGTTTTATACACAGAATAAACTTTAACAGTGACTTTCTACATTGCAGAAAGGGACTTCTGATTTACTTCTGTCCATTTTTTGAAAAGCCAGAAATCTTCTCCTGTGGGTGTAAGAAAATAAAGCTTGCCAAAGTGTTAGATCAGACACGAGTTTTCATCTCTGTCCATTTTCTCTCACATGAAAGACTTCTGGAGCTAGCAAAGCATGCTTTTGTTGACCAGCAAAGATCAAAAAGGCAGCTTATTTTTGTCCTTCAGCCACTAGACTGATACTCTCAGTTCTGTTAACATTCTGCCCCCATTTGAACTGGACACTTTGGAAGTATCAATAATGCAAGTTGCAGGGCTGCACTAGCACTCATCCTGTATTTGCCTCTCCTTCTACAAAATTAAATCAAGCTGAAATCAAAGAAGGCACAATCTCAGTCATATAGGCAGAAAATCTCCTGTAGCTTTGCAGCAATTCTCAGTGAAATATTTGAAATTATTTATGTTGGCAGCAGTGACTGATCCACATTGAGAGTGCAGAGTTAACAAAATGCTTCCACCCCGTGGAGACATAAACAAAGTGTTGGAAGCCACTCATCATGTCATCCACCTTTTCCCTGCTTCCTTGACAGGCACATCTCCTGAAACAGAATGTTGTTTTACAGGAACATCAGAAAGTGCAAAAGTAACTAATAAAACAGTGACAATCCCACTGTGACCACAAGGACCAGGACCAGCAAGCAGTGCACCCCTATTACTTGCGAGTGAAGAGAATATATGCAGCTATCACAGCCCTTTCTTAACATTGCAGATTGGGTCAAGAATAAATTCTGCAGGAGAGCTCAGACTACTTCTCTGTTTCAGACTATTTCCATTATGAGTGTTCTTACAGGATACAGGTGACCCAGTGGATCAAGAACCAAGATATCAGCTGTGACCAGCTGTGTCAAAAATTGTTGTTGTCTACTACAGCTGGCTGCTCTATACTCAGAGTTCAACTACAGCACTCCTAGTAGCTTTGTAATTGGCAGAATTATCCTCAATGCATCTGTTGTTGAGTGTGTAGGAATGTTTGCAGGCGAGATGTACATACACATAAAAGGACTGTGTTGAAAACAGTAAAAAGCACTAAGTGTTTAGCCACAGCTGAGTTATCTCCAATTTGCACTAAAACAGAGAAAAGTAACAGCATCTTGCCATACTGAAATACATTTGATTACAGGATTTCTAAGCTCATAAGCAGTCACATTGCACAACAGATGCCACACTGAATGGTAGCTGCTGCCCTACCTTGATGTGCCAGGCTGCTGTCTGTAATGAGGGAAGCCTTCGTCCACAGCAAACCTGGGGTGCTGTGCAAGATTCTGTCAACTTGTGGGTCAGTGTGGTTCTGGGGATCTGTTTCCTATGCAGACCCCCTAAAAGAGCTAAGATCACAGTGTCTGAGAACAGTCTGCAATTGGATCTGGTTGTCAAACTCAAAACATAGAAAGGGGAGGAGATTGCTCTGCTCTCTCCTTCAAAGGCTGGCAAAAGTCAAAATTTCAGAAGCTTCCTTGGCTCAGTTGTTCAGGTCTAATTGCCAGGAACTGTAGAGAAAGGACATGGCATTTTTGAGATCCTTGAGCAAAATTTTGCCTGATTTCAATCCAAAGAGTGAAGCATAAGCTTCAAATTTAACTGAATTTCCAACATTTATGCACTTTTTAAAAAATTAGGTTTTGCTTCTGCCAGCCCTATCATCCCCTCAGTCTTTCTTTTCCTGCAATAAGAATGGATCTAAGAATGATGAGATGTTTGGTGATATTTTTATGCCAATAACAAAAACTTGCCCCACTCTTTCCCAGTTCTCAGGGATGCTCACATGCATTTCACTATCTTGTCACTTGCAGTTACTTTCAGCTCTCATTTGGTTAGATCATGTGTGGTCTTCCTTACCCGACATTTTTTCCAATATTCAATGGCACTGCATGCCTCCATTTGTTTGCTTTCCCTTCTAAAGCAGTGGATAGTTCTCTTAGAGAAGATTTTATAGACAAGAAAGTGAATAGCTCAGATGTACATTAAGTATTTGAAAGAATAATATAATTTAACCAAGGTACACTGCTCAGTGACCTAAATCCCCTGCTTTCATAGACGGTTGACATTATTTACATTCAGGCTTTTTTGTAGAGAGGCATTTGAGTGACCCTTCAGAATGGATGTGCTCAGTAGGAACACTCTACCCGCTGTCGTTGCACCTCCCGCTTGCGGCGTGTCTGCTCACCCTGGGTTTTTCAGTCAGGTGTCTACAGCTCTCAAGGAAAAAGATGTCTTTTGTTTCTTATCAGTGAAATCACTGGCTTTAAGACCATGCTCTGTACACACACAGAACTTGATTCCTCTCAGTGATGAAACATATCTAGTGTACCCTAAACCTGTCAGCTTCCGTTTGGGGAGCCAGCCCTTGACAAGGGTGAAGCCAACACTGAGTAATTTCAAGACATAAGTGTCCTTTTTTTCCATGATATCTGATGTGGCTGTAGACATAAAACATTCAGAGACTTAGTCGGTATTTTTTCAGTGAAAAATATTTAAAAATGAAGCTGTAGCTCAGACAGCTGAGCTGACAACAGCTTACAGAAAGTGAACAAGTAAACAATTGCAGAAGTCTCCAGACGCTGCAAGACAAGATGAGCAAATATTTTCTTCCTCTGAAATGCAACTTGTATTACTAATTTTTATTTGACTGTATTCCAGTGATATGAAATTATAGAGAAAAAAAAATGCACTAAGACTATGGAGGGGTATCAGTGTGGATTAAAAATTGTAATATAATTGTAATATCATAACTTCTAAAATTATTATGATTTTAATGGTCTTCTCATTGAACCCTACAAATTTGGTTTGCTTGATTATTGTTAGATTATTTTGTCTTGCCTGTATAGAGTTGTGAATATTCTTCTATGTAATGGCATACTATGACACAAAATATATGTGTTCCAAAATATACATAATCTGAGCTCCACTATTTACCAGTTCATTGCTTCTACAACTCTATTGTCTCCAAGTGTTAACTCTGTGGCTTCCCAACACTTAAATGTGAGGCGCTCACCCAATAAAAAGTCTTCAATTAATCAAGCCACAGCTATGGTGATTAAAAAATAAAACAGAAATGAAAAGGGCTTGCAGACAGTGAGCGCCAAAGCTGTGACCTTGCTGGGGCAGCTCCACCTCAGAATGCCAACTTCAAATCTGACAGATAATGTACTAGCCTTAACCACCAGCAGCAGAAAGTGCTCTGTTGCCATGGGCAGCTTTGGACTTTGGAGCTGATGGTGTTGAAATATCCATAAGGATATGATAAAGGTTTACAACCAAATTTATACATCCATATTTTGTGTAATGCATCTTCTTTGGTCTCTCCTACCCCCTTCTTTAAGTTATACTACCTGACCATAGCAGGTATTGCATGACTTCTCCTTGGCACTCAAAGTTGGAAGTGCAGGAATCATTTAGCATTTTATTTAGCAATTTATATATTGTTACATTCTGAGAAGGGATACCCTTTGTCTTTTTGAATACCCCCCAAAAATATAACAACTGTCAAAATAAGGCATTCCAAGCCTGCAATTTTGGTAGCTTGTTTATGTTTCCTATCCAAATATAGGTAACATGGAAAATTTCAATTCTAATTGACTTGCCTTCAAAAACCTCGTACTGACTCCTGTGTGGGGGGTGAAAATCTCCCTTGAGGAGGGAGTTTAGAATTGAGGGGTGGGGAAAAAATGGTTTTAGTCCTTAAATCTGCCTTAAGCAAAGATTTGCAAAACTCAACCAGATGCTGCCTGTCTTCTTAAGAGATACATCTCCCAAGGAACCTCAACTTTAAGATCTCAGAAGAACGTGAAAATATGATAGTCTGTATCTCTGTGGGGACCAATTATTGCTAGATGTGGTTTTTGCACAAACAAAAATGTCTCAGTTTCAGCATGTGGAAAACCTAGGAAACTAATCTGTGTGGTGCACCAATGCTGCTCTCAGGCACAAGAACACACACAGTTTCTGTATGTATTCTGTAATGACCTCCAGTATGATGCAGAAATGTAGGGGTGGCTTTTACAAGATATCCAGCAATGCAAGGCTGCTACATGTCGGATAAGATCCAAGCCCTTGCTGTGTAACTTCCACAGCCTTAATGATGCTCTTAATGGCTATGTGGGCTGAAATTTATAGTTTCAATGTGAGTGCTGAAAGTTGTAGTGTTTCTTAATTTTTTTTTTTTCATTAGATAAAGAAAGAAATAATATGCTGGAGTGATTCCAGAGACAGCAACTACAGGTTTTTTTCTTTTTCGCAGCACTCAGGTAGTCTACCATGTTTTCTCTTACAGCTTCCCGTTAAAGCTGTAAGCCAGACTCCGAACCCCAAATAAACTCACCTTCTCTCAGATGTAAGGGGAAGGGAAGGCAGAGATTGCAGAAATTATATATACCTTGCCTTGAACTTGAGAATCTCATCTGAAAAATGGGGACAATCTTTACTCTGCAAGTCTTAATGTACTACATGCAAGTGCTTTTCAGGAAAAGCCTGAGTTGTATTGTCTTTTTAAAATATTAACCTCCCTTGCTTTACAGTTGCTGGATACATACAAAAATCTGCTGGATTTATACTGAGAATGAGGCTAAAGGAGAAAAATAAAAAATTTTAAGATTAATTTATAAACAGCCCTTGACTCTTTCTTCTTGCCATGCACTCTGAAGAAATGTGTGTGTAAAGTATATTTCCATCTCAATTTATCAAGTCTTTATTATTAAGGGTAAATATTGATTCAAATTTTAAAAATTGTTACAAATTTCTAATAACAAATTAAAAATATTAACAAATTAAAATAACTCCCTGGATCCTTTCAGAAAAAATAGTGGTTCAGTTTTTTAGAAGCTCATCACGGCATCTATTTGTAGTGGCTTTGGGAATTACATGTTTACTGTCAGAAAGCAAACCAGAGCAGAGATATGGCCATACAAAAGGAAACATTTTCACTGACAGTGCTGGAACAATCTTGTCACCAAGAACTCCATCAGGGATCTGGTTACAACTTCGTTCATAAGTTTCAGGTGTTTAAATTTTTAAATGTTAATTAGCTTCAGGTATTTTAACTTTTCAGCTTCCCCTTCTTCAAGTATTTTACATCATTTTATTCTAATGATAGGGTTTTGTTTTAACTACTGGATACATCAATTTCACCACAGTTTTTCTTCCTTTTTTATTTTAACAACTTGAGGACTGGTATCACAACTCAAATGTCTCTTTGTTCTTTCAGCCTGATTTAAAGGAAATTGCCCTATGTACTACAGTAGTTTTGAATGTATTAAAAGTTTTAAAAATTGTTAATTATATGAAATATTCTAACAGTTTAAGTTTAAATGATGCAATTAGCCAGTTACAACTGGAACTACCAGGCCTTATTTAAAATAATGAGGTCTGACAGTTATGGAGCCTGAATTATTCATTGATAACTAGCTTTTCCTCTTTTGCAAACCATGGCCAACATTAATAACAGAGGTGTAAGTGTGAGAACAAAAGAGTTTGACATTAGGAATACAAATATAAAAGTTCTAAATTATTCCTTAATTAAAATTACTATACAAGCAATATTTTCCAAGAAAAATCATTAGGACTAATATTTTCTCATACACTTCAACATTTGTTTCTGCAGGGAGTCACTGGTTAAAGTAACAGTGCTTGATGATTCATCATCTAAGAGAATATCTTTAAAATAGAGTTAATTTCTGCAACAACATTCTTTTAAAGATGCCATTTTAAAAACAAAATGCAGCACTTTCTATTGTGATTCCTGCAGTTACCACACTTACAAAAATACATCCTAATGGCACAGAGCCCTTCCAAGTGTCAGAAGTGTTCTATTTCCCACTGCCCTTCATCTAGCCATGGCTCATGTTGGTTTCTCCATGATTACTCCATCAGCCTCAAAGTTTGTTGCTTTATTTAGCACACCTGAACACAAAATAAATATTATTACTTTAACATAATTACTGAGATTTACACCTAGCGGCTAATTTCACAAAAGCCTGAATTTCCATAAGCTAATTGCTTGCTCTTAGCCTGGATGTTTTTCATTACAATTGCTAAGACCAAAACAGAATCTCTACATAAGCTAATCTAACAATAGTGAACATATCTGTCTCCTAATTGCTCGAGTGTTCATATGCATCTGGATGTCTTTTATGATAGAAAACTAGAGCTTATGCAATTGAAGCAGAAACTGTTATACATCCTCATTCCCCTCAAACCAAAGCAAACCAAAGCAAAAAAAAACCAAAACAAATTCTGGAAGTAGGACATGCTGAAAGAGTGACTCATCTGCAAGTAGGAGTGACTGATCTTGGTCTATGGCTCTGGCACCACAACAGACAGAATTAAATCACCTATGATATCAAAAATAGGGATCTTAAACAAGCAGAAGCATAGACTCATTTAGGGATGAAATGTTGAGTTACTGCAATCACACAACTCATCAGTGGTGCTGTTTGGAAGATAATTATGCAGCAGACCTTCAGAGTGGCGTTTATACTCATCATCCTGTGAGGCTCAAAGGGGCTGAACCTCCAAATGGACACAATGGTTCCTGTACACCTAACTTGGGAGCTTCTGAAGACTGCAGTCTAAATGTGTATTTTAATAAAGTATGCTTCTATTTTATTGTATTGCTGCACAGTTCCCCAGTGCAGGAAGATCAGAGAGGCGAAGGTCAGAATAAATACTATACAGATATCGAAGTCTGCTCAGTGAGACTTTGAAAAGGAGGATTTGAAAGATGACTATTTTTATTAGTGCAGATGCATACAATATAACCTGATTTTTTTTGTGCAAATGTCAATTGCAGTATACATATTGTTCACTGAAGATTATGTCATTGGTCAAGAGGGAGGAGAGTCCCCAAATGAATGATTAATAATCAATGTGTCTGGGTTCTTATTTTATTCTTCACAAAGAAAGAATGAATTAATAGTGTCTCTCCCAAAAATGGGAAAAAAGGTCCCAGAAATAGGTCACACCAACTAGTCTGTACACAGAGGGGTCCTCTCTGTAAGTGGATTTCCCTAGTTTGGGCAGGGAGCCTCAGCCTCTCCTCTTATATCAATGCTTCACCATCCTACATTCTGATGCAATTAGGGAGAAAAGGCAATATGGATCAGAGTCCTATTAATTTTTTATACAATCATGAAAAACTGAAAGGGTGGAGAAATGCCATGCGAGAAGGGTTTTGAAGGAGGCCCAAGGTAATGCCTAGGTGTGTGCTCTCTCTACAGGTGATCCAAAGTGTTCCACCAAGCCTGAGCAAACAGCAGCCTTATGTCCCAGGATGAAGGCAAACCAGCCTGTGATCCCAGGGGAGTAAGGGGGACAGTGAGCAGCTTCTGAAGAAATCTGTCTTCTCTGACATTCTGTGGTAAGGTCTCTCCAAGCAGGTGCAAGATGCATTAAATGTCTGCATGTGTCATTATATATTTATGTGTGTTATCCTGGGCCACACTTCTTTTTTTGGAAAAATAACATTACTTTACATTGATAAACATTAGGTAGAATCAGTAGAAATGTTTGTCAGGACCATATGGTAGTCCAGGATTTTTGTCCACCAAAGGAAGAAGTCATTTTATAGAAAGAATGGGTTTGTAATTATTCAATCTCTGTTAGTAGCAGAGTAGGGAATCACTTTAGATTGCTCCCATGTTATGTTCTAGGTGCCAGTTAGATCTGCCTCCAGGCAAGCTTGTGGACTTTCCTTTTTTGTCAAATTCTGTGTTTCTTTTCTTAAGGAAATCTGCTAATTTTAACAGTTGTACCCTCCCTCCCTCCCTCCCTCCCTCCTTCCTTCCTTCCTTCCTTCCTTCCTTCCTTCCTTCCTTCCTTCCTTCCTTCCTTCCTTCCTTCCTTCCTTCCTTCCTTCCTTCCTTCCTTCCTTCCTTCCTTCCTTCCTTCCTTCCTTCCTTCCTTCCTTCCTTCCTTCCTTCCTTCCTTCCTTCCTTCCTTCCTTCCTTCCTTCCTTCCTTCCTTCCTTCCTTCCTTCCTTCCTTCCTTCCTTCCTTCCTTCCTTCCCTTCCCTTCCCTTCCCTTCCCTTCCCTTTCCCTTCCCTTTCCCTTCCCTTTCCCTTCCCTTTCCCTTCCCTTTCCCTTCCCTTTCCCTTCCCTTTCCCTTCCCTTTCCCTTCCCTTTCCCTTCCCTTTCCCTTCCCTTTCCCTTCCCTTTCCCTTCCCTTTCCCTTCCCTTTCCCTTCCCTTTCCCTTCCCTTTCCCTTCCCTTTCCCTTCCCTTTCCCTTCCCTTTCCCTTCCCTTTCCCTTCCCTTTCCCTTCCCTTTCCCTTCCCTTTCCCTTCCCTTTCCCTTCCCTTTCCCTTCCCTTTCCCTTCCCTTTCCCTTCCCTTTCCCTTCCCTTTCCCTTCCCTTTCCCTTCCCTTTCCCTTCCCTTTCCCTTCCCTTTCCCTTCCCTTTCCCTTCCCTTTCCCTTCCCTTTCCCTTCCCTTTCCCTTCCCTTTCCCTTCCCTTTCCCTTCCCTTTCCCTTCCCTTTCCCTTCCCTTTCCCTTCCCTTTCCCTTCCCTTTCCCTTCCCTTTCCCTTCCCTTTCCCTTCCCTTTCCCTTCCCTTTCCCTTCCCTTTCCCTTCCCTTTCCCTTCCCTTTCCCTTCCCTTTCCCTTCCCTTTCCCTTCCCTTTTCCTCTTTCTTTTCTTCTTTCTTTCTCTGTCTCTCTCTTCTTTATCCCTTTACTGATGCTGCTGCTTTCTAGATGCAATCACAAAAAAACCAAACCTGACACAGCGAAGTGCAGATATTCAAAAGCCCTGATTATTTTATGCTAATGAATGAATCATCTAGTGATACAGTATTTCACTTTTTGTGCCCTCCTGGTGGTAGCACAAGATAAATCCAATGGTGTGTTTAATTAACTAAAGGAAGCAGAAACAAATCTCTGTGGGTTAATAATATTTATGGCCTAAAAATGAACAAACTAAAGAAAGTGAGTAAATTATGTGGTACAATTCAGAGAAAAATGTAATTGAAATAAAATTTTCATGTATTCCAGAAAGTACATCTATAAAGATACGTGCGAGCAAGGCACATACCTGTGTGAAACAAAGCACTAAAATTGAGGTAATCACTGAGGAGTTAGCAAAAATATTTTTCTAATTATAAAAAAAGAATGAAGTCAAACTTCTCAGGAAGAAATATTAGATCTCTTTGTCTACATGGGAATTAAGTCTTTTTTAAAACCATAAAATGCATGGTATCATATGGTGACTGAGCCTTAATTCAAGTAGCTCAACAACATGAATAAGAAAATGCCAGGTCCATTTAACTGTGTCCTTTGTCAAATGCCAATAGAGATGGTGACTTTTTATAAATATCCAGTAGTTAAAAAGATAAAATGCTGTAAGTAAATAAGGCTACATTGGTTGTATTAACATGTGGTCCTTTCACTCTTTTATGATTCCTATTCTTTGGCTGGAGACTCACATTTTGTCCTATCCCTTAAAATAATCTGTGAGTCTGGAAATTTCTTAGAAAGAAATTGGCACAAGCTTCATCAAAGGAGATCCCAGAAAAAGCATCAGAGCTTCATATCACTGTGCTACCTCCAAGGGGGCCTCAGGAATTTAACTCTATGGAATATAGAGGTGCACTCTCACTAGCTCAGCCAAGCTGTGGGCTGTTTCATGGCTTTCTCACTGGAACATGCATTTTGGAGTCTTTCTGAGTCCAAAGTCATGTACAGCTCTGAGCCTCAGCCATGCACCCTTTGGAGGAAAAGCCTTCTCCAACAACGGGTAGATGAGGCTGTTTTTACTGAAACCTTTACTTTCACCTGTGAGACTTGTTCTTTGATCAAATTAGCTCAATTTAATTGAGAAATCTATATTTACACAGGGGGCATCAGCATGTAGGGATTAAAATGATGAGTGTTTCCACAGGCCTATCTGTATTATGGACTGAAGATTGAATTTTCACTCAGTTGAGCAAGTAAATATAGAAGGATGACAATACATCATATTTGAAATTTGCCTTGACCACACATGCACATTCTGTGAAGTACTAAATGGTTCTGACTCTTAGTAGCTTGTCCCCTTCCTGCTCTTGAATTTTTTATGCCACCTTTAGATTTCTGGGTCTTGATAATACTGCAGTGTTGTCTGATTTAGGATTTAAAACGTTTATTGACAGCAGGAAAACATACTCCCCCTCATATCTCAATAATTCTTTAGATCCTAATGGTGATCATGATCTCATTAGCCATTGCTCAATGCCCAAACCTTGCTGTTTAAGTCGAATGGACATTTCAGGAGGATATGTAAAAAGATTTGTTAACATTATGAGATTGATTCACTGCAATGAATTTAAAACAGAGAATACTTACTGGTGTGTGTCACTACATCACATACACACTGTTATTTATAAAACCTACAAGGTTTTGCAAGGTCTATCATAAGATAACCTCTTGAACAGAAAAGCAATGATTTGTGCCTATTCAGTAAAATCCCCAGTACCCATGAAAACACACAATGAATTATGAGGAATACTTTAACAGTCATGAGTACAGTTTAAATTTTTCTGACCAATTTCACTAGTGTGCCTTATACTGTGATCACCAGCCCCAGGGTTAGAGGCCTGGTGTTGTATGGAGACACATCTCTGCTGAGGGCTGGGGGCAGTGGGTTCCCCTCTGCAGGTTGAATGCCTGGCCAAGTAGGGGGTGAGCAGGACCTGTCTGGAGGGGCAGAGAGGTGCAGAGATGTCTCCATTAGAAAAATTACTGAGGCAGCTACTTGGCAGCTCCCCCTGTCCCTCCTGCAATGGGCACAGAAAAGCTGCCCCAGAACTGCACATCACCACCATTTCCCCCTGAGTATAGAACATCACCATCTCCAGCCAAGTGCTTGGAGGATGCTTTCCTTGCCTACCTTTAATTTTTAAATGCCATTGCTGTGACTTGCAGGTAGGTCCCCAGCCACGTCCACGATCCTTTTTTGCCTCTCTTTTCTCACTGATCTAGAAGGACACAGCTGCGTAAAGAAGGGAGCAGACAAATGGGTGAAGAGTTTATAGAAATGAGCAGACCACTCTATCTGCTCTGGTAGTCTCATAATGCCAATTCCTTTCACCCATAAAGATAAAAAGACCCAGAACAATCAGATTTCCTCTAGTTTTGTAGTGCAAATCATGGTTTTTTTAATTTAAAAAATAATTAACTGCAGGTAAGTCATCGTTTTTCTTCATGCAAGACATGGATGAGACAGCACACTAGTTTTGCTTAAATTGCTGCTTATGTACCTAGAAAACACAGACAAATGCATGTATAGAGAAGCAATAAATGTAGAAGCTCCTCTGCTTTAAATGCCTCTTTGAATTTTCCACTGCTCATGCAAAATTATTTATGTCAATATTTTAATTTCAGTCAGGACGAGTGGAATTAGAGAAAGAGTGACATCCAGGAAAATTGTTGTCAGCAAACTGATGACTGCATACCATAATTAAGAAATAATGTAAGGAGAGAAGCAGCTTCATCTAAATGCTGTAGTATTTTCTGAGTTTAGTGCTAAAGAATCAAGGATGTAAAGATATATTGAGATAGATATTACAATATTCATAATTGTATAGTATTGTAAGATGTATTATAAACATAAATCATCATTTCTGTAATCATAAGAATATTAATGCAGCAGCTAATAAATAAAATAAGCACCAAAGGACAAGAATATGACCTTAAAATCCTTACTCAGCTGCCCTATTAACTTTCTGAACACCACTGAAAGTGTGTGTCAGCTGCTTAAATTAAAGAGAGAGTAATTAAAATTACACAAATAATAGGTGACTGGGGTCAGTCTCCATCACCCTATCTCCTATATTTTAGAGTATTTTACATTTTTTCCATCAATATGCAATCTTAATTTTCCTTACACATCTCTCAGGTACAGTTGGTTTAAAAACAACTTACCATAAGATTCAGAGTTTTTGACTGATGATCAGAGCACAGGTTTTGGGGCCATACCCTTAAATTCCTTCCCATAGCATATAAGATGAGTCGATTTCTGAGAATCTTTGAGTATGAATACACTTAAACATCATTCTTTTTTGAAAAGTACTTTTTGTAGGAAAAAAAAAAGGAAAAAAAGAAAAATCAGATCTATATTTCTGATCTATACCGAAGATCCCTTTTCCCATTAAGATGGCTTGCATTCAGCAAATGAGAAAAAGCTACACTCTTATACTCTGGAACCTTAAAAGTAGTGGGCAGGAGAGAGAGTGTCTCAAAAATAATCCAGACTTTTTACTGGGTTTTTACTGTGATAAAAAGTAATAATTATAATAATAAAAGACAAAAAACATGTGACAAGGAATTGAACGAAGCAAGACAAGAGAAAACCAAAAGGCAGCGGTATCTCCCCATAGGGTCCTAAGCAGAAATAGTTATTTCTTGTGCAAACATTGAGTGTTCTCTTAACACCAAAGTATTTTACTGTCTTTGCTGGAAGTCATTGCACAGGTAAAAATGATTTAATAATAACTGTGCTGACAATTTATAGGCATTTTAGCATTGTCCAGAAAGGAATTTGAGGGCATGATCTAAGCACACTATCCAATGCATATCTTCAGCATTTCTTAGAATGAAAGAAAAATGTGGAGCTATTTTGTGCTGTTAACATTAGACATTGGTAAGGTAAAGAGGAGAAGGTGAGCACAGGTGTCTGTCTCCTTGACAGGGGCATTCTGCAGCCTGCAGAGCCAAGAGGAGAGGAGAAGGGGCTCATATCTTTAGGGACCCCAGTGCGCATAGGGGTTTCTCAAACCAGTTCTGTGCTTTTTGCATAGCAAGGTCAGTACTACCCAAAGCCCTGGTGTGGGTCCAACCCCATGCAGCAACTGCATGGGTTCACAGAAAACGTAAGCAGGGGAGGAAAAAGCACCGAGTTATGAAGCTGTTATAATTGGTTTGGGTGTAAATAAAGATTTAAAGCCTATGCAATGTCATATACTGACTTGTTCAGGCTAACAATGTATAATCCAAACCCAAACCCTAACCCCCTAAGCCTAACCTTAACCCAAACCCTAAACCTAACTCTACACCTAACCCTAAACCCTGACCATTAGCCCAAAGCCTGATCAATCACTTTATTATACTAAACTTATTAAGAAACCCATTGCTTTTATAGACAGCTATGATACACATGGACATAATTGGTCCTCCAGTCCAAACATTATCACCATTGGCTAATTAACAAACCACCCTTTGATAAACAAATCTCCATAACACATTCCACATGTTCATAATAACAGGTGCAGAAAGTGAAGATAAGAATTGTTTCTCATTCTTTTCTATGATCTTCTCAGAGCCTTTCCCAGGACAATGCCAGGAAAAGTTACGTGTTGCTCTCTGTGGACAGAGAGACGCTGCCACACCTAACCTTAATCCTGAACCCGAAACCTTACCCTGACCCTAAACCTTACCCTGACCCCAAAACCTAGCCCTAACCCTTCTTACAGTTAGGTGGAGAATAATAGAAATTACATGAATAGTGTAACTCTTATTGGTATCTCTAATTAGGGGGATATAAATAAAAATAAGAAAAATAATAGACTCTTGGGTGGTATTAGGATTATGTATGCACCAGACTTGCTCCTATATAAGATATTTGGTACTGGGCCATGGATAGAAATGCAGCTTTAAACACTCAAAATGCTAAAAAAGGGAGAGTTTCCTTCAGGTGAACACCTTAAAATGATGAAATGGGACAGTTACCTCCACTTAAACTGATACCATCACAAATTAATGGCTTCTGCCCTTTAATTTAGTCCCCCAAAATATTGGAAAAAGAGGGGCCAGAGAAGATCTTTGGTTAGTTCTTTGCTCCTCAGGTAAACATTGAGACTTCTCTGGGTGTTTAATTTCTTTCTTCACATGGTTAAGGAGATCTAGTCAATGTATTCTTCAAATATTGTGCATGGATGCTAAGGGAGATAATCTGAGAAAATATATATTGTTCTTTCTATCTAATCTATCTATCTATCTATCTATCTATCTATCTATCTATCTATCTATTTATCTATGTCTCCAGACTTTTCCTGTTCTCCTTTTATTTTTGTCATTTCTCAGTAAAACTGAAGACAGGTGGGAAATGTAGTTTCTTGCAAAGTCAGTGCAGGTTAGAATGTCACTGAACTTAAAAAGACTTTATTGCAGTCCTCCTAGAAATTGTCTCTCTTCAATGTTTTCCTACCCACCACCTTTTGTGATGACTGAATTTAGGAGGAAATTCTCATTTTAAGCAGTCTATTTTTACAGTAACTTATCAAACAGTGGCCTTTAGCTGTTGTTCTGTGACAGCCACTCTATTAAAATCCTGATGTAAACAAGTGGAGAAGGTGAACTAGAAGTGCAGGTATTTGCACAGCATTACTGTCAGGTAAAATTTTAAAGATAGGTTTTATGAACCCATTATTTGCAGTCAAGGCTTTTGACTACAGCTTCTGAAATCATTTAAGTAGACAAAGTGTTTTGTCAAAACATACTGCTGGGAGTCAGTATGTAGCTTCTTTTTATGTAATTCAATTTGGTTCTGTTGTTTGCACGAAAGTGGGATATCTAACTGGGCAGCAATAGTGGTGCTGTGTGTGATCACAATATGGTGACTTTCTGGAGTAATTAACATTAAATGCCTTTTGTTTTCATTTAGTGCTTAATGTATGCAAGCATAATTGCAGTGTACATACAGACCTATCAAGGAAGATGCTTTTAAACACAAATAATAATATCCAAAGATTTTATGGGGCGGGATATGCATAAGAATGTACACCCGTTTTAAAATCACAGACCCCTGTGTCCTGTAAGGCTGTGCTTGACATGACTCTGAAAGAGATGGGCACTTTGAAGAGGCAGAGCTGTTTCTGGCCTTTCAGCTCTGAGCCTCATGCCTGAGGTGATGCTGGACCAGACTGCCCTGAGACAAGCTGGTTTCTCTGCTCCTGCAAGGAGCTGTGGAAAGGCAGCATTGCTAGAGCACGGTGTGTGTTAGACAAGCTTCCTGAGCCCCAGAACATGCTGTGTGTGCTGAGATGGGCTGCACACCAGGCACCTTTTGAAGAACACAGTATAAATGTTCCACTCACTAAAGAGACTTTCTGGACTGTACATTTCTAGCTCCCCTACTTCACCTGGAGAAACAGCAGACAGAGAATGTGACCTGATCCTCTTGGCTGGGGTTTTCCTGACGTACCAAGCAGTACCATTGGGGTTGGTGTGGTCTGGCATAACTTCATGTAAGCATTTCATAACAGCATTTTGGCCAAGCCATACCTTACAGCATTTTGAATTGAACCAGCAATTCCCAAATGTACTTTGAGAAAGTTGGGGAAAGTTGGAACTTTTCCCAACAGTTCCAAATGTAATTTCCAAACATATTTAAATTAGCTACTATGGTCAATAGAAATGGTAATGACAGGAGGAGAAGACATCTCCTCACATAGTTTTAACATATCACTCTGATGTATCTTTTGTATATATTGTATATGTATATATTATATTTTGGGAAGCTCTAGCCAAATAAAACACATAGTGAACAGCAAGCTGTAATAGAAAAGTTGCAGGACATGGGGACCAGATCTTCTGCATTAGCACATTGTCCAAAAATAAATAGATAGATGGAGAAATATGGAGAGATACAAGAAGAAGAAAGCATTTTTTAGGCAGTAGCAATTGTGAGCATAAAGAGGGTAATAAAAAGGTTGTCAGATAAAAAACCAATAATTTGGTGCAGTAAGATTATGTCTTTAAGTAGGTACATTCCATACAGCTGTTCCTTTCATAACTTAGCTTTGATCTGCTATACACTAAAACCATATCAATTGTGAAAAATGCTCAGGCATCCTTTGCCCAGACATAATCCTACATCTCTGGACATAATTCAGGTCATTCAATTAGTTATTGCATAGGATAGGGATTGAGAAAGCTGACAAAAAAATAAAGCCACAATCACTAATGTAGATCCCTATGAGCTTGCCTACACAACTATGTAATATTAGAGCACCTACAGCAGTTAAGAAAGCTATTAGAATAATCTTCTGCTGCGTATACCATTTATTTGGAGATAACTCTAACCTTGGAGTGGTGTGTCCCTGCAAAACTGATACATTTATAACAATATCCCAGAGTAATATTGCGATAGGACTCCAAAAACCCCTTCCACACATTGCTTGAGCCACACAGCTGTAATGTTTATGTATCAGGAGTTCCCCATGCAGTCCAGTGTTCCCTTCTTTTCAAAATTAGTCCTGGTTGCAGCATTTGATCTGCACCATTTTGTAAGCCAATTACTTGGAGCAGCATGACCGCTGGTACCACACCGGCCTCGCGTCCTGCTCTGCCACAGCTGCAAACGGGGCACAGAAATGGCACAACACCAGCTCTGTTTGGCCCTGATCCAGCAAAGCACTTAAACACCTGTTCAGCTCAAGGTATGTGAGTAATCCCATAGAAGACAAGATGATAAATTCTCTGAGCTAGTACCTGCTTAGATTCATAGACTGTGAAAACAGAAGGGAACATCTAAACATCTTGTCTGACCTCCTGTATACCACAGGAGTTCTTCAAATACAATTTTGCTCAATCTTTCCTTTCTCTCAGAATAAAACAGCCAGCTCCAATGTCTACATATTCAGTGATGGAAAAATTACCACTGTTTTGCATAAATTGTTCTAATGATTAAAGATCCTCAAAAGGAAAAATATATACATTCTTTCAATCAACACCTTATAAGGTCCTTTGGATTCACTAAATATTGTTGGTTTTAATAAACTGGAATGAAGCGGCACATATTATCACATTTCTCTTTTTGTATACATGCTTATAGACTGCAAATAAATCAGCCCTTAAATTTTAGGTTGACAAATTGATAGGCAGTGATTTCCAGGTTTCTCGACAGACAGCAGATTATTTGGCCTTTAAGGAGATTCCTGCCTCTTCTCAGACTCTTCTGTTACTATTCTACATCTCTGCAAGTATGGTTTCTGGAATAGCACACAGCATTTCAGGAGGCATTCCTACTTATAGTTCTTTTTTTTTTTCTCACCAGGTTGAGGTAGGATCTTTTGGCTTCATGGTCACACTGAAATTTTACACAAAACCATTCTTCACTGCCTGTCCTTTCAGTGTAATTGTTTTCTATGATAAGTTAAATCACCTTTAAGTGCCCCCCCCACCCCTACATTGTTTTTCCTCAGTATATGGTCTTAGATTCATTGAAATGCATAGTTTGATTGTGCCCAACTTAATTGCAACCAAAGTACCCCATAACAGTTTTCATTACTCCTTCATCTCTTATTTATATGCTCTATTCACAGCCTCAGTGTTTTCTAGAACTTATTGTGACTCTTTTCTCCCATGTCATGAATTAAGAGATCAAATACAGTAACATAACACTCTGGAAATGTTTGTACTCAGTGGATGATCCAGCATTTCCAACTACATTTTGAAACCAGCATCATGTTTAACCAATTTAATAGGCACTGTACATTGATTTTGTAATATTCACATTTTGCAATAAACTGTTGGGTGAAATCAAACCAGAACACTGCACATAAAAAATATAATTTCTCCCTATATATGTATAACATCCTAAGGTTTTCATCAAAAGATATCAAGTTATTCTGATGAGATCCAGCTTTCATTAACCCTTATTGATTGGCTTGAATTATGCATATATATATTGCATAATGTTGCAATCTCAATATCACCATTATTTGCCTGTAATTTCTGCATGAAGTCATCCACATGGAGTTCCAAATACAACCAAACATTTTTTAAAATATATTTAAACAGTTTTTGGTAGAAATTTGAAGAGCAAAGAAGGGGATCCAATGTTGTGAAGAGAAAGCCCATAAGCTAAATATCTATTACCTAATCCAGAGGTAAACAAAAGATTAAAAGAAAACATACAGAAAGAAAAAACAAATCAAAAAAGCACTGTTTGTAAGGCAGAAAATGAAGGATTATAAAGACTGTTTTAATAAGGTTTTAAAAAGTAAAAAAAAGAGGAAAAAAGTCAATTATCAGAGATGCTTCAAAAGAAAGCCAATAGTGCAAGGCAGAGAGGAATTGCTAAGGATGGCAGAGTTATATTCCAGGTGTTCCTAAGCTAAGTAAAAGATTCCACATTGAGGCACAGCTGACAGCAAGCAGCATGCCAGAGCTAAGTACTGGCCCTGTGTAAGCACTGTTTCTGTGTAACTGTATAGCAATGATAGTTAATCATGGGCTTACACAGGAAGAGAAGAAGCCTTAGCACATACAGAGTCTGATCTCACAAAATCTGTCCATGCACATAGGTCATTTCATCTGGCATTTCAGCAGCCTTTCATGCACCCTGCCAAACACGAGGCAATATCACGACTGCCTGGTGCCACTGCCCAGCACAGAAAAATACTGGAAGCTGGCATGGTGAGGACATATTCAGCTAAACTTAATTTCACTTTCCCCACAGAAGAGTACTTAAAAAGAAGTAAAAAAAAAAAAAAAAAAAAAAAAGAAAAAGAAAAAAAGGTAGTCTTTGGAGAAGGACAGTTTTAACAAGATCTTTTCTGTTTGCTCCATCCCCCTGTGAGGGTTCAGAGCACTGGAATTTCTGCAGGCCTCTGTTTGAAAATAAGGGGCTAATGAAAAGGTACATGCATGGCTTGCTAGCCTAAACTAGTCCTCCTAGAATATCCTGGGATTTGCCAAAGCACTAAATGACGTTGACATAGAACACTTTAAGGGAAAAGTCACCTTTTATTCTTTGCTTTTCAGTATTTAGAAATGTAGCTTCAGTTTCCTTTGTGGTTTTTGTATAAAGGAAATTCATTTTGAATAGAGATGGGTCCATTTCTTTAGGTTTGATCTCAATGGATACTGAAGCTGGACCGCTGCGCCTTCCAATTCTTGCAATTTCTGGGGAAAGAGAGGGCAGACAGGTTTAGATGAAGAGGACAGAGGAATAGTAAAAAAGAAATATTTAACATGGAGAAGAATCTCAATCACTGAGAGGAACAGATTTAATGTAAGGCCTAACTACTTCTCTGGGAACTTATGTAAAATTAGAACTTTTCCTAACATGCGACACTGACTAATTTATTTTCAAGTCCACCAGATTCCATGGTGCAGTGAAGTTTCCTCATGGCCATTTTAATCCATCCATCTATTGTGTGCTCCATGAAGGTCAGCCTGTTTAGATGCCCTGATGTAGGCAGGACTTTGCAGACATAGGGTTCAAGGGAATGATGCTGCTTAGTGGAGAGCTGGGTCCTCGGAGGTCACAGGTAAGACTCATTTTGCTTATATCAGCTCTGCCTTTAGATGATTTTTTTAGTCATAATAGTTTTTCTAATACATGGTAGAAGCACAAAAAGCCACTGCTGTTCAGGGAAGTTCTGCATGTGCTCAGACAGCTTTTCTTTCTCTGCTTTGGATCTCTTCCTTCCCCAGTGGTAAAGCATAGTGGGAAGTCCTGTGATGATAGAAGCAGTCGATACCTTTGTAAGAACAGAGAGCTGTCTTTACACATGTGGGCCTTAAGTTCAATAAACAACCTCGGTTTGCACCTAATTTTCCACTGAATGATCTAATACCAGCAGAGAACATTTGCAGTATGGGACAATGCTAGTCTTTTTAGCTAGACATTTCCTTGACTACAGTGAGGTTTTTTCTTCCTTCTAGCGTGGAAGGCAGGGGGATTCTATCATCTGTGACTTAAATTAAGTGATGGCTCTTTTAATGTAAATAATTTTCTACCAGGCTCAACTATTTGTTATCTAAATAAAGAAAATAATTTACCCCACATTAAAGAGAAGGGGGGAAAGGGAAGGGAAGGGAAGGGAAGGGAAGGGAAGGGAAGGGAAGGGAAGGGAAGGGAAGGGAAGGGAAGGGAAGGGAAGGGAAGGGAAGGGAAGGGAAGGGAAGGGAAGGGAAGGGAAGGGAAGGGAAGGGAAGGGAAGGGAAGGGGAAAAGGAAAAGGAGACTGGGAATCAGATTTCTGGCATTATTATATCAGTATAACCATACTGATATATATTTTGGCACCACAGTTGGCAGGACTAGGTTTATTTTTTCTAGATTCCCTCAGTCTAGTAGGTAACTTGATGAGAAATTGCAACTCAAATTATAATTTTGTCAGAATGTTCTGAAGTTATGCCCAGAATTTTTTAAAATTGAGAGTTTGTTTCTGGCTTGGTGCAGTTGTAAAAGTTCAGGAGAGAGCTGTTCTTTTGTACTTAATGCTGAAATTTATTCTAAATAATTTGTGTCATTATTACTTATTGACTGTGGTGAAGGAAAACCCATTTTAAGAAAATATGTTTCAATGACAGAAGCAAAATAAACACTGGTACATATATAATATAACTGGTAACTCATTAAATAAGAAGTCCATGCTTTTATCCGGCTCTTCAAACACATTTTAGGCACTTCAACAAGATTAGAAAAACACTTTTATGCCAAAAAACCCTCCTTTAATCACTTCTCTTCTAAGAAGATACCTTCATGAAAAGAGGAGAATTAACCTCTTTGCTGCCACTACTCCTTTTACTGCAAAAAAAAAGAGCATCTGTAACATTTCTAATCCATTTGGTTCTGTCAGAAGGAAACAGCTATTTTTCAGAAGCATTAATCATATGGGAAGATATTTTCAAGCACATATCTTGCTGGGAAATTATTAGTATACACTAGACTGTCATTAGTCTACTCTAATGGAACAGCAAGAGCCCCAGATTTTCCAAGTGCCAGAGACAAGACTAGTCCATCACATTCTTTATGGTCCAAGATGACTTTTTTTTGTAGGTTTATTTGCCATAATGTATTTAAGAGATGGGGGAAAAAAAAGACTCAAAAACTTCTAGTTGTAAGAATTTAGAGGGTAAATGAAAACCAACAAGGAGAGAAGGGGTGAATAAAAGAGTCACCAACCAATGAGTGAATCCCACTGAACCAGCTACAAAATAGCTGCTGAAGTGTAAAATGAAAAAATAATGAAATCATGTGCTCAAAAAAAGAGAAGGAAAAAAAAAATGAAAGTATATACACAAACATATAGCTTGATTGAACACTAATCTTAAAACAGAATCTTCTCCATGAATCCTTCTACAAATTCATCCTACAGTATAGCAAAGTAACGAGATGCTACAGCTATTGGGTGGTTCTGCTGGGACTCTCTGCAGGACCAGTGGAAAGCCTGAAAGTCAAACAGAGGGAAAACCCTCTCACAGTCTGGATCCCACTGCCTCATTCCCCAGCCTTAAGCCAGGCCAAGGCCAACCTCCTGCAGAAAGAAAATTCAGCTGTTGTTGTAAAATTCAGCCTCTTCACATTCCTCAGGGGAAAAAGAGGTGGTACTGGGGGGGAAGATGACTTCCTATTACAGCATAGAGAATCTTGCTACCACCTCTACTGCTTCCACCTCTACTGCTTCCACCAGGCAGTCTTAATCTGTTCTTAGAAGATTAAGTACTTGTGTCTCTTATATCTTATTTTTTTGATGTCTTGTTTGTGGAAACTGGTATAGGTAAAATAGATAGTGACCTCAGGACTATATCACATCTTTTCTAAAAGGCAAAATCTATTTCAAATTTTTCTCATCTTTTCCAAACTACTCTTCCTTTTCTTGCTCGCAAAATGCAGTGAAGTGAAACTGTTTTAGTCTGTTCAGCCCTATCAGCACTGCCTTCACATCCCAGCAGGTATCCTGCTCATTTTTGGGTTTCTCCAGACAGTAGGTAAACTTCTGGATACCTGTCTGACTTAACAAAGGTGTTCTTTTAATGTTTGCCTTTAGGAACCTTAAACTTTGGGTCCTTCTATTATTTTGTCCAACAAGTCAAGGCATTGCTGTCAAGGGAGATGTTATTGTGGAAATGACAGAATATGTTCAAGGGCAGTGAATAAGTTCCCTTTCAATAAAAGCACACATTATGTCCAAGAACAGTCAAAAGGGTTAAAATACAATCTTTCCAGATAAGTTTCTAGCCATATGAGGCTCAAAAAGTCAAAAGATTTGAAAGCTATTAGTACTTCTGTAGATCATCCTCTTCCAGACACTTTTTTCTCTCTCTCATTTTTTTTTCTCCTTTAACTGACAGGTTGCGGTTAAAAATTAAAGTAAAAAGAGACCCTCTTTTTCCTACATACTTTTAATGGAACTCAAGCCAAAATAAGTCAGACTAAATTATGGGAGTAAATGACCTCCTGGGAAGTATAATACCAAATTCTGAAGAACTGTAAAGAGTTTCCTTTGATCTTTTTAGCTTCGCAGCCTGAAATTCAAAATCTGTATTTAATTTTAGATTGCATATGCCAGCTTTTAAGTTTCCTCTCTAACATGATATATCATTTTAAATGATAGGACACCTTTAACTTGTATTTCTTGAAAATGCTGACTATCCTTTCTTTATTCTTTTACACTATAAAAACAGATATAAATATTACTAATTGCAAAAATAATTTGAGGTTGGGTGCTATAATGGAGAAACCATTGACCTTCACTTAAGAGACTGTGCCTTCAAGCTCAACCTGAATTTCTAAGTGAAATGACTTTGATCTGAGACACAAGTAACTTCAGTTCAATGCCCTACAGGATATACATCTAGAAAAAAGGACAAGCTGAGCACTTAACTATATATCCGTGTTACAATTTAGGAGCTAGACAAAGGATGCTATGTTTCAAATGTGGTAGAATAGGCCTATTTCTTTCTATGGCCACACAGTCACATTGCAAGGAGTGTATTCCTAAACCAGAAATCTCAGAAGGCACAACAAGCTGTATTAGCTCTTGGCTGGAGAATTTTCTGACCTCTGCACTTGAGCACAGACTTTAGATATAGGCAGCTGGAATAATCTCCCTCTTGAGTCCAGAAGGGAGCCACAAAAGTCTTTATGCCTTATGCATTATGAAAGAAGCCACCTTTTTGAGGAAAAGTAAGTTGTATCAGGTTGGCTGGAAACAACATGAAAGAACAGCTGCTAACCATTGGACTTACACAGGCAAAGCTCTAGGAAACGTGCTGACACACAGTGCTTTGTTATGTGTCTGTCTCGTGATCAGCCAAACAAAGATATAAATACAGTCCAGAATTTTGAAATATAATAGCATTCTGAATTGAGTCCTGGGGGAATAATTTGTAATGAATAATTTATCTGCTGAATTTAGTTTCTCCTACTAACAAAATATCCATAAACTAGTCATGGTTGCCTTACATGTTATTTTGAAGAGAAGGGACTGAAAAAAGTTGTCTCCAAATATTTGGAGCTATTTGAGCTATATAAAGATAGTTCTGACTAACTGGCTAATTTAAATAGTTTTGTTTCACTATCCTGATTATGAAAACCAACCAGTCAACCAAGACACCTGTGCCCCAAAGCATTTCCTATATGGAAATACCTGGCATGAGTACGCAAACACAACTAAAAGCTCTGCATTTTTCTGCTGTTTTGAAAGGGTGGTGTCTTTTTGACTGTGTAAAAGAAATGGTCTTGAAGCAAGAGGCTGAACTTTCTGGGGTCAATCACTGCAGAATTTAATCCAACCCTTGCTTCTTATCACAGCCCATCCCAGAGAGCAGTTACTGTTACCTTCCTTCCTCCTAGTGAATTGCTGACAAATCACCTGGCTGGTCTATGGAAAATAGAAGAGATCAAATATATACAAAATAATTTTGAAATTGTATAACCTCAGAGAAAAATAGAAATGGCAACACTGGAACAGAACAATGGACTTAGTCAATGTAAAATTGGGTTGTGCATAAGCCCTTTCGCTCAGTGACAAGGTAAAACAGATTGACATGCTTTGAGGCTGTAGCTGCTGATAAGAAATGCCATTTGTAAGCCTTTTACTCCCAGCCAAAGTGAAGCAATTAAAATATTTAGAAGTAGCCTTCTTCTCCCCATCCAACATGAGGCTCATCTGGGCTTTCTTAGCAGTAATCCCAGCTGCCACATTTCTGGACACACAGCGAGACAGACCAGAGCCAACACAATCCTGGAAAACCTCAAGTTAGAGAAGCACAGCTAATAGGTGTGGTATCTGTGCTGTTGCTGGCTGCCCAACAGGTTCAGAAAGGAATATTGTTGGTTTTGGTTTACCTATTTTCATAGATTTGATAGTGTTTTTCTTCATTTCTGCTTGCTGCAACAACTTACTTTTCTCAAAGTTATAACAATGGAAACAAGGTTTATGGAATAATTAAGTAAAGAAAGACATCTGAAAACAATATTTCCAATTCAAAAACTAACTATTCTCAAAAGGCCAGGCTTGTCTAGTAGCAATAATCACTTGAATCCTCCTAGACTATCTACAAAGTTGAAACTTTCTCAAAGTTTGAGATATTCAGACCTTACCTTGCCTCTGAAATGAGTACCAAAATGTGTTCATTTAAGATTCCTTACTTCTGCTGTTGCAATATTAGTCATCAGTTATATAAAACCTGATATTTACTCCAGCAGAAGCCAATTTATGATTGTTAATATTCCATCCATGACTATAAATGTTCTTCCTAAAGAGCAAACAAAAAAAACTGTCTGATTTTGACCAGATGACAGAAAGAAACTGAGCTGGAGATCGGAGATTCCCAGTGAAAACACTGGTGGTCATTTACAACTTGAGAAACCAAAGCATTCCAGAACACACAGCAGCTCTTAAATGAAAGTAGAGGAGATGACAGATAGAGAAAATCACCTTGTCTGAACAAGCCTGCTGCTGAAAGAAAGGTAAAGAGATATTAAATATATATAAACATGTTTATGAATATTAGCAAATCAGCAGATTTGACAATATCACATATCAGTTCCCTACTATAGATGCAGTTGTCATATATTGGGTACTCAGGTGAGTACCAGACGGCCTCAGGTGGCCTCACTCAGGTGAGGTCTTTTCTCCCAGAGCCATCAAGCTCCAAAACTGACAGAGAGATCATGATTTTTCATAATTTTTATCTACATTCTTAAATAGCCATTGTGTTTTTAACAACAATAGGAAAACAAGCAATAATGTTCTGCCCTACAAGTCAATGAATGTCTTCTCTAAAATATTTGCTTCATTATTTTTACACATTATTCACTTATTTCACATAATTATTTTTTGAGCTGTAAAGGAATTTTTTCAAATTGATAGGTGACAATTCCACAGAGCTACACAATCTCAGGATCTTAGTGGCAACCAAGGACCATTATTTAATCACTATTTTCACTCAACTAATATTCTACATTCCTCCAGTATTTTAAATTAAAGATTTGTAGAGTCCTTCACCAAGAAGCATGTAGAATTTTACAGTAACATAAGCTGAGGCAGTGTCAGTCCATGACATTTTCATTATTCTAT